>NC_092499.1:100302083-100944166 GCF_047511675.1 Marmota flaviventris | reverse complement strand
GCCAATCATGCTGCTCTCCACCTGACCAGATGGAGGAAGACAGTTTTACTGCCAACAACTATCACCAGAAACCTAGGGCTTGAAGAACCTAAAAATGAATGGCTAGCACTTTCAATTGCACCTTATTGTTTGATTTATACATTGATGGGATATTTGCTCATTCCTCTTGGTCCACAGTAGTTTCCGGATTTTTTGTATATTTTGTACGAAAAATATACATATATTTCATATATTTCATAACTTGCATATCTTTTCCTGCTATGGTTTCCTATGAAATTAAGTCATTTATTAGGATTGCTAATGTGTATTGGATGCAGTATAGGCAAGGCCCTTTGTAGATCCTTTTCATTTAGTTAATCAATAAAAAAATCCTTTTGAAAATATTTACTGATTTCTGTCAATGAAGATAAAATTCCTATGGAGAAATATAAATGAGCTCTTTTGAACATCTAGATTTTTTCTATAAAAATATCTTAAGATAAACTATATAGCAACAAGAAGAGATAAAGAGACTTTCCTAATTGCCAGAACAGACACAGTAAAATAAATCTTATTTCACATTCACAATGGTATAGGAAAGTTGCAGTTTGTGTTTTGGGTTTATGTTTGTGTGTACTTTAAAGTAGCCTCACCCTTATAAAACAAGTAAAAATCAATTGTACTTAATTTTTTCAAATATTTGAGTTTCCTTCACAGATCTCTTCATTTACTTTATGGATACCTGCTTCTCTTAAATCATGATAGATGTTTATTCCTAAAATAATCATATAGAAAACACTTAAGTTAGCATTTATGTTAAACGCAAAACTTAAATTTGATTTTGGTTTTACAACTGAAGGTCCCAATAACATATAAATGTTTGTTTACTGTATACATTTTTAATGGGTAAAATAGTGTCTTATACATTTAGTTTCCCTATGTAAAATTAAATCATATTGTGATTCTCCATGGAAATATCTTTTCAATTAAATTTAGACATTTTAGGGTAGATTATGGAAATCAGTGAACTGTTGAAAAGGATGTTATTTCTTCTTTTACAAGCAAACACGTTTCAGCTTTTAACTTAAGCAAATAGTATCTAGTATTATTCTGAGACTAAACCTAGATATGTAAGGAGCTAGAAAAGACCCAGACCCAATTCAGCCTTTTCTCCAGCAGCTACTTTAAGATGGGCTAGGTTCTCAGTTAAATAGAAATCATGCCCCAGATGCTACAAGTTATTCTAGAAACTATAAGTGTTGGGCTTTAAAACACCTAGAAGCTGGACGTGGTGGTACACACCTGTAAGCCCAGCTTCTCAGGAAGCTGAGGCAGGAGGATGGCCATTTTGAAGCCAGCCTGGGTAACTTAGTGAGACTGTGTTTTAGAATAAAAATAAAAAGAGATGGGGGTGTGTTCAGTGCTAGAGTGCCCCTGGGTTCAACCTCCAGTACCAGGGAAAACAACAAATAGGGACTTGAGCTTTGTGGGCTGGAATGGAGCTTCATAGTCTCTTTGAGGACAGATGGCTGGAAGTATTTCAGGAAGAAAAAACAAACCAACCCTTCATAACCTGCTTGTGCCATGTGAGGGATTGTTTGACTTACTTAGTAAGTTTTCTATTCAGCATTTAGTCATTATTGTTATATTAATTAATTAACTTGTTAATTTGCTACTACAATGGAGGCCAAGTACTCATTATGCTACATATCATCAAACTTCATAAACCAAGGAACTGTAAAGTCTACTTTTATATCAGTTCTATGTTTTAGACCAAATTATTCTAAAGTGAAAATTGTGGGAAAGTGTTTTAGCATTGGATAAATGTTGCCTTATCATCACAGGTAATAAGAACTTTTTTGTGTTTCTACTTTAGATTCTGGGAAAGCACAAGGAAGCAGGCAAAGGAGAAACTTGTTCATCAGGAGCAAGTATCTTGTTAGGAAAATGACTAGTCTTAGGAAAGGGTGAAGAAGAGGTAAACCGATATGGGACTCTCCATCAGCTAATGGAGGTAGCAGAGTTCCCAGAATAAATTGAATCCCAGTGGTAAACAGCCTTCAGAGACAAGAAGGTTAGGTAGGTAAAATAGCATTTAAGTTGTACTTTCCATGAAATTTTTATGTGGTTATGTGTATTAAATCAGTTAATGCCTTGATGTATTTGAGGGGGGAAAATATAAAAGCATTTTCTTTTCCTGGATATCATGTCAGTGATATATACAGTAACTTGACTTTTCAGGTATGGTTTATGTCATAATTCAAGACTTTCCAAAATACAGTGTTGCAGTATTGGTTTTCATGTATCACTAATGGATCAAGACTGAATTTTAGGAAGTGAGTGCTTGACAGTACAGAGAGGACCCTGACATTTATGGATAGTAAAGAACCTCTCTCACTCTTCAAACCACAGTCCTGTGCTAGCCTCTGTTATTATGATGCTGTTGATGTGCTGCTTTCTAGGCCATAAAGTCAAAAGCATGTGTAGGTCTTTGTGTGCATGTAT
Source organism: Marmota flaviventris (assembly GCF_047511675.1). NCBI lineage: Eukaryota > Metazoa > Chordata > Mammalia > Rodentia > Sciuridae > Marmota > Marmota flaviventris. The sequence continues at coordinate 100,941,682 of NC_092499.1, read as the reverse complement.
ATGAATTTCTTTCTTATGTAGAAATGAGATTATAATTACAGAAACAAATTGCTTTAATTCAAATATTTAGCTGATCTCCTTCTATATCAATATGTGCTACATGCAGATATAACCTGGTTAGATTTTTAACCAGGCCTCCAACAAATACTCTTTTCCTTTTCTCTTTTGGAAAATTTTTGATGGGAGAAGCTACTTGAGACTGTGTGATAATATGCAATCTTATTTGTACTATTAAAATGGACCCAGTATTTTTTTTTTCATTTTTCCTGATACTACTGCATAAATCAACATCAAATGACAGGTATTAAAGCGGGGTGATTACTCTAGGAAATGGACCTAGAAAAACAATTCTAATTTATCCAATCAATATTAAGAAAATAAGTAGATCATGATTTTTTAAAATAAACAATAATCATATCAATTAAATTTATAATAATACATCATCCCCACTATTGTTAAGCGTCTTTTTTCCTGGATGTTTTAGCAAATGCCAAAACATAAGAAAGGGAAATAAAAAGAATAAAAATGAAAATATAGCAAGGTAATTGGTTAGAATAAAAATTCATACAAGTAATGGCAATTAGAAAATGCAATGTAATTTAATTTCCATTCTTAATAACAATAACAGAAAATACTAATAAATTTAATAAGAATTAAGAAGACCCATTTTTAAAAATACTATTAAAAGACATTTGTTTTATTTAATAAAATGATATAGTTGCAGAAGTAAAGAACAAAATTTTAAAGATTTTCATACAAATCTGTGTGTTTAAAAACAATAACTATAAAAAACTCATTGGTAGGTTTCTGGGAACCTGATGAGTTGATTGCAAAATTCATCTAGAAAGATAAATTACAAATTGAGCCAAGAAAAAATTAGAAAATAGAGGAAGGTTGTGGAGAAGGCTTTCTTCTCATACATCAAAAATTATCCATCTATGTATCTATCCATCCCCCTACATGCATACATAATATTAAGGCAATAGAGTTGGATACCAATTCAAGAACAGTTAACTAAATACATGGAAAGGAAAGACTGTCCAGGAATGAGCATGTACAAAAATCATAATTCGTTTTTTGTAAAAGATGGCATTTAAAATCATAAATAAAAGTTAATTAGTGGCTTTTGTATAATCAATTGTAATTTTTGTAAAACATAAAATTATTTCCTTACCTTTCACAAAAATAACTTTCAGATGCATAAATTTTTTAATATGAAAAGATAAATTACTAGAAGAAAGTATTTGATAATATTTTTAGTAATTGGATTGTGAAGGACCTAAGAATGGCAAAATATCAAAAAGATCCATTAGAAAGATTATTTTTACTACTTAAATTATTTTTTTTTAAATGTATTACAAAACCCATAATTTAAAAGCCTAATGACAGGCTTGAAAAATCTTTGTAATGGGTTCAATAGAAGATAAGGAAAAGACGAAATCGGGCGCGTTCAGAGAGAAACGTGTCACAGTAGATTGGGTAGAAAGAGGTGATGGGAGGGGAGGGGAGGGGAGGGGAGATAGGAAGGGCAGCACAATACAATAGACACTAGTATGGCCCTATGTATAAACATGGCTATATAACCAATGTGATCCTGCAATCAGTACACGTGGAAAAATAAAATTATGTACCCCATTTGAATCAAATGTATGATATGTAAAGATCATTGTAATGTTTTGATCAACTAATAAAAAAATTAAAAAAAGATAAGGAAAATAAATAGTAAATAGAAAATTGGGTGAAGAGCCACACTTAAATCACAGGAAAAATAAGAACATTTGTTAAGTTTTTCTCACTAAAAACAAACAATGTAAATTTTCTATCATTGGATTAATGAATATTTAAAGAAATGCTAAGTTCTTCAATGGTATCTATATATTAATGCATTTGCTCAGTATTTTGAAATATCCTTGCTGGAGCACTAACAGTTTATCTAACACTTTAAAGTTACATATACTTTAACCCTGAAATTCCACTTCAAAGAATTTTTAAAAGAACCAGAAAAATATTTATTTGTATCGGGCACATGCATATTCGGAGAAGGGAAAGAAAGCAGTGGTTTTTAGTTGTAATCTGTGGAGAAATATCTGAAAGAAAACTTTTGTCCTTTTCCAAATTAAGCTAAATTCTGTATCAGTAGGTCAGATTTTAGGAGACATATTCCAAAGTTGGGGCCATGTCATCCAAGTACCTCAGGATCCATTAGTGGAGCTTCCTAACTGAAGTTCTCAATGGACAGGAACCCTCAGATGATTCAGTAATCTGTTACAGAACAGATTGACTTCCCGACTGAACTGTAATTAGGTGCTTAAATGGAGAAGTGTTAGGACACATTTATTTTTCACTTAGGTGACAGCTTCTTAAGTGAATTCCTCTGGCCACACAGAGGTTAGAGATGGGCTAATGAAAATGTGTAGGACTAATGCCTAATGGCTGAATTTCAAGTTACTATAAACAAAATCATACTTAATAATAGCAATAAAATGTGCTGGATTTTTAAATTTTTTTAAAAAGACCTAGATTGACTTCTTCCACCATTATCTTGAAGGGGAAGACTGTCATGAAATGAGTATGTTTTCCTTTAATGGTTACATGATCCAGTTTTACCTGGCACAGGTAGACTCCATGAAGAGTTCTGTGAAGGACCTCATGTTTTATGAACTGGCACTGAGTGTAACCCATTCTTAACTTCTCAGAGATTAGGGTGGGTGAAGAACAATGGTACTTTTGTATATGTTGATGACAAAAGGTAAAGACTAGAAAAGAAATAAAACTGTTGGCCCCAGAAAGGCAAGATTACCACTGGAAGGAAGAATTAAAAAAGATTTATAGAGGGAGGGCTCTTGGGAGAAATGAGTTGTCCTAAGAGTAGAATTCCTACAGATGGATGTTTAGGGCACTCTCAGCATGAGAAGAGGCACACAGGCAGAGAAGTCAGAAAGGCCATAAGGCCAAGACAAACTATTAATAGCAGAAGAATCAGCAGCAGCACAAAGCACAGGCTACAATTAGAAAAGGAGGCTGGGCAAGGATTGGAGTGAGATGAATTATTCTGTAAACTGCCTGCTTCAGGGACTGTGTTGCTCATCACTGAATCTTCCACATATGGAATAATACCCAGCACATAGGACACACTGGATAAATATTTGATGGACAGATGAGTGCACGAATGATGAATAAAATGTAAAGAAGAAGATATTTTGGAAGAGTCATTGAAGAAAGAGAGGACTAAGAGAAGAGAAGGAGAACATGATGTATAAGGAGAAGTGTGGTGGACTGGGAGACTATTGCTGCCATTATAAGAAGCAGGGAAGTCAAAGATGGGATAGACTTTGTTAGCGAGAAGTTTGTGTCACAGTAACCATGATTTTTTAAAAATATTTTTTAATTGTCAGTGGACCTTTATTTTATTTATTTATATGTGGTGATGAGAATAGAACTCAGTACCTCACACATGCTAGACAAGTGCTCTACCATTGAGCTACCACCCCAGCCTCAGTAACCATGGTTTAATAAGCATTTCCTAAAGCACATGAAATATACCTTCTTGATATTTTTTAATCTGATTTTTTTAAAATTGTCAATTCATCTCTTATTTTATTTATTTATTTATATGTGGTGCTGAGGATCAAACCCAGAGCCTCAGACATGCCTGGCAAGTGCTCTACCACTGAGCCACAACTCCAGCCCACCTTCTTGATATTTGAAAGGTAGAAGTTTTGTTTTCTTTTGTTTTGTTTCTGACTTCCTAATATGTTTCTCTCTAACTGGTGAAAGACCAGTATGTGCCAAAACAGACTGTGGTGAAGAGCAAGTATAAAATCCTGGTTATAAATCTAGAAGGACATTTTATTTGTTACAGTGATTAAATACATTTTGCCTGACATCCAGGACCAGGTTTAAATAGGACTTTAGTACCTTTGTTGTTTGGAGCAACTGTGCTTGGTTTCTACGTGAGCTCACTAAAATCCCTTAACCTATGCTGTAAATGGCATGTGTTATTAACAACAGCACTTCAGACTCCATTAAATCATATCTTATAGTGATTTTGTGAGACAATATATTCCAGGTTCCCACCCAAGGAGAACAAAATTTGAAACCTTCCTATCTAGCTGGGTCTGGTAGGGATGTAGATGAATATATAAAAATGGCTTCAGGGAAGCATTAGTTCATCATTTTCATAAGTGAAGGAATTTACCTAGGTTTTCTCCATAAGCTAAGTTGTTCTGAATTGAAAAAAAAAAAATAGACATACAAACATAGCTGCATTGCACAACTATTAGTTCCCTATTTTTGTCTTTTTTCAGTTAAAATGGCATCACAGCGTCACACTTCTCAGGTAAGTTGGTAAGGTGATAAATTTTAACCTCTTCAAATGAGGTCTATTTACTGTTCTACTCTACTAAATATCCAGCTCTCTCTTGTTCTGGCTCAGGAATGTTCTGGAAGGGTAGAAGGGAAACAGAGCATCCTATCTCAAAGATTGCCACCCTGAGTCATTTTTCAGGTTACTTTAGTGGCCTGGTTGGGGGAGGGAAAACTGAGCATCTCTGCCTGCAGAAGAAGAGCACAGATTCCCACCTATGGCTTATGCTGCTGTGTGGGAGCAGAAGGTCAGTGCCTGGCTCCACCTATACCACTCTGGCAGGGATAGCTGAGTGCAAGTACCACCTACCACCTTGCCCCTCTGCCTACATGATGGTGGAAGGTCAGCTACTCTTTCAGCCTCCTGATGCCAGCTCAGGTGGAAAAGCAGAGGGTCAGCTGACCTTGGTTTCTTACCTTTTGGTAACACAAGAACTTGAGTCTGACACCAAGGTGGAGGGAAGGGCAGATTTTTCAATGATGTTGATTAGAATACAGTAGATATTATTGAAAGGATTTTCTGTTCCACAAGGCCCCCCTTTTCCCAGCCTTTTGGTTTGAGGGAGCAAACTCTTCTTGTGGCTTTTTAGGTCTGTGCCTACCGCCAGATTTACCAGATTCTCTGAGAGATGGGAGGGATAGAAAAAACTCATTTGTGGATAATTGTACATGATGATTATTTTTCTTGCAGCACCAAATAAAGCCCTCAGTAGAACTGCCGTAGTGTCCATTGCATAGTGAAGATTCATGTTGATGATATGCTTCTATAGTGAGAGACATGAGGGAAAAGGTACATCACCTTGTACAAGTCAAATGAGAAAATGTCTTAAAATGCAGTTTTCTGTGTGGTAATATAGATTCTATACCTACAACAAAAACATAACTTACCAACAGTTTATTAAATTCGGTAATGTGAAGTTTCAAATCTTATTTTTAACACAAATAAAATAATTATATCAATAAAAAAAAGAAAAGAAAAAACTCAGGGAACTCATCAAAGTATCATCTTTGTTTTCTTTTTTTGGTGGGAAGTACCACAAAAAAGTACCACTTTTTTTGGTGGGAAGTACCACGGATTGAACTCAAGTGCACTTGACTACTGAGCCACAACACCAGCCCTATTTTGCATTTAATTTAAATACAGGATCTCATTGAGTTGGTTAGTGCCTCACTTTTGCTGAGGCTGGCTTTGAACTTGTGATCCTTCTGCCTCAGCCTCCTGAGCTGCTGTGCTGGAATTACAGGCCTGTACCACTGCGCCCAGCTCTTAAGAGTCATTCTTTGAGTCTGGTCCTAGTCAGGCTGCCTTCCCTCTGCTTTTCAGTCTTCCTGTGTCTGTTGTTCATGCCCAGGGTATTTTCACTATGAAAAAAAGACCTGAGAGGATCGGGCTACTCTATCTTGACCAGAACCTGAAATCTCAGCATTCAATTTTAAATATTCTACAATTTTTGTTGACTTTAAAGCATGAATTACTTAGGAGGACTTTATCATTTCCAAAATTTTATGTTTTGTTATTGATTTTCAAATTAATTACAGTGTGGATAGAAAATGAAAATTTTAGCAAATACTGGTACTTTTAAATCTATTGAGAATTCTTCAGTTTCTTTTTACAAAATGTTCAATGTATCCAAAAAAGAAGACATATTTTTTACATCATGGAACAAATGTTCATAGTATATTTTTGTGTATGCATGTATACATGTGTGTATCAATTTGAAAATGTGTATGTTTTCTATTTCATGAGTGTACATATCTGTATGTGTTTTAATATTTTCACACATTCTTGTTTTGTCAAAGTTGTGAATTCTATTTTGTTTCACCACTTTAATATTAAATATTTTGTCTCCTTCAGTTTGTTTTTGATAGAAATATGTTAAAATTACATACAATGATTGCTGTTTTGTCAATTTATGTTTATAATTATAGATGTCTTATTTATTTTGATACTTTTTGTTAGATACATAAATGTTCATAATTTTCTCATGGTAGATTTTCTTCCTTGTGGTGCTACCATGAAGGGAATGGTTTTCTTAATTTCATTTTTGGATTGATTCTTGCTAGCATATAGAAATTCAATAAGTTTTATGCTCTTGTGCACCACAATTTTGCCAAACTTGTTTATTACTTCTAATAGTTGTTTTTTTTAATATTTTAGGTTTATCTATATAAAAGGTCATATAATATGTAAATTAACATAGCTAACTTCCTTCTTTATAATTTGGTTATCTCTTATTTGTTTCTCTTTCTTAATTGCCCTGGCTAGAACCTTCAGTACACCATTAAATAGAAGTGACAAGAAAGCATGTATTTCTATTTCATCTCATGCCAGTTTTGGTATTTCAGGTCTCTCAAATAGTTTGTCCATTTCATCTTGGTTTTCTAATTTGTTGGCATATAATTTATTCATAGTCTTCTTCTATAATGTCTTTTTGAAATGTTTCTGTAAGATTAGTAGTGATGTTTCTTCTTTTATTACTTTATAATTTCTTCTTTGAAGCATTAATTATTTAGGAGTATATTAATTTTCACATATTTGTATATTTTCCACATAATTACAAACTCAGTGAATGAGAATTTTTTTAGAAAGCTGAGAGGAAGGTTAAATATTGACAAGTATCCAGAGATGAGCCTCAAAAAAACTCTCCAAATATGATATGCCTTCTCTAGTAATATAGGCGCTAGTTTTTACAGCCAGTGCAGTTGCCAGACTGCTGCTTTTTAAGACTACTATGATGTTAGAGTAGGGTATTGGAAATCAGGCAGAATAAAATGCCATTAATCTTATTGTTCTTACAGAGATCCAGTCATTTTCCAAGAAAAAGAAATCCTTGCATAGTAACAAACTTTTTTATTTTTCTGGAATTCTAAAAAAAAAATTGATTTTGACAATTTTGGCCATTTTGAAGGAGCATATTTTCAGAGATCCTTTTTCTACCAATACAGAGGTTCTGTCCCTACTTGTTTTCTATATATTATATATTTACTTGGTTTTATAATAATTTCATTTATGCATTTTATTTTATTTCTTTCTCTTTTTAATTTTTATGAACCTCTATGCTTCAATTTCTCTCTTTTTTAAAATACATTATTTATTTATTTTTATGTGATGCTGAGGGTCGAACCCACACATACTAGGCAAGCATTTTACCACTGAGCTACAACTCCAGTCCCTCAATTTCTTTTTGATTGTTATAAATACACATTTTTTCAATCCAGTTCCATAGCACTGATTTTATATAGAGTAAATATATGTTTCAGGTTTTATTTTTTTACTATTGTACTAAATATTAGATTTCCTGTGTTTTGAAATTTTGGTTTGTAAGCTCATTTTCAGAGGAATTTTTTTGTTTATTTGTTTTATTCTTTAGTTTTGGTATATTTTATTTGTATTTATCTTTCCCTGTGCTCAATTAATATTCCCTGTGAATTTCATTGTTGCCTTCCTGCCTTTTCCAGGCTCTTAGCCCCCAAAGAGATGGGAACAACATTAACAGTGGGTGTATATTCTCTAATAAGTGAACTAGCTTGTGGGTTGATTCAGTTATAAGTTACATTAGGATTTTTGCAGGTTTTCTACCTCTCTAGGCCCTGACACTTAATCTCAGGAAATGAACCCTAAAGCATAACTACTTTCTTATAGACCTGTTGCTAAGCAGGCCTGTGACTTTAATTCCATCTCCACTACATGATTCTGTTCCAATTTTGGTCCTCACAGATGGTATTTTATTTTTTACCCAAATAAACCCTTTTAATTTTACTTTAAGTTTAGTCTGTAATTATTATGAATTTGAAAGAAATAATTTTCTTCAAAGTATAAACTTTGCCATCTTGAAATCAAATGTTTTAGTCAGTTTCCAATCACTGTAACAAGATACCTGAAACAAACAACTGACAGGATATAAGGTTTATTTTGGCTCACAGTTGCAGAGGTTTCAGTCTGTGCTTGCTAGGCCCCACTGTTCTTAGTCCTATGGGGAGATAGGACTTCATAACAGAAGTGTGTGGTGGAGGAAAACTGCTCACCATATGGCAGCTAGGAAGCACAGAGAGAGATAGAAAGAGGCTGGGCTCCCAATATGCCCCAGCGACCTAACTTCCTTCCATTAGGCTATACTTCATAAAGGTTCCATCACCTCCCAATTGTGCCACAAACTAGCAACCAAGCCTTTAGCCTTTAGAAAGAATTTCATACCCAAACTATAATACTCTGTCCATGCCCCCCAAAGGTTTGTGTCCATCACATAATGCAAAATGCATTCAGTCCATCTCCAAGAGCCCTCCAAATCTCAGTAGTTCCAACATTATTCCAAAGCCCAAGTCCAAAGTCTCCTCTGAAAATCAAGAGAAGCTCTTAGCTGTGAGCTCCTATAAAATAAAAGGGAAAGTTATATACTTCCAAGGTACAAGGGCACAGGGTAAACCAACGTATTTCAAAAGAGAGGAGTAGAAAGATAGAAAGGAAGGAGTGGGTCAAAGCCAACTGAAACCCAATAGGGCTAACATTGGATTCTGTAACTCCCCATTTAGCATTCAGTGCACATGTTGGAGTGTTGTGAGCTCTAAAGGGCTTGTGCAGCCACCCCTGTAGTCTTGCTAGCAGCAGCCCCGCATGACTCCACTCTGGGGTTGGCTCTACTCATCTCTTATATATCTACTGCATCTCTTATATTCTGGGGTCTCCCTTGCAGTTTTGGCTTTACTCTCGTAACTTCACACATTGCCCCCTCAGGAGTTGCTTGTAGGGATTCTGATCCTGTCACATACTGCTGGCCTCCCAGGTTTTCTCTGAAATCTCAATGGAAGATTCTATGACCCCACAACTCTTCATTATACATGCTTGCAAAAACAAACCTTGGATGACACCAAGGTCTGCTGCAAGTGGAAGCAGTAGCCAGGACCTCTTGAATCATAGCTTCATTGACCTCTGAGTTCCTGGACAATTGAACCCAGGGAAATGAATCCCAAGAAAATAATTCTGTATATGGTCCTGTGCTAGCAAGGTAGATTTTTAGAAGCTCTCTTCTCAAAGCAGTTTTTGAAAGGAGTTTATTTATCCTTTCACACCCTAGAACCTACAGTGAATGGGGTCTTGCTGTTCCTGAGATGCCCTCCAGTCACATCAACTTTCTCTTGTCCCAGTGCAAAGTGCTAGATTTCTTTTTAAGGGCCCTAATCCCTTTAGCACCAACACTTTCATTGACTTCAACTTTATCTATGCTTCTTTTTTTTCTGATTAAATGCAAGTTTTTCAAGGCTTTCTGGTTTGATTTTTACTCCTGATTCTTTCTATAAATCTAGATAAAAGCTTCCAGCTTTACACAGGCCACAGCCAGAATGCCTTGACATTTTCTCCAACAGATTAATTAGTCCATCTTTTTTAAACTCAGCCTCCTACAAAGCCTTAGGGCGTGGATAAAATGTAGATAAGGGTTTTTTGTTCTTGTTTTTTTGCTTTGTTTTTTTTTTTTTCGAGAATGTAACATGAATGGCCTCTAGTCCACTTCCCAACAGAGTCCTTATTTCCATTTGAAACATGAGCTGAGCCTCTACTCACCACATTCCTGTTGCCATTCTAGTCTTCTAATATCCCACCAGAATTGCCCATCTAGCTCTGCTTACAGTGTTCCAAGCATTCTCTAGCCTGTTTCTCAAACATTTCTGAACTCATCCCACACACCAATTCCAAAAGCTTCTGAAAAACATTTTCAGGTCACAGCAAGGACCTATTTCTTACTAACAATTTTCTGTGTTAGTCAGCTTTTGGTTGCTGTGACAAAATATCTAAGATAATCAAGTTATAAGGAGGAAAGTTTTATTTTGGCTTATCTTTTCAGAGGTTTTAGTGCCTGGTAGCTTGGCCCCAGCATTGTGGGCCTGTGCCAAGGCAGAACAACATGGCAGAGCAGAGTTGCTCAATTCATGGCAGCCAGGAAGCAGAGGGGGCTCACTTTTATAACAGAGCCCCTCCCTGATGAGCTACTGAGCTATGAATCCATAAATAAATTAATCCCTTCATAAGATTAGGCCCTTTTGATCCAGTCACTCCCCTAAGGTCCCACCTTTGCATGCTTCTGCACTGGGGACCAAGGCTTCAACACATAGGCCTTTGGTGGACATTTAAGACAGAAACCATAATATCCCCTCATATCTTAAAAACTTCTAAAATTTGTTAATTTGTCATAATACAAAAGTTGTTACTGAAATATTTTGCAAAAATGATATAGACAGTTAACTGTGATTTCTTTTTTTACCTAGGTATCATATTTTCTACTGTTCCATGGTATAGTGTTAAAGACAGATTTTATTAGTTAGGTTAGAAATTCATCTATAACATGTACTTGCTTTTCAAAAAATGTTATTGAATTAGAAATTGTGTTATCTTGTTTCTGAAATGTATGATATAAGCTAATCATCAAATAGTTTCTCAGTAATAGTGTTCAATACATGAATGTAATGTGTTGTTGGTTGTTTTTTTTTAATCATTTCTGCCATTCCTCATTATAAAAACTTGCCGTAAATCTTTTGATGGCAACAGTGTCCCTTGAGTATAGATAAATGCTTTAGAATTCTCTTTTTTTCTTTGCATAAATTATACTTACCATGCATCAATTGTGACTTGGGGTTTTTAATTATTTAAAGTATAGAAAGAATTTCAAAATTTGGGATTAACTAGACTGTGTCCTTATAATATTTCTATTATTATTTTTCAATCTATTTATACCTAATTAGCCAGCAGTTTTTAGAACAACTCATTCTCAGGGGGTGTTCCAGCTCACCAAACTTTGTATTCATAGGGACTCAATTTTAGAGTTCTCTAATTTTGCAGTTTCTTAATTTTAGAACAGAGTTCCCTAATTCTTTTAACATAGTTTTATTAAAATATATAACCAAAGAGATAAGCATGCCCCAAACAAGATGATTGAGAACAAAAAAAAAGGTTAAGATTACCAGGAAGTAATATGTCAGATGGCATGAGTAAGGTGCAGACAGTAGAAAGTTGTTTTTCTCAGTGGTCAGAGGAATGGAGAGCACAGGTTAATCTGTGAGTTAGCAGAGTGAAGACCTGTCAAGAGGATTAAAAAATAATTTTATTTTTAAAAATGAAATCATAATTATTAAAATAATATATTTAATAGGCTAATTAAGAATTACAGTTTTTAATTGACTGCAGAATAAATTAACTTTTTAATTTTGTATTTTTCTAATTAAGCCTTAAAAAAGAATAATAGTTATTTTAGAAAAGAATTTGAAAGTTAATCAAGTTTTCCAGAGATTTCACACTCTTTATCTAACCAGAGTCCTGGGCCAGAGGCCAGACTGGCCATTCAACCCAGGAACCAAATGGAAAAGATAATCATTTATTTAATATAGTGATATCAAGAATCCTCAACTCTATCTGGGGGTACTGAAATGAGCTTCAGGGGAACAAAAGCAGGGTTCAGGAAATAAGCATAGTCCCCAGTCTTGAGGACACTGTTGTCTGGTTGATAATTATCTCAGGATTGGTCAGATGGAGTCTTGTGTTAGATAAGAAAGTTGCTGTGGCCTGGGGGTAGTTTCGGGCTCTTATCACCAGATGTTTATCCATTGGGCCTTTGTTCCTGGAATCCAGGGTGACTACAGGAGAGAATTATTCAGAGCAGAGGAAAGACTCAGAGAAAAATGCAGGCAGAGATTTCAACTTTTATCCTGTTTTTAGGCCTTCATCAGGTATCTACAGGTATTTATTTGCAGGCCCAAGAAAAGATCAGTGCTTTTAGCAAAAGCAATATTTTAATTTTTCTCACATTTATATTAAAATGCTTTTCATTTGACACTTCAGGGTTGATATTCTCAAGTTACCTGGTCACCTCTGCTGCACCCTTATTTGTCTGTGGTATTGGGTATGTATGCCTTCAGTAATTTTTTCATCACTGCTATGGGTTTAGTGAGACCCTGCATGTGTAGCAGGATTTGGTGCCTACTTTGTAACTGAATTACATCATCTGATAACCAGTCAGATCTCAACTAAAGAAGAGGCATGGCCTTTATAGTTTAAAAGGAGTTTGTGCACTCAATTTATACGCAATTGCTTCATTGGTGAATATATTCAGGTAATGATAACTTTGTCTTCTTTACACAGCTGAGTGAATATGGAATCTCATTAAATGAGTGCTTAGCTCATAAGACGCTTGTATGTCCAGAAACAACAACATTATTATATTATTGAAGCGTTAACAGTGACCAGTGTCCTCTGTAGGATAATTGAAAAAAAACACAAACTTGAAAATCCTGGCTTAGCTATTTTCCAAATGGGTCACTTTGAACAAATCATTTCACTTCTGCCTCTCACTTCCACTTTATTTAAGGAGGAGTCATATGAGACAATTTCTAAATTCTTTATTTACTAAAGTAACTAAAAATGTTTTAGCAGCTAACACCTATATGTTTTCTCACTTAGTATTTAAATATTTGTATTACGTCTCATTGCAAAAAGTCACAAGAGTGAGATATTGGTAATTTTCACCAATGGTTTTACCCAAAGTATTTTCTGATTGTGGTAGGTTGGGCAGGTCATATCCTTTTATAACAAGCTCAGTGGGGGATCCAATATGTTTTGAGAGAGAAGTTTCATCAGAACATGTTGTTATAAAGTGTATTTCTATCTTCAAAGGCAGGGAGTAAAGAGCATTTTCATCTCCAAACCAGTCTGGTTTAACCACTTTCTCCTATCTTTCTGAGTCAGGTAAGAGGAGGCACAAATAAGACATAGTGGGATAAAGGAAAAAGAAAATAAATCCATGAAGTGATACATATTTTAGTGAGTGTGTGTGTGTGTGTGTGTGTGTGTGTGTGTGTTAGATTTGTATCTTCACACCTATTATATTTTTCCTCCAAACTTTTAGTCTTTTTTATTTTTCCTTTTTATATATGTATTGGGTTGTTCTGCATTTCAATTTGTTGTCTTCAGTTTTACTTATGATTCATTCAGGGTATTTGTAGGTAGTGGAGGAATGAATTCTGCCTGATGGCCATCTGGAATCCTACTTGCAGACTTTCTGACTCAGTAGCTTTTCCCAAAGTCTGTGTCCTTCAGACAAAGAACACATGTGTGCCTCTTCCTACTCCCCACCTGCTGTCCATGTATTCACATGTAGATGTACCAGCATTATTTCACTGGGAGCCCCTCCAAAATTCAGAGTTTGGAATGAATTGCCCTTTAGCAAGTTGCCCTCTTGCTGTCTTGATTGTGGACAATTTCTCCTCTCTTGCTTAACCTGCACCTTCAGAGAGTGGCACTAAATGTGATGTTTGTTGGGGGAAGTGCAGCACCTTCTCTGTGCAAATTCACTTGGTGGGAAATGATCTGTCAGGCAATCACATAGCATGCTGCAAGCAACATGTGAACCAGTAGCTTAAAATTTATATTTAGTCCTCACATTTCTGCACTGGTCTACAGAATGATTGAATAAAATACTTTTTGCATTTCATTACTTGTTTTAAACTTTTTAAATATTAGCAAGTTTTTTAAAAAAAATATTAACAATATTGGTGAATGTTTCTAAAACACTTTTGTTAGAATGTTTTAGATATGCTTTATCATTCTGAAATTAATGTTTATATTTTATCACAACATCACTCAGTAATGATTTAGCATGCTACATTATTTTTATTTATTTATTTATTGCAGTACTAGGTATTGAACCCAGAGACACTCTACCACTGAGCTACATCTCTAGTCCTTTTTATCTTTTATTTTGAGACAGGGTCTTGCTATTTGCTTATGACTATACCAAGTTAGTGAAGCTGGCCTCAAACTTGGGATTGTCTCAGGAACAGCTAAGTAGCTGATATTACAGGTGTGTGCCACCATACCCAGCTTAGCATGCTACTTTTAAAAGAATTTTGGTTTGAGAAATGCAATATATATAGGTAAAACATAAATAAGGTAAAGAGTTTTTACAGACTTTGCTAAACATTGCTGAAAATTATGTCTGCTAAACCTATATGTAAAAACTAGAATCACTATTATAGGCATTTATTATCACTTTTCTATATGACTTATGTCCAAAATATTGGTATTTATGGTTTTAAGGTCTTTTGATAACAAGACTTTAAATATATGCTTTCTAAAATTTCAAAAAGTGATGACAAGCTAGAATTATATTAAAACAGAGCAATGTTTATACTTACAATCTAATGTACTTATTTCCGAATGAAAACCAACTTTGTTGTGTGTTGAATAAATTTGGAATAACATTTTGAATTTTGAAACAATATAAAATGTTCAGTTTCTCCTGTGGTAAGGGGACCATATTTTGAGAAAGAAATTTGGATTTTTTTATCGCAATATAGAAAACTTTTGTGGCTATATGGAGAATAGGAAGTATATCATATTGCTAAATTCACTGTTATAGTTTTGATTGTCCCAGTAATTGGAGAGATCCAGATGCTATGGCCAGAAAATATTCTAGTTTGGAGGAGTACAATTACAGAAGAGGGCAAACTCTGCCTTTTGCCCACTTGACTAACCAGTAACACAGAAGAAACCACTGCAAGTAGTTTGTGAATAGGTAAATTCCTTGTTGAAATTCCCCTTCACATATCATAATTGCTCTTAGAATAAATTTGAAACTCATTAGGGTTTATGAGACTTTATGTAACCTGGCTCCCCATCTCTTATAGTTAGCTCATTCTCTAACATTCCAATATTCTCCTCTCTAGCTAGACTGCAGGACACTGTTCATGCTCTGTACTTACGTACCTTTCCTTCCTCCAGCCATCACCCCAGGGATTGTCTCATTCCCTTGCCTGAAACACTCTTGTCTCTCACTTTCTTTTTTTTTTTTTTTTCTTTTTAGCTCATTTCTCTTAGTTTTACAAATCTCAGTTTTGGTATTACTTCGCTCAGACTTCTTCTATCCTCCAGGTCAAATGCAGGGTGTCTGCTCCCCATTCGCATAGTTGCCTATATTTGCTTTTACCCTGTTCTCATCAAGCTGTATGTTTATTCTTTTCTTCCTTCGTTGAGTGTGCAGTATGAGCTACACCAATAGAGCTGAGCCTTGCTCCCCATTGTGGTTGTGTGTATGTTACTCATAACACATCCTACATCACGGATACTCAGCAGGAACCCCTTAAATGAAGGCTGAGTATGTGCAATCCTGTGCTGGTTCCAAAGGATGAAACTGAGAATGGTGACCTCCAAGGACATGATGCAGGAGGTAGCATCTGAATTAAAGAAGATAATATGTACATATTGCCAAAATGATACATGTTGCCACATATTTTTGAGAAAGATTATAATCATCAACAGTCCTTTAGTGTCCTGATTGAAATGAGCACTCGATAGCATTTGATATTACTTTCTATTTATTAAGTATGCTAAAATTTTAGTTGAGATCAAAACTAGGACAGTATAAAATATAAACTTTTTCTCCTTTTACTTGAGACAAATGGCTTAAAAACTGTCTACCTCTAGGATATTTTTGTCTCCTTTTTTAAAAAAACATTTTGTCTCTTGAGATACAAATAATTTACTAATTAATTTTTGTTAATTCATTTTATACTTAAAATATTAGTCTTTGATTATTTGTCCTATAAACTTTATTGTTAGGCTTTTTTTGATATATATATATATATATATAATTTTTTTAAGGTACATGTTGTGATAATAAGCTTTACTTTGTTCTAACAAAAGACCTGAGATTCATTTTGGCTCATGGTTTCAGAGATTTCAGTCGATGGCTGCCTGGCTCTGTTATTTTTGGCCTTGTTGCAAGGCAAAACATGGTGGCAGGGAGCACATGGTGGAGCAAAGTTTCTTACCACATAGAAGCAAGGAGAAAGAGTGGACAGAAGGGTTCTGGGTCACACCATCCCCTTCAAGAGCACACTCCAATGACCTAACTTCCTTCCACTAGGCCCTCCTTCTAAAGGTTCCATGTCCTCCCAGTAGCACTGCAGGCTGGCAGTCAACTCTTTAGCACATAGCCTTTGAAGGACATTTAAGATCCAAACTACAGCACATGAAAAAAAAATTAGATAATCTTGTCTGTTACTGACATTTTCTTAGCAATTTTGATGACTGTTTTTAAAGTGTTTTTTTTTTTCTTTTTGGTACAGTTAATATAGGTTTTACAGAAATTTTTAAAATACCTATAATCAAAAATAGACATTAAGAAATCTGTAATTTTATAAAAAATGGGATTATACTTTTAAAAAATCTAGATATTTTCCATTGATAGTATATGTAAATTTCTTCCCATGACATTATATATTTTATAAAATCTTGTTTTTAATGGCCACATCATATTTTGTTGTGCATGCATTTAGTTAACTCTATATTGTTGGACATTTAAGTTATTTTCAGCTCATTGATATGGAAGATCCTTCAATTTGTATGATTTTATTATGTTTATAATTACTCGTTAAGATAAATTATTTTAAAGGAATTTCCACATTAAAGGATATATAATATTTTAAGGTTACTGATAGAGATTGCTAAATTGCCTGCCATAAACTAAGTACCAATTTACACACACCAAAATATATGAGAAAACTAATTTTCTCTTTCCATTTTCAAAAATAAATATTTTAATTTTTTATGTTTTTTCCAAATACAATTTTCATCTATTAATAGGCTAACAGCCTGAACATCAGTCCTAGCCAATCTCTAAAAATAATTGACACACTACTTTTGAAATCATCTTTAGGACTAATTCATACCTGAGTAAGAAGAAACTTAAGGAAATTCTTAAAGATAAAAACAAAATGGGAATACAGGTGACGACAGGTCAGGAGAATGCTGAAAAGGCATATGTTAATCCCTGGGAGTTTCTAGTTTTAATTTTAACTACGGTGATTAGAGAAAATACACAGGTCCAAGACAGTGATGGAATGTTGGAGACTGCTGCATAAATCCATGGTCCCATAAGAGGTACATATTCAGTAAAAAAGTGAACCAAAGCAAGGGCTATGATCTACAGAAAGAGAGGATGGAAATATCATTCTTTGCTGGTCCCAGTCCTGGAATGAAAAACTTTGAAGAAGAAATTTTTTTCTTACAAAGGGTCCTGGATATCTGACAGGCACAAACTAAAATCTTCTGTTAAAGAGTGTGTCTCACAGGATCCTCACTGATAACATTGAACACAAACATACACAATCCCAACCAATGTAAGCAAGAAAGCAGGAAAGCCTTAGCAGAATGGAAAAGCAGGGTAAAACAAAGATTTAGAACTCAGAATTGCAGATGCAGAAAGTAAAACAAGTATTTTTTTTAAATAAAGAATTAAAAAAATATGAATAAGAAATAATTGACTACAAAAATGACTAATTTATTTTTTAAAAGGACCAAACAGAACTTCTAGAAACTCAGTGAGTAAGGTGAGTTACTCATTTCATTAGCGACTGATGAAAAGAAAATTGGCAAACTAAAAATCAACATCTCTAGAGATTTTCCAGCATGAGACAGAGAGATGTAAAGAATCACAGGAAACATAAAGCCTCTGACAAACATCTAATTGGTGTTCCATAGGGGATGATAATATGAGGAAACAAAATATTTTAAAAGAGAAGTTTGACCATCACTCAAAAGATGAAAAATGGGAACTGTACTCAATACAATATAGGATTTGGGAAAAAAATCCTACCTAGAAGTTATGTTTTGTGGCAGAATATTAAAGACAAAAGATCTTTTTTAAAAAAAAAAAGGCAGGAAAAAAGATGAGAGACAGAATAGCACCTGACTGACCTGTCAGCTGCATCAAAGGAAGCCAAGAGACTGCAGAATAACACCTTCAAAAATACCAAAAAGAAGAGAAATCAAGCTAAAATTGTGTACTCAGCAAAACTGTCTTTCAAGAGAAACATTCTTCCATTGACTGGCTAAACAAAGTCAAAAGTTGGTCTTTTGAGAAGAATATCAAAATTGACAAATTTCTAGTAAGAAAAAAAGAGGCAATAAAAATAAAGAAAGGACTCATAGATACCACAGATTCAAATATTTGACAATCAAATAACAGACATTCTTTAGCACAATTAGAAAAACTATCAAAAGAAATTATATATGGCCTAAGTAACTGGGAGATAGATATAACTTAACAAATAGTTACAATTTGATGAATGATTTCAAATTCATATGAAAGAATAAAAAAAAAAATAGACTAAGGTAGGAGAACTTGCCCAACTAGATGTTAGGTCTTTTTCTAATACTAGTGTACAATTTCATGTTCTGTAGTAACAGATAAATCAAATGATGCCCCAGGTAATAGAGATCAGTGAGAAAAGGGCAAATTCACAATGACATTGAAACAGTCAGATATCAAAACATGAAAATTGTTACCTATGGCAAATCAAACACAAAAATGAAAAATAAAACCATTAAAGATTTAAAAAGTTGTATAAAACTATAAATTTTGAAAAAAAAATAGGTAAATATTTTATTTCCTCTGGGCAGGAAATATTAATTTAAAGAAAAACACAGGAATATAATCTTTTAGGAAAGTGTTTCCTAATTTGATAGTATTAAAAGAAGAACTCAGTGTTCATCAAAAAACACCATTAAAAATAGTTACAAGAGCCAGACGCTGTGGTGCATGCCTGTAATCCCAGCAGCTCTGGAGGCTGCAGCAAGAGGATAGTCAGTTCAATGCCAGCCTCAGCAATAGTGAGGCTCTAAGAAACTCAGTGAGACTTTGTCTCTAAATAAAATACAAACTAGGGCTGGTGATGTGGCTCAGTGGTCGAGTGCCTCTGAATTCAATCCAGTACCCATCCCCTCCAAATAGTAACAAGACAAGCTACAAATAAGGAAAAGGTATTTGGAACACTAACTAACAAAGAAATATTTCTTAGATAAATATCAAAACTACCTCGAATCAATATGAAAATAAAAGTTATAAAAGCCAAATAGGTATTTTATCAAACATAAAAGACTGATAAAATATTGGAATGGTACTCAATAGCAATAGTAAAAGCAATTAAAATCACAAGGATACCAATTTATATTCCCCATATTGACAAAAATGAGAAAGCCTATGTTGATAAGTATGTGGAGCAAAGGAAACTCATTTTACACAATGCTTCTGAGGTTACAAATTGGTGCAGCCACTGGTGCAAATTTTTTCACAAATTGGTGAAAAGAATTTGAAATAATAGCACAGAGCTGAAAGTATTCATCCTCAATATCACTCTCGAAACTTTTGCAGATGTGTCACCATGTGATTTGTATCAGAAGAATATTCACTGTGGCTTTTTAAAAAATCTGTAAAAACAACAACAAATCTTAAAAATAATTTAAATTTCCACTTAAAAGCAATAAATAACCACATAGATATATCATAAAATAGCATATGTATGCACACCAGAAACAATTGTCTCCCTGTCTGTGAAAGGTAACTATTTTCTAAACCCTATCATTTAGTTTTCTCCTATTTTTTTAAAGTATCAGGGATGAAACCATAGAGAGTTAATTCTTTTGAGTCTGATTTCTTAAGTTGACAGTATGTTGGTGAGATCTGTAGTTGGTATATATATTTTGTTGAATGTAGCAACAGTTCTTTCATTTTCATTGAATATTTTCCCATTGCATGGATGCATTATTGTATTCCCATGTGTTCTACTGTTGATGGATATTTAGTTTCTAATTTGGGATAATTATGAATAGTCATGCTACATAGTTTTGTTCATGTTTCTTTATATACAACATTTCCATTGTACATTGATAATTCTGAGAAGACTAAATAGTTGATTATATGTTATTTTGTATTAATAAATATATCTACTAAAATAATGTAAGAAATTCTCCTGAATTAACAGATAGTGAATGGTACTATCTTAATTTTACTTCCTTTGATTATTACTTGTGGTAACCACTTTTTCATATTTTAATTTTTTTGTGAATTGCTTTTGATTGTCTTTACCCATTTTTCAATTTTTATGGTACTCATTGATTTACAAAAGCTATTTATTAAAAATTATATTGGGGACTGGGGATATAGCTCAGTTGGTATATTAATCTTTGTATTATGTATTGATAGAAAAAGATACTTTTTACATTTAACTTTTTTATTGTTTATAATTTTCAATGGTCTGTTTTAAAAATTTTCTTTTTTATTATTATAAATTAAAAATATCATGACTTAAAATTTCAGAAATTCAAAACTTGAATTTCAGAGTTCAAATAGAGATAAATATCATTGTAATTCCCAATTTCAAAGTAACTGTTGTTAACATTTTGGTGCATATTCTTTGTGTCTGTATTATATATTATGTCTACATATGTGTAGATTAGTGTGTGTGTATATGTATATTTAAAATATCTTTATATTTATGCACACATATGTTTATAAGGGGATTATTTTTCTGCCTAATAGGCACCTATTTTTTTAATCAATTAACATAGCTAACACTATCATTTAAAAATATTTAAATGATATCTCATTGTATAAATATGCCATTTTTAATTCAACAAATATTTATTGAGTCTTTATAACAGCATCATTTTTTAGGCACTAGAAACAAACAATGTCTTCAAAGGTGAAGTTTAAATGCTAATGGACCAAACATAAAATATACTAATAAGTTTTTCATATAACATAAGATAATAACAAGTAGTTCGAAGAAGAACAAGTACAAGGAAGAGGATAGAGAGTGATGGGTTGGTGAGAGGTCACAGGGTACTCAAGGAAGGGGCATCATAAGTGAACAGGAATATATTGAGTATGGGAAGTCATTGCCAATTTGTGGGCAAAATCAAATGCAAGTCCCCAGGGTAAGATTTTTGGTTTTGTCTTTGAGCAAGAAATGCTCAAAAAAATCAATCTGATGTAGGTTAACATTAAGGTCATTTCTAAGTATTCAAAATTTTAAACAAAAATTGGAGAAACTGTCATGTTAAACTACTTGCTTAATGTCTGTAGGTATTCTAACTGTTGGTCTTTTTAATTTGCAAACTCATTTTTTTCTCTTGTATGTTTCTGTGACTATAATAGGAAGATTTGAGTATATATCAAAGGATGTTCATCTAGTGCCATCTTGCTCCAAAGGCCTAATTCAAATTTACTTAGAGGAAAAAAAAAAAAAAAAGCCTTTTTTAAAAGTGGAAAGGAAGAATGGGTAATAATGAGTGTAATATATTCCACTATTGTCATGTATTTAAAAAAATAAATAAATAAATAATTTTTAAAAAGGGGAAAGGAAGAATGTCACAATATAAAATGTTCAATTTAAGAAAGAATTTTTATAGCTAAGACAAAACTATTGACATGACATCTTTAGCTATACTTACTGGTTCTTTCCTTTAACTCTTACTTCATTCATATTTCCTTTTTATGACACTTTGACATCATGGAACATTTAATACAATAACTTATAAACAAGAATTTGATGTACAAATATTTTTCCCCTTAGGTTGCTGATGCTAAGTCTTTCCCAACACCTTTTAATGTCTTGCCTGTGAAAACAAAATGGAGTAACGTTGGCTTTCATATTCTTCTATTTGATCTTGAAAACCTTGTTAAACTTTTGCTGCCGACTCCACTCAGTGCTGCTGACCCTTCCAATTCATTCTATGGTAGTGAAATCTTGAGGAGAGCCAAGAGCACAGTAGAGAAGAAGACCCTGACAATAAAAAGAAATAAAACTGCTAGTGGTTCTCTCTCAGCAGAGGCCCAAGCCAAGCCTCTCATTGATGGCCTGATCCAAGGAAACAATGCTATCAAATTCATACAAGAAAATGATGATATTAAAAGGCAGAAGAAAACAAAGAGCTCCAAGAAGAAGCATACCAAAGCATCAAGAAAAGTTGATGCCAACCTCACAATAGACACTGCTAAATTGTTTCTGTCCTGCCTTTTGCCATGGGGAGTGGATAAAGAACTAGATAATCTCTGCATTAATCATCTCAATATTTTAAAGCTTCAGGGTCCTGTTTCCTTAGGGCTTGCTTCAAATGAAGACCACTTCTCATTGATGCTGCCAGGTTGGGATTTATGCAATGCTGAAATGAAGAAAGAGTACTCGAGAGTAAATTTGTTTTCCAGAAAAGTTTTGGACTTGTCAAATAAATACACAGCCACTCTTCCAAATCATGTTGGAACACCAAGAGGACTGGAAAATAATTGTGATTCTTTGGAGGAGTCAAATACTATAGTTTATTTATTGAGCAGACTCTTTTTAGTTAATAAGTTAGTCAACATGCCTTCAGAACTGGCCTGTGATTTTGACAGGTAAGACATGCCTAAAGATTTTGACTATTCTAATTTGGGATATTTGAAAAAATATTATTTGCAATATTCAGCTCTCTAGTGTTTCTTTCTTCCTAATGATGGTAGTAGATATGCAAAAACTTATTTGGTTTAAAACACAATTAAGGAAATCTTATTAATCCTTTGGGATTGGAGGATAATTTGCCAATACATGTATATATTTTAAAATTACTTCATTCAACAAATATCCATTGTACTCAAAATATGTGTGAGGAAAGTCATAATGTTAAATGTTTAAGCAGTAGGTAGGTAGGTGAGTATATATATATATATATATATATATATATATATATATATATATATATTCAAATCAATTATACACGATATGAATTAAGTATGAGCAAACCATATGTAAATAAATGCTTATGAAGATATATATTATCAGGAATAGAAAAATTTGAAAATTTTATATATCAAATCATATCATTAAATTTATGTTTCAGCATGATAAAATAGAAGAGGTTCTCCACTAATTAATTATAGAAAGTACAATTTAGTAACAACATAGCTATTGTTTCTTGAGTGTTGAACATTTGCTAGTCATTATGTAATCCCTTTACATACATTGTTTCATTTACTGTGCACATCAAAGCTGGGCTGTTAGTAGTTTTGTTTTGCTCATTGTAGGGATAGGGATAATGAGGCTCATAGAAAGTGTTGAGCCCAAGGTTAATTCAGCTTCTGAGAGGTAGGACAGGCTAAGCACCAGAGCAGTCTTCCAGCTTCTCCAGTACTAACTGCATCTCTGCATCTCTGTGTTTTCCTTTTCAGTGTAGTTTTCACAGTCTGTTGTTACAGAACCTAGTTTAGTTCACCAAGTGCTTATTTATTAAACTATATTCTTAGCACTGGACTAGAGAAAAAATTTAAAATGAACTTATGATTTGGGTAGGGACTCATTCAAATGATAAACATGTTATACATGAAACAAAGAAAACACTGAAACAGAGGAAAGGCTTAAGGAAAAACATTGGTTATGTGAATAAGTAGGTCATGTGGTTGGAGTAGAGAGAGCAGAGTGGGATGAATCCATCAGAAGGCTTTTCTAGAGGAGATGCTGTTTGCATTGCCCGTGACATGGTAAATTTTCCATGACGTTTCTATTCTTTGACAAGAGATCAGTTCAACATGTATCTGCAAGGCACAGTGTAATAGAGGCCTTGCTCTCAGTGAACCCATAGACTGGTGAAAGTTTAAATGAATTCTATCAGATTCACCATTATGCTTTTTTCCATTGTAATGTTTCCATGTTACAAGACTTTTAATTTTCAGTTTGTTGGTTCTAATAATAGAAAACAAAAGATTGGTAAAATTGTGATTCATATATGCAATTTTCTCTATTTACTGTGTTCATTTTAAATGCCTAAATCTTTTTTTAATTATTATTTTGAATAGTCTTTTTTTTCCCTTAACTTTTCTGTTATTAAGATTATATAACACCAAACTATGGTGGAAAAAAAAATGCAATGGCCCTGGAATCTGAAAACCTAGAACTGAATGCTGATTTTCTTGTCATACCAGCTGTGTAACTTTGGGCTGGTCACTTAGACTTTTGGGGCTTTTTTTCCCCTCATTTGCAAAATGAATTGGGTAGGAAGATTATTCCTAAGATTTCTTCAAATTCTTAAAAACTTGAGCTGCAAACAATTTTGTCTGCTTATTATAGTTTCACAGAGCAGATGAAAGAGTTGGTTACTATCTTCACTCTGAGTTTGTTCATGAAATAGAATATAGGATGGAGAGGATGTATTTCATGTCCTGCAGGAGAATTTATGGGCTTTCAGCATGCCTTTCATTGAATGGCCTTTAAATTGTTGCCAGATATTAGTTGATTCCTTAAAGCCTTCTTCTAGACCTCTGGATATAGCTCTCTGATAGAGAACTTACCTAGCAGGCATGAGGCCCTGCATTCCATCACCCACCCCTGCAAAAAAAAAAAAAAATTTCCACCAAAAATAAACCTTATAGAATGGAGTATCAGAATTAATTATGAACTGTTTCTCTAAGTCAGTCACCCCAAATTTGATCAGCTATTGGAGTGTTGGAGCCTGAACAATTTTTTTTTTTTTAAATTACAAAAATATATATTGAATTTGTTATATCAAATCCTTCAACAATCCTTTCAACAAATTTTGCCACTTCTCTAACATTTTATTGTGGTTGTGAAGTTGAGAAATCATTGTACACTTAACAAAGGGTACATGATTTAAATAAATTTAAGGAAATAGCTCATTATGAGAACATCCCTAATAGTATCTAAAGATCCCCATAATTTAAACTCAGACCTAGGTTAAAGTCTGCCGGTAACTGGGGAGGAATTTTTGACAGATGTCAACATATAAGATTCAAATGTTTGTTGCAATAGCCAGAAGTCATTTCCTTAAGTAGCAAGGTTCGTCTTATAAAAGTAGGTCACAAATAATCCTGGTTAACTAAGATTTGCAATTCAATTGGGATTAATATTTTAGTCAGAAATGAGAATCACAAAAGAGATTAATATGGAAGATATTCCTAAAAATAATCTGTGTTCAGTTCCCAAATTTGCTAATGTGTTCGTGTACTCACATCTTCAATTTATTTTCTCAAATTATTTTTCGTAGCCTTTCAATAATATTCTGTATATACTTTTTTTCCCAACAGATTCTTCAAAACAGAATCTATACATAATAAGGTGAAAAGTCCTGGGAATGATATTTTGCATATTTCAAGCTTCTATGGTTACTTAAGAAATGGTAAGGAAGTTACAGGCATGGATATGATCAGATTTATTTTTTTCCTATGAAATAATATTTTGTAACTAAATGGCATCGGTAAAATTAGTAACATTGCATAAAATATAGATTTCACAAATGATCTTTGAAATACCTAAAAGTTTGAAACTTTCAGCAAAGAAAATTTTTGGATATTAAATTAAGGTCACATGTGATTTATTGGAAGGTTTATTTTGCATCGATATCTTTACTACTGAATGATTATTAGAGAATTTTATTGCTATTTCTTCTGTGTAAAACTCTTATATGCTTCTGAGTAACAATCTCAGTGTTTAGATTTTCTTTTGGTGCCAAATGATGCTCCTTTATCTCAATAAATGGTAGTTGTCACTCCAGTTGTTCAGGCCAAGAACTTTGATATCATTTTTACTTTCCCTGTCTCTCATATCCCACATCCACAATTTTAGTCATCGTGTTGGTTCCACCTTCTGAATACATCCCAGAATCCTGCTGCTTCTCACCACCTCCATGACCACTCACTCCACTAGTGTGAGCCTTCATCCTTCTTGCCTGGATGACCTTAGCAGATTCCCCATCACCTCTCTGATCCTATTCTTTGCTCATACCCTCCATTCCCAATTAAGCAGCCATTTCGATCTAACTCAGAATCTCCTTTCTCTACATACAGCCTTCCAGTGACTTTTTTAAATAAAAATCACAGTCCTTCCCAGAGCTCACAAGGCCATAAGGCCCCATTTGACCTGGCCACTGTATCCACACCATCACATACTCATCACCTAGTTAAACTCAGTTACACCTACTCTCACCTTTTTATTCTTAAACCAAATACAACAAGCAGTACCTTTTGTGTTGGCTGTACCTTTGCACAGAATGTTCTTTATCCAGATATCTGTATGGATCAACCTACCCTCCCTCCACTCACCTTGACCTTTAAGGCTTCTCAGATGCCACTTAGTCAACAAAGGTGCCAAAGGTGCTTCCTTAGCCCTCCCTAACTCTTTTTTTCTTGTACTATTTAAAACCTTTTCACTGTCACTTTTTCTATTTGTCATCTGCTGCCTGCTATTGAAATGTAAGTTTGATGGGGGTTACACTTTTAGGATAGTTTTATTCACTGTTATGTCCCCAGTTCCTCAAACAATGAGGAGGAGAATTTAAACAAGCACTTTTTGAATTAGTGGATGAATAAAACTAGTGACTGAATAAAATTAAGGGATAAGTAGTAAATAAAACAATGGCTTGGGAAATAAATGAAATAAATGACTGAGGTTCAAGATCCAACTCTTTCGCTTACTATTTACTCCTTTAAAAACTTTATTTGCTACATTTTGAAAGTGACAATAAGTTTTCAGACTTGATATGCATGTTCTTTCTAAAGTTGTATAGTGCCTGACCTGTTTAATGGATTTACTTGAACATTGGTGCACAGAGGCCCTCACAAAACTGTTAGAAAAACTTCTCAAGGTTTTTTCAAGTATGAGTGGCTTAGTGTATTCTAAAAATTATACTGATGGATTTAGATATATTATCTCATTTAATATATGAAGAACTTTACAAAGTAGAAAAAACTCTATTTTTTACCTTCAGAAGAATTGGGGCTCATAGAAGTTAGATGATTCATTCATAATCAAAATTCCAATCTAAATCTGATTCCTACCCTTTCTTTTTCTTTCCATTCTGTCAGGTCATTTCTGACATTTATGATTGTAAATAGTGTTCCCTCTATGTGGCCCTTATCTGGGCTGCTGGCTGTCTTCTTAGATAGTTGCTCTTGTTAGAGTTAGTTATTTGATATTCATTTTTTATAATATGGTGAATGGTATTAGAATTTAAGGTTTAACATACATGTTTCTGCAAAGACAGGGAATTGCTAACTAGAGCCAAGGCATTCCCTCTTCTCCTCTGACTTCCCACCCAAAGCAGCTTAAGCAACCAGTATTACTACTGAATAATATCTCTAATATTTAGGGTGGCATTTATACCATTTAAAATTCAGTTGAATACTGAAAACACAAGATTGTTTTCTTTTTAATAATAGATGGAAAGTAAAAGGATTTACTCCATGTTGTTAATTTTATAAAGCCAGATTCTGAAGAATAAATTAATACTCTGAGGCACTCATTCTAAAGGGTTGACAAGAACCAATACTCATTTCTGTCAGCAGAAACAGTGACTGGGTTATATTGGTAAGCCTGGGATGTTTTCTTTTCATCTTTCCCTCTGAAGTTGCAATTAATTCTTTAACTCACTGACGTTGCCAAGAAAAGTTGGCTCTCATTTCTATCTCATATTAAAATTTTAACATCACATTAAAGTGCACTGTGAAGTACCCCATGATGCCAGTAAGTAGTTACAGTTGAGACCAATACTTAGCTTTGATGGTTGAGTCACAAGGTCAACAAAATGAGAGAGGGAGAAAGGAAAGAGATCAAAAGAAGATTTTTTCTGTTCCCTTCTGTGCTCTGGAATAAATGGAAAATATGACTTCAAAATCATAAATCTCTATAATATATGTTGTTTGGTCATTTCAAATTCATATCATATGCTCCTACAGAAAAAAAAATAGTCAAAATTTCATATGTATTTCTTTTTTATTCTAATTTTTATGTTCCAAGTATTATATCCAATACTTTCTATCACATTTTCTTTGACTACTAATATGATAAAATATATATTAAAATATATAAAATATCATTCATATTACTATATAGAATGATGATTCAATCAAAGGTATATTATAACAATGTTAATTTAAATATTTGCTATCAGAATGTCAAACTGTATGAGAACATTAATTTAAATAAACAGAGTAGCAATTTGCCCACTGGGGAAAGCCATCATCTTTTTCCCCCATCTTATTCCTAGGATTTGACACTGACATAATATACTTTAGCTATCAGAAAGCCTTAATTCATTGATTTTTTTCCTTTGGGTGATTATATGTACATTTTCAATTAATGAAAAGGTACTTATTAAGTGCTTTTTTGTGTAGGGAACTTCTGGGCACTCTGTGGATCAATTTAAATAGACCAAGCCCTACTTCACTCTTAAAATTTCACATGGAACATTAAGGCAGAGATAGAAAGGACATTTAAAAGGGCAAACTTAAAAGAAACAATACATAACAAAATGAGTCAAATTGAAGCATTAGTGCTTTACCTATTGATCAGAGTGGAGTTGCTGGGTAAGGACAAATCAAAGGAAGTCTTTTATTTGATTTTACATATTATAGATACTGATTCATAGCAGGATTGAATTTCAGAAACTATTTGTATGAGGAAGGAATTGCAAAATTTGGTGATCTGTCTTAGGTTGGCAAAGAGGAGCAAAGATGAATTTAAGTTGTAAAAATGAATGTGATTTGATCTGAATTTGTGTTAGTATTATTGGTAGAAATATGTCTAAAAGTACGTACATATATGCATGTGTGTATACACTTACTTATATGTATTTAAAATTCTTATATATACATACATATGTAAATTCTTATAGGTATATATATAAATATACATATGTGTGTGTGTGTTTACATGAACGTATATTTATTTCTTAACTCTGGCTATAGGTAAAAATCATCTGAGATATTGTTACAAAGTATTACTGCCTGCCACACCTCCACCCCTGGACCTTCTAAATCAGAATTTCTGCAAGATTGAATCTGTGCATTGGTGTTTGCACAAACAAGTTACCCAGGTCGTTCCATTGTGCATCCAGGGATAAGGTCGGTGTGTTACATCATTTTTAACACTCTCAGGGTATTAATGTGTTCTACATATTTCTAGATAAGAATGAATCTCATACACCTGAAGCTGACCTTCCGCTTTTGAAGCTAATCTCATGTTGGCGAGACCAGTCTGTGCAGGTATGATATAATCCTTGTTCTTGAAATTATTGGAAGAGTTTATTTCTGCTGCAAGTAATTGGTACTTCCTTTACCTGAGAGTAAAAGTAGGTAGTTACTCATGTCCTCTCTGGACTTGCATTTTAACATGCCTAATGTAGAAACAGAGATGAGAAAAAAGAAAAATCAAAATCAAATATGCAAGGGTACACCAAGGAAAAGACATGAATAAACTGGGGTGAAGTGTGGGGCTTTATGCTATCATATGTAACTACTTGCCTGACAGGGTTTTAGTTTGAGGCAGAGTTGTCTGTTGCTTGATTTCAAAATGTGCCATGACATTATGGTGCTTTTCTTGAAAATTTGTTCATATGAATTTAGAAACCATTTTTCTGTCCTTTGAGTACCTAATCTGTGAGCTGACAGAGAGCTATTTTTATTCAATGTCCAATTTAAACCCTTCTCCCTCTTTTAATGCTTCTTTGGGTCCTAAAAGCAAACTTACTTTTAGCTTTGCACATTGTACAATAAATATCTGTGCATTGATTAGATGAATTTTTGTTGGAACTTAATTCCTCTTCAAGAACTTGGCAAATATCAAGTTTGCAAGAGGGGGGAAGCAGTAATTCTGATTACAAATGGCTATTCTTGGTTATAGGGAAACAAAGTTTAGTCAAAGCAAACTTTAGGGGTTTGATACTACTATAACACCAAATATGCACAGCTGTAATGACAATGAAAAATCACATTTCCACATGATTTACCACCATCCTAATATCATCCCTCATCATTTTTCTGCCCCTATTTTTATCCTTATATAGACACATTGGCCTTCATTTCTAAAAAAACAAAGTTATTTCCTCAGTATCTTAATGTAATCTTGTGATGGAATTCATATTTCTCCATCTTTCAACCCCTGATCTTCACTCAAAATCTGCCTTGTTAAACAAGTTTGTCCCTGATTACTCCAACTGATGTTGCTACCAGGCCTCCCCTCATTTCACACCTCCAGTAGCCATCATGTTACCCAACTTTATGCTTTTCATTGTGGTTGCTTTTAAGGGAAATGATATCATTTGATTTTTTTTGTTGTTGTTGTTTGCTTATTTCCTATCTCCTCACTGTTTTATCAACTTTCTAAAAGCAGGGACCTTGTTTATCTCATTCATCCCCTCTCACCAATGGCCAGAAAAGCAGTAATGACAGTAGCCAGTCAATAAATATTCAATGGATGCATGAATAGCTATGCAAATATTTCCTGTAATGATCAAAATTAACACTAGTACATGCTCACATTTATCAGCATTTTAACAGTCACTCTAAAGAGTCTGTTTATTAAAAGGGAGATTTTCCCCCTGCCCCAGTAGTCAAAGAATCTTTCAATGGGGGAAATTCCTTAAATAAAAGGATTCTACAGAATATTTATCCTGAATCTAAAGATCTTTTATAGCTAGCTGTTCATTCAGATTTCACTACACTTTGGTATAGTTTGGTGTGTTTGGGCTGATGGACCTTTAAGTTTCTATGTTCAGCAACCTTAGATGAAATCTTGAAATAGGGCAGATGTTTTCAGAGTATTTATCATTTCCCGCCCAGGAACGCTAAGCCTTATAGTCCTGTCATCTCTGTCAGTTACCTAATGCAGGAGTCAGGAAGATAGATTTAGTTTGTTGATTTTTTTCATTTTCATCTTTTTCATTTGTAAAGTGGGAAGGAAAATTTCTTGGCTAACCAGAAACAACATGGTTGTTTGCAAGTAGTTGTTTAAATGCTTCAGCACCCAGTGCTAAGATTCTTAATAACACTGTTTATTTAAGCAGTTAATTGAATCATTGAATCCTGAATTTATTTATTTTATTTTTATTCTTTTGCATTTTGGGACCACCAGGGAGTAATGAAATAACTTTTATTAAACAGCAAAATATGAATTTAGAAATTGAGTGTTTGCCTTTAAGGGAGAAGAATGAGTTAATTTTTCAGATGAATGAGTCAATCCAGAGGTTACTCTCTTTTCTCATACATCAGAGAGTCAATATAAAAATAATTCCTGAAAGAGAAACAGGAAAGTGTGGGGATTTCTATTTGCATTTCTGGCACTTTAGTAAAGTGCTTTGGATATTTTTATTCCAACACCAATGGGTACAAATACTGGCACGTGGACTTTCAGGGAGAAGTGTTGCTTCTCTGGGAGATACTGCAAAGACATGAAAGGCCAACAAGAAGTGCAGAGTTGTTGAAAAACTTTTATCTCAGACAATCTGGACATCATAACAGCAAGCAGCATACAGGGATTCTTATGAATGTAATGATGCTCAATGCTGTTTTTTAATACTTTGATATTCCAAGGTGTTAGTTATATACAATCAAAAAATTTTATCTTATCTGTGGAATAGTAACATTCATAATAATAAGTATGTGGCCCAAATCATGGCTGACTCTAGTCATGGATTTGTAAACTTTACTTTGATTTCTGTACATCTCCTTGTAAAAGTATAGTACTTTGCATACCTACCTTATCAGAGAAATTTATTTCTATGAATTTGGAAGATAGCTTTATAGGCATAGTGCTCCATTTTAGGCTAACATTAAAAAATCACAAAGTTATATAAAATCTGTCTAAAAATTTATATTTTGTTGGAGAAAATTCTGCCACTAATGACACTCAACAAAATTTACCTACTATTTTTATGTATTAGATGGATGCAAGCATTGATAGCTGAAAATTGTCAATAAATTATACTTTTCAGACTTTTTATATGCATCATAACTGAGGCTATAACTTGATTCTATAAGTTATAAGATATTATATCTGATAGACTACATTGAAATGGATTACATTTTATATCACAGTTGTGAACACTGCTCAGAGAGGTGAGAATTTTCCCAGTATGGACATATGGCCAACTTGTCCACTCTAAGGGCTGTATTATGTTCTGGACACGTTGTGATCTACGGGTTCCAGACGGTGTTCTGTTTTGAGAAGCTGTCATCCTGAGCCCTCTCAGTAAGTAAGGACATGAATTTTCAGAGGAGTTTGACTTGCCAAAGGTTGCATATGTAGTAACTGTCACAACTGGATCAGAAACTGAAGTCTTCTTTTTTTGATCCAGTGTTCTTTCCATCACATCATCCACATCTTGGAATTAGTACTGTCAAATAACATGAGTGAAAAGATAACTATTTCATGTATGAAATATTCAGTTATATAAAATTACTCATCATTAATAATTAAGAAAATATGCCCATCTTATGATATACGTAAATCAGCATAGTTTGCCAATGTTGTAGTATACATTAGTAAACACCTTATAAATAACACATTATTATAAGTTTCATCACACGGTGAATTTTAATAAGCATGATTCACAAGAATTGTGATATGTATAATTATACACTACATTCATAATATATCATAAATTTTACAGTGCTGAATATTATATCACAGACATTCATGAGTAAGCATTACTTACTTGTATCCTGATAGGCTATACTACATGTTAGTATACATGGTATACAATAGCAAAATCATTACCACTCATTAGCCTGTTTTCTTTCCCTAATCAAGCATTTAAGTGCAAGATGTACAAGAACAGGCAAAGAATCAGTAATCTAATACTCTTGGAAAGAAGCTTCCTTATTTAAAAGTCAGGTGCCCAGTTCCTTCTGCCCCAGTAGTTCAGTGAGCATCTGCCATAGCATGAGCTCCCTGGGAGGCCGTGGACTTTAAAGATAGCATATGTCACCATAATTTATAATGAGACTAAATAATGTCCAGAGAATGCATGTTCTGTTTTTGGCTATTACATCTCCAGATCACTACTCTCAGATGGTGTTATCTAAATCCCTAGCTACACACATCCTGCAGGCAGACTGGGAATAATGGAGAGGGCAACAGTAGCAATTGTGGAATATGGGCCAACTTGGCAAAGGGCAGGCTTCTGAGGGAAAACAGAGCAGGCATTGAGATGTGGCTACATGAAAGACTTCACTACAGTCAGAGAAGGTTAATGGGAAGGTGTCCAAAGTCCACCTAGATCAGTGGTGTCCTTTCTTTTCTCTCCTTGATTCAGATCCTGGCTTTTCTTGGTCACTACCTAACTCCTGGTCTTTGCCACATTGCTTGCCAGGAAGAAGTCTGAGTAAACAGTCACTAGTGTTGCATTGACAAGAAAGGGTACAGAAACTTGGGTGGCAACATACTGTAAAACAGAATCAAGGATCAGAGGACTGTTTACCAGGTCTCTATAACCTTGGACTGTCATTTACTGAGTTCTTCATTTTAAAATGAAGATATTTGGGCATAATGCTCTGTGTTTGATCCTTAGCACTGGAAAGAAGGAAGGAAGGGAGGAAGGAAGGAAGGAAGGGAGGGAGGGAGGGAGGGAGGGAGGGAGGAAAAAAAGAAGGAAGGAAGGGAGGGAGGGAGGGAGGAAAAAAGAAGGAAGGAAGGAAGGGAGGGAGGGAGGGAGGGAGGAAAAAAAGAAGGAAGGAAGGGAGGGAGGGAGGGAGGGAGGAAAGAAGGAAGGAAGGAAGGAAGGAAGGAAGGAATTAGACTAGATGCTCTGTGATAAACATCTCCCTGCCCCCACCCAGCCACAGCTCCTTGAGTAGGTAAGCACAACAACTGGAAGGAAAGGCCTTGCAGTGTTTTAATCTGTGTAAAACTACATATGCATTCATTCAGCTGAGTGAGATTTATTATTAAAGTCCTTTCTTTAACCTTCTCTATTAAACAGTTTAAATCCAGTGTGTTAGCTAACTGGTGCTTTGGAACTGAACATAATTTGAAGAGCTAACCTTGTCTTTAAATGCAATATGATACATTAATTTTCTGTAACTTCTAGTGAAACTTAAAATAGCTTAGTTAGATCAAAGAATTGAAAACTCCTTTCAAGTATCCATTTAGAATCTTGGATTTGCAGAACAGCTTTTACTCCCCATATTTTAGCTCCTTTAGATGCTACTTCTACCAGAACGTAACAGTATTATTTATAGAAATTCAATTAAATCAAAATTCTGGGCTTTTTCTTCTTTTTTTTTTAACAAGACTACCAAGTATTTGTAATAAAACTATTAAAAATAATTCACTAAAACAACAACAGTTACAACAAAAACCTTTCTAGGTAACTGAAGCAATACAAGCTGTTCTCTTGGCTGAAGTGCAACAGCACATGAAAAGTTTGAGAAAGACGCCAGTTGACAGTCAACCAGTGTCCACAGCAGAGAATGGTAACTGTGAGATGATGCAGATGCCAACGAAGAAGGAGTGGGCTGAGGAACTAGAATTACAGTGTATTATAAACACTTCAGCTCCGCAAAGTAAGTAAAAAATTTGCCAGATTACTCTTTCAATAGAATTTTTGTACTAAAAGAGAATGTAACGTTATAATATATACTGTTGAAAAATAAGTTCATCTCATTTCTGCAAGATCCAAGCCAAGTGCCTTGTTTCTATCTTATCTGCTATCAATTTCCCCTGATTAAGTGTCAGATTTTTAAAGAATTTCTAGATTCTACAAAAAAATAAATATTTTTCTAGAAGTAAATTGTACATTATTTGTAACAATGTTTTGAAGTTGAGGGATTAAAAATGAAGACAGAATTAACCACAATAGCCTAAAAGGATATATATCACACCTATATCCAAATAATAATGGGTCTTAAATGTTTTTGTTTTGTTCCTTGATAATAGTCATTTGCTGATTTTTCTTTTCTAGGAAGAAGAAATATTGTATAGAAAATGAAACCAGTTTTACAGTTGGACCATTTGATTTTTATAATTAACTTTTTCATTATAGCTTCATAATAAAAATAATAATGTTTATGGTTTATGGCTAGCAGATCAATCCAAATTAATATAATACAGTGTTAACTGTTTTTTTTAATCCCAATTACCATGACTTTTTTAAAAAGCAACTAAAACACAAAAAATTAACTACAAACTTTATTAGTAAGCTTTTAATGAATAGTTAATTTGTAATGTGATTGAGTGTTTTGGACAGGAAAACACATTATAAACATATATATTCAAGATTGTTAAAATTGTCAGATGTTTCTTCAATCTCTCAAAAGAGATTTTATTTTTATTTACTTGAGACTCAGAAATTTGTTATATTTCTAATGTTAAATCTTAGAACCGGTATCATTCTTGGAAATAAAATTATTTATACTTGTTATTTTATAAAATTACTTATGGGAGAGTGTTATGTGGTGAGAGATAAAAAGGCATATTCAGAATAGGCCAAAGAGTAAAAAAATAAAAATAAAACTAGAATATTTCTAGATGCCAGAAAGGCCCTGATGATGGAAAATTCAGTAAATACTTTGACAAAGCTAGATGGCTATTTCAACTGTTGATTTGTTGTTTGTTTTTAGTTATTTGGTAATATCTCTATGAAGAACTCGTTTTTTGTATCGCATGACTGCAGTTATATTACACCTTTTAAGTAAGAAGTATAAAAATTCCTTTTTACTTAAATTTCAGTGACTACATTGAGCTCTTGACTCATACAGAGAGCCACCCTTGGTGCCATTGGTAGGTTTCTTCCAAGTCCCCAAAGCCTGTGTCATTGATCATGTGAAGTAGCTTTTATGAGCATTATCTTTTTTTTTTTTTTTTCAAAGCCATAATTCTTTTATTTTTTTATTTTTTATTGTTGGCTATTCAAAACATTACATAGTTCTTGATATATCATATTTCACACTTTGATTCAAGTGGGTTATGAGCTCCCATTTTTACCCCATATACAGATTGCAGAATCACATCAGTTACACATCCATTGATTTACATATTGCCATACTAGTGTCTGTTGTGTTCTGCTGCCTTTCCTATCCTCTACTATCCCCCCTCCCCTCCCCTCCCCTCTTCTCTCTCTGCCCCCTCTACTGACATTCATTTGTCCCCCTTGTATTATTTTTCCCTTTCCCCTCACTTCCTCTTGTATGTACTTTTGTATAACTCTGAGGGTCTCCTTCCATTTCCATGCAATTTCCCATCTCTCTCCCTTTCCCTCCCACCTCTCATCCCTGTTTAATGTTAATCTTCTTCTCATGCTCTTCGACCCTACTCTGTTCTTAGTTACTCTCCTTATATCAAAGAAGACATTTGGCATTTGTTTTTTAGGGATTGGCTAGCTTCACTTAGCATAATCTGCTCTAATGCCATCCATTTCCCTGTAAATTCTATGATTTTGTCATTTTTTAATGCAGAGTAATACTCCATTGTGTATAAATGCCACATTTTTTTTATCCATTCGTCTATTGAAGGGCATCTAGGTTGGTTCCACAGTCTTGCTATTGTGAACTGTGCTGCTATGAACATCGATGTAGCAGTGTCCCTGTAGCATGCTCTTTTTAGGTCTTTAGGGAATAGACCAAGAAGGGGAATAGCTGGGTCAAATGGTGGCTCCATTCCCAGCTTTCCAAGAAATCTCCATACTGCTTTCCAAATTGGCTGCACCAATCTGCAGTCCCACCAGCAATGTACAGGTGTACCGTTTTCCCCACATCCTCGCCAGCACTTGTTGTTGTTTGACTTCATAATGGCTGCCAATCTTACTGGAGTGAGATGGTATCTTAGGGTGGTTTTGATTTGCATTTCTCTGACAGCTAGAGATGTTGAGCATTTTTTCATGTACTTGTTGATTGACTGTATGTCCTCCTCTGAGAAGTGTCTGTTCAGGTCCTTGGCCCATTTGTTGATTGGGTTGTTTGTTCTCTTATTGTCTAATTTTTTGAGTTCTTTGTATACTCTGGATATTAGGGCTCTATCTGAAGTGTGAGGAGTAAAGATTTGTTCCCAAGGTGTAGGCTCCCTATTTACCTCTCTTATTGTTTCTTTTGCTGAGAAAAAACTTTTTAGTTTGAGTAAGTCCCATTTGTTGATTCTAGTTATTAACTTTTGTGCTATGGGTGTCCTATTGAGGAATTTGGAGCCCGACCCCACCGACTGTAGATCGTAGCCAACTTTTTCTTCTATCAGACGGCGTGTCTCTGATTTGATATCAAGCTCCTTGATCCATTTTGAATTCACTTTTGTGCATGGCGAGAGAAAGGGATTCAGTTTCATTTTGTTGCATATGGATTTCCAGTTTTCCCAGCACCATTTGTTGAAGATGCTATCCTTCCTCCATTGCATGCTTTTAGCCCCTTTATCAAATATAAGGTAGTTGTAGTTTTGTGGATTGGTTTCTGTGTCCTCTATTCTGTACCATTGGTCCACCCGCCTGTTTTGGTACCAGTACCATGCTGTTTTTGTTACTATTGCTCTGTAGTATAGTTTGAAGTCTGGTATCGCTATACCGCCTGATTCACACTTCCTGCTTAGTATTGTTTTTGCTATTCTGGGTCTTTTATTTTTCCATATGAATTTCATGATTGCTTTCTCTATTTCTACAAGAAATGCCGTTGGGATTTTGATTGGCATTGCATTAAACCTATAGAGAACTTTTGGTAATATCGCCATTTTGATGATGTTAGTTCTGCCTATCCATGAACAGGGTATATTTTTCCATCTTCTAAGATCTTCTTCTATTTCTCTCTTTAGGGTTCTGTAGTTTTCATTGTATAAGTCTTTCACCTCTTTTGTTAGGTTGATTCCCAAGTATTTTATTTTTTTTTTGAAGATATTGTGAATGGAGTGGTTGTCCTCATTTCCATTTCAGAGGATTTGTCGCTGATATACAGGAATGCCTTTGATTTATGCGTGTTGATTTTATATCCTGCCACTTTGCTGAATTCGTTTATTAGCTCTAATAGTTTCTTTGTAGACCCTTTTGGGTCTGCTAGGTATAGAATCATGTCATCTGCAAATAGTGATAATTTAAGTTCTTCTTTTCCTATTTTGATGCCTTTAATTTCTTTCGTCTGTCTGATTGCTCTGGCCAGTGTTTCGAGAACTATGTTGAATAGAAGTGGTGAGAGAGGGCATCCCTGTCTTGTTGCAGATTTTAGAGGGAATGCCTTCAATTTTTCTCCATTCAGAATGATGCTAGCCTGAGGCTTAGCATAGATTGCTTTTACAATATTGAGGTATGTTCCTGTTATCCCTAGTTTTTCTAGAGTTTTGGACATAAAGGGATGCTGTACTTTGTCGAATGCTTTTTCCGCATCTATCGAGATGATCATATGGTTCTTATTTTTAAGTCTATTGATGTGGTGAATAACATTTATTGATTTCCGTATATTGAACCAGCCTTGCATCCCAGGGATGAATCCTACTTGATCATGGTGCACAATTTTTTTGATATGTTTTTGTATCCGATTCGCCAGAATTTTATTGAGGATTTTTGCATCTAGGTTCATTAGAGATATTGGTCTGTAGTTTTCTTTCTTTGAAGTGTCTTTGTCTGGTTTAGGTATCAGGGTGATGTTGGCCTCGTAGAATGAATTTGGAAGTTCTCCCTCTTTTTCTATTTCCTGAAATAGCTTGAAAAGTATTGGTATTAGTTCCTCTTTAAAGGTTTTGTAAAACTCTGCTGTATACCCATCCGGTCCTGGGCTTTTCTTAGTTGGTAGTCTTTTGATGGTTTCTTCTATTTCCTCAATTGATATTGGTCTGTTTAGGTTGTCTATATCCTCCTGACTCAATCTGGGCAGATCATATGACTTAAGAAATTTATCGATGCCTTCACTGTCTTCTAATTTATTGGAGTATAAGGATTCAAAATAATTTTTGATTATCTTCTGTATATCTGAATTGTCTGTTGTGATATTGCCTTTTTCATCCCGTATGCTAGTAATTTGAGTTCTCTCTCTTCTTCTCTTCGCTAGCATGGCTAAGGGTGTGTCGATTTTGTTTATTTTTTCAAAGAACCAACTTTTAGTTTTGTCAATTTTTTCAATTGTTTCTTTTGTTTCGATTTCATTAATTTCAGCTCTGATTTTAATTATTTCTTGCCTTCTACTTCTTTTGCTGTTGTTTTGCTCTTCTTTTTCTAGGATTTTGAGATGAAGTATGAGATCATTTATTTGTTGGTTTTTTCATTTTTTAAGGAATGAACTCCAAGCAATGAATTTTCCTCTTAGAACTGCTTTCAATGTGTCCCATAGATTCCGATATGTTGTGTCTGTGTTTTCATTAATCTCTAAGAATTTTTCAATTTCCTCCTTGATGTCTTCTATAACCCATTGATCATTCAGTAACCTATTGTTCATTCTCCAAGTGATGTATTCTTTTTCCTTCCTTCTTTTATCGTTGATTTTCAGTTCCATTCCATTATGATCAGATAGGATGCATGGTATTATCTCTACTCCTTTATATTGTCTAAGAGTTTCCCTGTGACATAATATATGATCTATTTTTGAGAAGGATCCATGTGCTGCTGAAAAAAAATTGTAACTGCTTGATGTTGGGTGGTATATTCTATATATGTCAATTAAGTCTAGGTTATTAATTGTGTTATTGAGTTCTGTAGTTTCCTTATCCAACTTTTGTTTGGAAGATCTGTCCAGTGGCGAGAGAGGTGTGTTGAAGTCTCCCATGATTATTGTATGGTGGTCTATTAGACTCTTGAACTTGAGAAGAGTTTGTTTGATGAACATAGCTGCACCATTGTTTGGGGCATATATATTTATGATTGTTATGTCTTGTTGGTGTATGGTTCCCTTAAGCAGTATGTAGTGTCCCTCTTTATCCCTTTTGATTAACTTTGGCTTGAAATCTATTTTATTTGATATGAGTATGGACACTCCTGCTTGTTTCCGAAGTCCATATGAGTGATATGATTTTTCCCAACCTTTCACCTTCAGCCTATGTATGTCTTTTCCTATCAAATGCGTCTCCTGTAGGCAGCATATTGTTGGGTCTTGTTTTGTGATCCATTCTACTAGCCTGTGTCTCTTGATTGGTGAGTTTAAGCCATTAACATTTAGGGTTATTATTGAGATATGGGTTGTTCTTCCAGCCATATTTGTTTATTTATGTTACTAAACATGGTTTGTTTTCCTCTTTGATTATTTTTCCCCCTTTACTGTCCTACCTCCCACTGTTGGTTTTCATTGTTATTTTCCATTTCCTCTTCCTGTAATGTTTTGCCAAGGATGTTTTGAAGAGATGGTTTTCTAGCTGTAAATTCTTTTAACTTTTGTTTGTTGTGGAAGGTTTTAATTTCATCTTCCATCCTGAAGCTTAATTTCGCTGGAAACACAATTCTTGGTTGGAACCCATTTTCTTTCAGTGTTTGAAATATGTTATTCCAGGATCTTCTAGCTTTCAGAGTCTGTGTTGAAAGATCAGCTGTTATCCTGATTGGCTTACCCCTAAATGTGATCTGCTTCCTTTCTCTTGTAGCTTTTAAAATTCTCTCCTTATTCTGTATGTTGGGCATCTTCATTATAATATGTCTAGGTGTGGGTCTCTTATGATTTTGCACATTCGGCGTCCTGTAGGCTACTAGGATTTGGGATTCTGTCTCATTCTTCAAGTCTGGGAAGTTTTCTCGTATTATTTCATTGAATAGATTGCTCATTCCTTTGGTTTGAAACTGTCCCTTCCTGTATCCCAATGACTCTTAAATTTGGTCTCTTGATGTTATCCCATATTTGTTGGATGTTCTGCTCATGGTTTCTTAACAGTCTTGCTGAGCTGTCTATGTTCTTTTCAAGTTGAAATACTTTATCTTCATTGTCTGATGTTCTGTCTTCTAAGTGTTCTACTCTGCTGGTAGTATTCTCAATTGAGTTTTTAAGTTGGTTTATTGCTTCCTGCATTTCTAGGATTTCTGTTTGTTTGTTTTTTATAACCTCTATCTCCCTGTATAGTTGATCTTTTGCTTCTTGGATTTGTTTATGTAATTCATTGTTGAATTGATCTTTCATTGTCTGATTTTGCTGTCTGATGTCTTCCTTGAGACTCCAGATCATCTGAAGCATGTATATCCTGAATTCTTTATCTGACATTCCATCTGCTGCAGCTATTACCTCTTCTAACGTTGAGCTGACCTGCATTGCTTGTGGTCCTTTCTTTCCTTGTCTCTTCATACTGTTCGCGTTCCTTTCTACTTGGTGAAACTGTTGTGCTATTGAATTTTCCCCCTATATATTTATATTGGTCTTGTATAGTTTCAAAGTCTCCCTCGCAGGCGCGGGCAGCGGCTCTGCCCCTCCTCCAATTGGGGCAATGTGCCTACCACTCCGGCAGGCCGCTGGGCCTGCTCTGCCGGTCGGTAGCAGGTCCGCCTACCTTGCAGGTGCGGGTGGAAGCTCTGTCCCTCTGCGGGCCGCTAGGCTTGTTCTGTCGGTGGTCGCAGTTCTGCCTACTTTGCAGGCGCAGGCAGCGGCACTGCCCCTCTGCAGGCCTCTGGGGCTGTTCTGCCAGTGGGTCGCAGGTCCGCCTACCTTGCAGGCGCGGGGGGGGGGGGCGGCTCTACCCTTCCTCAGGCCACTGGGCCTGTTCTGTCTGTCGTTTGCAGGTCTGGCCTGTTCTGATGGTGGTCACAGTTCCGTCTACCTTGCAGGCGCGGGGGGGTGCGGCTCTGCCTCTCAGCAGGCCGCTGCTCCTCTTCTGCCGGTGTGTCGCAGGCCCGCCTACCTTGCAGGAGTGATTGGAAGCTCTGCCCCTCCGCGGGCCACTGGGCCTTTTCTTTCGGTGGTCACAGTTCCGCCTACCTGGCAGGCGAGGGGGGTGGGGGGCGGCTCTGCCCCTCAGCAGGCCGCTGGGCCTGTTCTGTGGGTGGTCACAGTTCCGTCTACCTTGCCGGCGCAGGGGGAGGGGGCGGCTCTGCCTCTCAGCAGGCCGCTGCTCCTCTTCTTCCGGTGGGTCGCAGGCCCTCCTACCTTGCAGGAGTGATTGGAAGCTCTGTCGCGCCGCGGGCCACTGGGCCTTTTCTGTCGGTGGTCACAGTTCCGCCTACCTGGGGGGGGTGGGGGGCAGCTCTGCCCCTCAGCAGGCCGCTGGGCCTGCTCTGTGGGTGGTCACAGTTCCCTCTACCTT
Source organism: Marmota flaviventris (assembly GCF_047511675.1). Taxonomy (NCBI): domain Eukaryota; kingdom Metazoa; phylum Chordata; class Mammalia; order Rodentia; family Sciuridae; genus Marmota; species Marmota flaviventris. The sequence goes on along the minus strand of NC_092499.1, from coordinate 100,899,559 downwards.
GCCGGCGCAGGGGGAGGGGGCGGCTCTGCCTCTCAGCAGGCTGCTGCTCCTCTTCTTCCGGTGGGTCGCAGGCCCGCCTACCTTGCAGGAGTGATTGGAATCTCTGTCCCGCCGCGGGCCACTGGGCCTTTTCTGTCGGTGGTCTCAGTTCCGCCTACCTGGCAGGCGCAGTGGGTGGGGGGCGGCTCTGCCCCTCAGCAGGCCGCTGGGCCTGCTCTGTGGGTGGTCACAGTTCCCTCTACCTTGCCGGCGCAGGGGGAGGGGGCGGCTCTGCCTCTCAGCAGGCCGCTGCTCCTCTTCTTCCGGTGGGTCGCAGGCCCGCCTACCTTGCAGGAGTGATTGGAAGCTCTGTCCCACCGCGGGCCACTGGGCCTTTTCTGTTGGTGGTCACAGTTCCGCCTACCTGGCAGGCGCGGGGGGTGGGGGGCGGCTCTGCCCCTCAGCAGGCCGCTGGGCCTGCTCTGTGGGTGGTCACAGTTCCCTCTACCTTGCCGGCGCAGGGGGAGGGGGCGGCTCTGCCTCTCAGCAGGCCGCTGCTCCTCTTCTTCCGGTGGGTCGCAGGCCCGCCTACCTTGCAGGAGTGATTGGAAGCTCTGCCCCTCCGCGGGCCACTGGGCCTTTTCTGTTGGTGGTCACAGTTCCGCCTCGAGCATTATCTTTAATCTTCAGGGTTTACCTTATTCTTTACCCATTTTTTTTTTTTCTGGGCAAGAAGCTCTTGGTAGACTATCAAAGTGAAAGCTGAGATAAGTTTTGCTGTCACATGCCTTACCCATATTTGTACTTCCACCAGATTGGACCCAGTTCTAACCCCAGGTCATTCTCAAACGTAATAACTGTTCTTGACACAATGGAATCTCATCTAACTGTGACTGAAGACATTTGGACTTTAAGCTTGGCATTAGCTGTCCTGATCAGTTATGAAAAGATTTTTTCTTTGCTTATGAAAAAAATAATAATTGGGGTTAACTTCTGATAAGAATTGGAACACCGAAGTATTAAACTAATTTATATGTTGGTGGATGAGTTTTAGAATATTTTATTAAACAAATAACACATTCACAAAATGTGGAACATGTATTTTCTCAAGGAATATTACTTGCACGAAAATACTAACTACTTTGCAATTAAATATGAAATACATCATAGGCATTAAAGAGGAAACTATCCAAACAATATTATATTAAATTGCCCTTTTCCCCTTTGGGAAAAGATGTGTTTTTAAATGATTCAAAAGAACTTAGTAAAATGATAGTAAAAGATCTTAGAATTCCAATATAGTGATATGTACTATATTACATGATGGTATTTGGAAGACAAAAAAAAAAACTGCTTTATTTCAAATGTTCAGAGAAAATGTTAAAAAGATGGTGGAGGGGCTATTGGTGTGATGATCCTCAAATCTAACAGGCAAATTTACTTAGCCCAAGTATCACTGTAACATATATTATTTTACAAGTATTCTTATGATAAATGGTATATTTTAATTTTATAAGGTTCTTGATCATTTGTCTCCTCTGAGCTCTCTCCACCTCCTGCTTTTTTCCTGATTTTTTTTCTTGTTTTTTTGGCAATACATCTTTTTTGTGGATCAGTTGTAAAGTAAAAGATGATAGTTTTGTTTTGCATGGGTAATCATAAATTTGTATTATGATAGAATGAAGTATATTTTGTTTATTAGCTATATGTAATATAGTAATAATAAATCATGGAAAAATGATAACAATTATTGAGGTTTTGTTTTTTGTCTTTTGATTTTGTTTTTGTTTTTGTTTTTTTGGTACCAGGGATTGAACCCAATGGCACTTAAACACTAAGCCACATCTCCAGCCATTTTTATGTTTTATTTTGAGACAGAGTCTCATTAAGTAGCTTAGCTCCTCCCTAAGTTGATGAAGCTGGTTTTGAACTCACAGTCCTCGTGCCTCAGCCTCCCCAGCCATTGGGATTCTAGGCATATGCCACTGAACTCAGCAATTATTGAGTTCCTTCTTTTTTTTTTTTTTGGAGGGGGCTTCCAGAGATTGAACTCATGGGCACTCAACCAGTGACCCACATCCCCAGTCCTATTTTGTATTTTATTTAGAGACAGGGTATTACTGAGTTGCTTAGCACCTTGCTTTTGCTGAGGCTGGCTTTGAACTCACAATCCTCCTGTTTTAGCCTCCCGAGCCACTGGAGTTACAGGCGTTCACCACTGCATCCAGCCATTATTGAACTCTTAATGCATTCCAACACTATGCAAAGTAAATTTTGAATGTTTTCTCACTTTTTTCTTAAATTCTCATATAATCCACAGGAAGCCTAAGACTATACTTCCAACAGTTGAATCCTCTGTGCAGATAACTTCACCACTCTTTAAATGTCCATGTTTATGGACATGAAGTTTCCAAGTAAAACTGAAAAGATAGATTTCCCTTCTGCTGCGTAGGTTGGGCCTAAGAAACTACCTCTTGAATTTTTAAATTATACACACACACATATATTATATACCTATATATACACATATGTACCCACATATATATTTATCTACATATATTTCTCATTCATATTAAATACAGTTTTAAAATTATGCCATAACCATACCAGCTACTTTGAATGTCACCAGAGGTATACACCTTGTACTATAAGCTATACTTCCTATTATTTATTATTATCCCACTTTTAAAATGAATAAACTGGGGCATAAGAGAGTATGTGTGTTGCCTACAGTCACAAAATTAATAAAAATAGGAATGCAAACCCAGATATTCTCTTAAATGTTGTACTCTTATCTAGTGAGCTATATTCTCTCTACTGGCAGCATGACAGAAATTTGCTCTAAATCAGCTTGATCTAAAAATTGAATAATTTATTGAATGGTTTTCTTAGATTTTTATTCCTCTCTCATAAATCATACTTTCTATTACCAAAGAAAATTCAGAGTGTTCAATCATTGCCATCTCAGCCCTCACAATAAAGAAAATCACCAAGTTTATGGAACTATTTGTACAAGGTGCATCTGGGAACACTGGAAATCAAATGAAGTGAAAGTTGAAGTATAATGTGTGTTTGAACCCTGTAATTTTGTGTCTTGTTTCTTTTTCAGTGTTTTGTTACATTTCACAGCATGTATTTTATTTGAACTCTTAATATTTGAGTATCAATGTTTTATGTGAAAGTGGTGTGGATTTTATCTGTTTACGTTTTTACAGTGATTACATTGGTGGCATCCTTGAAACTCTTTTTTAAAAATTATGTAATTAATACTCACATTCAAAACTAAAATTCATTGCTTTAAAAACAGCAATGGTTTTCATTATTAAGCTGTATTTGAAAGTTAACCACCACCCTTTTTTTGTTTGAATGTTTTTTGGATAAGCTTAAATAAGTAATCTAAATTGTTCCATTAAATAAATTGGTTCAAATAGAAAAGGAGGCTTTGTAGATAAAACTGTCACCTTGGAATTATTGGCTGAATTTAAATTTCACGTTAAACTGTGGTTGTGAAGATGATGCATCATATATAGATATTTCAAATAATCTTTACTACATGCATCATATTGAAATATTTATCTAGAAAATTAAATAACAAAAGTGTGCTTTCTGTTTAAATAAAACCATGTGTTTGTTGTAAATCAAGGAAATAAATATCTATTCAATAGAAAGTTTTGATGGTCCTGCTGTGGTAGGCTTCTGCTGCCAGCTGAGCCTGTCAGAAGGAAAAACCGTCTGATTGTAGAAAGTCTTTGAAATGTACTTGTCTCCCTCACACTTTAGTTCACCCACTGTGAGGTCTCCAAGCTGAAGTTATTATGGCCACAGAAGTCATCTAGGAAAGGTCTGAGTGATATTAAGTGAGCAAGGAACAATAGGAAATGGGGGAACCCAGCATAGAAGGCCTGTGTGTCACAGTGAGGTCTTGGGTGCTTGTGCGTGCGCTCTCGTGCTCTCTCTCTCTCTAAGAAATCATTTGGACAAGTGGCACCCATTTTCCAAGGTATGTAGCCCATGGTGTAGGGGCCAAGGACAGTGATAGGTGGATTGGCTGTAGTATCCTGACTTGGTTCCTGTGTAGGGTGGTGCAGCATTGCTTATAGATACAATGTCACCCACCAGGTATGCTGGAGAAAGAGCAGAAGATGCACTCCATAAAAAACTGTCCCTGGTGTGTTCATTTTCAGGTATACCTGTCTAGATGATCTACAGGCTTTATATTGTATTTTTACCTAAACTAATCCCCAGAAAATTGACAAGAGGCTAAAATTCCCCTGCCAAAAAACTATGGATTGAAGATAATACTAACAATGCAAGCTAAAGCAAACAAGATATAAATGTCATCGCCAAATTTATCTTATGTTATAAACGGAGGCACATATGTGTGTGTGTATGTTTGTCAACTTCTTCCTTTTGAAGTTTCTTATTTTGTGTATATTTTAGAATGAACATACTATCAATACATTAACAGCATATATATATCACTTATAAACAAATATACATACTAGTGCATATTTTAGTGTTCCTCTTGGTTGTTTTATTTAAGAAAGTATCTAAACTGAAGCTGTTGGGTAGCCTGAGCCAGGAAGCTAGGATTAAGCTGAGATGATAGACCTTTGACTATGCAGGGTGATGACTTGATATTTTATATCCTACCCTGTCCCCAAAACTTTAAACCAATCTTTATGTATTGCTGCTCCATGTCACTTCCTCTATGACCATTTCCATTGATCCAAGAGATGAAGATACTACAGAAAACAAACTGGGGCTCTGAGGTGGGGTACAAGCCAGCATCTAGTTCAGTTCAGGATGTGTGAGGCATGAAGAACCATGAAGCCATATCAAAGCTAGTGGTTATTTTGGTCATAGTTGTCATGCTTGTCATTCTGGAAGGCTGAGGGTTAGGAGAGAAAGTTGTATATAATGCTCCAGCTGAGTTTGTGAAAGTACATAAAAGAAGCACCTAATCCAGTCTTGAAAAGAACATATGCATAAATGGAGCCCTGGGTGGACAGTGGGACATAGCCAAGCAAAGAGCCAAGATAGGAGGATTAAGCTGTCTACAAAGACCACCAAAGCCACCTATGCCTATATTTTTTTTATTCCCAAGAATCATATGGATGAAAGTGCATGAATGAGAATCCTGAACGCTAGAGAAGCCCTCTAGGTCTTCTTCCCTTTAAAATATTTGTGTCCTCTTTGACTCTTACCTTCCTTTCCTAACCCTCAGCTTTGAGACTAACAATGAAAAGTAAGATAAGGAAACAAAGAAATTAAGTAACTTGTGTAGAGTCTTATTACCAACAAGTGACACAGCCAGGAATCAAACCTAGACAGCCTGGCATCTTCATCACTATATGACACTCCTCCCAAGTACACATAATTCTCCTTCACTATTTATTGTTCAGCAAATATTTACCTAATACCTCCAAGTAACAGAGAGATACATATTACCCAAGTTGGGGATTGTAAGGCAACAAAAACTCAGATGTGTGGCAGGACAGCAGGAAAAAAGATTCACTAGAAATCTATCAACAAATATTGAATAATTTCTATAAAACTCTGAGTGTAGCATTGTATATCCTGGCACCAAAGATGTACTTAATGCTAAAGACTTATTTGGAAAATAAATCTATAAAAGTTTTAGTGGTTAAAAATAGAGTTTACTCCTGAAAACTGGAGAAGCTGGTAAATCCTAAAAATGTAAAGTATTTGCATATACATGTTAATTGAAAGGGGTAAGCATTGGGGGTATTGAAGGAAGAGAGGAAGAGAAGAAATTGAAAACCATTCTTATAGATTGATTTGAATTATCCAATAGATAATCTTATTCAAATATCAAGGTATCCTTGTGTTGGATGAAGATTAATTTATATGTATGATAAGCAAGTAAATTATTTAGCACAGAGCATATATTATATGCTTTTCAAAACACACAGTAGTCATTTGGGTCTAACATATGTCTGGTTTTGTTTTCAGCTCCTTACAAAAATGATGGAGAGATTTCATAATTTCCCTTTGTCCATAAAAATCTTCTGAGCTTCTTCACTGTTTCTGACCTCTCTGTGTCATCTTAAAGATTGCATTGCCTCAGAAAGACTGATAGAGTTTACTGTTCTTTTTCCAAAAGTAGGTTCATTTTTCATGGAGATTGAGATTGATGGTTTTCATCTTGGCTTATGAAAAACTAGAGTATTTCATTGTCTTATTTTCCTCATGAGCAATCAGAATGCCAACCTAGCTCCAGTGCACAGAGGTGGTAGCATCAAGGAATTGAGTTAAATATTTCCTTGGTAACAGTTGTGGAGGCACCACTTTATTGATTATCGTCTACATACCCATTTAAACATATTGACAAAGAAAAAGTGATCTAGATTCTGTTACTGAAATCGATGTGTTTTCCACTATTGTTCTCCCAAGCTGAGACTGGCCTCTCTACACTGACCCTTCAAGGACAGGGACGGGTCTATTTATCTTTTTTCCTCCTATCACCTGAGATGGTCTTTCACCTAGTAGCTGGTAATAAGTGTTTATTGAGTGGGTGGATGAATGGATGGGCAGTGGGATGGTTTCTACTGAAGAGTCAGCCAACGTCTAATTAGTAAGAGGAGGAGAAAAAGAAAAGCAGATGATGGCTATTCTGTAGCATCCAGGCCTGATCTTGAATACAAACTGAAATTCGTATTTTCCAATATTTTGCATTATCCTGGATCAGGTCATATACACACAGCAGGCTTACAAATAATTAAAAATAGAAACACGAATGAATCTAGTCTACAAATTCTGGAAGCTTCTTTTCCCTAATAGTTAAGTACTTGGCTCTTCACTACTCCTTTTACTGTGATATGTTTTCAGTTTGATCTTAGAGAGCCCCAAGCCTTGCCTGAGACTCCCCTTGTTCCTCCTTCAGCTACTGTTTCTCCAGGAAGTAGTTGAGGAACCTCTGCCTCAAACATGGTTTCCTCAGCATTTGGACTCGTCCTAGGACCTGGCTCCTCTGCCTCCCCGGAAACTTCTAACTCATTCCTGACCTCTGGTAACCAGTAACCCTTATGTGAGTGACATAGAGCTTTTTTACAACCTGGTGACCTGAATCACCTCCTCCCTTATGACCCCAGCACTGCTTCTGAGCCTGGGACCTGGCATGACATTAGTCCATCAAATACTATTCTATTAGCCAATATGAATATGTATTCCTAGTCCTGAAAATAATTTTAGTATAACTGAGGACTATATATATATATTTTTTTAGAGAAAATGCAGGGCCTTCATGAGTTTTGTATTCTCAACAGCACAGTGTCTAGCACATGGTAATGGCTAGATAAATTGTGACTGAAGGGAGCACTATCAATTTATCCCTGTGCCCTTGGAATATCCTGTTCCAATCATAACGTTGATTGTTTTGCTGGATGTAGCCTTATCTTTCCATTTTAACTCTTCAATATGTCTGAGCAGTTTTCAACCTTGGAACAATTTGCATAATTTTAAACATCTCTTAAGCATTTACTGCTTTTAAATTTCAATGTTAGGGACTGAGATTTTAATTATATTACTTTCTAAAGTCTTTGTACACTCTTCTAAAATAGTATGTGTTACCTGGCCCTCTGATTGTTTATTTACCTTGATTTCTACCACTCTGAACTCCTTGAGGGCAAAAGTTGGAGCTTAATTAATCTTTGCTCATAGCAACAAACGCACCATGTGGTGCACAATGAATGCTCATTAAATTTTGTTCCCTGAATGAGCAAAATACTAACAAATGACAGCATAAAATAAGCATCATATTCAAGGCAGAATGGAAGAAGTGCTAAATAACATGTAGTCTGTAGCTAGGAAAAGAAAGGAAGTAACCATTACAGTGTTGGTTGTTTTCCTCTAACATGTTAATTCAGGAGCATTTCTTCAAATTTATCTGTTTACTTAAAGAAGCAATTTATCTATCTGGAGACCCATCTGGAAAAATTAATGCTGACTGCTTTTGAAGGCAAAAAACAAGGTAGGGAATTCATTTTCAACCCTGTGAGAATAAGCTGCAAGAACTGAAGACAACTAGTTCAAAGAACTGTTACTTTTTCTTTTTCTTGCCTTTACTAAGCATAAGCCCTTTATTTATATCTGTGCAGGAATACCTGTCCTCCAGACAAGAAGCCTGCCAATCTGGGGGCAATGTTAAAGTGCTCTTGGGTTGCTGAATATACATAACAACATGGTCTATATAGAGGCACTTCTAATCTGAGATTTCTTCCCATCAGAATTAGGTGATTTTGAAATTTCAGAAAATGTAATTATAATAGTTTTCAGTCCTAGCTAGTATTTTGTAACTTCATCTTTATTATCCTAAAATGAAATTCATAAGTAATATAACCTATTTACATACATCACTCATATGCCATCTAAAAAATGATCAGTAATTTATAATAAAATAATATGTGTAAAGGACTGGGCATGACTAATTAAAATATAACAAAATGCTAACACAGACACCTCCCATTTCTGAGACAACAGCTGAGACAACAGACTCCTGTACATGTGTGGTAGACATGGGAACCAAAGTGGATTTTCCTGGTAAAGTTCTGGATAACAGCAGCAGAATATGACCATTTCTTGATATATAGAGTAGTGGCTTTCCTAGAAAATTAGTTTATTATAAGACTTGAAAAATTACTATGTGTTTATAGATAAGAAAGTTAGTTTATGGGGTTGGGAAATTATAAAAATACTTTCCCTTCCATTAATGTCCAGTGTAATATTTGGGAACTATGTGATACAGCAGGATAATTGTTCATTATGAAGGTCTTTTCTGAGCATTGACGGACATCAGGCAACTCCAGTGCCTGTCCACACAATGCCAATTAATGTCTCCATAATCATTGGGAAACCCATATGTCCCTCACCTCAACTGTTCCCAAAGGCTCCAGTAGGGGGCAGTACCAACCCTGCCAACAACCACTGCTTAGGGAAAGGGATCTAGACATTCTGTGGCCTTTGTTTCTGCCCTTCTCTCTCTCTCTCTCTCTCTCTCTCTCTCTCTCTCTCTCTCTCTCTTTCTCTCTCTCAATTTAAAATTTTTTTACTACATCTTACTTTGTTTCCATCATACCCTTAATCATTCATTTAAATTTTGTTTTATTATTTTATTGGTTTTTTTTAGTTATACATGACATGAATAGCTAGAATCCATTCTGATATAATTATACAAGCATGGAATATATCTTATTCTAATTTGGACCCCAGTCTTGGGGATGTACACAATGGTGAGATTCACTGTGGTGTATTCATATATTTACATAGAAAAGTTATGTTAGATTCATTACACTGCTGTTTTCTTTTAAAACTACATAAGGAAATGAAACCAAAAGTAGTAATTCCAAGCTAACTCCAGAATTTCCTTTATCAGCTCCCCAATTTTTCCTTCTTCCTTGTGCCCTCCTCTTCAGTCGTGGTATTTCCCACATTGTATATATTTATTATTTTTTGGACTTATGTAGGCCTTGTTGACCTCTTTTTTTTTTTAATGTACATAGTAAGTGATATGACCTTTGTTCTGTCTCCTCTCTTAGAAAAAGAACTTCTTATTCTATTCACTCATTTTCACTTTTATATCCTCAAATGTTAGGTTTGAGGTCAGCATGGAGAAAATGTGGTTGGCTGATTAAATAAGACTGGATGTAAACTACTAAGACCTGTCCAAAAAGATAATCAAATAAAATCTCCAAATTTACATCTTTGTTATTTTACAATATAGACTAGACACAGCACACTTCTGAACATGAAATTAGATGAGGTGTTTTCCAGTCTGTAAATTCACAGAGAAAATTGGAAGAGAATAATGGATAGAAAGAGGTCATAGATTCATGGAATTTATCATTGGGATTGGATTTTTGATTGGGAATATAATTCCAAAACTTTGATTTAGAGCATCTTAATTTTTGATACATAGTATTTTTAAAATTCATAGTCCATTAGTATTTTTTTTAGAGAGAGAGAGAGAGAGAATTTTTTTAAATATTTATTTTTTAGTTTTCGGGGGACACAACATCTTTGTTTTGTATGTGGAGTTGAGGATCGAACCCAGGCCGCACGCATGCCAGGTGAGCGCGCTACCTCTTGAGCCACATCCCCAGCCCAGTCCATTAGTATTTAAAGTACATTAATATATATTATTGTTTTTGAGAACTTCATTAATATTCCTTGACACATACAAGGTATATCTCTTGATATCTCTGTACCACAGTAGGGAATAACCTTCTTGGTCATCCAGGTGGTAAGTCTGTCCATACATGAGACATCAAAGTTCACATGGCTGTGGAGGCATAGAGCCACTGATTACCAGGGGTTGATTTTCAGAGACTTCACATGGGAGTAGACATTTACATGGACTCTGGAGAATAGTGGTGTGGCAGACTCAGAGAGACGCACTTCTCAGATTCCTCTTCTGGAAAGGAAGACTTGACTTGCTGTGAGGAGGATGGCTCTCTGACAGCATCCACCTGTGAGCACCTTAAGGTCTGTGCCAGCACTGGAGCAGAAGTCATACTCCTTGGGATAATGGCTGTGCAAGGTTAAATATAAGGGCTTAGTCATTTTCAGCCCTTGCAGACTTCCTTTAATGGGCAATCCTTTCTCTGGAGTTTCCAGTAAGTTGGTAGAAAACTTGTCAGGTCTTCCTAGTGAATAGAGTTCCTCCTGCCCAATCCTGCTTTAGCAATTTTTCTTTCATAGGTGTTACTTCCATGTAAGCCTTTGCATTTCTAACTGTATCTAACATTTTCTGGAAGGACCCAGCTGACATTAGTGGGAGTGAGTATGGTGAAAGGATATTTCAGGCAAAGGGAATAATAGAAAACAGACACAGAGGCATGCAAGTGCAGCCTATTTGGGAAATAGAGATGAGTTTGGTGAGGACAGTGTAGAGGAGATGAGGACATTTCAAACAGGATGCAGAAGATGAGACACCGGGAGTCAAAAGGTTCTAGTATGGAGCTTTTTTTCTGAAAGATAAAGAAAGCCGTGAAAACAAACAAAAACAAAAAACATTTTAAGAGATGTGGGACATTTCCAGTGCAAAGAAATAGATAATAGAGAAACCCTGTTTTCAAGTTTTGCCAAATATCTTTCTGTATAATAATTTATTTGTAAAGCAGTACTTTTTTTTACTTCCTTATAATTTTTTCTCTATCTTCAGTTAGATGAAACATTAGTGCTTCATGTCCCATACAAAAAAGGAAATTTTGTTTATGTTACATACAGGAAGGAAATTTTGTTTCCTAGGGTGCTTTTAGACCAAATTATTAAGTATTATTTAGGATTGTCAGACTTCAGATCTCATTAGTTATACCTTCTGAGTTGCTATGGTGCTGACTTGAGGTTCTTTTCCTCTATTAAGTCCTTATTCTAATCTCCTATCTTTCTTGAATTGGCTTTTAAATTTTGTCCAGCTTCTATACATGACTAATTTGGTCTGATTTCTCATCTCTTTGGGATTCATTTGTGTTGCTTACCACTTATTGACAAGTTTAGACCACCCATGTTGTTTACCTATTTGTTTATTTTATTATTATTTTTTGGACTTATATAGACCTTGTTGACCTCTTTTTTTTTAATGTACTTAACTGAAACATTATAACCAGGCTAAGACATTTTGCTATTAGACATTTTCAAGGAATACTATATATGATTTTAGTTTACCACTTCTAAAAAACCCCTTGATTTAATTAATAGAATTTAGCAAAACAAGGTAACATTGAAATGTGCTTTACCGTGTGTTTATATTAATATCCAATGAATAACCTCAAAGGTTAAACTTCATGATCTGTCTCTTCAAGCTATGTACTTAATTCCAGTCATTACATCACCTGCTTCCCTTATGCTATTGATTTATGTTTCTTTCAAACTGCTGAGATTGGGCAGTATAATTTATTTTTTGTTTGACACACCCTGAACTATGACACAGTGTTTCAGAAGGTAATGGCAAAATACCTGTAATGCAGTGCAGAATTGCCTACTCACCTGTGTGGATCAATAACATCCTCCCTGTTGTATGTCTAGGAGTCTCATAATAAAGGAAGAGAATGGAAAGTTATTATCAGTCTTTCTTTCTGTGGTAAATATGTCAGGGAATCTCCAAATAGCAGTGGTGTTCAGACCCCATAAAGTCTGTTTAATGTTGATAGATGCAAAAGAATGGTTAGAATTTTCATAGGGATCTATATTTCAATCTTTCCAAAGTAGCTAAAGTCTATTCAAACTATTCAAAAGAAAATACAAGTTCAAGACCCCTAAATATCTATTTAGGAATTATTTTTAGATATTAAAAAACATTAGATGGGTTATTTTCAAATAATTAGTGTGCCTTTTCTGGTACTTATATAACATTTTATGTTTCAAAAGGTTTCAGCATGTCATTTTCTTTCTCTTTTCAGATATCCAATGAAGTGATTCTTTGCCCATTTCATTGAGAGGAAAATTAGGGCACATCAGACATAGGTAGCATTACCACAATGATGTAACTTATGTGACCATGGCATTGGCTAGATCACATGCTCCTATTTGCCAATCCCAGATTCTTTTCTGTAAAGTGCCCTATTTCATGGGGCATGATGTGAAGGATGGAATTACAAGGGAGTAAGTTCATTTATTTATGAAAAATTATGTATTTCATTTTTGCTAAATTTGAGCCTTTCCTGAGAAGAATATTAACATTTTTATATTCCAAGTGGCTCATTTTAAAGGAAAATATATTACACATTTTAAAAATGAGTTAAACTATTTCTACTGTTAATGGCAATCCTCTATTATGATATTCATACCATAAAAGCCAACTATTAGTCAGAAATATAGTTTGATGAATGTAGTATATTTATAAATTGAAGACAGTCATTTCATTTCTTCCACAGTAAATTTGCTTTAAATATTAGTTTATTATATATGTTGGCTTGTATTACAAATATTTCCAGTAAGCAAACACAAATCATTTTTATATTTAGCATTTAAAATGTATCTTAACTTGACCATTAAATCATGTATTAAATATTCAATTAAAGTGGGTTTTGATCCATTTTTTAAAATTAGTGGTCAGGTATTCGGGGAAACAAGCTCACAAGATGTTTCTAAAACACAATTCACTTCATTTCTTGTTCTGTATATTTTGTCAGAGAATGCCTTAATGTAACAGAAATCAGATTTGGTGTGTATTTTTACACCAAATCAAATTGTGCAGGCGCCACCCTCAGCTTTCTCCAAAACATAAAGGATAAGATTCCACCATGATATAGCTTAAGAAAGTAGCGCAGACCTGGAAAAAGTCCATATGTAGAAAACGTGGCTACAGGAGGAGGTTTTACTGGAAAACCACGTGTCCCATAGCACCATTACAAGAGCTGGACTTCAAAAGTAACTTTACTTTAGCTGAGTTCTGACTCCTGGAATCTGTATGTAAAACATGCATGGTTTTTCTAGTTATTCTTCAGGCATAAATCAGGAATATAAAAGCTACCAAAAAAATGTAAGAATGAAACTGTGATACAGTAGTGACTAATGGTAAAAAGCACTTAAATGTGCCAGTTATAACAGCTGTATGAAGAGGGTGAAGGCATCATAAGTCATTTTATTTATTACAATTGGCAGGTTTCCCGTCCTAGTTGTATTGAATATAATCTGCTTTTCCTGTCTTCTTCTTGCCCAGTCCTTGCTTTTTTATTCACCAGCTATAATCACAAATGTGAAAAAATGTAATCTCTATTATTTTAATAGGTACCAGTTACCCAAACTTGTTAAGTCTTTTTCCTAAATCCAGAAACAAAAACATCCAGTAAACTTTCATAGTATACTTTAAAATATTAAGCATTATTTTAGATCACTAGTTCTAAATCTTCCATTTCTGATTCCTGAAATAAAAAGCTGTGTGTTCTCCTCATACACACTGTTGCTTAATCCAAGGAAGATACTACATGATTGTTGCACTATGAAGTCAATTAGGTATTTTAACCTTCATATGATATCTTCTACACAGCTGTAATTGAGAATTTATAAAATATTAGAAAAATAAAGACAAGATTAATCAATCCATTTTCATTTTACATGGAAAGCACAGATGTCTTAAAGATCTATACCAATGACTAACTTCCTATTTATTAAAAAATGATCTAAATTGGTGTTTTAAAACTTCATAAGCATCTGAATCTTTTGTAAAAATTAAATAACCAACAAGATGGTCAAACTATATCTTATTGTTAAATTTATAATATTCATTTCTAATAATTTATATTTTATAAGGTTAAATATGAGAAGAGGGATATTTTCATGAAGTGTGAGATTTGAAATTAGAATGGATGACAGTCATATAAACTTTTGGTCTCAACATCTAATTCATTTTCGTTTGTAGCTTTGGGTACAATGTAGTGAAAAAAATTCTGATTTATCTTGTTAAGCAGAATTCTCCAACAGGACTTGACTATAAAATTCTGCATCAGTGGAACTGCTTTGTACTATCATTAAACACACATACACTTTCTTTCACCAGTGATACATTTTATAAATCTTTTTAGACATTTTCTTATACTTTATTTTTCAATTTTTCCATCACTTTTGCAAGCATAGAACTTAATGTTTTCTTAGAGCAAGTCCTAGTGAAAAGGAATATATTTAATCTTACCACTACATGAGGATATTTACATGTACCTGGAGAAAGTTTCTGATATTATTTCTAAAGTTTAACTAACAGTACCTCTTCACTCTTGAATCTAGGTTGAACCCATTGATATACTGAAGTCAATATATGATGTTTCACCATTTCAGAAGGCATTAATGTCTTTTCTGCTCTTCCTTGCCTTCTTTATCCCTTCCCCTGAAACAAGGACAGGGAGGGTTTTTTTTTTTTTTTCAATAAAGGATAATTATTTTAGAACAATGTATTTTATAAATTTTTTAAGAAGCAAATTGATCTGCACAAAAACAGTGATTTGGCAGCATAAATCCATGTGTGTATGGTTTTCACATTTTATTAACAACTATTTGTAAAATTTACATATTTAAGTCACAGTTTATAAACAATAGTGTATATATTATTCAAAGATAAAATTTGAATTAAACAATTATGTAATTCCCTCTTGGAAATGCTGAGATTGTGTGGAATTCGGGTGGGAATCTGCTGGGCAGGGTCATTTCTTCTATACATACCTGACCTCCTAGTATAACAATGTGACAGTGCAGCAAATACTTACCTAATTACCTCAGATTCTTTTGATGGCCACTTCTAGTTGTACATTAATAATGATTCGGATAATGTGAGCTGTTGTCTTTTGGCTGTTTCAAGGCTCAGGTCATAAATCATAGGCTGTGTCACTGCCGACAAGCCTGAGCCCTTAGGCTTCCCAGGGCTCCCTGACATGCCCTGCCTCAGTGCATTGCCCTGCTCATGCCAGGCAAGCTGCTGACTTGCACAGAAGGGAATTCCAGGAAGTCCTTGGAGCGGGCCTTTTTTCAATAATGCTCCCTGGCATGTACTCAGTTCAAGGCTTTTTTGCAAATGGCTATTACACTGAGATCATGATGAGATTTCCTAGAAGTACATGCAATTCTTTTCACTAAAATTTCCTACTTTGAAACTTTTTGTAAAAACAGGGATTTTCCTTTGCATTCCTAATGTCATATAATCATATGAATGTGCATTTTAGTGTCTTCTTAAGGTATGGAAGTGCTTAAATCTCCTGGAGACATATTTTTGAAGTAAAATTATTGTTTTCATTGAGTATTATTTTGTTTTAGGTTTTAGACTTAATTATAGTGGATTTTAAGTCTTACTTCAAGTGGTAGATGAACACAAGAGTATTACATTATTAATTACTATATTAATTCTGTCATTCATCAGTAGTCACTGAGAATAGATGTGAGCAAATGATGCAATAAGTACTTGAGACATATGAGTAGCTGCCTTGGGTGATTTTGGCTGAGAGTAGCCTTTTACAGCCACTTGCGGGGTCTAAAGCACATGATGAAGTTTCAGGGATGGAGATAACTGTGTCACATAGGATGAAGTTGGGTGTGGAAACGTAACAGAGTTCTCAGTTCCAACTTGGACTAAAGACAGAGTCCAGCTGTTGACTCCATCCCTTCATGTCTGTTAATAGGCATTTGATATTTACTTGATTTTGAACATCTTTGGAGAAGGAAGGGGGATATTTGAAATCAGTGTAGTACTTGGTGAAGGGAAAGTGAGGACCAAGAGACAGATAAGCAAGAAATGAAAGACAGAGACCAGGCAGAGATACACACGAGGGTTTATTTGTCAGAGCTGACAAATAAAGGCCATCTTTCTATAGGAGAGAGAGGTAAAACAGGCTTGGATCCTGGGATTTTTGTAGGGCAGGCTCAGGAATCCGAGCCAGGTGGGTTCTAATGTGGACAATTAAGGACTGGGTTAGTATGCCAGAGCAGGGAGCCTTTCTCAGAAATGTCCTTGGGCAGGAAAGCAAAACTTCTTCCTTAAAATGGCGGCTGTCATTTAAGATGGTCATCCAGATGCTAAGCAAGGACCTTATACTTGGTACATGAGTGATATTCAGATAATAGGACCCACAGGATCTTCCATCAGATTTTTTGAACTCTTTGTTTTTTTCTGCCCAGGAACTTGAGGCTCAGACAAACCTGGTGACTTCTTAAAAGACTACCCCCTGGTTAGAGCGAGACTTGAAATATAACCCTTCTCAACATTTGTTAAGTTTTATAAATGGCTTGATGGTCCCCATTAAGCATTTCTCCTGTTCCCTCTGACTCTCTTAATTACCAGAGCAGTTTAATGTTTTCTCCATTAAGTGGCAGATGAACTGCACCCAAAAAGACATGGAAAGCAGTTGGCATTTCTATTTCTGCTCCTCAAGGGCTTAGAGCCTCCAGGTTTTTGATAACACTTAAAAGGATGCTGATTTTTTTCCCTCATACTTTACAGGCTTCCATCTTACACAAGCAAGACTATTAATTAATTCAATATATCCTAGAGGCACTGCCTTTAAGAGCTAAAGAGATCCTGTTAAAAAAAAAAAAAAAACTATCTGTTCTTATTAACTCTCCTACTTAAAACTCTTCAGTAGTACAGTGTCTTCTAAGCTCATCTAAACATGCAGACTCACTAGGTGACCACACCCCACAACTGGCACCTGTCTATCTACTCAGAAGGACAGAGTTAGAAACCACAACTTGCCTGCAGAGCAGCAGTGGGACTTTGTCTTCAGGAATCCTAACCACAGCCCAGCATCTCAGCATGGCTCTGGAAGTCTCCCTGCTTAACAGCTGGATACCTCTTGAGACAATTCCGTAGGCAGGGCTTGCCCAGGTCTGCTCATGGGCAATCCCAACACTATGAAATAGGATTTTTATGGTTCATTTATAGTCCTTTCTAGTCCAGACGCAATTTACCAATGATGGGTAATTTTTACTACCAGCAGTGTTGCCTTGAGATTTGGTTGTCATTCTACCTTATCAAGTTACTAAGGAAATCCAGTTAGAGGTAAGCAGAGGTCAAGTTCTTAGGAGTAGGGGAAAAGCTTTCTTTAAAAGAAAAAAAAAATAAGTTTCTTTAATCGCATATAACCTCCCTTTCCTTTAGGGTTAAATGCAGATTAATTAAATGAATTGCAAAGATCCTTTACAACTGGCCCTTGGATGCTTCTGTAATCTCATCTTGCCCTCTCCTTCTCACCTTTAATTCTAAACCCAGCCTAACCAAATTCTTTTTGATTCCTCCAAAAGACCAAATTATCCCTCTGTGGCTCTCAGCCTCTAGGCATGCTGTCCTATCACTCATTTATTTATTAAAAAGATTTTAATTCCTTCCTTGAGCCAAGCATTGAATATAAATATGGTAAAAAAGACAACCTAGTGGAGTCCACAACCTGAAATCCTTTCCCATTCATCCATTCTGTGCCTTAAGCATCCTCTGGTCCCCAGTGTAGGTTAGGTGGCCTACCCTGTATGATAACACTAATGCTCTGTGTTGTCATTGCATGGTGCCTTGTCAACCCCCCATGAAATTGTGAGCCCCTGAAGATGGGGGGAGTATATCTAGCCTGCCTACCATCATATCTCTAATGTATTAGTTGGATCTAGGTGCCCAACAGATAATTGATAAACATGAGAGCACATTCTAGGATTGCAATATACATTTTAAACTTCAAATAATGTACTGTTACATTTTCAAGTCCTATTATCTATAATGAAAAAGATATTTTCAGAGCAGATGCCTACCAAAATATGTGATACAGATAGAATTGTTTTTATTTTAAAAAATTAGTTATAAATAAAAAAGAAAAAAGTATATAGAAAATGGTGTATAAAAACATTCATAACTGGGTGATTCCCAATTACCCCAAACCTAATGCCAACATTAACCTTAGTGAAAAAATAATGGAGGTGGGTCAGTAAGAGCTTCAGAAACTCCCAAACATGAGATCCTTATTCTCACATAATGTAATTTTTAAGTTTGGCCTGGTAACTAAGGAAAAGAAATTGTTTCCCACTAAGACATCATATGTAGATGCATCTGTGAGGATAACCACCCTTTCCTGGAACAATTTTCCTGGGATTTATCACATGAGTTCCTGTATAAAATACTGCTAAGTCACACCCTAGAATTTACTTCCAACCAAATGGTACAAAATATGCTCTTCAACATGGCACTTTTCATATTAGCATTCTGTAACATCAAAGGAACTGGTGATGAGTCATAACTCAGAAACCATGTCTTTGATTGACTGAGATAATGTGGTCCAAGACATTACTTTTTGATGGTCTAAGAGAATGAAGATAGAATTTGGAATAGTGTTAGGTAAATGGGTAGTTAACATGCCCATTTAAGCTTTTTTCTCTCAAATATCAAATATCTTAAATGAGTTTTGGAGAGGTGCTGGATCACATTCAATCTGCAATCAAATTCCCTTAATAAGATTTTGCAGTGTAGGAATTCTCCCTTGCTGATGAAAATGAAAGCCATAAATTTATGAGCCAGGTTCTGACCAAACTTCTTGCATAAGGAAAGAGAGCACAACTATGAACAGCCTGGGTCTTCAAAGTAGCATCCTCATCTTTTCCAAGGAACAGTGAATCTTTTCAAGCTCAAATGTGCAGCAGTGATTCCAGAGACTGACATGTCCTGATACATTATGGCAAAAATTCAACCTGGCCTGCTATAGCTATATTTTGTTTAATTTATATAGTATTTTACAGAAAACAACAAAACAAATCCAACTGTCACCTTTTAAAAACCAGAAAATTTCACAAAATCTTCTGGATCTCTGACTTCTCATGAAAAAATAGGAGAGGCCACATTAAGTTGCCATTTTCCTGTAACAAGAGGGATCTGGAGATGAGTAGAAGCTGCTTAGGATGTCCTTCTGGGAGTGAATGTGTGCTTTCGAGGTCATCTCAGGGCCCACCAAGCCTGCTTTACTTATTTTCCCTAGGTTCCTCCAGGAATCTGAGAATTTTTACTTGCTCAACACGGCAGAAAGGTAGCTTTAGTTTGTAAAAATTTTGTGTGCATGTATTTATAGAGGTGGAGGAGTTAGGGGAAAAGAATGGAACTATTTAGATATCTAAATGTCTAAATATCTGAATAGGTAAGGGCACTGTACATGTTCCAAAGAGGAGTTAGACACAAGGTGTGTTCTTAGCTTAATGCCACGGGAGTGGCTGTTCAGGACCCACTTGCTTATGGAAAGTTTCAGGGGATCTGGAGGTATGATAACTTCTTTCTCTGTTTTACAACATCCTTTAAATTAATTTTAAATGTTCATTTTACTGATCTCCCAAGGAGCCTGTGAAAAATGGGAAACTCTTTCCAAGTATGATTATATTGAAAAATGTATGGGAGCATATACTTGTTAGCTTGCTCCAAACACACTTTGAGATATGACCCTTTATACATAATCCAGCTAGGCATTTGACACCTGATGAGCTAACTATAACTCAGTGTCATAAAGGCTTTTGAAGAGTCTAATTACAGAAGTCTCATGGGTTAGGGGATTAAGCAGATTTCAAGTTGGGGTAGGGCCAATTTGTAAACAGTTTTTTTATACATGCTGTAGGTAATAGGAAGTTTTCAGATATGTAATTTAGAAACTTCTCAATATGGTAGAGAGACTAAAGACTGAAGGAGCTAAAGCAGGGAATCCAGTTGTTTCAGTGAGTAACAAAGTTTTCTTCCAGCACTCCCTAAGTGATTGGCTGTCCATTCTAACTTCCTAGATAGTGGAATAAGCTGAGGTGATTGCACAGACTTTTGCAACTAAATCTCTCTGTTATGGCACTAATAGGAACTGTTAAAACACACAGGTTAACTCTAATTCAATTATGGGAAACAATATTAAAGTTCAAATTATTTTTTCATTCTCTAATTTTAGAAGTAATCCTAGAAATCTTTACACACATTATCTTATTTGATTTTGTAACAACTTTGTAAATTAGGAACTATTTATGTTATAGTTAAGGAAACTGAGTTAAGTTTTCCTACTACAATAGATGACCTGTTTTCGTAAAAACAATATATATAGACTAAAATTGTAACTTTTAAGTATTAATGTGTTAAAATCTTTTAAGATCCTAGGCTGGCTTTTTTTAAAAAAACTGGTAATAAAGTTGTTTCAGGGAATATGCAAGGTTCCTACATTTTAAACCAGGGATGTTTGTGTTAGTAATTAAAACTTGAGTTGCAGAATGATTGTGGATTAATTTCAATGACAGAGAATGTAGCAAATAGTATTGATTATAGCTTAATACATAAAGCATCAGCTCCCAGATAGAAAGTTCTCCTTGGCATATTGTAGAAACTGTCCATGAATCACTTTTCCTGAACATCAAAGGTTCAGTCCACATTTGCACATGAAAGTACATTCTTACTTGGCAGTTTTCAAGTACAATTAGTAGGGATTCTCCAGCTGAGATTGGAACACATGATATGTTAGTACTTAATCAAAAACAAATCTACTACTAAGTTCCCTACTTTGCTTTTCAAAATATATTATATACATTATATAATATTATATATATAATTATATATATATATTGCTTTTCAAAATATATTATATACATTATATAAATTATATATAATTTTATGTATATATGTGTGTGAATATATACATATATATAATTTTATATATATACACACACACATGTATATATATATAAAATTAAAATGTATATACACATATGTGTATTTAAAATATAATATACACATAGGCATTGTGTTTAATTTTAGGTAATCTGTTAAATACATTCTAGTACAGCATCTCATAATATTTCCTCACATGATATGTGAGTTGTTTAATTCTACCCAGCACCACCATCAAAAACGTCTATATCTTCCACCTTTATTCCCAAATACACTTTCCATATCTAAACCACAGAAAAAATATAAAAAATATATCCTATGGAAATTCTTCTGTTAACATGTTTTATAGAAAAAGAATAAAATCTGGATTTTATGTCATTTGTTATATGATACTTTTGTATTTGTTTCCATTGAAACTACATAATGAAAGAAATATTGTTTTAAAGAAAATATGTGAATACTACAATAGTCTTTTTAGGAGAAGTTTTAGTTAAATTAAATATTTTGGAAATAGTTGAATTAGAAAATCTGAAAGAAACCTATCCAATGCTACAGCATGTTTTTCTCCATTTTGAGATATAAATCTGGGTGCCTTCTATAGTTGAAGAACGTAAGTACAACAAAAGGGAAGATTTTATTGATTTTGTTCACTGTATTTCCTCTGTACCTAGGACAATGCCTGTCGATATTAGACTGTAGATATATACTTGTTGAATGAATAGTAAACCTAAGTTAAAAGACAATTGCCTGTCACCCAAATAATGAGTGTCATTATCTATGCATAAATTTGGCAATATATAGAAATCATCAATTTTCATCTCAGTTGAAATTATTCACATTAGTAGCACTGTTTAGTGCACCAATTTAAATCAAATTTAGATTTTTAATTTTCACCTAAAATCTATTCAGAAGTATTATTTTGTGATACAAAACTGAAATATATACTGCTTAACATGTAGAAGATTCCCAAGAGATGTGAACAAAGACAGAAGAAATGGGCAAATCTTTTAGTGATCACCAAATTTCTAAGCTGTGGGTACCCCTATAACCTACTCAGGTATTATAAAGAACTAAGACATTTCCTGCTAACTTCCTTAAGGATCTGTTAAATAGCCTGGGATATGTAATTTAGCTAAAGAAGCAAAAGCAAACACAAAGCCAGGACATTAATAATATAAAATTCAAATGAAATAGTTAATGTTAAAATTGATAAAGAAGTAAGTAAAACTTACAAGGAAACACCATGAAGAGCTGGGCATGGTGGCACATGCCTTCAATCCCAGCAACACAGGAGGCTGAAGCAGGAGGGCTACAAATTTGTGGCCAGCCTCAGCAGTTTAGCAAGTCCCTGTGCAACTTAGTGAGACTGTGTCTTAAAATAAAACTTAAAAACAAATGGCTGGGGATGTGACTCAGTGGTTAAGCACCCCTGTGATCAATACCTAGTAACCACCACCCCCCCAAAATCATGAAGAAGCAATTCATGAAATGGCAGTGATTAAAGTGAATTAAAGTGATTAAAGTGTATTAAAATGGTTAAAGTGAATCAGAAAAAATCCTAACCTTTGAACACACACAAGATTAGATTTCAACATTATTAGCATATTGGGAAAGAAAGTGATGTATATTATATAAATAACTGTATGCCATTGTGAATTGATGCAAAATATAGATAATTAATGTGTAGTTTTCTTCTACCCAGTGACTATTTTGATGATATCTTTAAATGAAGAATACATACACAGAAACATTTAAGGCTTATTATTATTATTATTATTATTATTATTATTTATCCAGGATTGAACTCAGGGGCACTCGACCACTGAGCCACATCCTCAGCCCTATTTTGTATTTTATTTAGAGACAGGGACTCACTGATTTACTTAGTGCCTCACTTTGCTGATGGTGACTTTGAACTCATGATCCTCCTGCCTCAGCCTCCTGAGCCGCTGGGATTACAGGTATGTGCCACCATGCCTGGCTAAGAGGTATTATTTAGATGAACAGAGGAATAAAATTAAATCCATAAGTAGTTGAGTATAAGAGATATCAGATAAAACAGTTTTTAAATCAACATTTGCCCTAAGATTTGGTTGGCACTATTTAGATTCCATGACCAACGGATGGATTGAGTCTTCTCATTGAAATTTTGTCCCTTACCTCCTCCCAGCCCCAATTGCAAGTACATAGTGTCATTATAGCAACATAATAATGCTTTCCTTTAGTTGCATTTCCAATTAACATAAAAATTTATATTTTGTGGGAAATACATATTGTGCTAAGATAATAGAAAATGTGCTTCTTTGGACAGGAGAACCTTATTGCTCCAGACAATGACTTTCCTTAAGGGTTAGGAGCATTCCCAGTGCAGCCACTGGAGCACAGCATGGGTGGCCTTTTTACCAGAGAATAAGTGAGTGATTGTTGCAGGCCAGCCTTATGGGAGTGTGTGCCTTCCCACATATCCCTAGTCAAGCTTGCCCCTGTTTATTGAAGGTTCTCCAAAAAAATGGACAAAAGTTTATTGCAGCAAGGGCCCCATTCTCTCCCACAAAGCAAAAAAAAAAAATTAAATTTGATGAAGTCCAGTGTATTTGTTTTTCTTTTATGGATTAAGCTTTTGGAGTCAAGCCCAGTAACTTTGCCTAGTTCTAGACCCTAAAATGTTTTCTCTTATTTTTATATCAATAAGCTTATCAAAGATATTATAAGCTTTCAATGTGAGAGAAAAAGATTATAAGGAGAAAAAAGAAAGATTGTATATCTGACACCATATGCAAAAATAGGTTCGAAATGGAGTAATGATTTAAATGTAAGACCCAAAGTATAAAACTTCTAGAAGAAAAGCTCCATGACATTGGTCTGGGTGATGATTTGTTATATGATTCCAAAAGCACTGGCAGCAAAAGTAAAAATAGACAAATGGAATAGCATCAAACTAAAAAGCTTATACACAGCCAAGGAAACAACCAACAAAGTGAAGAGGCACCCTACAAAATCAAAGAAAATTCTGCAAACCACACTTTTGGTAAGAATTAATATCCAAAATGAATAAGGGACTCAAAAAACTCAACAGCTAGAAAATAGATAACTTGATTTTAAAAAATGGGACAAGGGACCTGAATAGCTATTTCTCAAAAGAAGACATATAAATGGTTAATAGATATATGAAAACAATGCACACCATCACTAATCACTAGGTATTGATCCTACAGTCACTAAACACTATTTGTTTGTATTGAAATTACATAATGAAGAAAATGTTGTTTTAAAGAAAATATGTGAATACTACAATAATCTTTTTAGGAGACGTTTTAGTTAAAGTAAATACATTGGAAATAGTTGAATTAGAAAATCTGAAAGAAACCTACCCAATGCTACAGCATGTTTTTTTCCATTTTGAGATAGAAATCTTTCTGACTCAGAAAGACAAATACTGAATGATCTCTCCTATATATGGAATCTAAAAAAGTCAAACTCAGAGAAGTGGAGAGTAGAGTGGTAGTACTCAGGGATGAGATTCAGAGATTGAAGAAATGGTGGTCAATGGATATAAAATTTCAGTAACATAGAAGGAATAAATTCCAGAGATTTATTATACAATGTGGTGATTGTCTGTAATAATAATGTATTGTATCCTTGAAAATTGCTGAGAGCATATTTTAATGTCCTGACACACACACACACAAATAGGTCATTTATAAATCAGCCCAATGTAACCATTCCACATGCATAATATTCAAAACATCATATTGTATCAACAAATATTAGCTATATAATTTTATTTGTTAATTTTAAAATAAATAAATTTAATTTTCTCAAAGGTTTGTACTGAAATGATAATGTGTTTCTACAAAAGCATATAGCCTTTGTAGAATATGACCTTTCTTCTGTATTAATTTTAATACACTTCTACACACTGTTCACTGAAGATCACAAAAGTTACTCTAAATAGTCATCATTTCCATGATTCAGTGTTTATTCAAAGAAACAAATAAGCAGAAACAAAAAAAGGATAGCATGTGAAACAATGCAAATTATACTTACTCACACAATGATGTCTTAGGGGAACATGATAAATGGGATCATTACTCTTGTGAGAGCAACCCTGAGTGGTCTGAGAAGGAGGGTTAAATAAAGACACAGCAAGTATACCTGTTAGAGATATCCAGGTGGTAGTTCCTGGTACTTATATTCAACATTTAATTTTGTGAATGCAAATAAATGCTTTGTAGGCTGATGTAAAAATATTAGATGGAATTCCTATTAATGTAATTTGAATGAATGATTCAGACTGTGGCTTATTCTATGATAGGATAAATCTTATTTCTACATTTAATACTGTGTTTTAACTACTAGACACATGGTTCAGGGTAGCTGTCTGACTGATGCTTCCTTCCCCCATATCCTTGTCCATACCCTTTCAGAGAGCCTGTACCTATGGTATAGATGCATAAGCTGTTGGTCATATAACCCTACAACCCTGGTCATCTCTAATCTCAGTCGTTATGGGTAAAGATCTGGAAAAAAATAAAATTTTCTGTCCCAGGTATCGAAAGCTGAGACTGTTGAGCCCTAATAAAGTTTCTATTTGATGTAGACCAGAATAACCACAGGTGTGTACTGACTACATATAATCAAAAGCACAAGGCCAGTGTGTAGAGAAAGTAAGTGAGCCTATATGTGAAAGGGAAGAAGCCATAAGGGAAAAAAAAAAACACCTTGGACTTATATGATATTTTCAATAAATTTCACACTATGCTTAAATACCTTGACTTCTTCCGTATCTTCTAATTATCCTAAGGCAAATTATGTATTATTTTATAATTTAAGTATAACACTAATAACATTTTCCTATACTCTGTGTTAAACTCCAAAAGACAATAGAAACTTGTATGTACCAATATTCCATTCAAGTTATATATGCTTATAATCTAAGTTTACTTTGATGGAGCTAAGGGGTGAACTCCTGGGGAATTATAACCCTACACAAAAAGCTTTGTGTTAGGTGAATGAAGCTGTCTACCATCTTGCTAGAGATGATTGGTAATGCTGCTCGAGCAGGAAGTGATGAGACTCAAAAATCGTGATTGGAAAAATGACTGAGGGAAATGGAATGTTTTGCCTTAAAAATAAAATCTTCATAGGGGAAACAAAATTTTACAACTGTTGTAAAAATGAGGAAGATGGCTGGGATTGTTCCAGACGCCAGAGAGACCATTGCTAGACATACAGGAAAATGGATTTTTGTTTAGTATTTAAGGAAAAATATTCATACTCAGATCTGTTGAATGAGGTGACAGGCTACCTCACCAGGTCCTGAGCTCCCTGTCATTATTGCTCTAACAGTGCCTGTGTTGAAGTCAAAGCCACTGTTTTAGATATCCGATTGGTTAGAAAAATCCTATTTTCCACTTCATAGAAATTGATTTCACTATTCCAAACCTCTTAATGGCCTGCAAAAACAAAGGCTCAAGAAGGGCTACTTTTTAAAGCTGTTGTTTCTCCACATGCACACACGTGTGTGTTGTGCACATATATGCAATTTACATGTTCAATAGTAAAGACTTCTTTTGCATTTTATATACATTATTTAAAAAATCATCA
Organism: Marmota flaviventris; assembly: GCF_047511675.1. Taxonomy (NCBI): domain Eukaryota; kingdom Metazoa; phylum Chordata; class Mammalia; order Rodentia; family Sciuridae; genus Marmota; species Marmota flaviventris. The sequence continues at coordinate 100,872,876 of NC_092499.1, read as the reverse complement.
CCTGTTTTTAAAAATCAGATCTTCATTGGCCAATATTTAGAAATCAAGTAGAGTTTACCTAAGGCGGGAAAAAAGCCTACAATCAAATCTTGATATTGAACATTGCAAATAATCAGTAGTTTTTCTTTGTTAAGGTAACTACATTTGTGCTCAGGATAATGAGAAATAGATATTGAAGATACAACTTGATAGAATGGGGGAGATATTGAATTTAACACATTTCTACTAAGGCTTAGAAATAATTTTTTAAATCTATACAACATAAAATTTGGTTTAATAAATTGTTTATTATAAAATTTGCTATTAATTTAAATTAGACATTAGTAGTATATATTAGATTCCTAATTGTTCCTTTTAAAATATTTTAATAATGTTACAATTTTATTTCTATGATATTCAAAATCCTGTTCCAGTAAACATAGTTCAAACAAATAAAAAAGTGTATTCTGTATTTTGGTTCAATAATAATTTTCAGTTTTGGTGTATTTAGAAGTGAAATTTAGTTTGCTAACATAGAAAATAACATTTGTAATTTATTAGATTTATTTTATAACATTGAATAAGAAAATAAGTCCCATCTCTACAGGTCATGGCATACTGGATAAGCTACAGAGTGTTCAGTCACATTTAGAGAACTTAGTCCCTCCGGAAAACGGGTCTTTGTGGTTGTTGTTCCAAAGGAGGGAGTTGAGGAGAGTGAGCCATTTGGAGCTTCTCCATACTGAATCCATCAATTGATTGACAGCACCTACATATTCTCTCCCCCAAATATATCGTATGAACTGCATATTACACAGTCTAGGCAGTCTCAAAAAATCTATACTCATTTCTGGATTCTAAATGTGAAGGTCCCCCTTAAACCTAGAGGACTCCTAGAAGGATTTACAGAGAAAATATAACGAGACTGATTTTCCAACACGTGTTGGAAACACAGCTCACATAAACCTTTGGGCAGCCTTTGTAGATTTATATGAGGTGGTGCAAGAGAATTCTCCTTGCTGTTGAGTGTGACTCTCCTGCTTCTGAGTTATGTCAGGTACATAGAAATCACTCCCAGACACTCTCCTGGGACTACAGCTGTTGCCTTTAAATCCTCAATTTGACACTTTTCTGCATGGTTATTAGAGCTTTAAAGAAATGTATCAGGACTCTCAGCCAGCTTAGGGAAAGCGATTTTGCCCTGCACTGTCACCTCCACAAGACAATGTTGGTGGGGATGTTTTAGTAACCTATACTTTCCTTGTGTTTGAGGAGCATTTCATGAATGTTGCTTTCACAATGTAAGAGAGCTCTTAGAAGTTAGAAAAATAGGGTGTTACTTCAAAATATTCAAAAATATTTTGTTTTATTTATTTAATTTGGTTTCAGGATGACATTTTCTTCTGGTTTTCCTTCCTTTCTTATCTCTTGGCTCATTCTTAATCTTTTTCATGCTCACCTTATCCTTGGCCCATTCCTTAGATGTTGCTCCATAAGGTGAGCCCATCTGTGCTGGTGACTTCCCAAGCACAGTGACTGTATACTGATGACACTCCATGTGTATCTCTAGACTTGACTGCTCTCCTGTAGCTATTCTATCTCCCCGTGGCATCTCAAACTGAAAATCACACTCTAGCCTCAGCAGATAATGCTGATCTGTTTCTTTTCAATCAGCTACTAAATTCTTTCAGGTGTACTTCTGATAAATCTCAATGCCTGAACTTCCCTTCATCCCAAACAGGGTTTTATAGTGGTTAGAAGCATATACTCTGAGCTATTTTCCCCCTATATTTGAATCCCTATATTCCTATTGCTATATTTTGGATTTTGAGAGTCCCCCCCAAAGTAGTAGGACTAAAAGTCCCCTTCAGGTGGTGAAGTCTTGCTTCCCACAGTGGGGCTATTGGGAGCTGATGGAAACTTCGATAGGTAGGTCATTGGGAGGGGCATGCCTATGAAGGTACAGTGGGACTCCAGATCCTTTTTGTTCTACTCTTTTGCTTTGCTTCACCACATAACTCCCTGCAATGATGTGCTTCCTCTCCACATGCCCAAAAGCAATGGGATTAAGTGACTGAATCCTCTAAAACTGTGAGCCAAATAAATCTCTTTTCTTTACAAGTGAAATATCTCAAGTGTTTGTTATATAGTAACAGGAAGCTAATTCAACTGTGTGCTACCTTCATAAAATTGGACAAGTAATTAACTTCAAAGCCTCAGGGTTTTAAAAAATTTTTTGTCTGAAATTAGAAATAACAATAGCTGTAGTAGAGTTGTTTTAAAAACTAAATGAGATAATGCAATATAAATGCTCGGCAGAGTCTTTGCATATAATAAGAAAATCCTTGTCCCACTATGTACTCCATACCAGGTGATCTCTTCTGGACTACTTACTACAGAGCTTTCTAACTATCCTTATGTTCCCTTAGTTACTTATTCCAGTTAATTGATTCTCCACATTGCATTGGGACATAGCTTTCTAAAATGTAAGCTTAATCAGGGCATTCCTTCTTTTAAGATCCTTGATTTACTCTCAGTGTTCTCAAGATAAGGGTTAACCACCTTACCTTTGGGAGAATAAGGAAACCATCATTCTTATACCTTACACATGAGATTGCAAATTAGTACAGCCTCAGTGGAAAGCATTGTTATAAAATGTAACAACATGTTAGATGCCGATGCCCCTTTATTCAAAAATTATATTTCTTGAAATTTAATATATGTGTACCTATTTGAAATGACTTAAGCACAAGATTATTCTTCACAGCATTACTTGTGAGAGAAAAAGTTTATAAATACTCAATTGTCCATTAGCAGATGACCAGTAAAATAAATGATGGTATGTGTATACAATAGAGCATCATACATTCTTTACATAAAATTAAATGTGGCTCGATATCCAAAAATATATCATCAAAAAAATCAAAGTGCAGAATCATGCACAGTTCAGTTTATCTCATTATTTTTATTTGTTGGAATGAAGATTTTCATAGATATTAGTAAATTCTTATATGTGTCTTTAATATCTCTGGGGAGATACACAAGCTCTCCTCATTCCAAGAGACAAATAAGTGTATGGGGAGAGGTCAGAGGGAAAAGTTGTCATTGTATATCCTTTTCTCACATTTTTTTTCCATACACATGTGTTCAAAAGATAAATTATTGAAAAGAAAACCAATTGTCCTTCCCGATGGGCTCCTGTCAATTTCTGAGAATTCATCTCTTGTCTTTGTCCAGTTGTTTAAACTGGGACACCTGCAGTTCCCAAGGACTTACTCTCTCATACAGTTCCCTTGCTAGGAACACTTTCCCCAATCTTCCCTTCCTTTGCCCACATTATGATTATGAAGTTTTTTATTTCTATAGCACCTTTTCCCAAAGCCTTTTCAGTGACTTTAGAATTGAGACAAACGTTTTTCCTATGTACTCCGTAGCACCCAGCCTTACTCCTTGCACTGAGAAATCTCCTGTAGGCCGACAACCTACCTTGGAATTTTCAGTAGTACACATTAGAGGAGGATATAGCAGAGCCTCCTGCCTGATGTGTGAACTCAGAAATTGAGCTATGACCTCAGAATTCTCCTTGGGGTAGTTTTTCTGCACACTAAGCCTACTATTACACTTGCCTGTCTTCTGTCTGTCTCCCTCCACGAGTCATCAGGACTGTGTCTTCTCAGGGTTGTGACTGGAAAATAATGGTCTATTAAATATAGAAGGAACAAATGTCATCCTTCTAGATAAAACTTTGGATTGACCACCAAGTATCATTCTTATAAAACTAAATGTGGACACTGATGCTAAGAACAGCCGAGTGACTCATCTAAAGCCATATAATAAGGTTTAGGAAGTACCCTAAGTCAAAGGCAGGCCCCCTGCTTCCTATGCCAACATTCTTTTAGGTATGTGTAGTTGACTTGGAGATAGTTTCTTTAAAATTGAATTTTAAATTCAAGTTACTTTAATATTAAGAAAGGAAATAATACATAGCATGTACACAGGATAATTTTTATGATATCTTTAGACACAGTTCTGAGATATGAAAGTCTAACACATAATAAATTGGCAGAGTTTTTTATGTAAAGAATTTAGTTGTGAGGAACAGTTGACATTTTTGGTTTATATTCATAATAGTATATAACTACTTTTCATATACATTTGGCTCCAGAAAATTAATCATCATATTGGGCATTTCTAGCCACACCAAGTTGATAACCATTAGACACCTTGTTTATTAAATTCCGTTGTAGATAAAGGTGCCAAAAATAAATTAATGACTGTTATAACAGCTGGGCTTTCTTGGTTACAAGAAAAATACCTTGACATATTTTTTGACTCTGTGATTGGTCTACATTTCAAGGGTATGAATTAATCTTCAGAAGATCCTAAAGAGTATCTTCCCTGGACACTTCACTTATACATCAAGTTGGCCATGTTAGCAATCTAATCACAAACCTGTAATTCAGTGGACAACAATTTCTTATTGTGAACAGCATAGCGGCTTTTACTATCATTTAGGTCAGCCCAAGATTGCTGATGCACCGTATGTTTCAGGCCAGGGATGATGGATGGTGGGCTCTGATGCCCATCCCTAAGTGATTGGAAAGATTGAAGACACACAGTTCACTTAAGCTTGCTTACTATTACATCAAGTAATCAGTGTGATAGGCAAGCCCATGCTCTTCATGTCACCCAACCAACTTTCTGCAGGAACAGTATTTCACATAAAAAAAAAAAAATCTGAAGAATTGTGTTCCCGTTGACATTCCTATTACTAGATTAATCATTTAGCAAACAGCTTCACCTCAAACCTCAGGGTAGTGGTGAGGAGTTTAATGAACATTTTTAAAGTGCCTTTTTAAAACAGGCAGATCTTTAGTTTAGTAGTTCAAATGAAGTATGTGTCACTGAAGTTATAAGTGAGAAAGATGCAAATTCATTTCTTTGAAACTTTATTTAGGCAAGGAAAAGAAACAGTCAAAATAATTTTCTATATTATTCCTAATTTCCAACTTAATAGTCTACTTGCTGACTTTAATGATCATAAAGTTCCAAAGATGTGACTTTGCTGAAACTGATTCATGTAAATACTGTTCTCTGAATCACATGGGACCAATTTCCAACACAAACAATTAAGGCCCTCTGCCTAGCTATGATTCCATTATGTGGGAGATTTCTTTCCAAAAGTGATGAGAAAAAAGTTCATATCTTAATTGTCAATTTTTCACTAAGAGTATAAGTCACTGAAATAAATTCAACAAAATTCACTTGCTTTTATTGTTTCAGACACTGTAATTTATAACTTTAAACAAAACATTTCATATATATATATATATATATATATATATATATATATATATATATATATATGATTTAAGTAACTCAGGGAACACAAAGCATAGAAGACCTTAAAATTTTTCATCATTGCTCATTTATTTCCTAAGCAATGTCATATTGTAATTTTCCTTGGCTTTTAGAATATGTGTGCTACCTGTCATCAGATACCAAGTCTAATTTTAGCTTTGGAAAGAACAGAAAGCTCAAGTCCATTTATCTCTTGGGAAGGGTTTGCAGCAGGGGATAGAAAATCACTTTTTTTCTTGAAGTTTTATTACCTATTTATATATCATCATCCTTCTTTCATGTTTTTATTTATATATAACTTATTCTATTTACATAAACAACTTAAGGATGCTTATAATGAAGACAGGTAACATTACAATTAATCTAGTCCACTGATTTGTAAAGCATTGTTCTGGTAGTGTCACCATCACCAGGGAATTTCTTAGAAACACAGATTCTCTGGGTTGCACTCAAGACCTGCTGAATCAGCAAACTGTGGTTGAACAAACACTCCAGTTGATTCTAATTCATACTAAATATGAGTTCCACTTATCATTCTGGAATCCAAAGGAAAGCTAAAAACTAAGGGTGTGTGTGTGAGAGAGAGAGAGATGGCAGTGAAGAAAAAGTTCATCCATAGGTTGAGAAAAATTGGATACACAAAATAATCTAGAACACCAGAGAAATAAAGATTTCAGATCATCTGTGGTCAAGTACAGCTGGTTTTGATTCTTGGATGTTGTACTACATTGCCATCTGACCTGGCTCAGTTTATTCAACCCTCCCTAGTCTCAGTTTGCTTACATGTAAGGTGAGAAGAATAACATTGTTTTGAATGTTAAATGACACAATGTATAAAAAGGAGTTTACTGAGGCTGGCCTAGAATTTGCTGATCCTTTTACTTCCCAGTACCAAAAAAATGCTTACTGCAGTAACTAGCATAATATATGTGCATATTAATTTAACTTATCATTGTAGCTCTTAGTATAAAATGTTGATATCATAAATACCTAAAAAGATTCACACTGACTACTTGAGATTCTTAGCAGTTATTGTAAAAAGGTAAACACAGCAGCTTATATAGCTTTGTTTGGAATGGAAGCCTCGACCCCTGATTGTACATTTGAAGCTTTTAAAAACTAGTGAGTCAGCCTGACTGCCTGAATTCTTATTTAATTGGTTTATAGTAAAGCACTGGCATCTATATGTTTGAAGACATCCTCAGGTGATTTTAAAATTCAGATGTGATTTACAAGTATTGCTCTAAATTAGGCTTTTCCAAATTTGCATGTACATAGGAATCAACTAGGGAAGTTGTTGGAATAGGAGTTGTTACTCTTGTGAATGAGAAGATTATCTATGAATTTCCCAGACAATAGGTACTTTCGATATCCAGGTATGAAAACATATGGAGTCTGATTCGTAGTGGGATAGGGAGGAGGAGCATGGGAGGGATAAATGAACTCTAGATAGGGCTGAGGGACGGGAGGGTAAGGGAGAGGCAAGGGGTTAGAAATTATGGTGGAATGTGATGTACATCATTATCTAAAGTACATGTATGAAGACACGAATTGGTGTGAATATACTTTATATATAACTAGAGATATGAAAAATTTGTGCTGTATTTTTGTAATATGAATTGCAATGCATTCCACTAACATATATAAATAAAAAATAATAAAAATATGCAAGTTCCTAGGGAAAAACAAAACACTGTCCCCTCTTTACTATTTACTCTGTAAGAGTAAATAGAATCAAAATGCAGCAAATCATGGACTTACCTCATGTGGAGAAATACCCTCACTCCTGACTGATTTAAGCAAAGTGAAACTACATTACACTTTGATTATATTTTTTTGTAATTGCTTTGTTTTCAATTTCTACATTGGAGCTATGGATTTGTGTTCTAGATAGAATAAAAGATTCCAATGCTTTATTTTCTTTCTCAGGACATTTTAAAAGAGTATAATTCATTTTTTACATTTTTTTTTGAGAGAGAGAAGAGATCTAATATTAGGTCTTGATGGCAGATTGAAGTTTTAGAATTAAGTATATCTTCATCAGTCTTAATTTCCTTTTGGTTGAATTTGTCATACTGATTTTCACATGTATTAAAGGTAAAATTCCAAGTGTTTTGAACAATGCCATTTATGGTACTCACAAGTTATACAACTCTAAAATGCCAACGAGGGAATAAAACTTGGAGATTTACAATGTTCTAATCTCAAACAAAGGACTATAATAATAATATCCTTAGAGAAAATGAACTCTGGAAATGAAATATGAGGAAATAGTGTGGAAAACATGTTTTTGAATGATTCTTCCATTCCAAACAAAGCTATATAAGCTGCTGTGTTTATTCTAGAAAATAAAGCATTGGAATCTTTTATTCTATCTAGAACACAAATCCATAGCTCCATATGGAATCAGCCTCCATATGTGTTCATACCTGGATATCGAAAGTACCTATTGTCTCTCTTCTTTTTCCTCATTTATTTCCTCTTTTTGTTTTTTGACAATACAAGTAAGAATTATGAAAAGTGGTTATTTTGAAATTCATAAATTGAGTTGATAGATGCAAGATTTGACCCAGAAGCAGGTAAAAACATTGTATTAATTTCTGTTAAACTCCTTAGTAAAACAAATTTTAGTCACTAAAATCTATTAAAAGAAACCAAAAATCTTATACAATACTCCTGAGAGTATTGATGCTCTAAAAGTCATTCCCTATTTTAGAGCACAAAATAAAAATAAGAACAAGTACATCATCTTGATTTTTTGTGGGGAGAATCCACCTTGCATCTTGGGGTCAGAGAGCTGGCAATTCTGGCTTCTGACTCTTTGGAATCACATCACGCATGTCAAGAAAGAAGCTGGGCAGCCTGAGCTGTGATCCTGACTGGGCAGGACAGCACTCTTCCTTTACATAGCTGCAGTTTAAAAGAGTCACTGGTAAGCAGGAATAAAAAATCTGGGCTTTTAACCAGTGCCATCTTCTCTCCTTTATATTGAATCTATTTTTGTTTTTAAAATGTAACGGTGGAAGACCCTTGTGTTAAATTCAATGGCTGGCTGGTCAAGTCAATCATGTGCATCAGAAAGTGGCAGAATATGGAGTAAGGGGCAACCTCAGTCTGGGTCATAATAAAGTAGCTGTTCATCTGTGGTCAGAGAGCACCGTGAAAGACCTCGAATTCCTTCACTTTATTTTGCAGAAAGCCATCGGACAGCTTTGCATCATCTAACTCTATCAATCAAGGACCTCAACTGCTGTTCAGTGCTGAAAGCTTTCCTGTTTGGCTCTGTTTTTTCACAGACAGCTCAATAACTTGTCTGTGGATCTGTGATAAATGTGCCATGCGCTTCTAAACTGTCTCTTTAACACTGGACTGCATTTCAACTTGTAATGCTTGTGACTAATTGCGTGTATCAAAGACTTTTTATTTATTTGTAATGATTATCCAATAGACTTATCATTTATATTTCTCACTTCTTTTCATAAAGTGGTTTTATTTTAAAGTTGCACACAACAGACTGTCTACTAACTTCTAATGTAGCAGCTTTGCTCAATGCGTGAGCTGTTGAATTAAGAGAACATAATTGGCAGACTGTAGTATATAACCAGAGCAAGTGCAAACTTCTAATGATTTTCCCTTTTCTTTTTGTGATCCCCACACATCAGCCATAGTTTTAAACATCAGCTTTATGGCTGCCTACTGTGGCTGTCGGAAGGGAAATTTCCTAGTGGTTTTGTCCTCTTGTGTAAGAACAGCAGTCAGGATCACAAAACCTTCTTATTTAGGCACAATTGCTAGTTTCAGCTATGGAGGCCCAGAATAGAGCTATTATAGTCAATGAATAACTTCTCACTTTGAAAGAAGGTGGTTCTTTCAGATCAGGTTGGAGGTCAATGACAGGGCAACGAAAGGAAGCTCATATTGCAGCTGTCTGCAAATGAGCTTTTCCTACAGATACTGTAAGGAAAAATGGGAGGCTGGTTTTCACCTAATCTTTAAAATGTACTTTTTCAAAAGGAAATCTGTATGGTTTTTTTCTTAAAGTTTCCTTGTATTTGGAGGGGAAAAGAGATCCATATATTTATCATCTTCATATGCAGAAGGAAGACTCTTCTTTCTGGCTCATGGCTAAAAGGAAAAGGGAATAATACAATGGCACTAGCAATTTCCATCTCTTTCAGTCCTTGGAGAAAAAGTGTCCACACTCAAGCTAAAATATACATTAGCAAGTTATAAGTAGATAACCATTTAAGGTCACCATTATCTTCATGCCTGAGATTCTAACACTCTAAAAATGTGTATTTCAATAAAAAGTTCATTTTAAGTATTAAAATGAAATAACTTAAGAAGTGGAATGTCCCATTATTTGAGTGGTCAAAACAAGTTTCATTATGAGGCATATTCTAAAGCTGTTTCTGGGTCGATATAAAAAAAAAATCTGTTAAACAATGAAATCAAAAGACAGGTGCCATTTACTGCTGTGAATCAGAATTTACCAGCATCAGTCATTGGCTTGGTTGAAGGGAAAAGTTGCACATAAAATTAAGAAATGATCTGTGTGAGGTTTCAGAATACATTATAGGGTCCTTTCTTATACAGCAACCTAGTAAATGGGCTTTAACTTTTTAAAAAATATAAATTAGGAAATCAACATTGCATTAAACATACTTTAATGGAATGTTAAATAGCTGAATCATCATTTTGAGAAATAATCAAATAATCTTTGTTCTTCTTTTACTCCACCCAAGCCATTTCCCTAATGACCAAAGATAGAAAGTAGTATCTATGGAATACTATTTGATGAAGTTTCAATTGTCTAATGAAATTTTATACATAGTATTTACTTTAAAGCCAATTTTTCAGAATTTGCTTTTGTTTTCATATATTAGGGCTACATTATTGTATACTTCTTTTTTTTTTTCCTCCTTTCAGGTCTGCTGCACTTGAGGTCTGTTGGAATAAGCCCCCCCAAACTGCTAGGTGATAGGAAGAGACAATATGGAATTAAATATTTTATGAGTAATATTTTAAAATGTGGGCAATTAAGAATATACTAGCATAGGACGATTGCCATTAAGGTTGAATATAATGTTAACATTAGAATCTATAAATTCCTATTATGGAGTGAATGAGAGATTCTAGCAAGTGTTTGTGGTATAAATGAAACTATGTCTTTCAGGGTCTATGGGAAGACAGGGGAAGAAGCCCTTTCTCTGAGCTGTATTCCACTTCTTCCTGGTCCCACCATTGCTGCATTTTAACATCAACTGGGGGAAAAAATCCTTTATATCCACTATTCTCTAGAATCCAGATACAGCAAGGAAGTTACAGGAGCCATTTTCTTCCTTGCAGTTGTCTACTTTGTCCAAGTTTGTTGTAGTGAAGGTGTTGAGCTGCTTTCTCCAGTGCTTTCCATTGGCACTGTTACAGCTTAGATCATTTGTTCCCACAACCCACAAGGTAATATAGAAGGTCTGAAGGAAGAACAGCATTTTCTGCTTCACTCTATTCCATCTCAAGTTGGAGACCTGGTTTGATCACAGAGGAAGTTCAGGAGACTGGTCTCTCCTGAGTGAGAGTCCTGTCAACTGGCTCTATCTGCAGTGTGTCCAGAAGTCTCCCACCAGGCCTTGGCTCAGCAAGGAAAACTGTCATGACATATTAGTGACCCCTATCATAGCAGATCCTGAAGGAAAGGTGAGGAAATTGGCACTTGACAGTTCGATAGGTGCTAAATTAGAAACTATGTTGGTATATCAATAGAAGTGTACCTTTGTGTGTGTAGGAAGTAGTGTGTTCACTGGATACAAACTAACATTTGGATCCCAGTTCCACTCTGTGTAATCTTGTTAGCTTCCTTGAACTTTAGTTTCATTATCTAAAAGTTAACAATGATGATATAAGAAATTATATAGATAAAACATTTTTTAATTATAATGTTGATATATAAACACTGGGTGCTATTAAATTATCTCAGGGTTAATGAGAGCTTTTGGAGATTATCTAGTAGCACCCTTTTCACTTAAGGGTGAAGAAATATGACTTAGAATGGTTGATGATTACTTTTCCATCAGGTTCATAGGAATCATCTCTCTTGACCTCATCCTAGATCTCATTCCACAAGATCACCAAGGTGCCATGGGAACTGATTATTCTCAGTTCCTTTCTTTTGACAGATTTTATTCTTCAATCAATGCATTGTTACTTGCTGGGTCCAAATTCAAGATTAGAAATTCCCTATTCATCCAATAGGTCATTATCATCTTCTTGGATGTGATAGGTGAGATGAAACTCCTAGAAATCTTAAGGTCTAAGGGACCCCTAAACTAACCCAAAGTAAGTTGACACATACACTTCTCTATTTTAGCTGTCTTTTTTTTTTATCATACTAAAGGCAACAGTCAACTTGTTTCTCCAAGATAATCTGAAAGCTCAGGAAAGTTTAATAAATGCTAAATACAGTATGATTCCTTGACACTTAGAAAATAAGAAAGAAGTTTATAACCTTAGAAAACTAAGTGTAATGGCGCTATAATTGTTCATTTTTCTCTGACGCCTGTGACACTGCCTCTTGGCATCTGAGCTCTCTGGATAGCCTGATATACTAAGACCTAATAAAGTAAATTACCTCTTAAAGTGCAGTTTCTTCTTCTGGCCAAATACATGTTGGCAATCTCCATTGTTCAACTGTTGAAGTAAAATTCCTATTGTCAATAAACCTTTTCTTCCTTTTTTCTTTCTTTTTTTGTTTTAATCTATTTAGAGTCCCAACTCCTTTTCATTGTTTCTGTAATAGTCAGAATTTCTCATTCAGGTTAGTGTGTGTTTGTGTGTGTGTGTGTGTATGTGTGTGTAATGCATGTGTAAGTATGTATTGTGTGTGTGATGTGTATTATATGACATTAGTGAATGTGTAACCTTTCTACATGTACTCAGAATGCTTTGATATATAATTTACATTTTTGTAAAGACCAGGTTTATGCTGTTTTGAGCATGTTATAAAGTACCTGCAATACCAGTTAGTGTTATTCATATTAGATGACTTAATGAGCTTGCCATTGTGGGTTAAATTCAATCTAGACATTGTGTTTTGAATCATCAAAAAGGATTCTTTATGGTTTCCCAATGCAATTATATTTATTCTTTGAACTTTTATCAGTCTAGGCAGTTTACTAGGCTGGATTCACCAGATAATTGCCCACTCGATGCCAAGTCAGCCTTTCTCACATGGGTGATTTGGGTGATATGGGTGACAGTTGATAAGTCAGTTCCATCCATCCATGTACAGGAACACTGCTGAATGTCACCCTGCTGATTTCCAGGCCTTAGCATAGGCAGTCTTCTAGAAACACTTCTGTGAATTCTGTGAAGTAACAGATTAGGAAAAAGAAGTAACTTTGCTGCAACATAATGAAAACTAAAATGAAAACAGGATGATGAATCCTTAGTTCTAAAAGCAACAAACCAACTTACTATTTTTTTCTCATGAAAAAAAATCATTTTTCAAATGGTTTTCTTCATTCTAACCCATATCCTGACACTCAATTACTTAATCTCATTATTCAACTGCTAGTATAATGTTATATCCTAGCAAGGGGTATTATATGTGCCTCACTTAAACGTCCACCTCTTGGATATACCTCAGTTAAATCTTTACATTAGCAAAGGAGAGCATGAGTATTTGTTTTCTCCATAAAGAAATGATGAAACACATTCACACCCAAGCATTTATCTTCAAAGAAAATGATGTTTAAAATATTGAGTTTATATTTTGAGTATGAGACAGTGTGATATAATAGAAAATATCAGAATAATAATGTAGAAACACAGATTCAATTTGTTATTTGTTAAAGTAATTCATTCTTTTGTCTTTATTTCTTTTGTAAAATAAAAATCATAGCCACTTCTTCTGAAGGAGTGCTAGAAAACTTTTTAAGTAATGGGTTAAAACCCCTTGTCCTCTTTGCCAAGTAATATTACAGTGAAGGACTGAGAAACTTTTTTTTAAAATGCTGACTATAGATCCAGCAAAATCATCAAATAAGTGGCCTGAATGTAAAATGAATAAACCAAACTTTATTTTAATTTCATGCAGGTGATATGGTGGGATAATAGGAGAATTGAAAGAACATACAAAATATTGGATGGTTTATTAACAGGTTTGTGTGTGTATGTGTAATGCACACTACAAAGAATATGACAAATAAGAAATGTATGTCATAATGCATGAAGAAGAGGAGATATAAATGGGAAATAAGCAAAGGAGTCAAAATGTAAAAGCTAACATACATTTTAAAAAGATAAAGATGCAAATTTTAGGGAAGGATTGCACCAGCTTATGACATATTGCTATATCATGGCTAAAGACCTTCATCTACACATTGTCTTTCACTAGTGGTAGGAATAAATCAGTATATCATCTCTAATCTGTCTGATTGCCTAGGAGAAATCAAGTCAAAGGCCAGAGACTCCTGAATGCTGCTCTTTTTCTCTGGTCTTCAAAGTCTCCTAAATGAAACTTTACCTATACAGTCATTCAGCCTTTTGGGCCACCTTTGTTTTGCATATCTGCCAGATGAAAAATACATTTAATCGCTGTTTTATTAAACGGGTTTGTTTTGTTGTTTTGTTTTTAAGGAAGTGGATTGGACAATTTTCCTTCCTGCCTCCACCCTGCAAAAGCTGGTTCATGTGATGTACAGGCTCAGATAAGCATTATAGAATGATGGACTCCAGAAAAAGAGATTTTATCATGTTACTAGCAGTTGTATACTACTGCATGACCAGGAATGTAAAAGTGTTTGATAAATTCAAAGAGAGACCTGTGCATTCCTTCTTATGAGTACCTATGTAGATGAGATAAGGGCAAAACCATTCTTACTCAGAAAAAGGAGGAAATCTGGATTTTGGACTTTGGAACAAATTGAGTCTGTGGTAGCAGGTTTTTTGCTTAAAGAACTTACTGAAACTTACTGAATTTCTGTCCCTCTTTCCTCCCCTTTGCCCTACTCCCTTCCTTCCCCCCCTCTTCCTCATCTCTCTATTCCTCTCTCCTCTGTGTGACATCTTCCTGTCCCACTGTTTCTTCCCTTGTGTCTTACTGTTCACCGAGGTCTACGTGATCTGCCCTGCATTACTCCTTTGTGGAGGGCATACAGCTTCCTTGAGTTCACACACAGTTTCCTTAATCATCTGGAACTCGAGATTTCCTTTTTATCCTAAATGGATAAAAATGTAGAAAGTAGGAAAAAAAATATCAGAACCTGGTTATGAATATTGTCTAATACTAGCTCTATAATTCATTTCTTCTTTATCTCGGATGATTCCCTTAATCCTTTCACATCATTTTCCTTAACTCCAAAATGCAGATACTAGTATGTGCCCATATCCAGTGGTGTCATGGAAGGAGTAACACCAGCCCAGGAGAGCAACTCGCATGCATCTCTTCCCAGCTCTTTGTTCAGTGACGTCACTTTGGTAGCCTAAAATTGGTCACAATGGGAGTATTCCCACCATGAAAATCCATAAATAGTACAAATCAGGGGTTTTCTTTGCTTGAGTGCTTTTTTTTTTCTTATTCAGAGCGAATTGTCAAACATTATCAGAACAGAACTGAATATATTCCACATGAGGTTGTAGTAAGTTAAAATGAAAAGAATTGTTAAGTGCTTTAATGGAACAAAGAAATGCTCCTCAGTAACCATAAGGTATCCTCTTATTTTCTGCAAGCCTATAAGCTCATTTCTTTCTTCTCTTATAACACAGTTCAGCTGGTGCATGGCAATAGTGCCCCATAGAACTAATTAGTGGGTGCCCTTCGACATACATCTAGGTCAAGAGCTTTTACTTGCATAAATTTGTGACTATAGAAAAGTTCAACATGTACATGGCAAAATATTTTAACATAACACAATAATGCTTACTAAGACACCGCACACCAAAAACCACACTTTCAATTGAATCAAATTGAAGAGGCTTGAGGCCAGTTGAACACCAGTTAACTTTGGCTGTCATTTTTCCTTTCTGCTTTTGGCAGATATGGAAAATCGTGTGAATATGTAGTAAGGGTTTCTGCAAATTCTCCATTGTTAAGCTTTTGTTTTGTTTTTGCAATTAATGGTAAATAAAAAACAAAAAAATGGTTCAGAACACTCCCTACTCATCTGTGTTTTCAAGAGGGGATGTTATTTTACCAAAAGTCCTTTCTGCGAAATTTAACAGTTGATAAGAATTTAATACAAAGGTGAATAAAATTATCATATTAGTTGAAAGCTGAAAGGAGACCTAGCAAGATAAATGCAATTAATTAAACTGGAATTTGTCCAGGATCCTGACACTTTTTATTTAAAAGAACACAAAGTTAACACAAATTAAATGCACTATACATGTTAAAATATAGAAATTTAAAATATTAAAATCATTAGGATGGGGAATTTAGTTTAAAGCCATATGTTGTTTTCATTTTTTGGGGGGGGGAAATTTTGTAAGTTTTAGATTATTGTGTTAGCCAAATAAGCTTAAATAAATAATTATTATACCACAACTATTCTTATGCTTATACATGTGCATCTAAATTTCTTATCTCTTATACAAGAACTGTTTGCTGTAAAAGGAGAACAAGTGTCACATCTATAGAGTCCTGTGTTCAGAAAATTCTTAGAAAATCAATTGCCTCGCTGATAATACAAATGAAATTTATCCAACAAAAGGAACTCTTTTCTTCAGTGATAAAATAATCACAGAAATCAGAATGGGAAGAAAAAACCTTTCACGATGCTTAAGTTTCCACATACCTGTAACCACACAATAGAAACACAAAGAATCAAGAAAGAATATAGTCAAATAGAAAAATGTGGAACCAAGAATAGGTGCTCCTATATTTATAGAAATAGGTATTTATTTGTTTACAGAAATAACCTCTTCACATAACAAACAGCTCTAAAAACCTGTTCTCTCCTGGCTGCAGCACACTGGGATTCTGCAGCGCCTGAACCTGGGATGAGGCCGCTCATTAGCTGGCCTGTCTGTGTGTGCGTCTGCCATCAGCATCTGGTGAAAGAGGAAACACTCACCCTGCCAGATTTGGGTCATGAGGTCAACAGGTCTCATTTATTATTCAAAATTGCTGTCTGACCTTTTATCTGCCAGGTCAAAGGACGTTGTATTCTAGTTGGTTGAATTTTTTAATGATGAAGCCACTATCTTGCCAGATAATAAAATTACTTCTCCCCTCTCCCAGATATTATGATTTTCTCCTCCCCCTATCTAAAAATGTAGCATTCTGAATTATTGACTATGGGAAACTCCTCTAAAGAAATTGTCATTAGTTTTAGATTTTCCTTTTTTCCCCTATAAGATTTGTAGAAATTTAAATAACATTGGCTGTTGAGAGTAGTAGAAGTCATTTTCTTGGCTGTGGTTTGAACCATTCAACCTATATTTGGAATTTCCACTTCCTACAAAGCTTCTAAATAACACAGAAACTAGTCTTCTCCATGCTGACTCCCCCTAGGTTGCCAAAGCAAAGGAGGGCAAAATCAAATGACATTAAGTTTTTACTTGTCAATATTTGCTTGAGGAAGAGAAGGAAGTGACAGAGATGTGAAATGTCTTTCCATTCAGAGGATATTTGGGAGAATTCTTCTAATCTACAATATACAGAGTTTTCATCATCAAGAAAAAGAATTTTCTAAGCACTGCAATATTTTCTATGTCATATCTCATAAAATGTAATGAAAGAAAGCAGTTTAAAACCCATTCAATAAAATACCTTTGAAAATATTCAGACATCTAGCCCTATACTATAAAAGTAGCTATAAACATTTAACAAGCAATATTGCAGAAAATTGAGACTACTTCATAGCAGATCGTGTAGTGTACAAACAGTCAATGTTCCCAAAGAATGATTTTATCCTTTGTAAAACAAAAAGTCAAAGGTCACATTGGCCCTGCCCTTGAAGCAGACATATGAGATGGGACCATGTGCTTTGTGACACTGCATATGATGAATAACTTTGACAAGCTGGTAAACAAACAATGGAGAATATATGGCATTTGTGAGCCCAGTGAGGCATTAATATGCTGTAAACCAAATATACAACTCTAAACTTGAATATATAGCTCTGTCACCAATATGAAATTAATCCAATATTGACTCTGCATCTTTGTGTATTTATACATAATAGTACACACACACACACACACACACACACATACACAGATGTAGAACAATTCAGTTGGGGATAGTCTAAAAATGTCAGGTGACATGTGGTGCAAGGCATTCCAAACAACCACACTTTTGTCTGCTCAGTAGCAGATGGCCAAATGGTCACTTCAAATCCTTCCTTCCCCACCCTGATCTTTCAGGACTACTAGACTAAATGGAGGTCAACTGTCAGGACCAGAAGCTTTCTACTCAGCAGATTGCACATGTGTGTGTGTGTGTGTGTGTGTGTGTATTCCAAGTCTTCTCCAATCTGTACCTGAATATATTTTAACTACCCCCTTCATTGATACCATTCAGTTAGTTAAAAAAAATCCTCTTCAAGGAAGATCCTACCTCTGGTTCCTTGCTTTCTTTAAAAATCTGGAATCTCTCGTTTAAATCTTAAAGTAGTTGTTTTTTTATGGTGATTTTACAATTCATCAGTGAGACTCTAATTTTTGTACATGATTTGTACATGACATTAGAGTTGCACCTGCACAATGATGTAGAACAATTAAGTTGGGGATAGTCTAAAAAAGGAAGCAAATCTACGGTAATGCCTCCACTTTATGGACACAGAAGAAGCCTGAAGAAGGGGTACCTGACTTTGTCCCTTTGCCCTTCTTGTTATTGGGCACAGTTGTTAAAAGCATCTTTGCCCAGAGAAGGAACTAGGAGAAGAAAGGTGGAGACTGAGTTTAATCAATTTGCCCTTGCAAACCACATTTTGTAGTATCTGAATGATCTTTTAAGTGTGTAAATCTAAACATTCTACTCCCTGCATAAATTATCTTGATGTCTTATGATGGAATTTAATATATGACACAAAGCCCTTAAAATGTTCCTTTAGACCTGTTGTCTGCCTCCTCAGCCTCTCCAGCTTCATTTTTGCCAGGGACTTCTCCATTTTTAGTGTCCTAGTCTCACTGCCCTTCTTCCAATCCCCAGAACAAGCCAAGCTCCTTCTTGCCTCAAGGTTCCACAAACTTACACAAGTGGCACCCCTTCATCCTGAGATCTGTCCCATCATGTTCTTCACTTGATTTCTACCCTTCTCTCAGTTCTTTTTTAAAAGTAACTTCCTTATATATTCACTGATCTCCAAGCTTTATTAAATTAATTCTGTTATTTGTTCTCATGGCATCCTTTGTTTTTCTTTCTGATCACTTGATTTCATGTTCATGTTTATGCACTTACTGTATGTCTCCTCGTCAGATTCTGAGCTTTATCATTATAGAGATCCTGTGTTCTTGTGTTGCTGGCCCAGTATTCTAGAATAGATCATCAATAAATATTACTTGAATTAGTGATACCATCACTCCCTCTTCTCTTTCAGCCAAAGCACTTCTACAATGGAGTTCTGACTGCAAGAAGGCAGTATGCATAGAGAACATCTCTGTGCATTTCTCTACCCAATCCCTGTGGAAGAAGCTCAAGTATATATGTCTTTATCTCCTGAACCAGGGAAGTGGTTGAATGTAGCTTTGAAGGGGAAGGTAGAAGAAAGTACAGATTCTTATGTTATAATCCTAGGTTCAGAGGTTTTCACAAGCTCTCAGTACCACTGTATTCACTCTGCTATGGAAACTGGGACTCAACTGTTCAATCAGAAATTGTCAAGATCAGGTGTCTGTAAACCAGAGCCCATTAGCTAAATCAAGCTTCATGGGAACACACACACATTTATTCATTTATGTGTTGTCTGTAGTGGCTTTTGTGATCTCACTTCAGCATTGAGTTATTATGATAGAGACTGTATACGCCACAAGTCTTGTCAAGATCCATGAGGGTGAGAAGCAATTGGAGGATACAGATGATGTCTCATCCTGCCTCTTTTCTTAACACTTATCCCAATGCTTGCCACTAAGAACTGTTTAAAAAACAATGGTTAGATTCAATGAAACAGATTTTTCTTGTTTAATTGAACTTCTAATTTGTGGAGCTTGTATTACCAAAGGAGATATCAGCAGGAATATGTCTGCATGAATGAAAGGGAAAACAAATAACCACAAATGGGCAAGATAACTCTGAGGAACTTGGGGATCTGGATCTGGGGCCTCGGTTTAAGGTATTTCAGTTTGGGTATATATTATGAAGTTGGGCACAAGAATAAGGCAAAAGTCTGGGCAATTAGTGACCTTCAAACTATTATAAAACCATACAGTATGTATGGCCTTAGGTGTAAAACTTTATATTGGTTTGATTAACCACTAGTACACTCCAACTAACAATGACCTCCCTTTGTCAATCTGAGTCCTTCATCCTTTTGAAAAATTTCTTCAAATCAACTTTTTTTCAAGTTGGCCCCCTTTTGACAGCATTGACATTTATTCTGTGTGTGCATAGGGCATGGTGCTTTAAACTACCTTGAGTTAAAATGTACTCATCAATAAATGGATAAATGTGCACTTACTTGGCAGGTTTGTTTTAATAATAATGGACACAATGTGTTTCAGGTATATATATGTCAACAACCAAAACTTCTGAAATTTGACTAACCAGTTTCTAAACAAAGTCTATGTGCTGCATTTGAGGTCTCCCAGGAAACAAAATAGTCTAATATTCCTTATCTGCATGTTCCAGAAGCACTTTGTACTCACCAGCTTCACATTATAATGACTTACTCCATATCTCTTTGCCTATTAGACCATGAGATCTGCAAAAGCACCAACCCTGTCTTTTACTGTTGCTTCTCTCTGCACCACCTTGGATAGTATCTGATGTAGGAGGGAATCCCAGATATGTGTACTATTTAACAAATAACATGTTAAAAGAAATAAAAAATCCCTAAGAATGAATTAAAGTAATTTTGGCCATATTTAACTGTTTCAAACAAGGCTAGATATTTGTGGTCTTTGTAATCAGATCAGAGCTGATTGTTCTGTTAATTCCTTAAATGTCTCTATATTCTTTTTAGAGCTTCTTGCCTGTGATTCTCAGTCCTCTCTGTGTTATTATTAAGATGAACCAACCAAACAAAAAACAAACATAAGCCATATTTGTATCACTGCTGTGCTAATCTCTCTCTTTTGACTCTGAGTTCTACAAATTTTTTTCTCCTCTAACTACTGATGACTCATTAGCCCCTTCTACCAAGGCTGTTCCATTTTTAAGCTAATTTTTTAAATTATATAATCACTTATAAGCTACTCAACAATAACACAATGCTTTACAACCAAGCTATGTTCCCCTGGAAAAAAAAAATAATCACAGTTCATGACACAGTCAGAAAATCATTACCATTCCCTCCAGATAGCTCCCTCAGCTTTTACTTTTTAACCTTATCCCAATTCCCATTGCCTTTATAAATTAGTAAATGGAGCTTATCAAAGATTAATGCCTTGCTTTCTCCTTTTGGTGACTAACCCTCTCTCCTCAAAATCACTCTCTTTGAAGTCAGCCGAAATTCTGTACATGGTCTGGATACACAACAGGAATCACAAGCCCACTGTGTGATGGAAACCAACCACAGTGCATCTCAGAGCTCACATACTCCCATCAGGCTAGCTCTGCTTACTCTCTAGGAAAAGTGGCACTGCCTATTTCTCCTCTATTTAGGAAGACTTTACCTTAGCACAGGTGCACTTAGAAGGAAGATCAGGAATATTGTTCAGCAGTGCTACAACATACTACTTTTATTATAAATCAGGCATATTTAAGCCTGTTATAATTAGAGGATAGCTGTAAATTTCTGTAAGATTTCACAGTATTGATGATCACCATATCATCAATTTTATACTTGTTATTTTTCACTGGATAAGGTGGTCTCACATTTAGTGTAGACTTACACAGCAGATGATTCTACATGGTCAATTACAAAGAAGTCATGCAGCTTATCATATCAACCTTTGAAAATCAGTGACATTTCTCTTTTTTGCTGTCCATCATCTATTGCTGCATGAGAGCACCTCAGTTTTCGGCATTCCTGCAGAGACAATAATTAATTTGTCCACCCACTTCAGATGCCATAAGCATGCCTGAAGCATCTACCACCAGATCAATTCTTCTATCATTACCACAATGTGTCCAGGGGGTGGGTAGGTGCCTTTAGCTCAACCAATCAATTAATCTCTTCTACTCAGAACTTAAAGATGAATGAAGCAAGTGTAGAACAAGTAGGTGAAATCCATTTATTCCAGATGTGGTGACCAAAAGAGTTCAATGAAGTTCTTACTACAGAGACATTTTGGAGATACCCTGTTTCTGTGAGCAGCATTCATGTAAGTAGTCAATGATTAGCTCTCAGAACCACTGAAACCTGATGATTATAGAGATTTTTTTTATCACCAGTGTATAATCAGTACCTCATACAGAGCCTGTCACACAATAGCGCTCATTGCTTATGGAATGAATGAGATTATAATAGTAATTCTTAAATTATTTTGCAACATTGGGACATGAAATATTCATGTAGCTCATTTCTTTTTGGTATCAGGTATTGAACCCAGGGATGCTTAACTGCTGAGCCACATCTTCCTTCCCTTCCTTCCTTCCTCCCTCCCTCCCTCCCTTCCTCCCTCCCTCCCTCCCTTCCTCCCTCCCTTCTTTTTTCTCTTCTTTTGGTTTCACTTTGAGACAGGGTCTTGGTAACCTGCTTAGAGCCTCACTAAGTTGCTGAGGCTGGCTTTGAACTTACAGTCCTCCTGCCTCAGCCTCCTGAGTTGCTGGAATTACCAGCATGTGCCATGTAATTCCTTTCTAACAAATCAGTTCTCAACTTCTTGCTGAAAATACCCACTCTACTTTTTAATATGTTTTGTATACCACACACATATATTAATTTTTATCTATTTTCTCACACAATAATAATAATCATTGGGAGCCAAATATATTGTATTGGATACTGAATCATGAGTTCATATCTAAGGTCCTTCTTCTTTTGTAAAACAGAATTTCTATGACCACATCTTTGAACTTGTTTTTGATTTGTTTGTTTGATTTCATTATGTCACACTAATGAATTCTGAGAGTTAACACAATTACTTGCTCAAAGTTGTTCCTTACAAGAATAAGGCATATCTTGCCACTGGTTCAATTTACTTTTATATCTTATAAGGTTGCTTTAGAGTTTTCCTCATATAGATTTAGGGAAATTCTTAATTTTTTAAAGAAATATTATAGGCCATGCATGGTGGCACACACCTGTAGTTCCAGCAGCTCAAGAGGCTGGGGCAGGAGGATTGCAAGTTCAAAAACAGCTTCAGCAATTTAGGGAGGCCCTAAGCAATTAAGCAACCTGCTGTCTCAGATTAAAAATATAAAAAGGGCCAGAGATGTGGCTCAGTGGTTTAAACATTGCAGGGTTCAATCCCTGGTGTGTGTGTGTGTGTGTGTGTGTGTGTGTGTACAGTCTTCCATGTTCAATTTCATGAACATCCTCCTTTGCCTATTGTGAGTCAGCATCTGCATATCAGAGAGAACCTTTAGCCTTTGGTTTTATAGAATTGGCTTATTTCACTTAGCATGATAGTCTCCAGTTCCATCCATTAAAAAAAGCCATTTACCAGCAAATGCCATAATTTCATTTTTCTTTATGTCTGAGTAGTATTCCGTTGTGTGTATGCACCACATTTACTTTATCCATTCATCTGTTGAAAGGCACCTAGGTTATTTCCACAGCTTAGCTATTGTGAATTGAGCTGCTATAAATATTGATATGGCTACACACTGATTAGTATGCTGGTTTTAATTCTTTGGCACATAGGCTGAGAAGTGGGATAACTGGGTCAAATGGTGGATCCATTCCAAATTTTCTGAGAAATCTCCATATTCCTTTTCAGAGTGGTTGCATGAATTGGTGAATACTTTCAACACAGTTTTAAACAATAGTTAGAAATAGTTGACATTCTGTTGTTTTCCTTGTTTTGATGGGAAAATTAGGGGTATTTCTAAATTAAGTAGGATGCTGGTTTGGGAGCTCACATATGTACTTTGTCAAATAAATATCCAGCAATCATATTTTCTTTAAGTATTTTTATATAAATGGGTGCTGAATTTTGTTAAATAACTTTCCACACTCATTTTTCTAATATGGTAACGTTAACCTTGTTATCACTGCACATTTTTCCACAAAACTACTTAGTCTAAACTTTCAAAATAATCTGTACAGAGTTGAATACTGTAATCTCTTATGATTTTAAAGTTTTCTTCTTATTAATAGTTACTTCCATCCCTTTCTTTTCTTAACTTTGTGAATTTTTCTTTTACTTCTTGATTAGATTTACTAGTAGTTGGTTAGTTTTGTTGATTATTTTATTAAAAGGACCTTGCATATATCTTTCTTAAATTCTCTGATTTTCCTGCTTTCTAACATTGTATTTATTAATCCTTTCCTCTTGGTTTCTTTTTGTTGATGTTATGGTTTTCCAGCTTTTTGAGTTCACTATTTAATTTATTTCTAGTTTTTTTTTTGGGGGGGGGGAGCAGATTGAACTCAGGGGTACTCAACCACTAAGCTACATCCTCACCCCTTTTTGTATTTTATTTAGATATAAAGTCTCAGTGAGTTGCTGAGGGTCTCCCTTAATCGCTAGCTTTGAAGTCGAGATCCTCCTGCCTCAGCCTCCCAAGTTGCTGGGATTACAGGTGTGCACCACTGCACCCAGCCCATTTTTACATTTATTAATTAGTTTTTGAATGCTTTATGATGTCCTTTCTCCACTGAATTCATTGTATTAATTATTCCTGATATATTATGTTTTCATTATGCAATTATGAAAATTTTCTGCAATTTTATATTGAATTTTCCTTTTAAAGCAGGAGTTATTTATTGATGTATTTTGAAATTTCCAGGTAGAAAATCTTTTTTTGTTTGATAGTCTTATTGATTTCTAATATTATTGCATTGTGATCAAGAAAAAGTTGTCTATGCAAGTTGTATTTCTTAGAATATTGGAGGGGGATAGTTTGGAGTTAAAATATGGCCAATTTTGGTGAATGTTTTATGTGCTAAAACTTAAAACCAAATGAATTCTGTCTATTTTTGGCATTCAAAGTTCATTAGATCTAGCTTCTTGTGTAGGTTTTTTACATATTTATCAATATTTTATCTCCATTATCTGTTTTAGATTAAGAGAGTTATCTATGCTAAAGTTATCTATTATTAGTTCTTGTTTCTCTTTGCATTTTTGATGATCTTTGCTTTATTAAAGTAACTCATAGGTGCATATATTAGTCATTGAAATACCTTCTTTGGGAATTGTAGCTATTAATGTTACAAAATATTCTTATTGGTATCTTTGATCCTTTTGGTATATATTTCACCATGTTCAATAACATTGTGACCACTTCTTTTTTTTCTTTTTATTAATGTCCTGTCTATTCTTTTAGGTTTAATATTTCCTCTTTGTGGTTTGTATGTTTCTTTTCTCCAACATAGTGTTAGTTTTAACTTTGATAGCAATCTTGCCATATTTTCTTCTAATAGGAGAATGAAGTCCATTAACATTTGTTGGAAAAAAAGAAAAACGTGTTGCTAAGTTTGTACACACACATATGAAATCATATACATTTTTTACTATATGATCTGTTTTTTAAAAAATTTTTTCTCAAAATATCTCCTTTTCTCTGACTTTTTTGGGGGACAAAGGGGCATTTGGGAAGTTTATTTTTTATGTTCTAATTCTTTCCTTTATATAATTTTTATAAACTATGCCATGTGTTGTAAAGATCAAGAGCAAGAGCATTACTTAATACACTTGCTAAGACCTTGCCAACCACCAAGTCTATGATCCAGTTTTTTTTCAGCTGTTTTTACAGAGGAATCAGAACCATGCAGTGATTTGATTGATTTTGTGATCTGCAGTGCTTATAGAGGCAAGGGGAACAAGTAAAGAAGTACCTAGGTCAAACAAGAGGTTTTTAATGATGACCAGGATTGGATATAAAAGTAGTTTTAAATAACACCTTCTTTAAAAAACTTTCATAATAAATATAGATCAACAATGTTTTTTAAATTTAGGATTAGTTTGGATGCATATAAGTATGCTTTCTGCCTCACCCAAGTTTTACCCGGGTGTTCAAGGAAAAGAGAGATGTTATGTCAATAACCCATAAGCCACTCTTCTGTGTATTTTTCACCAAATGACCACACTCCAGTAATGCTTTTACTTTTGGTGGGGATGAGCTGGGTTGAACTTTCAATTTCAATACTAGTATTTCTTAAAACCAAATGTGTGGATGGAAACCAGTAAAAAATGCCAAAGATAAAGGGCCGTGCATAAGTGATGTTTTACAAGGTTGTTTTTTTTTTCTTTCAAATATAAAAAGTAATAGCTGTTCATTTAAGAGGTTATAATCTTATCATATCTATGATATGAAACTCTGTTGTGCATACACAATGACTTAAACTTCCAAACCCAAATCAATTTCCTCATACAGGTGAGGGTTTTATTTCCTAAAGGACATCAACATGTCATCATTTCCATTCCACTTAATTTCCATTCAGTTTGTCAGCAAGAGGAAGCTATTTGAAATAGCTCATCAGTGAGATCTCGTGTTATCTGGTCAACATTATCAGATACCATTTTTATTTTCTTCCATATATAGCACTCAAGATAGGAAAAAGGAGGAGAGTTACAGATGACTCTAGGCAGCATTTATTTGGCTACAGATATCATGAAAGGGATACAAAACCATATGCCTCCTTAAACTGTTAAAGTCAAAAAGGCTGCTAACACTAGATTTCTATGATCTTAAATGAAGATAAAGATAATATAACTATTTAAAATATAGGTTGGATTAGTAGGTCAGAGAAATTTTAAGTGCTACTCTATTGCTAGTAAAATTTAAAAACAAATGCTTTGATCCAAAGACTGGACATCTTATGCCATCTGCATGCATTTCTAGACAAAGACAGATAAAAAAAAAATTGTAACAGCATTGGCTTTATTTAGACCTTCTGCATTCCAGCCATTAGTTTAAGCAGTTTCTGTGTTTTAACTCATTTGATTATAACAATTCTCTTCATCTGGTAGCCACTGTCTTATTCCAGTTTTGCAGGTGAGGAAACTTGGGCACAGATAGGTTAATAACTTGATCAAGGTCACCTGGATTGAGGATGAGCCAGGATATTATTTGAATTGGGTATTTTAATATCATAATAAAAAATTTCCATGACAAAAAGCTACTTGTCTCTTTTGTGAATAAACTTGTCCTTTTCAGCACAAGCCCTAAAACTGAATAGTGATCTTAAACAATGTTGAAGAAAACACTTATTATAAACTGGCCAATTAAAAAAAGGAAAGCAATATATGTAATTCTTTAAACATCTAATTAAACTATATCATTCAATTAAACCGTCATTCTTAGAAGTACAATCCCCATATTACCAAGTACAATCCTTGCCAAATATCCAGACACAATCATGGGCTTTAAGGATTACAAGTCACATAATAAAGGATAATGACCTAAAATTAAGCACACGGACATAGAAAGCCAGGACTGCTATGCTCAGTATAAGTCAGCAATCTATTAGATTTAATGTGAGATTAAGGAGCTGTGTAACCTGCAATTATGCCATTTTTCATTAAGAAAAAACCTTATGATGGTGGTCAGCAAAATTCTTCCTCCTATTTACCTCTGTTTAATTGGATTGTGGACTGCCTGGACATCTTTGAGATGGAGCTTATAAGAAGATGATCCCAGCTGGTTTTCAAAGCTTGAGGCAGCAGGCAGACAACACGATCATGTCAAGGCTCATGCAAATGCCTTAATCTTACCTTTTTTCCATCAACCAGCAATGCAGCCCAGTGTTTAACCTTGGAAGTACTGAATGCGCCTTGTCACTGCTTTGGTAGATGTGTCACTGCCTTGCTATTGTTTAACACTGTTAGCTTCAGTACCATTAAAAGATCTCAGTTCCCTCTGCCTTTGGATACCAGTGGTTCACCACATTTCTAAAATGTCCAGCGAAGAGTGAACTATCTGTTCACACATTCATCCTCCATTTATTCACTTGGTAAATTTGAAGCCTTATGGTGTCTTTCCCTGACCTCTCTGGTAGACGCAGAGTTCTTTTTCTTCCAATGGTAACCAGTTAGCCCTACAATCACAAAGTCTCAACTAACTCTTCTGACCTCATTGTTGAAAGTGAATAAAATAAGTTGGAGTTCTCTTTTGCTTTCTTTTTCCAACTACATTTTACCTAGTCCAGCTATCAAGCATCTTAACTTAAGAGCTATCAGCTGTAATTTGCCAAGATCAGCTATATGGTTGTACTTAAAGAGCAAAGGTTAAATGTTCAAATTAGCTTTCTCTATAGCTATATTTGCTACTTGGATTGTGGCATGCACACACACACACACACACACACACACACCCCACACCCCTCTCCTTCCTTAGTTCGTTCCTTCCTTCCTTTCTTTTTCTTCTTTTTTGGAGGGTAAGTGGTGAAGGAAAAAGGAGGTGGCTCTTTTGGCCCCAGTAATAGTGAGCAGCAAGCAGAAAAGCAGACACAGTTAATGCTCAGCTGCTCCAACCAGTCAAGCAAGCTACCAAGTCCCAGCTGTGCCTCTTGATGTTTTCTGATTGCACCTACTCCTCAATCTGTGAACTGTTTTCTGGACTCAGATTTATCAAGCACTGCTGCTTTAAAAACTCATGCAGGCAGGCATCCTAGGATATGCCATTATAAGCTGCTGCCAGGGGATCTTCTAGGAGATAAATGGAATCTGTGTGAAGTAAATTAGTGTGAACCAGTCAATCTGAGTGTCAGCCTTGAGCCACTTCCATGGATAACTAGCTGGCTGACTGGAGGCCCGGGTCTTTTGCCATATGTGGGTTGGAATCTCTGATACTGTTTCACAGGATAAGGGGATTGGGGGTGCTGTTTAGTCTTAGAAGAAGCCCAATTTGATCTGTTTTAGATTTATCAATGAAATGGACTTGTAAAGCATTTTTGTTTACCTCCCTCCTTTGGCTATACTGAATGCCTCTAAGTTGGATAACTTCTTTACTGTGGGAAATAAGACAAATGCCCAGGAAATAACTGCTTCCTCCTGGTTGAGCTGCCTTTGTGCAGGATCCAACTGTGCTGTGCTTGGTTTGACCCTCCAGTCTAAGATCTTTTTAGGGTTTAAAAACAAAATAACCATAATTTGGCAAAAAAGAGCTTAATATAAATCTCCTCTCCCTGTTTGTTTTTGAGGAATAAATCTATGTGATCTTTAATTCATGAAGAGAAGGAGGTTCTATGCAAAGACTGATGATCACGGTTCCCTGTAGATACCCAGCATGGGAAATAAAATTTGGGCCATTAGAGGAGAGAAGAAGTCCCTCAATAGCAACAGAATGGAAAAAAAAAAAACCCTTTTGAAATAACCATTCACTGTAAAGAATTTAGAGACAAAAGGCACATCAGCCACCAAGCCATCAGAATTATTATTTAATATGATTAAATGGAAAGTGTAAATGGTTCTATTATGTAAAACTCATGTTTCCATAATTCAGTATTCCTTTAGAGATCATAGTCTTTTCTTGCATTAAGATCACAAGAATTCATTTTATATAGTTAAATTATGACAAATCATCTTCATTTATTTTTTCTTTTATTACATTAATAAAAGTTTTATCACCTCTCTATAGAATGAAATATCAATGAGATTGTTGAACATAGAATACAAATGTTAAAATAGAATGAGAATAAATTTAGACCTCATATTTGGGGAGAATTTTTAGGAGACTTCTCTCCTATAACCCTGGGGAAGTTTTTGCCTTTCATTGGAAGGAAAAAAAAAAACTATCTTGGAATAGGAACTTAGGCAAAACAATAATTGCTTAAATATTAAATAAGTTTATTTTTTATTTCTGATTGCCTTGCCTAGACTCTTGTGCCTGTACCATTGCTTTTGAGTACAGTACATGAAGGTACCACCATTACAGGGTCCATGGAGACACATTTTAAATATAAGAGACATTTCAGTACATAGTGAGTCGGTGGATGTTAGATAGCATGAATCATAGCAAAGATCAAACCAAATGCTTTAAAAATTGAGTGACCCTTTTCTTGAACTAATGAAACAAAAAAGAGTTGTCCTATGAGAACAAAGTTTGTTTTATGCCTGTACATTGAGTTTGAAAAGTGAAATCTCTGGGGTAAATTTAGTTTTGTGATTTACGAGGGTAAGGAAAAGAGAGTAGAAATCAGTGAATTTTCCCTTCTGTTGTAGGGTATAGATACAATCTTTTGCAGTGTGCAGTACTTATTTTAAGTCTTTGAAGGGTCAGAAGTTAATTTGTATAAATGATGTTTGGCCTAGAAATCTTGCTTAATATTGTCCATCTAGTGCATATACAAACACCACAGAAATGCATAGAAAGTCGACTTCCTTAGTCATCATTGCCTATAAAGAAGCTGTCCCATGAGCTCTAGATGCATTAAATTTATGTATTTATGTACATATTGAGTCAGGCCCTTGATTTTACCACCTCAGTTTGAATGTAGCATCAGAGGTTCCATAATAAAGAGGCAAAGTTGTCCTTATGACATTAACTTCACAATTTTCAGATGTGAAATATCTTGCTTTCTTATTAACAGTGCCCTACTGGGGTAATCAAATATAAGATCCAAAGAATGGAATTAGAAGTGTGATACAGTCAGATAAAGTACTATAAAGCAAAAGAAGAGAAAGAAATGTTAGTTTGTGGGTTTTAAGATTTATAGAAAAGGTGGAATTTGAGCTAAATCTTTAACAGTGATATTTTAGTAAGCAAAGAACTGAGAGTCGGGTGAGAAAGTATATATGGTAGCTGGGTGTTTACAGTAAGACACTGATACAGAAAATAAATGGCATACCCGGGCATACTTCAGCTCTTATCCTGCTGAAGTACGTGATATCAAAGCTGGGAAGGTTTGAGAGAGAGTAGCCTCCAGTGAGGAATTGCTGATTGAATAGAGATCATTCTGAGGTTTTTTTGTACATAGGAACAAGAAGATTGGACCTTAGTTTTAGAGATATGACAGGTCTCAGTTTGAAAACTGTCTGAACAAAGAAATATCTATTTTCAGGCTATTAAAATAGAGGAGTGACTGATAATAGGAAGTAGGGAGAGAGTATAGTCATGGTGGTTGGAGGAACTGGAGGTGAGGAAATAACATTAGAGCCATCTATTACTTTTCAGCAGTTTTATAAGTAGTATTCACATTCTTCAGATTTACTTTCAGACTGGAGCCTTGGTCCTGAGATTTTCTCATATTGACAAACTCTCCTCCTCCTATTCCTCTTAGATTCTGGTTTTGGCCCTCTTCATTTTATCCAACAAGGACAATGGACAAGAAGGACTAGAGACACATGCAGTGTGTGCAGATACCTCATGGCCTCCCTTGGGTTTTGTTTTGTTTTGTTTGATATTTTATGGTGTTGTTCATCCCCTTCCTAAAGTATCATCCTCTTGAGAAGTTTGCTTATTTTTTTTTTTTTTTGTGATACATAGCAAACGGTAGCTCAAACGGCCCAGAACTTAACTATACCAAGGTGTGTGTGCAACATTTATTTTCACTGATTCTGCCTTACATTTGTTTTCAACAGCATATCTGATCAGTCCAATATTTCACAACTCAAGAACCCTTCGTGTCCTAGTGATTTTTCCATGTATTCTTCCAAACAATTTGTAAAAATATATTAAGAGTAGTAGTTTATACTAATGTAGGGAACTGTCTTATCTAGAAATGTATGTGTTTCTTAACTTTTTGTTTACTATTTCTTAGGTCTTCCATCATGATAATGTCTCTTTTATATTGAACTTAGTTTACTGTAAGTCTCCTTAGATTACTAGTTTCTCTTAATTTACATGCATGTTTTCTCTTAAATGTTTTGCTTTCTTTGGTTGTGTTTCTATTAGTTTTTATTTATAGATATCACTGGATTATCTAATATCAAATTAAACTCTCTACAATTCATCAAGGTCATTTCTATGTTTCAGGTAACTGTCTTTCAGAGATGTTAGTCCAAAGTATTGAGCATTATGCAAGACATAGCTTCAGGATTTCTGTTATTTATTGCCCAAAAAAATCAATATTTTAAATGCTGGCTATATTTGACATATAAAGCCCTATAAAACAGTGAATGGGGTAACCACCTCTGCTTCCCATGTCCAGTGCAAAAGCTTGTCTGGGTGTGGACTGAAAGAGAGTGAAGCTTGCTCCTGTTACATTGTAATACAGCAGTTAACGCCTGTTATTAGCATCCAAGCATGTCTTCCATTCAGTTTCAGTGAGTTCTGAAGTATACTAACATACCATTTCAATGTCATTCAAATAAAAATAAATCACCTTCAGAGTAAGCCTAATGGTACAAAACATGGTAACTTAGGCCTTTTCTTCCTTGCATCCTTCCTAATGTTGAC
Organism: Marmota flaviventris; assembly: GCF_047511675.1. Taxonomy (NCBI): domain Eukaryota; kingdom Metazoa; phylum Chordata; class Mammalia; order Rodentia; family Sciuridae; genus Marmota; species Marmota flaviventris. The sequence continues at coordinate 100,840,991 of NC_092499.1, read as the reverse complement.
AAAGGACTAGAAAATGAAGGCATAGTCTAGATAATTTGATTTCCTTATTTTCCATTTCCTATCTGGGAGATGAAAGAGCTCTGACACTTGACTAACCATCTGAGTCAAATGTTTTCCCCTGAGATAGAGACAGCTATCAGCTGGGAATTTGAGACTGCCTGCCAACCGTTCTCCCCACACTGATGGTCTTGTCTTAGGTTCCCCCTGTGGAAAGATTGCTGCTCTTACAGATTCCAATGCTGGTGCAGTTTGACAGTTTCTTCTCCCACTGATTCAGGAGAAGAATGTTTCCCATATGGATAACTGTAGACTTTGCTGTCGTTTAAATTGCCCTATGTTGTGAATCCTTATCTTACGTTCATATATAAATCATGTTTATCTCTAGTTTCAAATGCTAGCTTGATGCTCTTTTGATTGAAAGGTCTTTTGTTTTCCTGACCTTCTTCTACATTTTCAAATACAAGCTGGGAAATTTACTATAAATTCCTCCTAGAGTTCTCCCTTTACTGAATGCTCTCAATTTGTCAATATGTGGGGATCTATTTATTTTCTTCTTTGGAAATTATTCCTGCTTTAAACTACTATTTTCTTGAAGTTCTAAACAATAAGTAAAATTAATGCATTTCTGTGTTCACTATAGCATTTGGTCCTTGTGAGAAAAGTCAGATAGCTTCTATAGAATTTCTACGTTCTTAGGACCCATCACCTGTGCTTTCCTTTAGTGATGAAGGAGTCCTTTGAAATATGATGTTCCTGAATCCCGTTTCTTAAGTAATCTCCATAGTGTAGAAAGCTAGTATTAAGCTTGATGAGTTGACCAGATTATTTCTTGCATATTATCTTTCAACTTATGGATAAATACACAAAATAATAAGTGATGCTTCCCTTCGTTATTTACACACTGTATTACTAAGTAATGTTTAGATACCAAAATCCTGTGAGTTGTTTTGATTTGAAACTTTAAAAAAAAATTTCTGCTTATCTACTCACCTCCTTTCTATTTGCAATACTGCTCACCAAGAAGATGATACTCTGAAGGAAAACAAAGAGAAATTGAGGTGAACTTCTCACTGGTAACTCTTAGAACACCTGGTGGTGAATGAGGAAACAGCAGAAATAGAGGAAGCAGCTTCATCATTCCCTGTTATTTTTCTTTCCTCTTCCCAACTTACACATTTTCTCTCTGTCCTATGCCCTATGTTCAGTTGAAGAGTTGAGATAAATTGATGAGAGCACTTTTTCATGTTGTCTTTGACTCAAACAAAATGTCTTCATGGGCCCCATCCTTACATAGAAAAGGAATAGAAAGATTTGGGACTACAATTATTCTTCTCTTAAGAGGTTTGAATTGAGGAAAGTACAATTTCATAACACCAAACCCCTTCCAAACCTTGTCCCATTCATTTGCCAAATAACAGTTGAGACTCTCTTTATGGCTAAATAACTGAAGCAAAAAAGCAGCTAGTCTTCCTGTAGGGAAATAACCAACTTACTTAATTCAGGAAGAACAAAACAAACCAATAAAAAAACTTCACAAGTACTCATTATTTCCAAGGCTGCTATAGTGGGTACTTCTCAGTGTCCTATTCAGTAACATCCTGAGGGAGTGGTTGGCTGGCTTGGAATGCTTAGCTGGAAGAATATTTTGTATCTCTCAGAACTAGTGGGCATCAAAGAAACTATCAAGTCCAGTTCCGTCATTGGATAAAGAACCCAAGACCAGGAAAATAAAATGACATGCCCAAGGTCACACTATCAGAAATAGAAGTGACATTAAAACCAGATTTTGGAAATACTTAAATTCATCTCAATAATGAAATTATTTGTATCCTTATTTCTTAAAAATTAATACATATATTTGGGTGCTACAAAAAAATGAAGATTTTTATTTTCTGTTAAAAAAAATAAGGTAGACAGGATCTCTTATGCAAACTGCCCACTGACATTAGCAATAGATTTAGGGAGATGTTTGAGTAAGTTTGAACTATAAACCTTAGGCCTGATTTTGAGGTTTTCCCATAAAACAGCAAGAAAAATTAATCATTGTTTTTTTTTTCATTCTTAGGAATCCATGTTCACAGTTTCACTCAGTCATTTTTTAAGTCTCCTGAGTACTTGCTTCTTGCCTTGAAGAAGTCCAAAGGTGTATCATTTGTTTGCTTTTATCAGCATTAGCAAAGCAGCTTATTGCTCAATATCCAGATAGCAGAGAAATTTTTGTATTTGAGAGGAATTAAGCAGTGTTTTAAAAGAATCAAAGAACAACTGATGCCATTTTCTCATCCACATTTATCTTCTCCCAAGTTAGTTGGGTGATCCAGCCACACTTGTCACCTAGAGAAGTTACCTATAAGCAGATTTCCCTCCTTGGCCAAATTAGTCAATAAGGTGATCCTCTGTGTGCATATTTATTTACACAAAATAATAAACACTGTACATCTAGGTAAGGATATCAACATAATACTTATTCTTTACTGCATTTTGTAAAGTTCATTTCTTTACCAGTTGAAAAATATGTCATCCTTAAAGCAACTCATACTAGAAAATACCACCCAGGAAATAATACTCCAGAACAGATTGCAATTGCAGGAAGATGGTAAAACCCATAAGTCTAATGTTAACCCCTTTACTGAAGTTATTACTTAGTTCTAAAGAAGCATTAGGGAATCCTAATTTAATTTTTGGTTTCTCTATATGATTTATTTTTTCAGTTTCCAATCCACCCGGAAGATAGAATAAGTCTGAGATCTGATGCAGATGTAGCTATTGCTATTCAGATATAATCAAGAGGTCCTATGACTTGATTATCTCAGTAGATACTCTTTAAAGTAGGGGTAATATGTAGACAGCTCTTTAGCTAGATATGCTTTCCTGATAAGACATCTATCCAGGGAGAAGCCACTTTGTAAACTGAATTTAGAGATCTGTTCAAGTGACATCCACTTTGTTTACAAATCTGGTGTTATCACTTAAAGTCATTCCATGAATTTTATGTCTTCCTCTAATTTGAAATGTGTTACAGGTTGTGTGTGTATGTGTGTGTGTGCACGCGCATGTGCACATGAGCATGTTTGTGTGCATGTGTGTAATCTGCCAATATTGCATTAGTATTTTCTTCTACCTGAATTTGATGTCATTTTTTTCTTTCAAGCCTCCAGGAAGACACTTTTTAGTTTATTTCATAGTGACTACTTAAGATTGAGAAGAGACCCAAATTCACAGTTATCTATTCTAGACACCATATAACTAGTAGATTTGCATTCAGGTCATTTATTCCATAAGACCTGATCTCTGTAACCTGTATATTATTTGTATGCCCTTGATTAATAAGGGATTAAGATTTTTCTATGGCCTTTATATGGTGCTATAGTGGATTATTCCATTCATTTGACCAACATTTCAAGCTGTCATTTCTTTTTATTAATGATTTTACTATAAATATCCCTATTGCTTCCAAAATGCCTAAAACATATGATGAATGAGATCTCTTTTTAAAAATCATTCATAAGTCATTGTGTGTTGAAAATATTATTTGGAGCTTCAGATTTTATTTACACTGTAAATGATAATGAATTTTTAACAAGGACTCTGTTTGGACAGTCTTGGCGTGAGAAGATCATCTGGTATGTGTGGAAGGGAATGGAGATTTTTTTCCCCAGTGGTTTTACTCTTGTTGAGTGTGGCAGGTATTTCTTGGAGTTATTTACTAGCTAAACCTAGCCATCTTTTATAGCAAATACTATCTCTCTGCAAATGATGAGAAGGAGAGAGGTTTTTACAGGCTAACTGAAGCAAGAATGAGGAACAAGGAGGTAGAGGAGCATTACTCTGACCTGCCACCAATATTGTTTCTTAACCACAAAGTCTTCTTCATACAGTTGTTAGGGTTTTTCTTAAAGCATTCCTGAATGTAGTTTAAACTGATTTCCTATTGTCTTTGGCAGAAACATTCATTTTATTAGGATCTAGAAGAATTTGACTCTTGGCTAAAGGTGCTGTAGTCAAATTCATCCATACAAAGCACATCTCTCTAGCTACCAAAGATATTGCTGAGATATTTAGAACATTGGCCTTTCAGTTGTCAATATTTTGAGGTGTGTGATGAGTAAATGGAATAGCCTTACATCTTTCAGTGGTAGAACTATCAAGAAGAGTTTGTCTTTTTAGCCCCATACCCTCCAAAGGTAGACTATTTCAGAATCCATTACAGAGGAAATAAACACTTGAATTTTACCTAAAGATGAGCCTAAGCAACCATTTGCCCTTTATTGATGTCAAAAGTATTTCTTTGCCAAGCTCTGAAATGCACCTTCAAAAACTACTGAAATATCCAAGAACTTTAGTGATGAGCTACAAATGGACTTTGGTATTGATAAATACAAGTCAATATGTATAGTGAAAGGACAACTCACGGTGATAAATGGGCCCACCTCAGTAAAAATCAAATTATTGACTATCTAGGGCAAGGAAAAAAATCTGTCTATAGCTAACATCTACAGGTGAGAAGAATTAGCCAACAACAGCAATTCAGGAAAGGTTCAAAGAGACAAGTAAGGAGAATTCATTAAAAATACATACCAAGCAGGCAGCAACATTAACAAATACTCTGTGGCCCCAGGATACTGTATTTCTTCCATCATACCTGTATTCACTTTTGGGAGAATGAGCTCCCCTTGGGCTTCCCACGTACTCAAAGGGGGTTTAATTCAGATTTCTCCTCTGCACCACCTTATTGTAAAGGAATTCTCTTGTGCACTCCTAAAATGTGTACTGCTCTTAGGAAATTTTTTCTAATGCTTCTTAACTAGTTAAATTCATCATCTTTCAACTAGATCACAAGTTGTATGAGGGCACATTAAAAGTGCCTTCATTTCTTTACCCTACAGAGTCTGGCAAAGAGCTCTATCCATAAGAAGTACTAGATCAATATTTGTTGATTTCACCATTTTTGAAATGATTCATTAGAGAAGCCTTGGTCACACATCATGTCAGAGTTTAATGATGAAACATTGGCAGGAAACACCCAAAAGAACAATTGCAAGAATTAGTCTATCAAACAAACAACAAAGAGCAGAATGGCAGTAATTAACCTCTCCAAAGCCTGCTGTTCCCAAATGGCAAAGTGTAGTCATTTCTTCTACAGTAAATTTAATTGGACACTCTATGAACTACCCAGTAAAAATCACAAATCTAACACAGCTTCAAATGTGGAAGCTATTATGTGTAATTAAACAACATATCTGAAGAATAATCCTTTTCACTCCCCTACTCTCACACCAACCACACCCTCAAAAACCAGAGGTAAAGGCAAAAATAGCTGCATGGTTCCTACTGGTGTGAATTTAATGAAGATGATGGAGCTAAAAAGTACATCTAACTCTAGTTTTCTTGAGAGATTTGGAACTTCACTTCATGCCACTAAAAATGGTTGTAGGCATGTGCTTTATTGTTCTAATACGTATCCTCTTTGTCCTTGAGATCTCTAGTTTAGAATGAATCTTTAAATATGTGCTGCTTGATAAATATTTGCTGGAGAAATGATTAAATGAATGAATGTAGTAAAGTGTTAAATTAGGAAAGAACAATATATTGGATGACAGTATAATGCATTTGCCCAAATAGAGGTACTATTTCATTGACTTTTACTTTAGTAAAAGATTTAGCTACATGATTGATTCCCTGTTATAAATACCAATGTAAATACTTTCAGGAAATTAACAAGTAAAATATAGAGAGATAGAAATCATTAAAATGGGCCAGAAAATTTTGACCAATACAATAGTTTTCTGCAGCTTTGATGCATTTAACTATCCACTTAAACATCTCCCAGAAATCTAAGGATTCAAAAATAATCCACACCTGATTTAAAATGAGGAGAATTAAATTCAAGGCAGCTAGAATAGTGACTACTTAGGTCACACTTGGTATGCCTCATCTTCCAAATCACAGACTAACTAACCCACATCACCATTTGCAAATATACATCCATGATCTCAAACGGGTTTAAGCAAGCAACTGAACAGATCCGGCAGAAAGATAATTGAAAGCATATACTCTCTTGGGTCAGAGGAACATCTAGCCTGGTACCTCTGCTTCATTCATTTGTTCATTCATTCATTTCACAACTCCTTTGGGAATATTTTCTATAGTCCAGGTACTGTCACACAGAAATGAATGAAGCAGGTATGGTATTTGGTTTTGCATGTTGTTTTTAGAAAATTCAAATGTATGAAGTGAAAAATATCAGGTTATTTATTTAAAATAAGAATTTCATAATTTTCCTGTATTTTATTCTCAGACAAAAGTCTGTAAGAGAAGCAGGGAATTTAAACTGCTTTTATTTGAATAGAGCAAAGTGCTGTTTATGTACTGAGAGGGCTGGTAAAATGATCTGGAGGGGCTGTTTGACCAGAATTATGTTACTAGCTTCCTTTAAAGTATGTCTATGTGGTCCTCCTGTTTTCATCACCACTGTTACTCAAGCTCCATTAAAACTCATGGAGGAGAGCAGCAGTTGTGAGCACTGCTAATGCTGCTTGGATTAGCAGGGCACCATTGTGTCACTCATCCAGACTGTGAAGCAAAGGTCTCCAGCCTCAGTGCTGCTCTCTCATCTTCTAATGGAGGTTTAGCAACAGTAACCCTGAGCTAACAAACATATTCCCTATGTGATTCGTGTATGCGTGCGCCTGCGTGTGCATGTGCCTGTGTACACGTGCATGGGTGTGTATTTTGTCTATTGCATTTAAGACTTACAAATATGGCATGTGTTATCAACATCTGAAGACACTGTAGTAGTGATTACTGCAGCAAAATAGATAAAATTCCAGTGTACTCAATCGTGTGTTTGTGTGTATGTGTTTAATAGTATTTAACTTCAGAATGGTTTAAGAGGGACCTGATATGTGTGATTGGAGGCTGCTTTATTTTGTTTTTTCACCAAATTTCTTCATGAAGACAAGGCCCACTTTTCCCTACAAATAATTACTAGAACAATTGATATATGGGAATATATTACTTACAGACCAACTGTTATGGGAAAATGCAGAAACCTAAGTTAGTTTCTTGAATAGAGTTAGTGAGTATAGTATGTTTATAGTAAGTTTGGACTCCTTCCCTAACTTCTGTTTCTGGTTATAATTCCTACTTAGTAAACAATATTTCATCCCAAGTTGCTAAATGCTTTCCATTCAAAACACCAGCCCTCTGTATCATTTTCAGTGTATTCATTAAGATTTACTTTTTAAAAGACTTTTTTTGAGTGTGTTGTTTAGTGCCATTATTTTTATTTAATGAAAGAGAACCAAAATGCATATGAAGTGTTCATTAGCTGTGATTTGTACCACCAAAGGAAGCCTTGCCACCAGCATAGAACTGATCTTTCTAATTGAGTAGCCTGATGTTCTCTATGCCCTGTTGCTGTTAATTGACTATATTGTTTTAGATTTATGCATTAAAAATACGATTTCCACTTCGAAGACATCACTTTGTTACTTTGTAGCTTTTAAGCTGATGCCATGAACTTATTTTTCTTCTAAGATAAAGTCGCATCTATAGATTTTTCAACTAATTACATGTCTGCCAATAAATACTTAGAGGATACATTTTATTTCAATTTATTATTTGTGTTTACATAGTGTATCCCTGAAAATATCTGTAGAACTGAAAAGAAACGTTTTAATGGTGTTTGCTACTACTTTTTCATCGCTCTTTCTCTTTCTTTTCTTTCTTTTTTAATAGCTCCAGTCAGTCCGGTCAAGCATGACAGCAACTCAAACTCGGCAAACTTCCAAAATGCTGAGGACATGCCTGACAGATGTGTCTTGGAAGAGTCTGAGAGTCCAGGTGAAAGCCATTTAAAAATAGTCAAGTATAAAATGATAAATTTGACACAGCTTTTGGGTCCTTGGAAGGGTGGGGGAGAGGACATTGTAATGCTGTTTTCTCTTAGCAGCTGCACTGTCAAATTAATGGTCACCTCCAGAGGTCACAGTGTGGAGCTGTTATCTTTTCCTCTTTCATCAAGAATTCAGTTGGAGGAAGTACAAAGGCTTCATGACTGAGAAGGGAAGCTGACACTATTAGTTCATTATCATCAATTTTAGGCTATACTGGTTAACATACAGAGAGATTGGGAAATGAGAGAAATGTTGACATTTTAAATATTTCAAATAATGAGATCTAACAAGAGTCAAGCAGACATGGAGAGATGAAGAGAAAAGAACAAATTGTCATCCTTTCAAATATATTTATCTTTCTAAATACAAACAGCACTCTCAATGGGAAGAGGATTTTAGCATGACATTGTCAAACAAAAGAAAAGAAGATGGCAACCCTTCCTCTTGCAATGAAATTTACTCTATGTCAAAGTCACTTGTGCTTATATTTTTTCTTTGTGGGAAAAACAGACAGAGATGTACCAGAAGGATATAGCCAGAAACACTTCAACATGGATTTGTGTGGTTTTGTTTTGGGTTTGTTTTGAAGTATGCCTAGTCTTAATTACTAGTTAATTAAAAGAAAAAAAAATCTTGCAAAAGTTGAAGTGACATTTTTGGATCACTACAAAGCCATTAGATGCTAGAAGTTACCTTATTACCATGAATGAAAGAGTTAGATATCTTCCCCACAGAATATTTCTCTTTCCTGTTTTATCTGGCTACTGTGTACCCTCTACCCTCTCACATCTTTGTGTGCTGATCCATGTATCATATTTTTGATTCATCCTCTCTGTGGCCTGTCAGCTTAGTTAAGAGATTTCCAAATCTTGTAGCCTTCACTGACAGGGGGCAGCTGCAAACAGTCCCCTGATCCTTCCCCGAGGAGAGCTACTGAGATTTAATTTTCAGTGAAAGGTGCAGCCTGCAATCTATGTCAGGTCCCCTAAGTCATCTAGGAACCCCAATAGGCCCAGTGGCTCTGGCATTGTATATCAGCCCCCTCCACTACACCAAGATTTCTCAGAAGATGAACTACTGTTGTGCTGTATGCCCATTCTCAACACCCTCCTTTTACTTCAGTATTCCGTTGCAGGGAGAAATGACACCTCTAGCAATGATGGCAAATTTAAATGAGCAAATTAACCTCAGTCTCTCTCCTAATAGCCAAAAGAAAAATGTAGATCACTGGTGAGGGTAATGGTAGGTGTTAAATTTTTGTAATAAAAGTTTTTTAAAAATTACTTTTAGTTTGAACTAAAATTGCCTAGTTCTAACTTGATTTTTTAAAATGTCTTAATAAAACATTTCTTATTAGCCATTTTGCCAGGCAGTTAAATTCCTGAGTCAGGTGTTCACCTTGACTCATTGTTTCATTGTTTTCGACAAGAACAGATCAGCTTTATACCATTCCTTTTGCCCCTTAATGTGAATGGAATTGTAGTGAGATTCAAATGTAACATACTCTATCTGACTGATGCAAACAAAGGACATATCGAAAAAGAAAGATTAATCAGAAAATATAGGTGCTGATAAAGAATCTTAACTTAAAGAGTGAGTACTGTTCTATACATGGGACATCATTAAACTGGTAATAAAGAATGAATTACTCTGGCTTTTTTCTCTGTCCATTCCTGCATTTTAAGACATCTTGCCTTATAGGCCTAGAAACCTCTGGAGGGTTCACTACTGGTCTCACTGCCTTCCACTGAGAATTTGTGGCTTGGTTGTCATGGAGACATCGTATTTCTCCAAGAATTGCTCATATTGATCCGTGGCCAGGCGTAAATGGCCAAGCGAGTGTGAGGAGTAAGGGGGCTGGGCAGTCCTATAAAATGACCAGGGCTTGTGGGTTGGAAATAAGCTCATAGCAAACACTTAGGTAAAAAGAAAGAAGCAGTTTTATTTTGTTTCAGGATTTCTTTCTGCACTTTGGGCCATTGTCTTCTTTCACTATGAACTGAAAGAAACTTGTTAGTCACTTGTCATGTCAGATCTTTGGTGCTTGTCCTGACACAGCTGTCAGCCTTCTAGCTCTGTGCAGTTCAGGGACACACAACAAAGAGGCAGTGACATGAATTATTTATTGCTCCTTGTGTGGATAAAATTCTGTGATAAGAAATTAAGACACTTCTGACAGAGTTGCTTGTTTAGTAAGAAAGATTTTGAAGAAAGAGTGCATTTTCTTGAAGTAGAAGCATTCAGTAGGCAAAATTCGTAGACCAGAACACAGAGGAAAATAAGTTTTGTGTTTCGTATGTGAATTTGGTGGCATAGAGGGACTTTCTTGAACTACGATAATATGACTCTCCACTTCTCAGTGTCTAAAAATGAACTTCAGAATATCAAATTCTGAAGTAATTCAAAGTGTAGGTGCTACTAATGGCTAGCATTTCTCTGGTGGTTTAGCTATCTTTGGTTACCATGTGTGAATACTTTCGAAATACTAACCACCTTAGTGATAAAAAAAATGGGGGCTTTAAGGTTTGTTGTTGCTATTTGTTGTTTGTGGTACTGGGAATTCAACCCAGAATCTTGCACATGCTGGGAAAGTATTCTGTTACTGAGCACATCCCCAGCCCTTTTTATTTTTATTTTGAGAAAGGCTCTCTCTAGGCTGGCCTTAAACTTGGGATTCTCCTGCCTCAGCCTCCTGAGTAGTTGGGATTATAGGTGTACACCACTGCACCTGGCAAATCTTGGGCTTTTAAGTGGTGAGATCTGGGAAACTTGTAGAGGTACTTCAGTAGCTAAACTTGTAACTGCATTAGCTTATTCATTATTCACTGTATGGTAAAGAGTGTGTTTTAATCTGAGTACATTGTTGTTCACATTTTCAACTGAAATATCATAACTCATTTAAAATTCCTTTTACATTTAGTGTACATGCAAAATCCCCTAGTTACAAAGTTGAATGTGGTCAGTCTTCCACCTTTAATGGATATTGACCTTACATAGTTTTATCTATGCAATGCTAAATGACTACTATATTTATTGCTCCATTTTAAATGAAGAGACCAGTTGTTTGAACAGAATTTAGAAAATGAAAACTGGAAATCATTTTCCCATTACAAGCACAGTTCAAAAATATTACTTTACATGTTATTCTTTCCAATCAGTCTTTTCTATGTAGAGTTTCTAAACATCATATTATGTTAGCTTTTATAGCTCAACGTTGTTAGTATCAACTCATTTTCATATGTGAAAATCCTGGACATTGAAGGGCAGAAAAATATATTTTTGAAAAATAGGTGAACTTGATATTTTAAATGTTGATAGTTGTTAAATGCCATTAATAAAATAAAAATTTTAGAATTTTATTAATAGTAAGATTGACTTCATGAATTGTCTTTGAATACAATGAGTTTTGAATTCAAGTATATAGATTTTTTTTTTTGCATTGACATTACTCCTCCAACACTGAATTGACTAGGGTGATCCATTTGTAAATAGGTTGCAGTCTGCATGTAGGTCATGATTTAGCCTTGTGGAGTGGTTGCTCACCTTGTCTCCAGGGTGCTCTACCTTATTCATCATGCCATTGTGATCTCTTTATTGGTTCAAGCTGTATACCCAGGTGAGTGCCTGGAATCCATTAAGGTTGGCAAAGCACCTTTAGACCAGAGAATTCCTGTTACTTTGACCCTGCTAGTGAACCTGGAGGTCTTGTCAGACCGGGGAAAGTATCCCTCAGTAGTGTCTTTTCTTTGGAATAATTCATTAGCAAAGAGTTTTGACTCACAGGTGAATCCCAGATTGAAGTTTCTATCTTAGACTCTGAAGTCTACTTGCTTCTTCACTAGCATTTATATGTTCCTGGAACCTGTGGGAATAACTTTGCTGTCTAGTAATAGAAGCACTGAAACAACATCATGAACTTGCAGCTCCCTATTTTTGTGATGTTAGGGCCATTAGGCTTTCTTTGGCTCTTTAAGACCTGGTTGCTTCTGAATCTAAAAGATGTTTCCACAAAAATAGTTCAGTCAAGTCTTTTGCTAGTTTGCTTCTTATTAACTGTTTCATGCACATTGATTAAAGCCCAATCTTTATTCTCTAGAATTTTTTTTTAAAAAATGATTCCTTGCCCTTCATCTGTACATTCATCATAATAAAAACCTTAAAGAGTAATGTTCACAATTTTTAAGCAAGTGGTAATGAGAGAACTCGAGCTTTTATCACTTATCAGTTTGGAAAACTGGGATTTACTTTCTAGCATATGAGGGAGCATGCACTTAAAAGGAGCTTCAGCTGGGTGTGGTGGCAAATGTCTGTAATCCCAGCAGCTTGGGAGGCTGAGGCAGGAGGATCATGTGTTCAAAGCCAGCCTCAGCAACTGAGAGGTGCTAAGCAACTCAGTGAGAATCTGTCTCTAAATCAAATACAAAATAGGGCTTGGGATGTGGCTCAGTGATCAAGTGCCCCTGAGTTAATTCCCAACACCCTGCCTCCAAAAAAAAAAAAAAAAAAAAAGTAGCTTCAGCTGCAAAGAGTAGTGACAAGAGTGAGCTTGGAAATCCAAACAGCATATTCACATGAGTTTTCACATAATTCTGAAGTGGTTTATAATCAGTATGCATTTTGCCATTAATAGAACATTTCAGTGGTTTTTATGTAGCACGTTAAATGTGTGGATCTATATACATCATTGTCAATCAATATTACATTTGCATGAATCTGATGAACAAAACTAGATTTTGCATGTTGTTCCAGAGGATAATACGTTGTGAAAATCCAAGGTGGATTTTTTTTCTTTTACTATTGTGGTTCATGAATCACCAGTAAAAAACAGGTAACAGAAAGTAGGACAGATTCAGGACTGGAGTGTTGGAGATGGCTGATGATGATGCATGAAGCAGAAAAATGCGGACCCTGTGAGCAGCACATCAATCATAGCCACCAAGAACACACTTCCTATGGCTAGTGCTAAGAAAATGTTCTAGGAGGAAGAACAATTTCAGTAGTCATGTATATGTTCCTTCTTCTTGTTGTGTTTAACAGTATCAATATTTTGATTAATTTGACCTGAGGGAAAATTTAAGCATTGATGTAATGATTTTTAAAAAAGAATATAATATTTTAGGCAATTCACACACAGGCACACATATGCCCATATACACTAAGGATACAGTATTAGTTAAAGTGAACCCATCAGCTTTTAAAATTTTTTTTATAGTAGCAGTAGGAGTTTTACTATTCAGCATCACCTCATTAACATAAAATCATTAATTGAGCACAATTCTCCAATTGATTTGATAGTCAAATTAATTCAAGTAATGTGGTTTTTTAGCCACGAAATAATCATTCAAGCAGTATAAGAAATAATGTTTTTTGATTATATACATCAAACCACATTTCAACGAATATTTATAAGATTTGACCCTAAAACTGTAGTTGTGGGTTTCTCTAAGAACCATTAAGTGCTTGAATTTCTGAAAGTTTAGTAATTTCAAGACAGATTTGTCTTGTTGGAAATTTTCATTTTCTTTGGCAATTAAGAAAAACTATTAATCAAGTGTGTGATTAAAAATGCATTTGCCCAGTTTATGAGACAAGAATATTCATTATTATATCAACATATTTTATTTCAAGACAGAAAAAAATATAGAAATTGTAGGCAATGACATCCTTTCTTTCTTTCCTGATCCCCTTACTCCTTCTCCCTATTTCTCTGCCTCTCCCCCTCCTTCCCCTTCTTCTTGCTTCTTTTCTGTTATTTTTCCATATAACCCAGATATCCGTTTTATTTCTAGGTGATCCAAGGCATCATTCATGGATGGCAAAGGTGTGCTCCTGCAAGGTGTGCTAACTAGAATCTCACTGTGACAATGGATTTGGACAAATCAAGAAACCCCCAAACAAGCCCTTGCTTTATTGTCACATAAAAGCAATGTTGTTCTTGGTCTATAATTTGCTAAAACTTTAACCAGAGTGTCCTGAAAGTGTAATGACGGATTGAAAATACCTGAATTTTCCTTCTAGAAAATCATTGTCTAAATCATTCCATGTTCCTCCGTTTTCCTTAATATCTCCAACAAGGAATGCCAGCCCACACATACAAATTGAACATTGCTTTAGATTTGCTTCCATGTTTTCAGTCCCTGAATTATATAATAAGAAACACTTCTCAATTTAATGTTGCTTCAATGTGTTTAATATAAAACTTCACCAAATTTGACTTGTTAGGTTAGAACATTTTGTTTTAGTAAATGCCTAATTGACACCAATCATTGCAGTAAATCGCATCCCCAAGCATGGCATGTTTTCAGTAAATGAACAGTTTCACACAGTCATCAATTAACCCAAATAAGTGATACATGGTATGGCAGTACACTGTACAGCCTGGTTAATTTCTAATGACACTGAGGCTTTAGCAAAAGGTTGATCTTTTGGGCCATATAGATGTAAACTAGAAACAGGGAATCTACTTATAACACTTCACAATTGATTCTTATTAAGTATAAACTCTTACAGTTCTTTTCCCAGAAAGAAGCTTGACTAGCAGGAATTCTAAAACTAAAATATGCAAAGCAATATAAATAGAAATTGACATAAAGTGCTCATCTATCAAGGCCTTTAGTGATCAGATTTATTTGCCGTGATTTATACTGTACAATTTCTTAACTTATAGAAAATCATCAAAGACTATAAATGTGCATATGTTATGAATACAAATATTGCCTAATCTGTAGGAAAAATGGAAATAAAGTATTAAATATATGAAACATAGTTCTATCTCAGGGAATGTCAAGTCCCTTCAATTTAGCAGACACATTTTTGAGCACCAACTTCAGCTCCAATGCCTGGGTACAGGGTACAGGGTACAGGAGGCAGGGGAGATGGGAGATAAGAGGACTCTGGACTGAAATGGAATAGTCTTTGTCTTTGAGGACTTATAATTAATGTTTGGCCTGGATGAATATTCCAGACAGAAATTGAGTATGACCCCTTTAAAGTCAATTAAAGTGTGTGCTCTTTGTTTCCTAAAATGTGCTGCTCCTGCTTAAAATTACTTTAGAGTTATAACTCAGAAACTGTAACATGTTGTTAATATGAACAATAGTGAAAATTTTTCATCCTTTGAAAAATTGCACATATACATTTCCCCACTTTGGAAACAACCAAATCTACTTCTAACAAGTTTCAAAATAAAGGAAAGTAGTGAGTTAGGCAATGGAATATATTTTTTTGCATGCTGTGTTGTGGCTCTCAAGCCTATTACAAGAACTCTCAAAAACACTTTGATGACAATATCAAATGAGTATATGTTCTCTCAAAGGGAAATTTTAATTATTAAACCTATTTGTATGCTCAAGTTATGGTATGTATGTTGAAAATGAGCTTTATTATTTTTATACCTATATTCTATTATTCTCCGTCTCAAACAAGAGTAACAACAAGCTTAACAGATGCTATACTTAGTATTTTTTGGTGGGGGGGAGTCTAAATTAACCAATAATAAATCCCCAATGATTATTTTATGATGTCACCAGCTATCAGAAATTATAAATGGCATAAACTTGACTTTAATAAGTAGGAGTTTTACTAATTCTGGAGGCCAATTAACTCTGAAGACTTAATTTCTAAAAATGAGAGTTGTAGAGAAAATTAAATTATGCTACCCTAATATCCATGTGCAAATATGCTTATGTAACAAATCCATTTGTCTGTTTTAAAATGATTTATTTTATTTATATTGATTTACATTTAACATGTTTTAGTACTTCTCATTGTAGGGAGACTTGAAGTAGCAGTTACCATGCAATTCATTAGATTAACCATGCAGTAATCTTAACCACTTGGTACCAGTTAAAAACTCATGATGCTTGATCTGGTGGTTGTCCTTTTGAATGCCTATCCTTAGGTAAACCCCTGTGGTAAATGTATTAGTGAATATGTTTCTATACTGATTCTTCTTGTCATTATAATAAACAATTCATAATTCATAAAAATATTATTTTGTGGTTCTTCTTTGGTAATCATCTTGGTGATAAAGATAAATTGAGAGAGAGAGAGAGTCATTGTCCAAAGGAATATCATATTTTCAAATTTACAAGCCTGAATTATTTTATTTATTGGGGAGCTGTACATTGGCTATGTGGGATGTTACAGAAACACAAATCTGGAAAGCATCTAGTGTTATGAGAAAAGCTTCTTGCTGTGTCTCTGGGTAGCACAGGCTTCTCAGAGGCTTATTTCCTTATCTGCATTGAGGAGCCTCCTCACAGGGGTGGTCCAAAGGCACTCTATGAGATGGTTCAGAGACAGCAATCTGAATACTATAAAACACTTCCAGTACAAGGTAAAATATAGTATTATAAACATGCAACTAGGGAGGCACCCCTCAGGCCTTAAATATTCTCTTAGTATTTTAGAAACAAAGTTAATCCTACTTGGAACATGTCCCTATTAGTAAAATGATAGGAAGACACTTTATTAAATGTTAACATTCTATCTTTAGATGGTAGCATTTGGGGTGATAATAATTGAGTTTTTAAAAATTGTTTTATGTCATATGTTTAAAAAGAAGATTCAGAAAACATTAATTTAAATTGATTTTAAAGTCTTATTTTCACAGAATGGACTTATATAGTATTTTAAATTGTATGTTGTATAGGTTTTGATTGCTTAGTTATTTAAAAGCAACGTTAAACCCTTTTATCTGCTCCAAAATGTTGTCATATGTGTGTATATATGTGTGTGTATAAAGACACATATATACCTATATAAAGTGCCCAAAGTTTCATTTAATGCAAAAGTCACTGCTTTTTAAACATATGCATAAGGCTGAGTGTTTTTAGATATTTTAAAAAATGGCTAAAATCAAAGTTAAACTAGTTAAAACTATCTTGGTTGGATGCTTTTTAGATGACATTAAGTCACTTCACATACAGTGGTTTCAGGAGCACTTTGGTCAACAAGGATTCTACAGGTGAAAAACATCAACCAGAAAAGAACAGGTCTCCCAGTAGAACATGCCACTACTAGAAACTCCCATCCAACATTTGAACCCCTGGAAAATGGCAGGCGTCATTTGTCCCATTAGCAGGGCAGGGACCAGGGTGAGGCCTGCTTTAATTCCTTTTTCTCTTTTGACCTCCCTATCTACTGACTTTCCTAGAACCTATCTTTAGAATTTTGATATCATGGATTTTTTGCAGTAATTAAACTTTCATAGATATTATCTTAAAATGTTTATCTAGATTATCCAGTTTTGTACCACTCCCTAGTATTGGGCCCTGTTCATTAAATCTAAGATAAAGCCACCTTTACACTAGAATGCATGCTACACTTAAATGGCCTGTAACAATTGCATCATGAAGAGCATGATTATAATGATACAAATGGTAAGAATTTGTATTTTAATACTATGTGGAAACAAAAGGCATAGCCCATTGAAAATGTCTGAAGTGACTTCTAGTGGTGTATGGGGGAATATTGAACACAGACAATTCTTTCTTTTGATGTTGCTTTTCCAAATGCTTTTTCTTCATTGCAGAGAACATATTTTCCTATCATCAATTTTAGGGATCCTTTTCTGTCTTCCACATCCTAATAATTTGAAAGGTAGCAATGATATTTATTCAAGAATACAAGGTTTTTAGCACAAAGGTAATTAGTCATTGTTTAGTACAACATTAGGTCTAAATCTGCAAAATGTCAAATGCCAGCAAAATGCCAATATTCATAACATTATATAATAGCAATAATTACTTGGCACATGCTTCCAAAACCCATCATTTATTCACTTAGTAATCATTTTAATTGCAATTATCTAAAGTCATCAATCAGGTCTTCAATCTTCCCTGTGTATTTTCGAGGGTGAAGGTGTTTCATATGGCCTCAGTAACAGAACATCATGGCCTTGGATGTTGCCTTCTAAGATAAAACGATGGTCTATGATATGTTCTCGACGTATCACAAGTTTCCTTTAGACTTTTAAAGAGATTTCCTATTAATTCTGCTGTGTCAACTACATTCCCTATCAGAAATAACCTGTCCTATCTATTATCAAAAGAATTCTCAAGCTTCATCATCTGCATTTGTGTCAATTTACAGTTATCATATACTGGGGAAACATTATTTTGTTTCATTTTTTTCCCCTTTTGTATTTTAGAATGTGCCAAAGGAAAAAAAAATAAAAATCTATAGCACTGTGAGATCAAGGACCTTCCTCCTTCCCACAGACATGGAGATCAGTTGCATTTGAGATTCTTTTATAAGAAGGAAAATTTCCTCAGATTAGCCCCTGTTTCAAATAATATGTATG
The DNA here is from genome assembly GCF_047511675.1 of Marmota flaviventris. Classification (NCBI taxonomy): domain Eukaryota; kingdom Metazoa; phylum Chordata; class Mammalia; order Rodentia; family Sciuridae; genus Marmota; species Marmota flaviventris. The sequence goes on along the minus strand of NC_092499.1, from coordinate 100,822,787 downwards.
TCTACCAGTCTGACAAAAACATTTAGTCTAATTCTGCAAGAACCTGAGATAGAAAGTGAGGTGAAAATAAATGCTGTCATGTCATTGGGACAGTCGAGCAAAGAAACAATTTTGAGAATTTCTAGAGTATGTTTTCATGAAAAATATACTACAATGGAGGCCCTTCTGGGAAGGGGCTGGGTTTTGTTTGTAGTCTTCCTGCCATGTAGGTGGCAGCAACACTCAAGGCTAGGAATTTTCTTTCTCGTTCTCTTAGCTCTAGTCCAAAACATATTCTTACTACACAAAATCCTTGTGGAAGAGAAACGGTTTAAAGTGTAGAGACAAATTTCTCTATGTCTTCACCTATCTCTAAACCACTATTTTAAGACTGTGCTTAAAATGGTTCCCATAATGTGAAGACATTCATCATTTCCCCTAATACAGAAATCATATTCTCTCTCATTCACATTGGTAGTATTAGGTTTCTGTTGCTTTATTTACTAGGATCTGACTTCTCTGCCTTCCCAAGCTAAAGCCTTTCTGCAGGGAAAAAGGCAGAAAACAGCTTTTGTGTACTGCTACCTAAGCTTTTTGGGAAATAGCACAAGGCTTTATTTCTTTGTAAAGATCTAAGAATCCAGGCTTTTGAGTAACATGGGGAGATCGTCCCTTAGTCTTCAAAATGAAGCCACTGTCTCTCCTAATTTTAGGTGCCTGCATTCAAGTTAGTTCTGTGTGCAAATGAAATAAAGGCTACATACCTGTAGAGCATCTCAGGTCACCTGGAAGTGAGGCCCAAAGGTACACAAGACATGTGTGTGGGTGAGTGAGGCTACAGGCACTGAGTCATTGTGAGGACCTGGCTCACCGCCTTGAAGAAGCTATTTACTCCTGTGCCCAGGGTGAGATGAAATCAGAATGCCTGCCCTTCTGTAAGAGTTTGCTCTTCCTCAGTATTGGAAATTGGTGAGCCAATAAGCTTTTCTTCAATCCCTGGCATTTTGCTAGAACTAGCACATTATAGCAAACATAAGTCACCTTTGTGAAGGCTTCTTCACAGTGTTCTTGTTACATAGGGTCAGTCAATGTGTCCAAAATACCAAGAAAATATACACAATTCCAGATGTAGGCAAAACAGCAAGTAAATTCTGAGGCTTCGAACAGGCCATTGAATGGTTTGGGGAGGGTGAGGAAAGTGTTCTACATCTCCTGTCTCTCACACTAGTTTAAACCCAGCCTCCCTCCTCTTATCCTTCCACATTCTCTGATCTCTTTCCCTACATCTATATAGTTTAATGCAAATATTTTGAAAAATAAAAATAGCAGGCGCTGAACATGGAGTAGAACATACTGGCACTGTATCACAGCTCCTTCACTTTCTTGCTCGCTCTTTGATATTAGAAAAATAGTTTCATATAATATTCAGAACTGCAATTTCCTCAACTGTGCATGGAGACTTATAATTTCAATTAAATACCAAGCACTATATGTATATACTATTATGAATGGATATAATATTACAAATGACCAGTATATACCCCAAATGCCTGAGAATCTTAATTTGAAAGTTATAATGGCACTCCAAGTCCTATGTGGACTTCTTACTCAGATTGAATAGGGCATTTTGGCATAATCAAGCTAAATAGATTATTTTAATAAAAGTTGTTTCTTTAATTTTTTTTGAACTGAGTATTCCCCGGATCAAGCTCTAGATTCACAGGTTTCAATTTATTTAAAGGCCAACACTTTCCTCAGCACAGTGGGTAAGAACAAATAACAAATAGTCAAATAATCTGTAGTCAAATAGTCTTCTGGGTCCAGAAAGATAATCTTCCATAAATGTTTTATATCAGAATAGGACAGGTCATAGTTCACTTAAGGTTATATAAAACAACAAGTAGTTTCTCTTTTGACTTCTATAAGTGTTCATATAATCAAATGGCCCTTAAAAGCATGTTTTTGTAGCTTTAAATGTGTTTGAAAAACCAAACCAAAACACATAAGCATTTCTACAGAGAGATCTTAAAACCCAGAAAGTCAGTGAGTTCCTGAAAGATTTTGTACAAAGTCAAACCAAGTATATCAAAGTCTGCTTTCCCACTGAGGATGACATGTATTTGAAATGCCTTTCTATTAAACAAAATACTGAAAATGGATAAACTGGGCAGGAAATCTGGGGGGAGGAGGGTTTAAAGTGGAGAGCAATAGAATGTATGGAGAGAGGAAAACTCATCCTTATTTTTGCTGTAATAAATCTTGGTAAGATATTTCATCAGAGCTCTGCCTCTGTTTCTATCCTTTTCTGTCTTCCTCTCCTTTTTTTCTCCTGTGGGGGAAAAAAACAAGTATCATATATTTCTACTAGTAATAAAATGACTGTGGGAGTTTTCAATTAATATGACAAATTAGTGTCACATTCATCTCCAAGATAATGTGCAACCTCACTGAAACTGTGGGACAACAGACATCAACCCTAAAGACAAAGAAAGAATAGGAAAAGAATAACAAAAAATCTTAAAAACTGAAAAGCAAATAAGTGCCTTCGTGGATGATGGCATGAATTGAGCTGGCTGGTGTTGCCAGAGCTCCTTAAAATTTCAGAAACCAGAATTGAGCACGACCATTGTAAGTGGGGTATAGCTTCAGCTGAAACAGCCAAGTTAACTTCCCTGACTCCCACCCCCATCCACATGCAAGCAATTGTCTCTCTCCCTCTCCAGGTGATACTAGGAGTTTCCCTCTGTGGACAGGTTGAATGAGAGGAAGTCTGAACTTAGGACTCAAGACCTCACTGAAGGCAGGGGCATCATCCTGAAAGAGGAGGGATGGGTGAAAATTTGCATATTGATGTTCATACCCCAGCTTCATTCTGATTTGCTTCCAAAATGTTGATAACTGTTTAAATTAACCCTGGAGAAAGGATAGATGATTCATTTCGATAAAACAACCAGCCTGAGGCCAACAAAGTACCTGAAAAGATGTTTTACATCACTAAGAATTAGGGAAATTCAAATCAAAATCACAATGAGATGCCATTTCACATAAGTTTAGGATAGCCACTATCGCACACGTGCGCTCTCTCTCTCTCTCTCTCTCTCTCTCCACACACACACATACACACACACACACACACAGAGAGAGAGAGAGAGAGAGCTGATGAGGATGTAGAGAAAGAAGACTCTTGTGAAATGTTTGGTGAGAAAGTAAAATGATACTGTTGCTATGGAAAACAGCAGGGCAGTTCTTTAAAAAAAAAATGGATTGCCATGCAATACAGCAATTCTATTTCTGGGTATCTACTTGAAAGAACTGAAGAGAGTGTCTCAAAGAGATATTTGTATGTCAATGTTCATAGCAGCATTAATCATAATATCAAAAGGGTGGAAGCTGGGGTGGAGTTGTGGCTCAGTAGTAGAGTGCTTGCCTTGCACGTGGGGTACAGCTTCAGCTGTACAAGTGTGTGAGGCACTGAGTTCAACCCTCAGCACCACATAAAAATACATAAAGGTATCGATTGTGCCCATCTACAACTAAAGCAGTATTAAAAAAAAAAAAAAGAAAGGTGGAAGCAACCCAAGTGTCCATGCGTGGATGAGTGTATAAAAGTATGTGGTGTATACATACAATGGAATATTATTCACTTTTTAAAAAATAATGAAATTCTAGAACATGACGTAGTGATGTGAACCTTGATGACATTATGCTAAGTGAACAAAGCCAGTCACAAAAAGGTAAATACCGTATGATTGCATTCATATGAGGTACTTAGGGAAATTAAATTCATAGAGCTACAAAGTAGAATGGTGCTTGTCAGGGGCTGAAGCACATCCTACACATCTGGCCATGGTTGTTAATGATCCTCCTTTGCACCATGACTAGTGAGTGTTACATGACTAGTGAGTGTTACATGATTACTGTGTGTAAAGTGGTGAAATTTTACATAGCGGAATATTATATTAAGTATCTGATTATTCATGAGGCCTTTTCTGGTTATCAGCTAAGAGGAGTGGTCAAAAATATCTTATTACCTGCATTGCTGTCCCAGAGACTAGAAGTCTAGCTACTTCTGTGCTTCTCAAAAAGTTACACCAAGAGTTCCCAGACTAGTTCACAAGAATAACCCCCAAGTAAATGTGACGTTTCTCTGCCATCCTATAGATTATCTTTAAATTTTTATTTATATATTACATGTATAAGTATCTTTGTTCATTAAATTAATAAAATTCTAATAGCTAACATTTGCTGAATATTTTCTGGGTGTGCTGTGCCTAATTATTTCACATGTGATTTCTTATTTAATCATCATAGCCATATTATGAAATAAATTCTATCCCCATTTTAGAACTAAGGAAACAGAAAAACAGAAAGACTAAGTAATTTGCCAAAAACCACACAGGTGGCATATTATAGTGTAGTTTATAAGCATGCAGATTCTGCTTTTATAGAATCTTTTGGGAATCATTTAGACTTTTATTATAACTACAGGGTCTTACTTGTGGTTTCCAGATTTTTTTTTTTGTGTGTGTGTGTGTGTGATTGTATGTGTGTCAGAGATTGAACCCAGGGCTGCTTAACCACTAAACCACATCCCCAGCCCTTTTTTATATTTTATTTAGAGATAGGGTCTCACTGATTTGCTTTAGGACCTCGTCAAGTTTCTGAGGCTGGCTTTAAACTCAAGATCTTCCTGCCTCAGTCTTCCAAGCTGCTGGGATTAGAGGTGTGCCCCACCACACCCAGCAGTTTCCAGAATTTTATTATAAATATGAGAATTAGGATTTGAAAATAATGAAACTATTTCATTTACTTCCATTTATTATGGAAGAAACTCGTAGAATAAACAACAAAAATGTCACCAGTTTTAACAAATATCAATCAGCAAATCATTGGTTTGACCAAAAAACAAAACAAAACAAAAAAACACACAAACAAACAAAGAAACAAAAATCTTTGGGGGGTAAATACTGTAATGCTTCCAGCATTGTACTGTTAATATCTTGCATCAGTTACCTGGAAGTCCCCAGTGAAAGGAAACTCTGAAAACAGTGGGCTGGGTCTAGGTCTTTTTTGATGTTGTTGTTGTGCTTTATTGTTAACAAACTCTACCAGGTCGGATCCTGCATATTATATTTGATTTACTCCCAAACACAATTCTTTGAGGCAGGTGTTATTTTTATCCCCACCTTACAGGTGAGAAGGGTCACTTTAAGTAGTTTGTAGCAAATCACACAACTAATATGTATAAAACCAGAAGTCTTGCAAGCTCAGACAGCTGGACTCAGAACCTGTGCTTTTTATCACTGTTATATTGTTGACCTACTTTCACCTTTTTGCTTCATCTCTGAAAATACAATAACCAAATTTGATGGTCCTCTTCAAGATTCCACTTTTTAGATGTCCTTCATGGTATATGCTTTCCCATCTAGTCTCATGTTATTGAACTTGTTATCTTTGCTTTGGCTGCTATCCTATATTATGGGGTTCCCTGAGTAAAAGTGCCCTGCTTGCTTGGAGTCCTCAATGTTGTGTGCTGCCAAAGTGCTTCAAGGGCTTTGGAGCACACAAGGGCTTTTGACCAGGTAAGTGGCCTTTTGACTCAGAAGAGCTAACTGGAATGGACTTCCCAGACAGAATATCAAGGTCCTTTTGTGCATTATATCATAGTCCTTCTATGGTGTTTCTTGATCAGAAAGACAATTTAAGGATGATTTTAGCTCTTTTAACAAAATAATTAGCTTGATTGTCTAAGACAGGGGTTTTTCCACCTCAGCAATATTAACATCTTTGGTGGGAGCTGTCCTGTGACCAAATATTTATGTGATTTGCTGCAAATATTTAGCAGTATGTTAGCTTTCCATCACCACGACAAAGTACCTGAGAAAAACAATGTAAAAGAAGGAAAGAGTTATTTTGGCTCATGGTTTTAGAGCTTTCATTCCATGATCCCTTGACTCAGTTGTTACTGGAGCTGTAGTGAGGCAGGATATGATGGCAGAGGGCATGGTACAGCAAAGCTGCTCACCTAGTGGCAGCAGAAGCAAAGAGAAAGAGAATAAAAGGTTCAGGACAAGATATACCCTTCAAGAACATGACCCCAGTGACCCACTTCCTCCAGGTAGATCCCAACTCCTACGGTTTCCATCTCCTCTGGCTAGCACCACCAGCTGTGACCAAACCTTTAAGACATGAGCCTTTAGGGGACGGACATTCTAGATCCAATCCATAACAAGCAGCATCCCTGGCCTCTACCACTAGATTCTAATAACAGTGTCCCATTATCTCCTCTAGTTGTGACAATGAAAACTGTCCTTAGACATATGCCCCTTAAGGGAAAAATTGCACTTAGTTAAAAAACACTGGTCCAAAGTAAAGTACTTCCAACATGGATTTTCAAACCCAAGTTCATAAAGTGCTTTATTGAGCTTTATATTAGAATATTTATATTAGAATAAAGTGCTTTTTTCTCCTTTATTTGTTTTAGAATAATATCCTGTAACCTGACCTTAACATAAATCGTATTCAGGCTTTATATAAATTCACTGGAAGATTATGAGAAAGTAACGATATGCATTTTCTCTTTTTAACTTTTTAATGTTTGCTACTTTCTCTAATTCTAATAATCTCAGCTTCCAAAAACATATGTCCCTCATGCATATCTCTATGTCATATATTCACCTGTAAAACCATCATCTCTGGAACATCCCACAGGAACTTCAATCCTGGATCCCACACTGACCTCATTCTCTATTTTCTATCACAGCAAATCTTTTCTTTTTTCCTCACTCACAGCGTGAAATTGGTCTCCAAATATCTTCTATTTGATTGCCTATTTGTAGTTCTTAAGTCTGTCCTCTTGACATCCCCATGGTCATTCCCTCAGTTCAGACTCATTGCCCATCTGAATTGCCACAGGAGCCTCCTGATGATGGTTCTGCTGCGTCTATCACATCCTACAAATTCTGCAAAACACAAATATATTGTTTCATTCCCTTGGATACAGGCCAAATCCCCTCAGCAGGGCTTATGAAGCCCTTCATTAAATATCCCTTGCTTGCTACCATCTTATGATAATAATTAGTGAAGATTATATTTGCTCCTAGAATGAAGGCATGACAAAAATTCAAGGCAGAAATTAAATACGTAAAATAGAAAGCTTGTATATATGCTATTGTTTTCAAGTAATGGGTTGTGCATAGTTTTATTGACTTGATAATGTAAACTTCTGGGGTGTAGGTGCTTTTGAAAGGAGAGAAAAGAAGTTTCAAATGTGCCAAAAAGCGGTTCTTATTTTCTTTACAAAATGAATTTAATTTCCATTTTAGATTTCCCTCTTCATTTTTTTTTCAGGTAGAAAAACCTTAACTTCCCATTTTTCCACTGGGTTGCATCTGACTTCTAAGGCTTAGATAACCATGTAGTCACCTTTCTAGAGTAAAAGGACTAGTGCTTAATAATTTGACATAATTAATGAGGCAATTGGAAAAAAAGTAAGACTATCCTGGACAAATACAGACCTAAGTCAATCCATTATAGTGTTGACTTAGGTCTGTATTATATACAACATATTATATATATATAGTGTAAGGGTATGAGTGTCAGAGTGATCATCTGTCCATGTTGGATGGATAGATAACATTATTTACAGCAGCATCCAGAAGGGGAAAATGTGCTCCATTTCTTTCTAATCTTTGGTCACCCATCCACACATATCTCAGCTACTTCCTCCCTCACTTCCAGTGCATCGCTGGCATAGTTTTCTGTATGGTCCCTCCAGAAAAAAATTTGAATCTTCTGCACATGATGGAGGTGGAACTTGGCTGTCTCAAACATCTTTATTGAACCACTGTGTGTGCTGCTAGAGACAAAAACATTTCATGGGGCTTGCAGCACTCTTGAACTCCTGACAGAAATCCAAACAGAAGTCTGCGCTGCTTTGGGGTTCTTATTTCTGTCCTTGTTTCTCTTCCCCATCCCACACCTGGCTATGAATAGATGGTGGAGGAGATGCAAGCTCGCTTTTCAGGAGTCCACCTGCATCTAAGTTATTTGTCTTCTCTTTGCTCACCCACATATTCTTTACCTTTCCTACAATGAGATAGTCATACTTATCTTTTTTTATCAGTTATGTTATTTGTGAAATAAACATCATATTCTCATATTACAGATTTTAAAATGAAAAAGTCTTATTGAAACTCAAAGATGTTTTCTTTGCTTTTATATCTTGTTCTCTCTCCTCTAAAATAATACATGCTATTGACAATAAGGAGAATAGCAATAGGCATAAGAAACTACAGAAAGGGCTGGGGATGTGGCTCAAGCAGTAGTGCGCTCACCTGGCATGCATACGGCCCGGGTTCGATCCTCAGCACCACATACAAAACAAAGATGTTGTGTCCGCCGATAACTAAAAAATAAATATTAAAATTCTCTCTCTCTCTCTCCCTCTCTCTTTAAAAAAAATAAGTTCAGGTAAAGAGAACTATAAAAAAAAAAAGAAACTACAGAAAGTAATGGAGCCCTAAGTCCTTGAAAATAATAGCAACATATATTAAATATTAAATTTTCCATCTACTAAAGGTACATATATTCTAGAGTGAAAAAAAATCATGAGAGATGGGATGGTTATAACTTGGCAGGGCTATCATGCCTACTTGTTTAGTCAAAGACCAAACTAGAGGCTTCTGTAAAGGTATTTTCAAATGTGATTAAAATGTAAATCAGTAGGTTTTGAGAGATATCAGAAATAGCCTACCCTAAACTTATTCTAGTATTGGCCCATAATGACATGAAAAATTCTCAAACAATGTCTTCAATAGAAACTTAAAGATAGCAGCAGCTATCTAGTGACCTGTTCCATTCTTCCCTGGTAATAAAAACTTTGTTGATTCTCTCTGTCTCTTTGCTGTTTGAGAGAGAGAGAGAGAGATAGAGAGAGAGAGAGAATAAAATTTCCTCTCTTCTTCTCTCTGTTTTTCTGATTGGTTTCTCTCTCTCTCTCTCTCTCTCTCTCTCTCTCTCTCTCTCTCTCTCTTTCTTTTAAAAATATCTAAACAGAGGTCAGCAAGTTTTTTGTTTTGTTTTGTTTTTTTGGCAAAGAGACAGTATTTTAGGCTCTCAGGACCAAGAGGTGAACCCAGTTTGCCTACAGGTTAGACTTTGCTAAACCCTGATCTGGAGAGTTCATAAATTTCTTTTGTTAGAATGATAGAATTAATAGCCATATGATACAAATAGGTATATCTTACCCTTGAAGTAAGATGCAGAGGAAAATTCTATAAGCTCCTTTTATTACTGGGTCCCTTGTTATGATTCATTCTAGTTTGGTCTCTGTGAAAAGTTCTTTCTCTGAACCATAGTTCACCTAGTACAATCTAGAGCTCTGGAGAAAAAGCATAAAAGGTGACGATCCAATATTTAAGTAGGAAGTCTGTTGCCTGTTGTTGTTTGTATTCCTATCCACATGCTTAAAGGTTGAGGAGGCGTTCACCAAATAATTGAGGAAGGCCACCGAAAAGAAGGCCCAGGGCCATGTTCATGGTGAGCTTGGCAGGTACCAGAACCCACAACTGAGAGTGCTAGGCCTGGGCCAAGCTTGCTGTGTAGGAGCACAGACCATGGGAACTGTCCTTCCACCTCTTGTTTCTTTGTATCAGTGGCCTTCCTAATCACCAGAGCTCAAATATCCTCTACCAATAAGAAGAAAAACCAAATTTACACCTACCCATTCTTTTCTCAATATTTCAATATGCAAGAAGATTTTATTTCATGTTTCTTCTCATGTCAGATGCCATACTTAACCTACTTCTATGAACTTTCAACCTAGAAGAAATATCCTATTATATATATGCCATTATCTTATGGCAAACGAATTTCTTTTGTTAAAATGAGAGAACTAGTCCTCTCAGAATAAAAATAGGTATATCTTATCCTTGAAGTAAGATGCAGCGGCAAATTCTATAAGCTCCTCCTATTAATGGATCCTTTGTTATGATTCATTCTAGTTTGGCCTCTGTGAAAAGTTCATTTTCTGAACCATAGTTCACCTGGTACAATCTAGACCAGCTCTATCCAACTGAAAAACGTGAACCCACCTATAATTAGAAAGCTTCTAGTAGTCACATTAAAAAGTTAAAAGAAATAGGTGGGATGAATTTAATCATGTATTTTATATAACCCTGTGTAACCAAAATATGATCCACTCAATAGGTAAGCAACATAAAAATAATTAATTAGATATTTTAAATTATTTTTTTTTCATACTGTTTTCCAACCTCTCTGTGATTTTATTTATCCAGCACAACTCAGTCTGGACTATATAAGTAGCTAATGGTGACTAACATATTGGACAGCACGGATCTAAATGAGACTGTGTTTGAGAAAGAATTAAGGATTCTTAATTATGTTCATTATCATAAGCTTATAGAAGATTAGAACAAGAAAATATATCTGAGGTATAGTCCTTTGATCTGACTCCCTCATTACATGAATGAAAACCATAGTAATTATGTGATTCTCTGAAAATCATTCAGTGAGAATCAAGGTAGAATCAACATGACAAGGCAACATTTCTCATTCTCAGCCTTTGTCTTTGAATAGTCATAAAAATAGTAAAGAATAACGTTTTAGGTCAATTTATAGTATCAGGACTATAAGGAATCAAAATCCAATTAAATGGGTTTAAACATGGGTGTGCACATAAGCCAAACTTAAACTGTATGCTTTAAACGTGTGCAGTTTATTGTATGTTAATTATATCTCAACTAATTAAAGTCCCGATGTAGAAAACACTTTAGATAACTTTGTCCTCTAAAATAACTAGATTCCTAGGTTAGTTGCCTCAGAGGGTTATCAGGGTCATCAAAAGTTCTAGTTCCTTCCATCCTTCTGCTCTGCTGTGTTCTGTGTGTCATCTTTGTGACCAGTTGCCCCCCCCCCCGCCCCCCATGGTGGTGAGCAGGTTGTTTCTATTCCAGATAAAACCTCCAGGAGGAAAAATGTACCAAGGAAAAAAGGGACAGCCACTTCTCATGCTTCTTTCTTAAGAGGGAGGAAACTTTTTCTAGAAGCCCTCAATGGCAGAATCCTTATCTTAATGACCAGGACTGGGAGGTAGCTTATTCTTAAACCAATCACTGCCAAGACAAATAGGATTAGGACTCGCTTAGGTTAATCATTTGAGACTAGAATGGATGTGGACAGAACCAACCACTAAGTCTACCACACCTCTGATTAAAATCAATAGCCTAAAAACATCAGTACTGGAAATATAGTCATTTTCATAACCCTGAACTCTGCACACAGCTGCTTTTTAATAGTCTTAAACTGCATTTGGCTTTAATTAACTAATGATTCAAAAACATACATGAAATGTTCTGACTGATAACTTGGTCATATTTCTTAACCTAAACCCCAGAGTTATGAGACAGGAAGCAACAATTACATGAAAACAGAGTTCCAGGGTTGCTATTGCCTAAATGTTTCGGTCTCCCCCACATCCCACATTCTCATGTTGAAACTCAGTCCCTGATGTGAGGGTATTTGTAGGTAGGGGCTGTGAAAGGCGGTTTAGACAGGAGGGCAAAGCTGAGCAGTTGCAATGGAAATTCTGTGGACCACAAAGCTGAAAATATTTACTCCCTAATCCTTTAGAGAAAATGTTCCAGCTCTTACACAAGGAAAGCTCTGAGAGTTTAGAGTCAAGAGCCTGAATTTAAAATCTAGTTCTGATTTGATTTAGTGGTTGTGTACTCTTGGGCATTTCACTTAACTACTCTGAGCTCAGTTATCTTCTCTGAAAAATAGGAATCATGCCTAACTCAAGAAATTTTGAGAATTACATGAGTGTTTATAAATAACAGTAACTGAAAAATGGTATCTGGTGCATATGAGTAGGAATAATTTTTATCAGGTTTCAAAGAAAAGAAGAATATAAAACTTTATGCTTTAAACATGTGAAGTTTATCTATATGTTAATTATATCTCAAACTAATTAAAATTCCAATGTAAAAAACACTTTAGATAACTTTGTTTTCTAAAAGAACTAGATTCCTAGGTTAGTTACTTCAGAAGGTTACCAGGGTCGTCAGATGTTCTAGTTCTGATGACTAACATATTGGACAGCACGAATCTAGATGAGACTGTGTTATGAGAAAGAATTAAGGACTCTTAATTATGTTTATTAGCATAAGCTTATAGAAGATTAGAACAAGAAAATATATCTGAAGTGTAGTCCTTTGATCTGAATCCCTCATTACATAAATAGAAACCATGAAAACCAAAGAGATATTCCTCTTTTCTCTGTCATATAGAAATTTGCCTATTATTAGAGCAAAAATCCAAGTTGTGGTCAAACTGGAATAAGAACAATAAGGATGTTTTGTGTGTTAGCTTTTCATTACTGTGATCAAAATATCTAAGACGAACAGTTTAGAGGAGGAAAAGTCTATTTAGGGCTCACAGTTTCAGAGGTCTCAGTCCACAGACAGTAGAACCCATTGCTCTGGGCCCACAGGGAGGTAGAACATAATGGTAGAAGGGCCTGGTGGAGGAGTCTGCTCTGTTCCCATTTGTGCCAGCCAGGAAGCAGAGAGGGAAAGCAGGAGAGACTGCAGGGCAGATGAACCCATATAGGGCATGCCCTCAGTGACATAACTCCTTCTGTCACCCCCCACAATTACCACCCAGTTAGTCCATTCAAAGAGGATGGACTAGTTAGGCTCTCCCAATCCAATCATTTCACCTCTGAATGTTCCTGCTTCAACACAGGAGCTTTTGGGAAACACCTCATAACCAAAACACAACATTTTCCTTTCCAAGGTAGAACTATTTGCTTAGCTAAACAATAGCTGATTGTGAAGTTCAGTGACATGAGGGTAAATTGATGGATGCAGCTCTCTGGTGGCTTCTTCCAGAAGCTTGGAGAATAGGAAGGAAGCCGATGGACTCAGGTAGGAACACAACTGGCCAAGAAACATAATTCAGGGCCAAGATGATGACTGTCTTAAAAGGAGATTACAAAGTTAGATTGAAAATAGAAAAGCAGTATATTTTTTCATCTTCTACTAATAAAACATGCACATTTCCAACTATGATGGTTGCACTCTCAGAAGATAGTAGCATTGATGTTACAATATGGATTTTAAAAGTAAAAAAATTACATCCTAGCATTTAAAAAAAACAACTCCTTGTGCTCTATTATACACACATAAATTCCTTCCTTGGTATTCACCTTGACCACAATAAGAAAAACAGTCATTTTTCTACTTTTAAGCCTGTCAGCAAATATTTTCCTATACTGATCTAGGCCATCTTGGATTATAGAGAGGGTGAAAACAGTAAAATGTGGAGTAAGGTATAGCAAAAGTGCCATTTATGCTGCTATTCTGACTGCTATTACCAACAATGACTATCATTGCTAAACTGTTTAACAGTAAATCCACACCAATAAGTGGAAACATTTTTTCCTAACCTCTGATTTGCACACAGTATCTTTTATCCCCAAGAATCCTAAAGTTGCCTAGGCACTATCCTGGGATCTGCATTTATCTATCAAAGAAATGCAACAGTCTCTGGGGTACAGAGTGGCAACCCACCTACATACACCATACCTGGTATTTCCAGGAGAAGGCAGGAGGGGGGTTCATGTCATTTTCTAAGCCCTCCAGAGCCTACCTGGTTTATGCTGCAGTTTTATACACACAAGCTGTGAACCTAAAATTTGTAATCTCATCTATGTATTCTTTTCCTGCTTCAGTGGGAGGGATGATTCTTGAACCACAGTGAAGACTTGAGAAATTTTGTACAAGTGCTGATTTATTCTAGCTGTTCCTCATTTAAAGAAATTTTTGTGGAAACTAATTTTAAAGTGACCATAGTACAAATGCCTTTGAAACCAGAACCTATTTTGTTGTTGTTGTTCCTTGTTCTGCTATTTTCTACTTGTAAATTTAGGGAAGATTTAAGTTCTTTTTGTCTCATCTTTAAATTAGATACCAACACTTACTCCAAAGTTACCTTATTAATTTAAAGTGATCAGCAGGGCAGTCAGGGTACAAAAAAAAATGTGCTCCCTTTTCTTCCATAGGGTGTGTCTGTAGAAAACAGTTTGTGTTCATTGATTAAATCTGGTGGGGAGGGGTTGGGAGGAGGGTTCTATTATTTCTTAACAGAGAAGTTTACTTTTGCAATGGTAATGCTATGGATTAGAAGTCAGGCATTTGATTTAATAATGTTTGGGTGTGTCAGTTATTTTATGCCTCCAATTAACCCTGTCTACTAAAAGGATAAAATAATATCCTCTACTCTCCTCACTAAAGACTTAGAGGATAAATTGAAGAGTATTTGTAATATAGCTCCACTTCCTCAGAAAGTGGCACCATATAAAGATAATGCAACATGACTCTGATTATGACTCTTCTTGTAGAAAAGGATTGAACTAGGAAGAAAATAATAAATGAGAGGAAAAGATGCAGAAATGTTATGTTCAAATCAACATATTAAGTAACACAAAGCTATGTTAAAAGGACCCTTATCTCTTTCCTATCAGAGAGATATAGAAAAAATATCAGACAATGAACCACCTAGCTTCTCTGGATTCTAATATGTGCATTCACTCAGTATGCAGTTATTAAGAACCTACTGTGCATTGGGTGTGGTGGTGCATGCCTGTAATCCCAGCTGCTCGGGAGGCTGAGGAAGGAGGATTGTGAGTTCAAAGCCAGTCTCAGCAAAAGCAAGGCACTAAGCAACTCAGTGAGACCCTGTCTTTAAACAAAATACAAAATACAGCTGGGGAAGTGACTCAGTGGTCAAGTTCAATCCCTGGTATCCCCCCCTACCCACCGCGCCAAAAAAAAAAAGAACCTACTATATGCAAAGTGTAGCAATAGGAGTGCTTCAGTCTCAGATCAAATTTGAAGATATTTACCTCAATTAACATTACTTGCTGTCTAATGTGGGCAAAGCACCATATTCAGTCACAGTACTAATGAGCTAGAAATATAAAAAAAAGAACCTCTTTAAAATCAAGTTCTGAGTCAGTATGAAACCTAGAATATGAGAGCAGAATATGGGATCCAGAAAAAAAAAATCATGTTGAATCTAGTGATCAGAAATTATAGTCCATTATCATCAAGACATTAAATATAGAAACCAGGGAATTACTCTTGGAAAGTACAACAGTTTAGTGATACTTGCTACTCTGTCATTGAAGGGAGAACAGAAGGAAAAATAAAGGGCAGTCCAAACAGAGGCCACCAAGGCCAGTGAAACTCATATGGAGAGTAACATGTTTAAAAACCAGTCTCAGCATCCTGCTGTTTTATCAAAAGAAAAATGAGAAAGCCTGAAGTACTATAGAAAGAATTTTTGGTCTGTCTCTTGGGGAATGGGGTTCCTATTCAAGTTAATAACTCTTTTATGATATAGAGAATGGAAGAGAGAGAGGTAACAATACAGTCTCCCACAGGGCAGATGGTAGGTAGAGGGACAGTGAGAAAACTGGTAGACAAATGTCTAATCTTGGGAGGTCAGGTGGCCCCGGGGAATCAACCAGGACCAAAGGGAGCACTGTAGAGTCCAAGCTGGAAAGGAGCGAATGCCCGGGGAGGACACAGCATCAGTGAATGGTGTTCATATAACTACTGCAAACAGAATTGCAGGGGAGGAAAAAGAATTCAGCTAAGGTAAGGAGTGTTGGGAAAGGGGAAGTGATCTGTCTCTGAAGGATTTGTAGCCAGGGCCCATAACATGGCACTATGATACCCGGTCATTGAGTAAATGGAGAGAGATCCTAAGGGCATACAAAAGAGAAAGGATTGTCCCAACTTCCCGAGACAGCAGGACCAAGGTACTCTGAATATCTCAGTCTAGAGACTGTATTCACTCAGAATGTTTTTGGAGCAACTGGTATTCAGATGCAGCAGGCTCAGTTATAATTAGTTTTTATATTCATATTTCTTAAGAATATTCCAATACAACAAATATTGAGGCTCTTCTGTGAATTAATACAGGAAATATCTAGGGAGATTAGAGTCAGGGTTACAGTAGGATGAGATACAGTGTTGGTGGTGGAATGAAAGTAGGGCATAGGGAGAGATGTGAATAAACCACTGAACTACAAAGTAAGGTAAGGCAAATATTTTAAATATTTAAAGATGCTCTGAGTGCTGAGGGGAAGAAAAATTAAATATGGGGAATTGTGGAACGTTTCACAGAGAAGGTGACTCTTCACTTAAACTTTATCCTACTTTCTAAGGATATTATCAAGCAAATCTGTGTCTGGTTATAACTTAATCTAAGCACTTTGACACATTAGGAGAGTATAACATGGATGAAGCCTAAATCCATAAACTAGAACCTGGAACAAATAGAATTCAGAAAAGAGAAATATGATCAGTATTGCATAAAAATACCCCATTAAAAACAAATGCAATGATTATCTTCATTGAATCTATCAGAAAATTAGAGAATGTCCCAGAAAATTAGTTGAGAGTTGCTGTATAGTTAGAACCTGACTAAGAACAAATGAGTGTTCAGGAACTTCTAAGCTGTTTTGTCAGAATCCTTTGGTAGATACCAGCTAAGATGATAGAGGTGCTACTGGGAGTCCTAGCCACAATCAGGAGCTGGGGAAAGATCTAAACCAAGAATCTGCAACATTTGCAGTCTGGGACACTTCATGTGGAAGCATATAGACTTTTATGCCTTACAGTCTTATTTTGTATTATGAATGTGAATTAATTAATGTCTATAATAGAGATATTCATTCATTATGACTTAGATATTTACCAGTAATTCAAACTCAAAACTAGATGATATATATTAATTTAGAAAAATGGGTAAAAGAGGTCCTTAGGCATTTATAAAAGTAAAGCCTAGATAAAAAAAAAAAAAAAATTGGTTCACTGAGGGAGGGGATTCAAGATGGCAGAATAGAGGAGTCCTGTTTCTGGCTGCTCTGTGGAATGAAACCAAGGAACCAGCCAGGCCATGTCTCCACAGGGTCTCACCTACGTGGAATACAATATCTCAGAGCATGTGACAGGACCCCTATACAGCAGACAGACTTTCACAGAAACCACCAGAGCTGCGACCACCTGCGTAGAAATCAGAGCCTCTGTGCTCCAGTAAGACTCCGGACCCAAAGCGTGCAGTTCTAGTGCGCACATGGCTCTCAAGCAGTGGAGCAGAACCACCCAATCAGTTGTGCTCTCCTCCCATGAAGGCCACATGGCTGCAATCTAGCCACAGCACAAGGCCATCCCAGCTCCCCCCACCTCACCCCAGCGCTGGAAGCAGACCTACTGCATCTTGGAAAACCTCTCTCACCATTTTTTGGTGGGCGTGGCTATCAGCACGGACCTCCTCCGTTTGAACAGGTACCTGGTTTCCAACTTCCTCCCCCTCCCCCCTCCCCAGCTGTGATTACTCAGCATAGTGACTCCCCAGCACAAAAACAGCTGTCAGCTGAACAGGAACGCAGAGCGACCAGGGCACCGCCCACCTTGCACATGCCTGAGGGCCAGAGGTCCTGCAGTTGGGACCTGATAGGCAAGAGAGGGGAGCAGTCTAAAACCTGGGACAAAACAGAGAGGCCAGGACTGATGGGGGAAGCTCCAGGCAGGGAGGGGGCTCAAGTCTTCTCACCCTGGTTACCTACACCACCCTGAGGACAGAGACTCCAGTTTAAAATAGACAACTCCACCTACTGGAAGAGAAGCAGGAAAGAAACAGAATTCTAAGAGGGTTTTGTTGTTGTTGTTGTTGTTGTTTTGGTTTATTTCCCCTTTGTATACTTCTTCTTTCTTTTCTACCCTTCTATCTTCTGACCCTCACAACCCCAACATATGTGAAGCCAAGAACTAAACATGAAATAGAACTTTGAGAACTGAGTCACCTGAATAATATAGAGGAATTGCATAAGGCCTTGCCCCCTTTTTTTGCTCTTTTTTTCTTTCTTCTTTCTTCTCTCTTTTTTCTCCTTATTTCCCTTTTTCTACTCTTTCTTCTGTTTTCACCCTCCAAATTTTACGATTTTAACATCCTATAATTTTCTAAATACATATATGTGTTTGTTTTCATGTAATCTACTGTCCTCCCATGTACTTGTTTACCCTAAATTACCTCCTGTCTATTCCCCTGCTACTAACCCTCTTCATTAGAGTTCTACTTCAAATATCCTAAGTTATATTAACCCCTGAGAGAGGGGATTCAAGATACGATAAGGGGATTAACCCCCTTATCATATCGTCCTACACTCGACCCCCAGTTCATTGTCTGACACCAGAAACTGTACACCTTTTAGGAAACTACTGATTATATTTTAAATAGTAATTGAATCCAACATTTCTGGACATTGAGACTAACTACAAATATCTTAATAACAATAATTTGTTCATAGGTGATGTACCGTTGATATTAGGATCTGTTAACATTGTCCTTCCCCACAAAGGAGGAATCGTGGAACCATATAAGAGCACTAAAAATCTATAGAGTAAAAACAAAAACACACCAGTCCCACAGTGCTGGAAAGAAAGAAATGCGAGCAACATGAAAAGACAAGGGAAGAAAGTACCACAAACAATTCAAGACAACACATCTTTAGAAGAATTGACAGCTAAAGCAGAAAAAATTACAGAGAAAGATTTCAGGATATACATGATTAAAATGTTTTGGGATCTCAAAGAAGACATTAGAGAACAAATACAGGCAATGAAAGATCACTTTGACAATGAGCTACATAAACAAATCCAAGAAGAAAAAGATCAACTCAACAGGGATATAGAGGTTATACAAAAACAAAAACAAAACAGAAATCCTTGAAATGAAAGAAACAATAAACTAAATTAAAAACTCAAACGAGAGCATCACCAACAGAGTAGACCTCTTAGAAGATAGGACATCAGACAATGAAGATAAAGTATATCATCTTGAAAAGAACGTAGACAGCACAGTGAAAACGATAAGAAACCATGAGCAGAACATCCAAGAAATATGGGATAGCATAAAAAGACCAAATTTAAGAGTTATTGGGCTAGAGGAAGGCATAGAGGTCCAAACCAAAGGAATGAGCAATCTTTTCAATGAAATAATATCAGAAAACTTTCCAGACATGAAGAATAAAAAGGAAATCCAAATCCAAGAAGCCTACAAGACGCTGGATATGCAAAAATCACAACAGATCCACACCAAGACACATTATAATGAAAATGACCAACATACAGAATAGGAAGAGAATTTTAAAAGCCACAAGATAAAGGAATCAGATTACATATAGGAGTAAACCAATTAGGATAATGGCAGATTTTTCATCACAGGCCCTGAAAGCTAGAAGATCCTGGAACAATATATTTCAAGCTCTGAAAGATAATGGGTGCCAACCAAGAATCTTATTTCCAGCAAAATTAAGCTTCAGGTTTGAAGATGAAGTAAAAACCTTCCATGATAAACAAAAACTTAAAAGAATTTATAGCTAGAAAAGTGGCACTACAAAACATCCTTGGCAAAATATTTCATGAAGAGGAAATGAAAAGCAACAATGAAAACCAGCAGAGGGAGGTAGTACACTAAAGGAAAAATTAATCAAAGAGGAAAACCAAGTCAAGTTAAATAACAAAAGTAAACAAATATGACTGGAAATACAAACCATGTCTCAATAGTAACCCTAAATGTTAATGGCTTAAACTCACCAATCAAAAGACATAGGCTAGCAGATTGGATTTTTTAAAAAAAGATCCAACAATCTGCTGCCTCCAGGAGATTCCTCATCTGTTAGGAAAGGACATATACAGACTGAAGGTGAAAGGTTGGGAAAAATCATACCACTTACATGGACTGTGGAAGCAAGCATGGGTTTCTATACTCATATCAAATAAAGTAGACTTCAAGCCAAAGTTAATCAAAAGGGATAAAGATGGACATTACATACTGCTCAAGGGAACCATACACCAGCAAGACATGACAATCGTAAACATATAAGCCCCAAACAATGGTGCAGTTATGTTCATCAAACAAAGTCTTCTTAATTTCAAGAGTCAATTGATCACAACACAATAATCTTGGTGATTTTTAACACACCTCTCTCACCACTGGACAGATCTTCCAAACAAAAGTTGAATAAAGAAACTGTAGAGCTCAATAACACAATTAATAACTTAGACTTAACTGACATGTATAGAATATTTCAACTGTCATCATGCGAATACACTTTCTTCTCAGCAGCACATGGATCCTTCTCTAAAATAGATCATATACTATGCCACAAAGCAACTTTTAGCAAATAAAAAAGTAGAGATACTACCATATATTTTATCAGATAATAATATGGAATGAAATTGGAAATCAATGACAAAATAAAAAATAAAAATTTATGCATCATATGGAGACTGAACAATATGCTACTGAATGAACAATGGGTGACAAAAGACATAAAGGAAGAGATTTACAAATTCTTAGAGGTAATTGAGAACACAGACACAACATATGGAAATCTCTAAGACACTATGAAAGCAGTACTAAGAGGAAAATTAATTACATGGAATTCATTCCTTAAAAGAAGAAAAAGTCAACAAATAAATGACCTCACACTACATCTCAAAGCCCTAGAAAAAGAAGAACAAATCAGCAGAAAAAGCAGTAGAAGACAAGAAATAATTAAAATTAGAGCAGAAATCAATGAAATTGAAACAATTGAAAAAATTGACAAAACTAAAAGTTGGTTCTTTGAAAAAATAAATAAAATTGACAGACCCTTAGCCACGCTAACAAAGAGAAGGAGCAAGAATACTCAAATTACCAGCATACATGATGAAAAAGGCAATATCACAACAGACACTACAGAAAAACAGAGGATAATTAAAAATTATTTTGAAAACTTATACTCCAATAAAATAGAAGACTTTGAAGGCATCAACAAATTTCTTAAGTCATATGATCTGCCCAGGTTGAGTCAGGAAGAGCTACATAACTTAAATAGACCAATAACAAGTGAGGAAATAGAAGATGCCATCAAAAAATTATCAACCAAGAAATGCCCAGGACTGGATGGATACACAGCCAAGTTCTGTAAGACCTTTAAAGAAGAACTAATACCAATACTCTTCAATTTATTTCAGGAAATAGAAAAAGAGGGAGCACTTCTAAACTCATTCTATGAGGCCAATATCACCCTGATTCCAAAACCAGACACAGACACTTCAAAGAAAGAAAACTTCAGACCACTATCTCTAATGAATATAGATGCAAAAATTCTCAATAAAATTCTGGCAAATCCAATACAAAACTTATCACAAAGATTGTGCACCATGATCAAGTGGGATTCATCCCAGAGTTGCAAGGTTGGTTCAGCATACAGAAATCAATAAATGTAATTGATCACATCAATAGACTTAAAAATAAGAATCATATGATCATTTCGATAGACCCAGAAAAAGCATTTGACAAAATACAACACCCCTTTATGTTCAAAACACTAGAAAAACTAGGGATGACAGGAACATATCTCAACAGTGTAAAGGCTGTCTACGCTCAGCCTCAGGCCAACATCATTCTAGACAGAGACAAACTGAAGGCATTCCCTCTAAAAATTGGAACAAGACAGGGATGCCCTCTTTCACCACTTCCATTTAACATAGTTCTTGAAACACTGGCCAGAGCAATTAGACAGATGAAAGAAATTAAAGGGATATGTATAGGAAAAGAAAAACTTAAATTAGCTCTATTTGCTGACAATATGATTCTATACCTAGAAGACCCAAAAAACTCCACCAGAACACTTCTAGAACTAGTAAATGAATTCAGCAAAGTAGAAGGATATAAAATCAACACCCATAAATCAAAAGCATTTCTGTATATCAGTGACAAATCCTCTGAGAAGGAAATGAGGAAAACTACCCCATTTGCAATATCCTAAAAAAAAAAAAATAAGATACTTGGGAATCAACTTAACAAAACAGGTGAAAGATTTATACAACGAAAACTACAGAACCCTAAAGAAAGAAATCAAAGAAGACCTTAGAAGATGGAAGGATCTACCTTGCTCTTGGATAGGCAGAATTAATAATATCAATTAATATTATCATACTACCAAAAGCACTATACAGATTTAATGAAATTTCAATCAAAATCCCAATGGCATTCCTCATAGAAATAGAAAAAGCAATCATGAAATTCATCTGGAAAAATAAGAGACCTAGAATAGATAAAGCAATCCTGAGCAGGAATAGTGAAGCAGGTGGTATCGCTTTACCAGACCTTAAACTATACTAAAGAGTAACAGTAACAAAAACAGCATGGTATTGGCACCAAAACAGGCTAGTAGACCAATGGTACAGAATAGAGCATACAGAGATTAACCCACAAAATTACAATTATCTTTTATTAGACAAAGGTGCCAAAAATATGCACTGGAGACAAGATAGTATCTTCAACAAATGGTGCTGAGAAAATTGGAAATCCTTATGCCACAAAATGAAATTAAACCCTTATCTCTCACCATGCACAAAACTTAACTCAAAATGGATCAAGAACCTAGGAATTAAACCAGAGACTCTCTGTCAAATAGAAGAAAAAGCAGGTTCTAATTTTCATCATGTGGGATTAGGCCCCAACTTCCTTAATAAGACACCTATAGTGCAAGAATTAAAACCAAGAATCAATAAATGGGATAGAATCAAACTAAAAATTTATTTTCAGCAAAAAAGAAAAATCTGTGAGGTAAACAGAGAGCCTACATCCTGGGAGCAAATTTTTATCCCTCACACATCAGATAGATCACTAATCTCTAGGTATATAAAGAACTCAAAAAGGTAAACACCAAAAAAACAAATAACCCATCAACAAATGCGCTAAGGACCTGAACAGACACTTCTCAGAAGAGGATATACAATCAATAAACAAATATATGAAAAAAATTCTCATCTTCTCTAGCAATCAGAGAAATACAAATCAAAACCACTCTAAGATATCATCTCACTCCAGTCAGAATGGCAGCTATTATGAAGACAAAGAAAAATAAGTGTTGGCAAGGATCTGGGGAAAAAGGTACACTTACACATTGCTGGTGGGACTGCAAATTGGTGCAGCCAATTTGGAAAGCAGTATGGAGATTCCTTGGAAAACTGGGTTGGAACCACCATTTGACCCAGCTATTTCTCTCCTCAGACTATATCTAAAGGACTGAAAAACAGCATACTACAAGGACACAGCCATATCAATGTTTATAGAAGCACAATTCAAAATAGCTAAACTGTGGAGCCAACCTAGATGTCCTTCAGTGGATGAATGGATAAAAAAAAATGTGGCATATATTCACAATAAAATTTTACTCAGCATTAAAAAAGAACAAAACCATTGCATTTGCAGGTAAATGGATGGCATTGGAGAAGATAATGTTAAGTGAAGTCAGCCAATCCTAAAAAAAACAAATACCAAATGTTTTCTCTGATATAAGGAAGTTGACTCATAGTGGGATTGGGAGGGAGAGCATGGGAGGAATGGATGAATTCTAGATAGGGAAGATGGGTGGGAGGGGGCAGGGGATTAGCAAGGATGGTGGAATGTGATGGACATCATTACACAAAGTACATGTATGAAGACTTGAATTGGGTGTCAACATACTTTATATACAAACAGAGATATGAAAATTGTGGTATATATGTGTATTAAGAATTGTAATGCCAAAAAAAAAAAACCAACAACAAAGTACATGTATAAAGGCAAAAAAAATAGCATTACCTTAGATTAGGTAGAGGGAAGTGAAAGGAGGGGAAGGCAGGGGATGTGGGGATACTAAAATATATTATAAAGCATCAGTAATTTAAAATGTATGGTATTGATTTGTTAATAGATAAACAAATCAGTAGAATAAACAAATTTTCAAAGAAAACCCAAGTATATAGGGAAATTTAAAATATAATACAAATGCTTCCTCAAATCCAGGAGGCAAACATGGGCATTTTAATCTGGGTAGGCGGTTTGAAAGTGTAGCACTGTATCTATGCCTCTTGATGTATACCAATACAGACTCCAAATGTATCAAATTTTAATTGTAAAAATGAACTCAAACATGTATTTATATAAAGTGTGTGTGAATTCCTTCATAATTGGAGAGGGAGAGTAGGAAACTGATTCCTGTCACAAATAAAATGAAAACCAGGAGCAAATGTCAAAAAGAAATTGCAAACTGGGAAAAAATATTTTCAACTTTGGGAAAAATGAAAAATAACCCATTTTTTATACTGAGTGAGGTGATGCTTGCCTATAATCCCAGTGACTCAGGAGGCTGAGGCAGGAGGATCACAAGTTCAAAGTCAGCCTCAGCAACTTAGCAAGGCCCTAAGCAATGTAGTAAGACCCTGTCTCATAGTAAAAAATAAAAAAGGATATGGCTTAGTGGTTATGGACTCCTGAAGATTCAATCCCTGCTACCAAAAAAAAAAAAAAAAAAAAAAAAAACGGTTGTTAGAATATATGAACAAAGAAAGCATAAAAAAGAAATATAAACAAACCCTAAGTACCCAAAACAAAAGCACATTTTCACTCATAAGAACATGATGTTTCCTCTCTCAGCTATCAAGTGGCAAAAATTCCCAATGTTTGGACAACAAGAAGTTGTTTGCCAGACTATGAATATAAGGCACTGACCTGTCCCACAGGTGTGCATACAAAGCAGCACCACACCTGGAAAGGGAAAGCAGCAACCAAGTCTGTCAGGTCTGCCAAGATTATGGAAGCACGAAGCCACTCATCCAGAAACCCCACCTTAGGGCCTGTCCACTGTGGCATTGTATTAAATTTTAAAAGGCTGTGCAAGAAAGGGTGGTAAATAAGAACAAAATTTTCATATTTACTTGTGTTTAAATAAAGCAACACTGAAAGGGTGAACAAATTAAAAGTTGCTATTGATGGGAGGCAGAGGAGAGTGAGATTTCTCATAGTCCACCTTTTCATTTCTTTATTTTGTATGCAAACTAAAATTTAAAATTCTAGGCTATGGGAATATTTTTCATGACCATTCTAAAGCCATTCTGATTACTTTAAAAATGGATTTTTTCCCCAAATGTAAATCTGATCATGCAAGATTAAAACTCTTGGTGTTCTCTCATTGAAAAAACCACAATTCCATGTATGACAGATGAGGTGCTTCCTGACTGGCCTTCTCTCTGTCAGTGTCTACAGACTTCCTTCCACTTTTTTCAATGAGCAGATCCCTAATGGTTATAAACATTCAACTTTGGGCCATTTCTCTCCCCCATTTCTCCTTCCTCCTCCATGCTGGATGAGGGGATAGCTTTAGTTGTGCATGTCTCAATCACTGTCCATATCACACATTCTGTTCATTTCTCTCTTCTTCATTTGCTCAAGTTCCTGGAGGACAATGTAGTATCCTCAGTGATTGGAACATAGTAGGTAGTCTGTATTTCTTGGGTGAATAGACAGATTATACAGTATGTCAATTATAAAGCTTACCATCTCTCAGCTCTGCGCCTGTTCTATTTCCTGGTTTGGGTGATAATGGCCTGAGATGGTGCAAACCACATTCTTTCTCCCCCAGTGGCTCCACCTAACCTTGTTAGGTTCACCCACATGGGGTGCCAGAGGCAGCTACCAGGCAAGGGAAAGAGGAGGTCTTGCTCCATTCTCCTGTGGATTGCTTCTTCCTGTCACTGGTACCTCAGCCTCATTCCTCACTCCAGTAAGTGCCTTCACAGTCCAGTGGTGGAAGCTGAATCCTGTTTGCAACCAGTTTTTCTGACTTTTAAAAACCAGCTTCATCACTCTTCCTACAAGCCCCAAGCAGCAGCTGAACAGTGCCCTCACCCCAGACACTTGCCAAAACGGTGTTTCTTCCAGACTTCCAAGTTTGAATAATTGTAACCTCTTCCTTTGTTTCCTTAACCCCAGAGCTTGAAGTTGTTTCTTGTGCTTGCCACCTCTTCATTACCTTAGAATTCTCTTTGCCTTTCTAATTCTTCAAGCCTAGTGAACAAGTATTTGTACTAAGTTGAAATAACCAGTTTGGCTTCTGCATCTCACTTGGAGCTGGAGACACGCTGCTGTCAGCATGTGGGCCCCTGAACCTGTTGGAAGTCTACACTGGAATTTCATTGCTCCTAACTGTGGGCTCTATAGTCCTTCAGGGTTCTGTATGACCTCTGCAAAGGCCTCCATGTTTTGTGTGATCTGCTGGGTCTTGAACATGGATTTAGGTGAAAAGAGAACCAACTTTCAGTAGTTTCAAGTGTGGCTTTGGCTGTTTCCTGCTCCACTTCTCCTCTCAAGGACCTCAGGCCCATTTCACCATGATTCAGGTGTCCAAAGTACCTTTTGTCCTTGTCCATTATACCTGCCTTCTCCAAGTGCCTGATGTTCCTAAAAATCTACACAGTTTTTGAAAAATTTTCTGTTATGTATAACAAGCATAGAAGAAGTACAATAATAGTAAAACTACCTAGTATTTATTAAACATTTATATAAACCATTAAGATGATGTCCTCCTTTAATTCTCAAAACAATCCCGTTTTATAGATGAAGAAACTGAGAGAGATAAAATCATGTGTTCAGAGTCATGGATGAAACCCAGATTTACCATAGGCAGACAGACATATTGCGTCCTGAAGGACAATCAGAACTGGGGAGGATTTCAGTTGATTTTCAAAAGATGGAGGGCTATGGGATTTGGGTAGAATTGCATTTTGTGTGTGTGTAATACACAGTATATAATATAATATGTTAATCACCTTTCTGTTGCTGTAACAAAATAGCTGAGATATCAATTTTTTTAAAGAGAGAGAGAGAGAGAGAGAATTTTTTAATATTTATTTATTTTTTTTAGTTTTCAGCAGACACAACATCTTTGTTTGTTTGTGGTACTGAGGATAGAACCCAACGCCGCGTGCATGCCAGGCGAGTGCGCTACCGCTTGAGCCACATCCCCAGCCCCGAGATATCAATTTAAAAAGAGAAAAGTTTTATTTTGGCTACACCATGGAAGGGGTACATGGTGAAGCTCTCAGCTTGTGGCCAGGAAGACAGAGTAAAGGAGATCAAGACTGACATCCTACAATCTCCTTTGAGGGCACACTCTCAAATGACATAAGACCTTTCACTAGGCCCCACCTCTTAAAGGTTCTACGACCTCCAAATAGTGCCATGCTGGGAATCAAGCCTTTAATATATGGACCTTTGAGGGGCATTCCAGATCCAAATTACAGCATATAAACCCTATATAGTGAGGCACATAAATATTCTAAACTGGGGGGAAAGTTATTTGTGAGGTTATTCTGTAATGTATTGTCAAACCAGAGTTCAATAATGGGGGAAGGGAAGCACTGTCACAGGGAAAAAAAAATATATAAATATATATATATATATATATATATATATATATATATATATATATATATGTGTGTGTGTGTGTGTGTTTTGTGTGTGTGTATATATATATATGTGTGTGTGTGTAGTATATATATATATATATATATATATATATATATATATACATATATATATGTAACTGCACATTTCTCTTGGCAGTACCTGGATGATTACTGGCTCCTTGGCATTAATCACGTGTCAGAAATTACCTTCCCCACACCTGACACTCCTACCTTGACAATTTTTGCCTCCTTGCTCTTGAGTGATGGTTTGATGGTCTGACCCTATCCATCATGCATTTTGATCAGACTGTCATCTCTGGGTGATATACATCACCAGGCTGGGACTTGGCCCCAAAGATGTCATCCCCAAATGATGTCCTGTGATGGTTGGGTAGAAGATTCTGAGAGCAGATTGATGGCAATCAGGGTTTGCTGGATGTCAGCGCCAGGTTGCCTGCTGTGACACATGAGGTATGCGCTCATAGAATAGCACAGCACTGATGCTGACCAGGGCCTGCCTTTTTAACATAAGGATGAGCCTAATTGGAAGGTGCTCTACTGAGCCTCCTCTGGGGTCAAGGACAGGTCAGAGAAGGACAGAATTCTAAACTAGTGAGGAGATAGAGTTTCTGTGTTGCCTGAATAAATGACTCAGATCACCTCTTGATGCCAACCTTGGGAATGAAATAATTGGAATCAATAAAAAAGTTTTCAGGGATCTGAAGACCAAAAACAAAACAAAACAAGACAAAACACAGCAAAATCAAGTAGCAACACTGAGGGAGCTAAGAAGATCTAAGAGTGAACTCTGATTTTAGAAGAAATAAGTTTAAAGTTAGCATTGTACTTTGTAGACATTTACTTTTATAATTCCAGGTCAGTAAAATCCTTCTCCACTAGGGAAGCCCAAGGGCTTTCCTTCGCATTTCACAGCATCCCTGATCTTTTATCAGCATTTGATGCTTTGCTTCTCCTCCTTCTCCAATGCCCTTCTCCTCATCTGTTGCTTAATAATCTAAACCCACTAAAATTCCTTCTCAAGTCCTATATCTTAATTGAGCAATTCTTACTCATATTTATGTTATTCATTTAGATAACAAACAAATATTGGTTTTTACTATATAACTTAGTAGGTATAAATATACCCAGTAAGATGTAAACATGCACTTGAAATTTTATTGAAAGAGTAATTTTATAAACCTGCTATCTAAATTTATGGTGAAGTTTATATTATCGTCCTGCCAGTTGATGAGAAGGCCTTTGAGATTAGAAATCCTGAATCTTGTCAGGGCTAGGGATGTGGCTCAAGCGGTAGCGCGCTCGCCTGGCATGCGTGCGGCCCAGGTTCGATCCTCAGCATCACATACAAACAAAGATGTTGTGTCTGCCGAAAACTAAAAATAAATATTAAAATTCTCTCTCTCTCTCTCTCTCTCTCTCTCTCTCTTAAAGAAAAAGAAAAGAAATCCTATCTTGTCTATTTTGAGTTCCTAGTACTCAGCACTAGCATATACTCTAAGATTGTTTATTGGTTGATGATTTTTATGCTTTGACACTGAACATGGAGGGTGAGGTTCCTAGACATTCAGAGCTTATTTACAGGTTTAGTAAGGCCTGATGGCTTGTTTAGCACTGTCACCCAGCCTTCTGAAGGACTCCTTGTGCACCTCCTTCTAAATACACAGACACCATTTTTATTCTCAAGGTCATAGTATCAAGCAAGTTGAAAACATTTCTCAGGCCTCACTCAGTAAACTCTTTACAGTTGAAAAGGTATCTGTTTCAAATGCCACTTATAAGAACCACTACTATTAGAAGGGCTTGATCCTGACAGCAGAGAAATGTGCTGACGGTCCTAATATACAGCATTTTCTGTAATCTTGAGTAAATTTCTCTCTTTCTTTTCTACTTCTACTTCAAAGAGTCCCTCATTTGGAGAGTAATTTCTTTAGAATGCTGTCCAGGTTAAGAAGACCCCTTTCCTGTTTTGACCTCTGAAGTTGTCATTAAGCTGAATGCATAGTTTTCTTTTCTAACTCTTACCACCACTTTCTTATTCACTTATCCTGTGGTACTCTCTCACATATTCACTAAACACCAGTTATTGTCATTGATCTCCTGGTTTAATTTTTTACTACTTATGTGACTTTAGCTTTCTTTGGACTCAGTTTGCTCATCCCAAAATAGGGATAATTAATTGCCTGATTTATAGGATTACTGCGTGTGCGTGTGTGTGTGTGTGTGTGTGTGTGTGTGTGTGTGTATGAGAGAGAGAGAGAGAGAGAGAGAGAATGAGGGAAGGTGGGGTGTTTATAATTATGCCTGCAACATTCTGAGAATTTGTTGCTTTTATCTTCGGACAGAACTGCATCAAATATATTGGAAAGGCAAGGGTAAGTCCCCAGCAATATATTTTCCTTTCCCATTTAAAATGTATAACAACCACCAATTAATATTCTCCAAATACAACTGTTCCCACTCTATCCTCTCCACAAAGCTTCCAGGGCAGCCAAGCTTTATGGCATGGCTGGCTGCAGTGAGAAGCCTGAGGACTCAGAACAAACTCATTTTCTAAGGAACACTTGCTTGTTACTGATCTGATAAACTGTGCATCAGTTAATTTATAAGTACCTCTGTTTGTGATTATGATATCCTCCTGGGCTACAGGGATACATAATTGAAGACACAGAGAGACATAAGGAGGTAGAATTAAATCATCCCAAAATGAGCAAGTGTTGAGCTAGCATTTCCCAAGCGGAATCCTGAGGAATTCTTGGAATGCTGTATGAGAAAAAATGTGGCACAAATGTTTGGGAAACTTTATATTTACCAGGTTGTCATGCCCAGCTGCTGCCTTTCTATGCCAGGTTTTAAATTATTTCTTGTAGATCACTGCAGTAACCACCTGGTTAGATTTTCTGCCTCTCCTTATCTTTCTCCTTCTACTCCAACCTTTTAATTCTGGCTACAAGGATTTTTCTAGACATGATCACACTGTTGTTTGAAATCACTGACAGTTCTCATAATCAATGGCATAGAATCCAAAGTTCTTACAGAGGCTTACAAAGAATTGGAGCCATGAAACTGTTTTTGATCTCCCTCTCTTCATGCACACTGTACTCTGTTTCCCCCCTCCCCCTCTCCCTCCCCCTCCCCCTCCTCCTCCTCCTCCTCCTCTTCTTCTTCTTCTTCTTTTGTGTGTGGGGGTGGGAAGTACTGGGGACTAAACTTAGGAGCATTCCAACACTGAGCCACATCTCCAGCCCTATTTTGTATTTTATTTAGAGACAGGGTCTCACTGACTTGCTTAGTGCCTCGCTTTAGCTGAGACTGACTTTGAACTTGCCATCCTCCTGCCTCAGCCTCCTGAGCCCCCACTGGAATTATAGGCCACTGTGCCCCGGCAGCTTTGCTCTTCTTGACATTCCAGGGATGACTTTTATTTCGCTTGTACTATTCTCTCTACCTGGAATGGCCTATTCATGTTCACATGTACTCACTCATTTAATGCTCACAGCAACCCTATGGGAAATGTACTGTAACCATCCCACTTTATAGTTGAGTAAGCTGAGGAGAAGAGCTGTTAAATAACTTGGTGGAGGCTGTACATGTCCCACAGTCATTGATCTGAACCCAGGCAGTCTAGCTCTGAGCCACTATCTTAAGCCTTGAGCTTACCTGGTTCTGGGAAGTTGACAAAGAGAGACTGGTAACAAACTCTACCGATCCAACTCATGTTAGCTTCTTTTTGACTAAATATGCAATCTCTTCTTCCTCTCAGAAGAATAAATAAATTACCTTCTTATATTTTTCCCCAGATACATACATATAATGTTTGTACACATACTGTGTATATACAAACACTCACCTGTAACCATTAATTTAGTTGTTTTCCCTATTGGTCTGCAAGTGCTTTAGAAGAGACCTTTTATAAATAATCTGACATCCATCCCTACCTTAATAGCCAGGTACAATACCTGGTGCATGTTAGGCAGTTAAATCTTTATGGAGGTGAATTAAAATGAATCTGCTTGAAGGTAATAGGAGGCTGTGGTGACAGCTTGGTTATGATTTCTGTCCAGTAGTTCTCAGACACACAGCTGATAAATGCAAACCCCTTGTCAAAAATGACAGTGTCTGCTAAGCTATATGTTGCAAGCCAGTGTTTCTGTCCAGTAATTGTCCCAGCAGGTTTAGGAGTGGAACTCAAAGTATTTTTGAGAGAGTCCACCTTAGTCAAGAACTCCTTCTTCTGAAATGGCATTGGAAAAATCAATTTACCTTGCTGTCTGAGATTTTTTCGGTCACTTCTAATGGACATGGGTATCCACAGAACGCACTAACTTTTCTACAGTCCTTTCAATATCAAAATCAATTTCAAGCCCCTGGATCTGGCTCCCACTCAGTGGTATACATCACATGAAGAACTCTCCAAAGCCCAGAAAGTATGACATATCCCTTCATCGGATGCCTGTGGAGCACTGGGCTCTGTGCTTGGGTTGATGATATAAAAATGGACGAGGCACTGAGCTTTGTGCTTATGCTACGGATACAGTTATGGATACAGATAAGCCAAAGCCTCTGCCCTAGAATGGGTCACAGACAAGAAAGTCAACATGATGGTATGTCACATTGTGGAAGTATGGCACAGGTTGCTTAGAGAACACAAGGGCTGTCTAATCCTGTGGGACTGAAGGGCCTTCAGAGTAACATGGTAATATGACCTTTGAGGCAAGGGAAATAGGAAGAGAAAGCCTCGATTGCTCTGTTAATTCTACCTCTCCACATCTCTTGAATCCATTCACATCCTTTCTTTCCTTGTCATCCAGACTAGGCTTCTAAGTCTCTCACTCAATGTCTCTCGTCTTTCTTTTGGTTCATTAAATAACACAGATGCCAGAACAATCTTTCAAGACACAAATGGGTTTTATCTCACCCCTTTGCTTAAATCCAACCAACAATGTCTAATAAAATTTCCCTGTTATGAGCTACAAAGCCCTACATGATCTGACACCTGGCTTTCCCTTCAGTCCCCCACACTGTACCTCCAGTCCCCCACATTATCATGATCCAGCCACACTGGACTTTATTCAATTCCTTCAATCTGAGAAAGGAAAGTCTTCTTATTGTAGAACTTGAACATGTTATTCCCTCTGTCTGTAAATCTTTATCCTGGTCTTCACCAGGCACATTCCAAACATCACACCCCACTCTCTCTCTCCTCCTTTTTATTATTTCTATGTCTACACTCAGAGTTACTGTTGTTTTATTTTTTTCTTTTCCCTCATCAGCATCTGTTATGGTGAAATGTTCCCCAGAAGTTCATGTGTGTATGAGGCAATGGAAGAAGGTTCAGAGGAGAAATGATTAGGTTGTGGGAGTCTTAACCCAATCAGAGAATTAATCTCCTGATAGGGATTATCTGAGTGGTAACTAAAGTGATAGGGTACGGCTGGAGGAGGTGGGAACTGGGGTGTGACTTTGCGTATATATTTGTATCTGGCAAGCGGAGTCTCTCTCTCTCTCTCTCTCTCTCTCTGTTTTCTGATCATAATGTGAGCTGCTTCCCTCTGCCAACCCTCCCGCCATGATCTTCAGCCTCACCTTGAGCCCCAGGGAATACAGCCAGCCTTCTATGAACCAAGACCCCAAATAAAATTTTCCTCCTCTAAAATTATTCTGATCAGATCTGTTAACCACAGCAGTGAAATAGCTGGCTAAAACAGCGTCAAAATTTATGATTATTTTATTTATGTTTATTTCTGGTGGAAGTGGGATTGTTGCACAGTATTTGAATCACATCAACTTGTTCATCTGTGTCTGGCACATACCCAGGAAATATGGGTTGAAGGAGTGAAGGAAAGGCATGGGGCATGAGGACATGGTCCACTTAGGAACTACAATAATTGATGAGGATGCATCTGTTGTGCTGTCTGGGTGGATGGATGGGTGTCAGAATTTTTGACTGGAGAGGCAGGCAACTCAGAATGATGAGAATATCTTCCTCAAATGATGGGCAACTGCAGAAATATTTTAAATCATTAAATGTATTGAAACGCAATGCAGTTTTTGTGTTTTGTACAAATTTTCCCATGTAAGAAATATGACTTTGGGACTTATATTGAAATCGTCTACTTTCTGTCCTGTGTACTTCTGTAGGATTCTGAAAGGAAGTGACATGCTTTACCATTGGCCTAAAACTATTTCCTTTTCCCTGCCCATTGCTAATGGTATTATTGCTTTTATTTGTCTTCCACTGAGGGACAACTTTGGGAAAAAAAGGAGGAAATTGGGCCATTTCTGGTCTTATTCGTTAAGTGGTGACAAGAATTTAAGAGAAATTGTGACCATTGTACACCATTCTCTGGCTTCCATTCCCACCTGAAACATAAGACAAAACTTATGTGTAATCATTTGTCATTTTCACACTTTGACAAACCCTTTTCATATTTTTATTACCAAAAAACTGTAAGGTGTATAAAATGTACATGATATAGTGAAGGTTTTATGTCGCTTTTCAAACCAACTGTATTGCAAAAGAACTGAGCAGGCTATCTCCCAAGACATATTTGTACAAGGATTGGTATAACATGCAATATATTCTGGATTCTCTTTCTGCCCAACCCCCAATAATTTGACCAATGGTTAGCTCTTCATTATTTGAACTGGAATGTTCCTTTGATAAATCTGTACCAGTTTAAGTTTACTTACAAAAGACATTTACTTCAAGTATTTCCTGGGAAAAGCAATAAGTTGAATCTGAAAAAAAATTTTTCCTCCACTGGGCAACATTTATCAAATAGTAAATCACAAGAAAGTCATAGATGAGTGACCTATACTGAGTCTCTTTCATTGAAATAGAATTAGTATGGAGTAATTAAGAAGTACCCTCTACAAAGCTGCTTTTTCAAATGAAGGCCACAAGATAACACATATTCTAAAACCTTACTATTTAATTCCTGGCAATGAATTAATTACATCTTACACTTTTAACCCTTTACCCCCAATCATTCCAAATTCTACTAATAGTTTTATATCCTATCAAATTTATTTAGAATTGAATTTTAAAATATTAAACAGAAGATTTGGTTTTAGTTATATTTTATTAGCTACAAACAGATTCTATATTTTTAACACCTCATATGCATCTGCTTTCCCCATTGGAATCTAAATAGTCCAACTCTACCAACTTATTCCAACCTGGCACCTAAAGCAAAGGATTTATGACATTTGTTTAGGTGGAAATTTCTTGTCAGGAGATTCGTCATTTTTTGGAGTGGCCTAACATATCTTTTTTCTTTTTTTTAATATTTTTTTAGTTGTCAATGGTTTATTTTATTTTATTTTATTTATATGTGATGCTAAGGATCAAACCCAGGACCTCACACATGCCAGGCAAGCACTCTATCACTGACCCACAACTCCAGCCCCATGTCATTGTTCTTGATCATCTTACTGAGATATTTCAGGCAAAGAATGACAAGGAAAACCTTTCTATATGCAAAACTAGAGAAATCTGGGATCAAAATAGGGACTCCATGAGGCCTCCTTTTATACATCGTAGCGAGTCCATATGCCCAGTAGATCTCACAGGAGGTCCAGTGCATGAGTCCACAAGACTATGGAAGGCTCTTATTTTTAGTTCCATAGATTTCTCAGAAAGATTTGAACACCCTGCTACAGTATACATTTGATTGTACCAAAATAGTTCCCACAAAGTAGGTCACTATGTTTCCATCAGCACCGAGTATGCTCTTTACTCTGGAAGAGGCTGGAAGCCCACAGCAGGGGAGTAAAGTGGGGGTGCAGGGAGCCAGACTTCACTCTCCACTTTCGTTTTTCAAGAGCAAACCTGTTATTGTCAAGTAACTCTGAAATTCCACTTTGAGATGAAACTGAAATTGAGCTCTGAAAACCTCCATTGAAGAGCACCAAATTACAGGAGAATTTATGTTTAAATACCAGACTCACTTGTTTTCTGATAATTCCTTCTGGGTGAGGAGGAGGAAATGTGTGCACAGAATCTGGGATAGCCACCTAGCCCTTCCCCATCTCATGTCAAAATCACATCAATTCCCCAACGTGATAACCATTCCCATGCCATGAACAAAGTATTCATTCTTCTGTTGGTAATCAGACTCCACAAGACGTATTGATATTGAACTATCTTCCTTAAGTTTAACCCTATTTAATAAAAGAAAGGAGCCCTTCAGTCCTAGTAAAGCTTTTTTAAGAATTGGAGTATCAGAAAATCTTCCAGTCCAAAACCCTTTCTTGAATGAACCCAAACATTTGATTGGCACTGAAATATGTATTGTTGATAAATATTTAGTTTCCATAAATCAAAATAATGACTGCTTTAAATCCTTTTAGAGTCAGTCAGGAATCTTAGTCAATTATATAGACTCTTCTAGGAGCTATATTTCAGGCTGCAAGAATAGCAGATGGTAAATGGCGACCTAAATGGTGCTATGGGAAAGGACAGTGCCAGGCATGTCCCACTTCCTCTCCATATTCACTCTCAAGCTTCCTCTCCCCACTCTGTGCCCTGTGAGCATTGGAGCATGTGGACAGCACCAGCAGCTGCTCTTGGCCACTGGCTTCCAGTGCATTTTGTCCAGGGCATTAGTAGTAGCAAGAGAGTGGGGGATGTGAGGATAAGGACTGTTTCCCTCAGCTCCTCCCCTGCCAGTCACCATGGGCTGGCTGGTCCTCTACCAGCTTCAGGCAGTTATTTTTCTCTACAGGGACCCTCAGTGGCTTTTGCAAACTACTCTTTTTGCTTCTTCAGAAACAGAGGAATAACTGCACCCATTAGTATCAGAGCTTGGTTTCTGCACAATCTATTTTCCTAAGCCTTGCCTACATCTTTGAAAACATTCTCTTACACCCTGCTCAATTATGAAGTTCAAGTGTGTCATTTCATTCCTGCTGATAAAAAGACCAGAAGAGCTCATGAAAGAGCAGCAAAATCCCCTTCTCAGAAATGTGGCACAGTCAAGGTACATTTTGTACAAATAATACTTGTTTTAAGTCGGCTCAATTTTTGGAGAAGTTTTAGGTTAATAGCAAAATTGAGAGGAAGAATCACATTCCCTGCCCCTACACATGCCTAGCTCCCTCATTATCAATGGACACCACCAGAGTAATACTCTGCTTTCTACAAAAAGAAACAAATGATAATTTATCTTAAATTTAAGGGTTTGTGAGAAATGCAAGGATATCTGTATTTTCACTGTAAAATACGTTCTTTCTACTTAAATGGGACAAAGAGTTGAGAAAAACCTCAAAAGACTATCCCCAAACAATAAATTCTTATTTGTTAGAGAAGGCATTCAAGAAAGCTTGCTTAGAGTGTTTAAAAACAAGAGAGAAGCCTCTGAGCAGGCTGTTTTGCCTTGACTCATGGGAGCCACGAATATGTTGAGTATAAGAGATCTGAGACATCATTTTCCTAAATCCCCTTCCAGTGCTCAAACGCCTGCAGTGACAGCTCTGGCAGAGCATGGCTCAGCTTTCACTTGCACATTTCTGGTACCTGGGAGCTCTCTGCCTCCTGAGGCAACTCTCTGCTATGTGAAGTGATCTCATAATTTAGAAAGCATTTCCTTCCGTGGAGCCCCGGTTTGCCTCCCTGTGGCTTCTATCCACTGACCCCAGTGTGGCTCTGGAGGGCAGGCAGCACAGAGTGAGTCTAATCTGTCTTCCCTCTGACAGCCTTTCCTACTGTGAAGACAGCAATCGTGTTCTCTGTACATTTTTTCACCCCTAGGCCCAAATCTCTAGGTGCCAGTGGCAGAGGAACACAGATGATATTTTATTTTATCAATGTCCTGAACTGAACTGTGTGTTTGAGGTGTGATCTGACCAGCACAGAGTGGCACTCTGCCCCTTACATTCAAAAACTGTATTCTACCAATGCAAACTTAGAGTGCATCAGCCAAGCCAAAAAGGAAAGAAAAGTAGTTATCCAGCTGCATTCTTTCATTCTTTGAGTAACCACTGAAAAACCAAGTACTTACTTTCTTCCCCTCTGGGCTAAAAATATGCACAGACTAATAGTCTGTTTCTCTAACCACTGAGTTTACAGTTACCCAATGTTTTCTTTCTCCATTCCTTTTTATTTTTTTCCCCTGTAATACTGAGGATTGAACCCAAGGGTGCTTTACCACTGAGCTACATCTCCATCACTTTTTATTTAATTTTTAAATTTTAAACAGAATCTCATTACATTGAGGAGTCTGGTCTTGAACTTGAGGTCCTACTGCTTCATCCTTCCAGAGTCACTGGGATTAGAGGTGTGCACCACTGCACCTTCTTTCCAAGGATGCTTTCTTTGAGAGAGGCTTCTCAGGGCAAAGGAGGGCACAGGGAGGCACGTGTGTAAATTATGTTGAAATGTTGGCACTAGTGAAAAGTGTAATTTGAATCCAATATGGACACAGATCGACAAAGTAGGGCTTTCTTGAAGAGGAGTGCTAGTGTTTGCCTGAAGGAATAGGGCACTGCAGGCTTCCCTGTGGCCCTCTGGACTTGATGATCCTCTGGACCCTCTTTGTGAGCATCAGAAATCTTTTCTTTTTTCTTATTTCTGGTTTTTTTTTTTTTTTTTTTTTTGGTGTGTGTGTGTGTGTGATAGATTCTGAACTAATATTTTTTATTTAACTGAGTAAAAAGATCAATGCAATAAGACTAATCCCAATTCATATTTGACAGTTTTTAGGTAAAATTGAACTATACATGGAGTGTTGTAAGCACTGTGGATGGGTGATTGAGTGCTGTTCATAGTTTCAATAATGGCTTAGATGATCAAAAGATGGTTTCTGCAGTAGCACTCCTAAGGTAACTACCACATTACCTAGACCAGGTTAAAGGAATTTATGCTCATTTTCTAGAAAAAAGAGAAAAGTTATATTTGTAGCTCAATTCTTCTTAACACTATCTCATAGAATTCTCCATAGGCCTAATAATTCATCAGTATAGAAATAGTTATCTGTATTTTGCAGATGAGAAATTTGAGTTCCAGAAGTATAAAACTTTTGTTTAAACTTATTTAGAGACCGGAGCATAAGTTCAAAAATTCAAAAAAAATTGTTGGAATGATTGAATGAATACATGAATGAATAAATGAGCAGAGAGCAATAGGCAAAAGGTCTGAAACAAAGTTCCAACTGCAGGTTTGAAGTATTTCCCGTTACACCAGAAATATTCACACATGACAATGTGTGAACAATTTTGCAAGAAAAATCTCCATTGGAATCATATTTATTATAATGCTATGATAGACAATAGAGTTCTGTTATTAGCTTTCCAACTCTCTTTAGTTAAAAAAAAATTGGTGAAACATTTCACATTTTCTTGTCATTAACGTTTGGTTGTCGTGTGTTCCTTGATTTTATTTCATGTCATTCTGTGTTGCACCTATAGCTCTCTCTTAACATTGACTTTTCATACCAATTGCAGAGAATTTACAGCTTTTCCTTCAACGATTTTACACAGTTCCAAATTTAAATTGACTTTTAGCTA
Organism: Marmota flaviventris; assembly: GCF_047511675.1. Taxonomy (NCBI): domain Eukaryota; kingdom Metazoa; phylum Chordata; class Mammalia; order Rodentia; family Sciuridae; genus Marmota; species Marmota flaviventris. The sequence goes on along the minus strand of NC_092499.1, from coordinate 100,783,902 downwards.
TTCTGTAGCTCTGACTGTTGTGTTTCTACTTCTACAAACCATGAGACTAGAACAGGACAGGCTTCTAAAAATATCCACTCTGCTAACCTCCTTCCTCTGTTTCTCTGGCACTACAGTCCCATTTTCCTTCTTTGCATTTTATGATCTGCATTTCTATATATTTGTTGCCTTATGGAGAGCTAGAAATTGGGGAAGGCCACACTTTGCTCATTTTGCAGGAAACATTTAGAACAGGTCTTAGAATAAAATGACCGTTTCCTTGTGTACAAGTCATGGGTACCATTGACACTATCAGGATCCTCCATGGCCACCCATCCCAGCTCTAACCCTTGATGGCAGGCTCCTTAGGTTTATTCCATGTAACTAGCTCACAAACACCTGAAGTTTACAGAGGGCACCAAAATGTATCATAGGATGTAAGAGGCCTTACATGAAGTTGATGCCATCCTTAGCTTTTCAGTCTAGCACGCATAAAAACACAGAGAGCCATCAAGTGCCAAGCCAAGTTGTATCAGCCATAATTAAAAGAGAACTTCAGTGAATGGAGAAAAAGATCTGTGGATAAAATGACTGAGAAAGAATTCTTGGAGCCTCTGGGGACAAAGCAAGATCTTGAAGAGTAAATAGAACTCGTAAGGGGATGAGAATAAAAACAGTATCACAAGTGGAATAATAACACCAGTGAAGAGTGTCTGGTAAGAACAGAATTTGAGCAGTGTCACTTAGCTAGATGACAAACTGGGAGTCAGAAAGTAAAATGTAGAAGAAAGTCGGAAAGGAAAGATAAAAATCAAGAGGGGTGGGAAACAAGGAGGAGCCCTGAGTTTCTGGAGCAATGAAGTAACTGAGACCTGTACTTAAAAAATTCCATGTGGAAGCCATTCCCCCATAAATCCTTTAGTCTTCAGAGGACAAGATCCAAAGTTAAATAGATATGCCTGGAATTCACAACTGTTAAAAATCTGGCCCAAGCTTCATGGTTTTTTTTTTCCATCTTAATATTTGAGAGACAAAAAGATCACTCGGTATCCTAAACATTTTATAAATGTTAATGCCTCACTGCTTTTGCTTCTCTTCCCATCTTCTTTTATTCCTGATTTTTAAATTCATCCTCCCCTCTCAAAATCCTACAATCTGTTATTTATTAAGCATACACTATAATGTAGTATGTGCAAGATACTTGGCATTCTAAAAAGGAAGAGTGGGAAAGAGAGAAGGAACGAAGAGAACAAGGCTTGGGGTGGGCAGAGCAGCACTTCCAATGTATTCTGTTGGTCAAAGCAAGGCACAGGCCCAAGCAGGGAAAGCGGGCCTACTTTTCTTTTCCCCAGTGCTGGGATCAAACCTGGGGGCTTTCATTTGCTAGGCAAGTGCTTCACCACTGAGTTTACCCCAGCTTGGCTTTTATTTTTGATAGAAGGAGTGGCATCAGTCTTGGTGGGAGGAACTGCTGAGGTCCATCATTGCAGAAAATTTATGGAAACTATTATAGAAGAGACATGGCCATTGGAGTTAGCTTCATGGAGGTCATAAGTGAACCTGTCTAAAGTATTCCCAGTCAAGTAATTGAGTCAAAAGCTTGAGTTGGGGGACTTCAAGAAATAAATGAAGAAGAGATTCCAGCGCTAAAGTAAAGGACAGTGGAGAAATTATATAATAGGTGAAGAGAGGTCTATGGCAAGAGACCAAGAATTTTTTTTCTTGTTCAAGAGGAGAGAAATAACAGCATGTTTATATGGTGATGGGAATAATTGAGTAGCTTAGAAAATTTTTATGATATAGAAGAACCATAGGATCACTGTTTGAGTGAGATTTATGAATAGACTGGAGAGGATGAGAGGATGTCACGCATAAGTGAAGGAATTTGCCTTAGAAAGGAGCAAGGACAGTTCAGTTTGAGTAACAGGCAGAAATGTGAAAAATGTAAGCCAGCAGATAGATGTGGAGTGGTAATCTTTGAAAGTTCTATTCAGATTGCTTCTGTATCCTCAGTTAAAACAGAAAGCTAGATAATCATCAGAGAGTGCAGAGAGGAAAGATTTGAAGTTTTAAGAACTCTTAAGGTCTGAAGCAGTCAAACAGAAGAGAGAGAATGTATAAAGAAAGCATAAAATGTTTGCTGGGAAGCACTGAAGGTCCCCATAAAGTCAAGGTTGACAAATTTAGTGAAATCAGGCATTCTGAATTTGTGCTTCCCCAAACTTTCAATTTCATGCATGCAGCCACAGAATAATAGGAGTATTAGAGTTCAGCAGAGCTAGGGATTTCTAGGGCAGTGTAGTAAAGGAGACTTAAACAAGGGAGAGAGAAGTGAAAATAAGAACCATTATAAGCTTTGGCCACAGAATTTCCGTTGGAGATGAAGAGAAGTCACCAGATGAGATGGGGGAAGCACAAAGTAAAAGACAGTGATAGAGGCTGGGATTGTAGCTCCATGGTAGAGCACATGCCTACCACATGTGAGGCACTGGGTTCAATCCTCAGCACCACATAAAAATAAATAAAATAAAGGTACTACAACTAAAAAAAAATGTTTTAAATAGGTGATAGGACCAATAGTTAGGAAGTCCTGATATTATGGAATATTTTTTACAAACAAGAGTAATAGGGAAAATTACTTGAAAAATGCCCGAGCCTGATCCCTGGGCCCATGTGTGCTCTTCCCTAGTCCATGCTCTTGAGGACTGACCAATCTGCCTGCTTCCACAAGATGTTGTATGGAGCTCAGGTGGGACTGGAAGATGGACTATATTTAGGTCAGGAGCCAGGAGAGGGGCTACTAACCCCATGGTGCCACATGAAGTCCAGTAAATCTAAACTCAAACTTGGCCTTCCAGATGGAGATTAAGTGCTATTGTCCACATATGGAGATAAACTATAGTTCTGTCATCTTAATCTGTGATTTTCAAGTACTTAGACTATATTACATGAACTTCTATTTTCAGGGGCATATGGGACTGAGGAATGGCTTGAGAAAGTAGAGGATTTGTGTGACACTGCAGAGCCAAGGAAACTTTCTCATCTCTCCAAGCACAGGTAATGCCATGCTGCTGAGGGCTCTGGTTAAACAAATATTGAAATCAAATTACCAACATGACCCTCAGTCTACGGTGTCATAGTCATATACGTGTTATCCTTCCACAGGAGGTCTATGGCCTCAGACCTTGAACACTTGCTTGGCATATAATGCTCACTTAAAAAGAAAGAAAAATAACTGTAAAGAAATTAACTGGATTAGAGTCCATAACATAGTAGAGTCCAGCCAAGGTATATTCCTGATTTCAGGATGAAATGGCTCAAAATACAAACTTGTATCCACACATATATTTGATTCTGCCGCTAATCTTCGGATATTTCATTTAAACTGGGGTTAAAGCCACCTTGATCACTGATGACAATTTTAGTAGCAGGTAGAATTTTCAAAGCAAATTATGTTTTGAATAATTTAAAGGAAGTCCCTGAAATTTTGCTTTCCTGAAGCGGTCTAATGCATCCTCTCCTTTTTGTGTGCATCCTCAGTTGTAGTAGTTTTGTAGATAATTGATGGTGGCATTTCAAATAAAAATGAAATTTTGGGTTTCAGCTCTGGACTGCTTCAATGGCCATGATCAGTTAGCTCTCAGTTTACCAATTTGTGTTCCGGTGAGTTGAACAGTAAAAATCCTTGGTAGGTTACCTGAAAGGCCATGAAGATGACTTATGGGCTGCAGCACACAATATTTCTTTTCCGTACTTTATCTAGACAAATAAGTGCTTATAACTCTGGATTCAGGAAAGACTGTTTATTCTTCAGAACTGACATCCCATTAAAAAGAAAATAAAGTAAGCATCAGGATTAGTCCCCTAAGCTTCCACCAAGACTTTTGTCATTGACTGTCTGTGTGTTTTCCCTCTGTCAGCTTCTGTCACCCAAAACACATTTTTCTACAGAAGATAATGCCATATTACTTTCTTCTCTCCTCTCTATATTTGCCATACTTCTTCCTCTTCTCTCACAAAAGTCAAGTCAGAGGTCTTTTTAATAAAAATAAAATAATAAGTAAGAAATTAAAGTTCTTGCAGGGCAAAGGTGATGTTACTACCTTAGAAAAAAAACTCTCCCCACCCTGTCCACTTATTGTTATGGGAGAGGGGTATGAGACACATTCTGGCTAAGCACAATGTCACTGTGCTTTTAGCAATCCAACAAGAGGTCAGAGTTTAGGGGGAAATAAAGGGACAGAACACTAGTTGACAATACTAAGTGAATTTTACTGGGAGAGGCAGCTTCTTCTTAATGTCTCATACCAATCAAATGTAGCTTTCAGTTATCACTTCTCTCAATTGAAGTCATAACACAGTATGTCTAAGTTCTAGGGGAAAAAGAGAACTCGGAAAACTTAATGGGCTGTTCTGGTTGTTAAGTCACCAGGCAAGGCCTAAAAGAAGGACTGTCACAGCTCTGGATCTTATTGTGAATGTCTTGAAACCCACCCTTTAGTTTCTCCATCTTTAGTGGTAAATGGAACATTTTGTCATCCTTCGGTCAGAGGCAGGGTTAATATGATTTTCATGAGAGGAGCACTTTGGGATTTTGTGTTTTGGTGGAGACTCTTTTGGAGTCCTTGTCCATAGGCTCCAAAGATCAACAAGGGAATGTGAGTTTACCCACCAGTGATTCGCAGCTGGAAAGCAACTAGTATTGAGTTCATAAAATAACCAGCAATGAGAGTGAGATCTTCATAGATCTAGTTACTCCCAGTTGACAACCCTATGATTCTCCTTAGTCATGGAGAAGCTGGGAGGTGAGTTTCTCTCTCTTATACACATTGCCTTTTTCAAATTCTTAGCCTGGGGCAAAATATTCTCAGTCTGGAAATAGCCCTAGTCATCATCTGAGTGGATACCTCCACCTCCACAATGAGTTAATTAAGACACTGGAAAAGCATGCTGTTAGTCTAAACCCACCTAAACTTGTTCTCTACATGGAAACACAAAGTTGTTGCCCTTTGGAGATGACCTTGGTGTTTATTTTTTTCCTAACAGCACTTGGATTAAAATGTTTGAAATGGGAGACTTGCCAACCCCAACAATGCTTTGTGGTCCACCAGCCAAGGAGAGGCCCTACGGAATTCTGTTAGAGAATCATAAAGAAATTCTTTGACTCCAAGAAAGAATATTGTTGAGCCTCAGAAAGTAAATGGGAAGGGCACTTCTTTTGTTTGGAAAATAATATAGATTTTATCATAATAAAGAATATTATAGAACAGAAGCAGTTATTTTTTACTGGGCTGATTTCAAGTGATTTGAATATGTTTGTTGTTTTTTATTCTTATTTAGTTTTATTCAATACTTTTTGTACAGTAAATGTGTGTTATTAAAAAAGATAGAAAAATACACATGGATATTACAAAGTATATATACAATGCTTTAGCATCAGTGCCCAATGGAGAAAAATAACTATCTATTATTACTGAATGAGAGGCCATCCTGTTATTCAAAGAAAAGTGCTGTCATAAGAGCCATAAATCTGAGTTTGAGATTCAGTTACTTTTAAGTAATTTCACAAATAATACTGAGCATCTCTAGTGCAATGGGCACTTGGCTAAGCTCTGAAGATTGGATGGAGACATGCAGGCAGAATTTATAGCAGATAAAACTTGCTCATCATTCATTTCTCTGGGCATCATTTTCCTCTTTACTTCTAACAGGGAAATAACCACACATTATTAGGCCACTATAAAGATTAAATTATGTAATTTATGTTAATTCTGAGAGTGCAGAGGAGCTACTCAGTTAAGTGTAGGATCTGAGAGTGACTGGAAAGCAAAAATGAGCTATTAAGTTTTGGTAAACAAAAATTAGCTCACTTATGATAGACATCTTCTTTTTATTATTAGTTGTTCAAAACATTACATATTCTTGACATATCATATTTCATACATTTGATTCAAGTGGGTTATGAACTCCCATTTTTACATCTTCTATACTATCAAACTCATGTTTATTACTATGAGTTTAAGAGAAAACACATTAACTTGTTCAGATAAAAGCTGTTGAAATTACCTCTTGCTTTGATTTACCTTCCCCACAGAGCCCTTGATACACAAGATCCAAGTGAGAGAATGCTTCTAATGCTGCCTTTCTCTTGTCAACTGAAGGGAAAGTCAGTTTATAGGCATTCAAACTCACAATGACTCTATCTGAAAGTCAAGCCTGACGGATTGGCAAAGTGAAAGTTCACTTCAATTAATGAACCATCCAACCAACGCATTCTCATAATTTCATTCACAGACTCCTTTTTCTATGACACTTTGCAGATGCTTGTCACAGCAATTGCAAGCACATTTCCCTTAGCAATTGCTCTGTGTGCACAGAGTCATGCTCAGAGCAGACTGTGAGGCTGTGAAGGTGGGGGCGTGCTAGTCAGCATTCCATGGCTCTGCAAAACACCTGAGAAAAGCTACTTAACAGGATGAGAGGTTGGTTTTGGCTCATGGTTTCAGAGATTTCAACTCATGGTCACTTGGCTCCATTGTTTCTGGGCTGTGGTGAGGCAGAACATCATGGTGGAGATGTAAAGAGGAAGATAAAGCACATCTGCTTATTTTATTTTAGAGAGATAGGGAGAGAGTGAAGGGGATAGGGACAAGAGACATCCTTCAAGGACACACACCCCAATGACCTACTTCCTCCACCTAGGCCCCACCTCCTACTCTAGAGTGCCTTAGGGGTAAAAGCAAGCCTTCAACCCATGAGCTTTTGGGGGACATTCCAGATGTGAACCATAATAGGAGTTTCATATTTCCCCAGGTAGAAAATACATTTTAATTTCCTCAAACAACTAAGTAATTCTACCTTGGGAAGTTTTCTAACACTTTTTTCCCCCTAAATTTCTTTCTTTCTTTTAAAAAAAAAGGGCTTAATTTTTTTTTAAATTATACTACAGAGCAATAGTAACAAAAACAGCATGGTATTGGAATCAAAATAGACTTGTAGACCAATGGTACAGAATAAAAGACACAGAGACTAACCCACATAATTACAGTTACCTTATATTTGGCAAAGGCACCAAAAATGTACACTGGATAAAAGATAGCCTCTTCAAAAAGTGGTGTTGGGAAAATTGGAAATCCATGTGCAACAAAATGAAATTAAACTCCTATCTTTCACTATGCATAAAACTTAACTCAAAGTGGATCAAGAATGTAGGAATTAGGGGCTCGGGACATGGCTCAAGCAGTAGAGCGCTCGCCTGGCATGCACGGGGCACTGGGTTCAATCCTCAGCACCACATAAAAATAAAATAAAGATGTTGTGTCCACTGAGAACTAAAAAAAAAATATTGAAAAATTCTCTCTCTCTCTCTCTCTCTCTCTCTCTCTCTCTCTCTCTCTCTCTCTCTCTTTAAAAAAGAGACACTGTGTCTATTAGAAGAACAAGTAGGTCCAAATCTCCATCATGTTGGATTAGGCCCCAACTTCCTTAATAAGACTCTTATAGCACAAGAATTAATATCAAGAATCAATAAATAGGAAGGATTCAAACTATAAAGTTTCTTCTCAGCAAAAGAAACAATCAGTAAGGTTAATAGAGATCCTACTAACTGGAAACAAATTCTTACCACATGCATGTCAGAGCAATAATCTCTAGAATACCTAAAGAACTCAAAAATCTTAACACCAAAAAACCCCCAAATAACCCAATTAATAAATGGGCCAAGGAACTGAACAGACTCTTCTCAGAAGAAGATATACAATCAATCAAGAAATATATGAAAAAATGTTCAACATCTCCAGCATTTAGAGACATGCAAATCAAAACTACTCTAAGATTTCATCTAACTCCAGTCAGAAAGGCAGCTACCAAGAATACAAACAACAGTAAATGTTGGTGAGGATGTGTTGGAAAAGGCATACTCATACATTGCTGGTGGGACTGCAAATTGATATAGCTAATACGGAAAGCAGTATGGAGAATCCTTGGAAAATTGGGATTGGAACCATCATTTGGCCCAGTTATCCCACTCCTCGGTCTATACCCAAAGGACTTAAAAACAGCATACTACAGGGACACAGCCACATCAATGTTTATAGCAGCACAATTCACAATAGCTAAACTCTAGAACCAACCTAGATGCCCTTCAGTAGATGAACAGATAAAGAAAATGTGGTGTATATACACAATAAAATATTATTCAGCATTAAAGGAGAATAAAATCATGGCATTTGCAGGTAAATGGATGGAGCTAGAGAATATAATGCTAAGTGAAATTAGCCAATCCCAAGAAACCAAATGCCTAATGTTTCTCGGATTTAAGGATACCGATTCATAATATGCTGTGGGGGGTGAGGAGGATGGGAGGATTAAATGAACTCTAGATAGGGCAAAGCGGATCATAGGGGTAGGAAAAACAGTGGAATGTGATGGTCATTATCACACTAAGTACATGTATGAAGTCATAAAGGATGTTACTCTACTTTGTATGCAACCAGAGATATAAAGAATTGTGCTCTATATGTGTAATATGAATTGTATTCTGTTTTTATATATAACAAATGAAAATTAAAAAAAATTTAAAAATAAATAAATAACCATTCTTAAACTGACTTAGATAACATTTTCCCCTAAAACACCTCCTTTTCCCCATGTTCTCTCCAGACTGGGTTCTCTGGGGCAGGGGTTATTTTTTAGCACCTGGCAAGCTCTGCCAAGCATTCTATAGGCTGAGAACCCCCTCTCCAAGGTGAGACAGAACCTAAGGACACAGGGACTGAGGCACCTGCAGTAGCAGGCAGGGTGATACAGAATAGAGAAAGTGGACCTTGGGCTTTAATTCAGGGGTCACCAACAGATACAGTAGCAATTTTAAAACTTTTTAAAACTCTTGCAACTTTATTTTCTATAAGGTGTTACATGGGGAGATAATTGCCTGCCTCCTAATGTTATGGACAGAATTAAATGAGGAAACAATATATAGATAGCAAGCATGGACAATTGCTAGACAATTTTAAAAATCTTAACGGTGTCTAGTGCTATGAACTGAATTGTGTCCTCATCTAAATTCATATTTCAAAACTCTAACTCCATCAAGTGTGCTGTTGATGAATCTCATGAATGAAAGGAATGTTCTCCAAACTTTTCTTCTATTCTCCCCACTCCTTTGTACAAATAAGCTCATGACTCTCTGCCCCTGCTGGGTAAATACGTAGGGCTTTCCCACCCTCAAAAATCTTTAGGGAATGTATTGATATTTGGTAAGGAAGGGCTAAGAGGATAGAAAGCAGGTATCAAAAAGGCTCTGATCCCTGCAGTAGCTTGGTGTCCCACAGTATTTAGTCAGAAAGGATCTTCATGAGTTTGATATGCTTTTATTTTCATCTCTCTCCTGACTCTTCTCCCACCTTTATCCCAGAGGTGGTTCTTCCCTTCTTATAGTAGTTTGTTTGATCAAACCTTGAATTCACTTGCACAAACCAGCTGGACAATAATTGTGTCTGTCTTTGTTTTTCTGGAGAAACTAGCAACTCTTTCTACGTTCCCCATAGACAGTAGTGATGTCATCTCTTAGTTCTTAGAGTCTGTCTAGCTCCTCCCCATTGTGAGTGAACACATCCTGAGAGCACAGCTCCTCTCTGCTGCTGTTACCCTTGACTCTTTACCATGGTGAATGGATGGGAGATGGCCTCATGGAGTCCAGAGACCTGAGACTGTAGCTGCAAAGTTATCCTAATTCCCTCCCCAACCCTGCCTCTGCTTTGCCTTTTTATTTCTCCCTTAATTATTGCCTTGGCTAGGAATTTGACAATCATCCTATGAAAGAATCTGAAATTTTCCTTCTACCAAATATTCGTATTAGTTCTGACTCCCAGAGAAGGTGGTCATGCATCATGAGCAATACGGTAGTAATACCAACCAATGTGGATCTCACATATTCTAGTGGACAAGGCACTTCCGCATCCATTATTTCAGACTACACTCATAATAACTAATCCCATCAGGAGAGCCAAGAGACTATTCGTAGCCCTTTTACAAGTAGAGATTCTCAGACAGGTTGGCTAAGTGATTTTGGCCCCTGAGTTACAGAGCCAAATTGTCTATTGAACAAGTAAAGAGACCAAGGTATTAGGAGGCAGGAGGAAGGGTAAATGGAGAGGCCCCAGTAATAAGAAGTATATGTTGTGACTGATAAAAACCAGAATCTGATCTATCTCAACAATATCAGGCTTATTTAATTAATACATAATGACTCCTGGACATGTAACACCTTATAGAAAATAAAGTTGCAAGAGTTTTAAAAAGTTTTAAAATTGCTACTGTATCTGTTGGTGACCCCTGAATTAAAGCCCAAGGTCCACTTTCTCTATTCTGTATCACCCTGCCTGCTACTGCAGGTGCCTCAGTCCCTGTGTCCGTAGGTTCTGTGTCACCTTGGAGAGGGGGTTCTCAGCCTATAGAATGCTTGGCAGAGCTTGCCAGGTACTAAAAAATAACCCCTGCCCCAGAGAACCCAGTCTGGAGAAAACATGTGGAAAAGGAGGTGTTTTAGGGGGAAATGTTATCTAAGTCAGTTTAAGAATGATTATTTATTTATTTTTAATTTTCATTTGTTTTACATATTGCCATACTAGTGTCTGTTGTATTCTGCTGCCTTTCCTATCCTCCTGGATGTTGTACTCTTGACCTCTCATTTCTTTTAGTCTTGACATCCAGCCTCTGCATGTCCATTCTTGCCAGCACACTGCTGTCAGAGAAACCCAACCTGGTGATGTCATATTGTGGTATATCATCCCACGTCGTACCATGTGATCCTTTTATGGATAACTCCTCTATGGCTTTCCCTTGCTCTCAGGACAAAGACCAAGACTTCACATGACCCTTGCTCAGGGCTTGCATGACCCTGTCCCTAAAAGCCTCACCCAATGTTTGGCACTCCCTCTCCTTCACATCTGAGCCCCATGACCTCTGCACCAGGTGTTCTCTCATCTTCCCAACAAGGCCAAACAACATTATTATTTGCATAGCCACATGCCTCACTCCTTGGAGTGCTTATTTGTGTGATTAGTTGTCTCTTTCATTTATCTACCCAGAAAGGTAGAGATACCTGGTTCTGCTCACTCATTACCCCAGTACCTATTGCCACACCTGGTATAGACTTGACACTCAATGATTAATATTGACTGTATAAACAAATAAGAAAATGGAAAATGAGGGGGATTCTGCAAACAAATTTATTCCAGTTAATATTTAAAGTTAAAAAGGGAGTTATGTCCCTCTTGGTAAGTGTCCCAAAGCTGAAATGGGCAATGAGCAGATATAACCTGTTTTTGTGTCTCAAAGAACAAAATTTCAGCAAATTGGGCTTTAAAGATCTAAATGGCTTTTACTAGCAATTTATTAACTGGGAAGCACTCAGACTACAAAATACACAAGGGCCCCTCTGGGCCTAATAGAACATTTTTTGTGTGTGTGTGTGTGGGGGGCAACTGAAACAGGAACAATGAATAAGCAGAATTGTCCAAAAAGTGGAATGTTACACCAGGTTTCTTTCCTTGTAAAAGCAGAGGGGATTTCCTTATTCTTCTGGCTCAAGGGCTCAAGTTGTCTGGGCCTTTTATGAATGGGTGCTATGAATCTATTTATTTATTTTTTTGGCAAGCTCCCCCATATGGTGATTTGACACTCCTCTCCTAATTTCCTGAAAGATTGAATCATTCTCTCTCTCTCTCTCTCTCCCCCCCCCATCTTTACTATTGACTACTTTCCTGGCCCTTTTTATTTTTATTTTTTGAGACAAGGTCTTACTAAGTTGTTTAGGGCCTCACTAAATTGTTGAGGCTGGTCTCAGATTTGCAATCCTCCTGCCTCAGCCTCCCAAGTCATGGGATTATAGGTGTGCCCCATCACATCTGGTTCTGGAAGGTTGAATCTTACAAGTGGGCAGCCTAGACTTTGATTGGATGGTATAAGATCTTGGTAGTTGTGATTTCATTTGTTTTAGACTATACAGAATCTCATACCAAATCAATGGCTTCTAATAATTTTTTAACATCATTTTTCTACAAAGTTTTAATCTTAAAGAACTATTGAGGGACTCTTACATAAGTGCTACTTTTTCATTGGGAAATGCTTTTCAACTGGGAATGATCTTCCCTGTCTTTTCCCCACCCCCTGCACTCCCCACCAAGTAATAGCATTGTTATGGTTTAGATTAGGAGTTCCTCAAAAGCTCCTGTGTGAGACAATGCAAGAAGGTTTAGAGGTGAAAAGATTGGATTATGAGAACCTTAACCCAATTAGTGAATGAATTACCTGATGGGGATTAACTAAATGGTAATTGAAAGCAGGTAGGATGTGGCTGGAAGAGGTAGATCACAGGTCGGGGTGGGCTGTGGGCTATATATTTTGTCCCTGGTGAGTAGAGTCTTTCTCTTTCTGCTTCTTGGTACCATGTTCCCAGCTGCTTTCCTCCACCACACCCTTCCACCATGATGCTCTGCCTCCCCTTCAGCCCAGAGCAATGGAGTAGGCCATCTATGGACTGAGATCTCTGAAACCATGAACCCCCAAATAAACTTTCCCTCCTAAAATTGTCAGGTCTTTTGCTCAAAGCAACAAAAAAGCTGACGAAAACAAGCATTATGTTTTTTAATGGCGGTTAAATGCCAGTAGTGAGTAATCCTCTAGCAGAAGGCTCTAGATACTCAGAAGCACTAAGTGCCTATGGTGTGGAGTCATTCATCACTATCCATGAACACTGTTCCTCAGGAGGGCAGAAAGTTGAACCTCTTGCCTGAGGAAGTGCCACCTTCCTTTTGCACCTTTTATCCCTCTGCTAAGAGCCCCACCTTGAGATAATTTACAATGACAAAAGTTTTTGCAGCAGATACACACCTGCGCCACACATCTCCAGTGCAAGCTGTGGGGTTTCTCCAAAAACTGTTTGTTCATACAGAGTTCAGTGAACAAGACTCAGAAAGAAAAATGCATAAAACACATACAAATAACCTTTTAAAAAACGAATTCTGTATATTCAGAGAAAGGACTTTTAAGGCAAAAGAGGCAAAGCAAATAAGAAGTGATCATTAAGAAACCATGTTGAACAGTTTTATTTTCCAAAGCAGAAATGAATGCATATTTCCTGCTATGTGTCTGACTGCTTCAGGGAGGGAAATGTAACTTAGTAGATTAATCTGCCATTCGTATCATGCATGGTCTTTAAATCACTAATTCTTGATGGGGTGGCAGGGGCAGGTGGAAGAAAAGACTGGTAATTGGCTAAATGGGGTCATTGTTGGTTACGACTGATAGGCTTGTGTCGGGAGTCAGGGAAGGATTTAGCCCTCTACTTGATCTGTGGATGTGCCTGAGGGGCAGTGAAGTTTTGAAGGAAACAAACCAATGGAGGATTTGTGTTTCGCTCCATCAGTTTGGACCTAAGAATCTAAGAAGATGCTTATAGCAGTGTCTTCCTTCTTAGCAGATTTTTTTGTTCTGAATCATCACAACATGTAAAGCCCTGACACCTAGGGTATCCTGAGGGGGGAAAGCAAGAGAGAAGGATGTAATTGTGCCAATTCATCTGGCCAGGAGACTCGGGGCACAATGTCCTTTGGGCAGAATAAATTGTTATTTTGGGAGCTCGTGTTGATCATTTTGGCAGTAGTATCCTAGAGGGACAAATCTAGAGTTGCAGAAAGATGTTTGGGTGCCTGGGGCAGGAAGTCAATTAGTTATAAGACTCTCCATTTTCTTGCCCATATTTATACGGGGTGAATAGTCATTAAAGCTCTAATTTAATGAAGTAGTAACAGTTTTATGTTTTATAGCCTAATTTTAAAAGTTTACGGTGTTCTTTATTTTAATTATTTGTCATGCATGTGAATAAAAACAGCTGCATGTTATAATTTTAAGTATTGAACACATAACCAAATCCTGAAATTAAAAAAAATATATACATACACATATGCCTGTTCTATAGAAGATTGATGTGATATTCAAGTTCCAATTCTCTTTACACCTTAATGCCTCTTCTCATAGTTGAAAAAAACCTCACAAATTATATTTTAAGAAGAAATCTTGTTTGTTCTATTTCTGTGAGGTCATCTGGGCCTTATTTCCAATTACCCTTGCAAACTTGAATTCCGGCTGTCATTCACCTTCACTGTAGAATTAAAAACAATTCTCACATTTACGGGCTAAAAAATCAGCAGTGAAAATACTATCAACTCTGAAAGCAAAAGAAATAAATACCCTACCAACATCATCTGCTTAAAAAAAAAAACACTTCTTTTTTTCTTTTTCCTTTTTGGAAAGTGCTATTTTATTGTCCTAAGTCTTCAGATCAGTCTACCCACACTTTACTATACCGTCAAACCCACTCCAATTCTGCCAAATCCTGTCCCCCACACTGGGCCCCAAAGAGAAGGATAGGAGAAAGCAGGGTGGAGGTTACAACTCTGAGCAGGCTCTGGGGCCATTAAATTCCCAGTATCAACAGGAGTGTGGGGGTTAGGGTACTGGGGCTTTTCTTTTTAGCTAGTGCCCTTCTTTTCTTTAAGATTATTGCCTCCCACCTTAAGCTTTCTTTCTCCCTCCCTTCCAGCTCCTCTTCCTTCTCCCTCCTAGTCTTTCTTCTCTTTTTCCTCCTCTCCTCCTCCTCCTCCTCTTTCCTTCCTCCTTCTTCTTGCTCATCTCTAGCTAGTAGAACAGAGGATCCACTACAAGGGAGACAGCTAAGGAGCCTCCACTGGATGAGCCCTCCGAAGAGGCAAACTTCCCAGATGGAGGAGGGAGAGAGATAAATGAGTTTCTAGAAACCTAGAAAACACCACCACTGACAAGTAAAAGGAGAATGGAGCTGACCACGGGAAGATGGATGGGACTTTCTTTTGAGTGTCTTAGAACATATCTTTCATAATTCATCAGTGCAAATAAATATTGTTTGTTTCACATTTTCATTATATAATAGTTATTTCTCTATATATTTATTTATAAAATGTGTGTCCTTTCTGGTGGACATAAGCTGCCTAGGCAGTCACCTGCATCTGTGTTGATACTGACCTTTCACCTAAGGTAAATTCCTTCTTGTGTGACCCATTCCATGTGTCATTAGAGCATCTCAGTAGTTAAAATTTTACATGATGGAGAATGCATCATTGGAAAGCAAACATTTTTGAGATTTTTTTTGCATCTGTTTTAAAATGCAGCTTGGACATTATCAGATTCACCATGTTTACACTGTGCTGTGTCCCACACAACTTGTAAATATTTGATAAATGTTACCGTTTAATTCCTGATAACATTATGAAAGTGTTAAGAAATGTTATGGCTGATAACCTCTTTCTGAGCCTAAGATTCACATTTACCATGTAGAGTTATTGATTGACTAGAGCAAAATGATTTTGTTTTCAGAGAAACGAAGTCTCTCAGAGGCCACATTCAAACTTTCCCTTCATTTACTTGTATGTTTTCCAAGGACAGAGATAAGATTTTTTTCCCCTGCTTTTTCTCAAGCAGGTCAACCTGGGTCTACCAACACCAAATATTTATGGACATATGTGAGTATGCAGTTCCCTAATGACAAATGTGTGATAGTAGGTCAGAATGAAAGATTTTTGAGACAGTAATGTTGACTGTCTGAGTTGAGCATTTACTTAAGCTGTGTTGCTGGGAAGCAAGTACCTGGCTCTCAATCAAAGCGTTTTCTAATGAATGAGTTTACCTTCTTAGGTATAACCTGTAAACTAAGAACATTTAGGCATTGTCCTGTGCAGGAAAAATTCAGCAATTTTTTTTTTTTTTTGAGAGAATTTCATTCTGAGCCTAAGCTTCACAGTAGAACAACTTTAGCTGGCCTACTGTAATGAATAAAGTAACAAATAATAAATTCGAATTTTATAGAAAATATTTCTGAATCTGTACATTCTAAGATCCTATTTATATAAAATGTAAAGACAAAAAAAAATTGTTTCGTGCCATTAGCCTACAGGATATTGATCGCCCTTGGAGGCAGGGACTTGAAGAAGTACGCAAGCATTGTGTGGTGCCTGCAATGTTAGGTTTCTTAATCTGTGTGCTGGTTACCTAAGTGTGCCCAATTCATGAAGTTCACTGAACCTGACAATTATAATATGTATAGGTATGAGTGACAAAAACATTCAATTTCAACTTGATAAGAAAATTTAATAAGGAAGATGCACACGCATCAAAAACGTCTGCATAGGTCCTTAGTAGCTTTAGGTTCTATTTTTCTTTAGAGAAAGATGTATCTTTCTTCCTGTTAAGTTCAAAGGGGTGTTTTGAGTAAATATCTTTGTATTTTTCTTGAAGTTGGTATGTGCACACTTACATATATTTCCTGAAGGAATCTCTTATTATATCCAGCTGTGTTTTTGTGTAAAATTCACTTCAGAGGAAACGTGTTCTCACTGTAGCATCAGGCTTTGAGCTCCCTGAGGCCTGGCTCATGTCCTGTTTATACCCTAAGAGCCTGGTATAAGGTAGGCAATCAATAATTATTGAATCATGCAAAAGATCAGGTATGCAGGATTCCTGGTATTCCCCAACTCTGACCTCCCAGTCCCTTCTGTCTCTCTGCTTGATAGTTCATAACATGGAGGGAAGAGACTGTTAAAGCATAACCACTTTTGCTGTGACCGGGTTACACCATCTGCAGAGCTCCAGCTTCAAATCAGGAGATATTGCACAAGGGCCAGGAAGTAGCCAAGGACAAGAACTGAGAAACTACATCAGAGTTAGATAAACAACAGCTAACACAATGGCTGCACTAAACAGAACAAGCTCAAAGAGCAATGTCATGGCCAGCTGTCTCCTTGTATTAAAATGGGCATGGGTGCTCCTAAGAGATGTGCTTTGCAAAACTGGTTAGAGTAAATATTTAGCAAGTAAATTATGGCTGCTGTGCTTTGTTATGTGCTTTTAAAAAATTATCTCAATAACTAGCCTATGTACGTAATGTTATTGTAGTTTCATAGTTGAGGAGACTGAAGCTCAAGAAGTTAAGCAATTTACTCTTTGTCACCAAGTAAATAACAGAATTGTACTTCAAACCTAGAACTGTCTAACTGACCCAAATCCTATGCACTGATAACATCATACATTTAAAAAGAAAAATAAATACTTGAAAATAATTCTGTGAAAACTCAGAATGATTTTGATTAAGTTCAGAACTCAGGGGGAGAAAAGGGAAGAGTGAGGGGATAATGGAGTCATCTTTTTTTCCCCCTGGATGATAATGATACAACAGTAATCGAGATCTGCAAAATTAAGTAATCTGTCCAGGGCCACTCAGTGGCACCTCGGGGGGTCCATAACCTACATACTTCTCACTTTACTGAGGATATCATACAGCTTTCTTCTCTAGAGCCAGCCCTGGTCAAAGGGTAGTGGTTGCCTGCAGTTCTATGCTAAGATAGATTGTGAGCCACACAGAGTCCCATGGAAAAAAATGTTGGGATAGATTAGCCATGCTACTTATTTGCCATTTCTGAGATATACTGGTTCCCAAACCCACAACCCTTACAGCCCAGGGGATCCACCAGGACTTAATTATCACAGCCTGTTATGCTTCCCAGCCTGAAGGCACAGACAGGAAGGCCACACTGAGACATCTTTATATTTGCATGTTCCAACTACACCATACCCATTCTATCACCAAATAGCAGGTATAGAGATTTGTAATATTTCTACTTAGGTTTTAATTTCAAGTAAAGATTTAACTTTAAATCACTAAAGCAAACATGGGTTGGAATTATTCTTAATAATTCTTAAAATTATTTTTTAAGCTCACTTAAAATAAAAACACTTATTAAATGCCTACACTGTTTTGTAAAAAAATAAAAAAGAGAGAGAGAGAGAAAGCATTAGGACAACTAAAAGGGAACTGGTGGAGTCAGGACTACTGGGCCCAACTTAAAACCTTATTAGTTTTGCAGTTTTAAGGCTAATCTCACAAAAGCATGGGTTTTAGAATCAGACTTGGTGTGAATCCCATACCTGACTTTTACAAATGCCATGAAGTTATGCAGTTGACTGTATTTCATAAAGCTCCAATTTTCTCATCTTTATTATATGACGATGATAACCATGCTACTGGTTGTTATGAAATTTGCATATTAACTGCTTAGCACAGTCCTTGTAACACTGAAGTCCCCAATATATGTAGCTGTCATTACTTCATGCCACATGGTTTTCTCATTTATAAAACCTGGCTAACAATGTAAACTTCTTTATCCATCACAAAGTTCACCAACAAGCTCAGGTTCTATAAAAATATCAAATTGTATTTATTGTACACATAACCTCAAAGAATACCTCATCTATTAAGAAAACAAGACCAAAAAGGAAAGAAAATGTGAGAGAAAATAAATATTATTTGCAAAAAAAATGAAAAGTAATACATGAGTATGAGGAGAAAAAATGTGATGATCAGAACTGAGATGATAAGCTGTGGATTTTTGAAGGAATATAAAGCCATCTTCATCACAGAGCAATAAGAGGGGGCATAGTTTCCTTGGGCTGGAAAGAAAATTCTTCTCAGATGGAGGCCTGATATCACCTTCTGACTCTGACACTCCCTAACTTTAGTTTTTCAGAATTTCAAATTTTCTCAGTATGTAGAATAGGGAATACTATTGGTATCTGGAGGCTGAGAGGATAAAATTATAACATATATATTAATATATTAATAGACTTTGAATGTTGAAAAGCAAAGCCATCCATGAACCCTGTGTGAACTGCACGACATTGGAGTGGTTAGGCAGGGAAGCCGGGTCTTGGGATCTCCCAGGTGGAATCCACTGGTTCCAGAATGCCAAATTCACATTGGCACCCTGATCTAGCTCACGGTTCAGGTTCAAACATAGCTCCCAAGAGGAGTAATCCACAGCCTCTGGGCGATGGGTGTAGCTTGCCAAAGGCCAATCAACATGTTTACCCCAAGACCCCTGCCACACCAAGAAGCCAGCCTGAAACAAAACTTCTCCCACTGAAATCTTGTCCCTGTCTTTGATGTATTCCCCCTTAAATAAAGAATCAGGGCCTTTTTCAGTTGTTCAGTTCCAGTTCCTATCAGGACTGAAAGACCCATCAGATGCTCCACTTTTTAAATCTATCTTTGGCTTTGTCTTATTTCTAACTAATTATTTCAGACTTTTTATTTTCCCAGCAGGTTCATACTTCCTGGCAGGAACCTGCTCTGTTGGGGTGCTAGCCACCCCATCATAATGAGTAATGTAATATATATGTTACATTTAGCTGATGGTACAAGGCAAGTCCAGAGCTGGAATAAATAAAGAAGGTAAGACATGCAGGAAATTCAAGGAGATTACTAAGTAGGTGTCTGAGAGGATGCCTCTTTAAATTTGGCTCCCTTGTCTCACCTGTCTTGCCAGGTTCATTCTGGACTCGACAAAGAGACAGACAGCAAGCAGTCTAAATGGACTAATGGTGTGAAGGCCAGTAGGAGATATGAAGATGCAATGAAAAGTCCAACTGGTAACTGCATATAAAGCATAAAACAATGAGTTTGGGGCTGAGGAGATAGTGGATTTATTTCAGGTTTTGGGGAAGGGATGTGAAATGTGTTTTCATAATTTGACCGAATAATGCAGCAGTTCCATTGGATTCTGGAACACATCCCCGTTTGGGAAGAACCAATGTTTGTTTTATTTTACATGGGCTTGGAAAGCAAATAAAATGATGCATACACTGGTAGGTCAGGAATTGAAATTTTGAATTATGAATGAGTGAAATTAATAATGAATTGATAATGCATATCTTCTTTTTGTAATATATAAGATGGCTAGAGTGGAAATAGCCATAATAAAGTCACACCAGGTCACTCATGCCAAACAAATGCTTGCAATTTGCTATTTGTACAAATTGGCTACTGAAAAAGAAAGCAGTATTTGATAAGCTGGTACCATTCACCTAGTGAGTCTTAAAATGTAGAACTGCTTGGATATACATTTGGAGTATAGTTGATATGGAGCCTACACAGTGTCCAGGGAGTTAGGTGTCTACATATCTAGTGGAAAACTGAATCTTAATTCTGTTCCATTGAGGGTTGGGAAAGGGCTTTTAGAGTCATGAAGGACCAGAAACTTAGGAACTTATTTTAGCCTGTGATAGAAAAGTGTGATCCATTACATCTATACTTAATTAATGATGGCTACGAGGAATACTGTTAGATGATGGATTCTGAGGCCCCAGTCAGGCATGGCAGGTGTGGACCAGAATGGATAACAAGACTGGCATAGAAGAATGGGTATATGTTCCACATCAAGAGTTGCCAATCTAGTTCAACTCTTTTATTTTGTGATTGATAAAGCCAGGGCTCTAATGAGGGAAAACTTATAGCACACATAAGGTTAATAAATAAGTAGCAATCAACTCAAGTTCTCCAAACCAATACAATTTGTTCATGATCCTCTTCTCTTCAAATAAATCACAGATGTTTTTATTTATGTCATTTTCCTTCAAAACCCACATTTTAACTAAACTTTTCCTTTCTAATTATTTAAGTTATTCCAAGATCTCCCACACCCATGTATTTGCCTTCATTTATTTTGCAAACATCTACTATGATTTATCTCTTAATTTTAAAAAATGCATATCTAAGTTTATCTCTACATTTTGATCTGTAGTGGAAGGCTCAGCATTTCAGAGTAATGATTTTTTTTCAAGAAATTTTATTCTAGCTCCAACTATGTCCTTTCTAGGCTAGTCTATCAGAAATGCAGCATAATGGAGCCTCTTGCTGAATATGAAGCAGATTCCTAGAAAACAAGCAGGCATTGATTTATTTTTATTGATGTGCTTTTACTAACTGACAGGAAGTGTTCTTTGAACACCTCTCTCCCATTCCACTCCAATAAGCCACTGAGTTTGATAATTTCCAGCACATGGTCCCTGCTGCTGTCTGGTGAACTGAGGGCCTCACCAACCACAGTGCTAAGTGGGGCAACAGCCACCTAAATCTCTCCCATTCAGATGCAGCATTTTCCTGATGTGGGACATATATCCTGACCTGATCTAACCCCTCTTTTGTGAGAAGCATGAATAGGAAATAGGAAGGAATATATATTTGCAGGATAATTCTTGGTCTTTTTAAAAAAGACATTCAGTTGTAGCTAGAAATGAACTATTGTATGAGTAGGCACATATCCAGTGCCCAGGGAAAAGGGTTATCAGATAAATGGAGAAAAGTTAACCTCTTCCTGCAGGCCCTTTCGAAGGCCAGGTGTTACCTAGGTAGATGTCACTGAGCATCAGGCTCTGTCTGGGATTTCCAAATTTTACCTCACTTTCTCTGTGGAAATCATGGCACCAAAACATATGTTGTTTTCAAAGCAAGTGTGAGAAAGCACTGGGGCATTGCTGTTAGAAACAGCGTAAAATGGCCTCATCTAGGCTAGAAAGAACCATTGGTTCCTTTAGTTCCCAATTTACTACCTAAGCATTGGAGAAAATGTAGTATTGACAAATTCAAATGAGAATCTGGGAAATTAAAACAAACAAACAAACAAAAACTTCTTTTTGAACGTTGTTATCAGTCCCCTTCCCCAAGAAAGGTTTCTCGGGAGTCATTTCTGCCTAATTTATTATTGTTCTTGTTATTGTTAATAATTTTTAAATCAATACAATATCCAAATTAGAGTACAAGGGAAAACATATTTCAACCATAACTCCCTTGTCATAGCATTTTGGGGTGGGTGAGGTTTTTTTGGTGTTTTTCTGAGCATTCACTTTTCCATAGCTATGCCTTATTATCATTTTTATTTGCCTATAGTATATGTTTATTTTATTTCTTTAGCATTATCTCTGTTTTCCCAAACCCTTATTTTTAATAGCTGCATAATAAACTATCAAATGTATATGCCATAGTCAATCTTTTAAAACCCTTCCTTGCTGGATATCTAGTTTATGTTGGGTTCTAGACATTTCTCTGGATGCCCTGTTGCACGACACTCTTATACCTGTGAAATTCCATCAACCTCGATTCCTTTGGTGAGTTTGTCCTCTCCATATCCCACTGTCATTTCATTCTAAAACCAGACAGTTTTGTTTTGCTGCAAATGGTTGAATTATTTAAATATTTGAGGGTTTGCCAAAATCCAGTCTGCTGTTTCCTCAGGTATGACCTTGGCCTTAATGAATGTGGTTTTTGTTTCCCACATCCACACGTGAGAGCCAAATTTCCTATAAAGAGAAAGACAGTGTCTAGATCTTCTTTGAAGGGCTTCAGTGACATCCTAGGTATAACACTCCTTTGTGCTAGTGGCCACAGCAGGGACATCACTGAGAGGCTTGCCTGAAATAAAAATGGCACTTTTATGGCTATGGATGTGTTTGTCCAAAGAACATTTAATCACTCTGAAGGTTTTTTCCCCTTGTCTGAAGTAAGCAGCATTTTGTAACTGTAGAGTTCTGCTAATGCACACTTCTGCCGGGAAGCTTCCCAGGGTGGGGCACAAAAGATGCTAAGTGGCAGGGGGGAGATGGGGAGAAAGCCATTAACACTCCAGCAGCGAGGTCAGATTTGATGTTTCCTTTTGTTTGCAGGATCCAAATTAAGAAGCTGCTTCTGTACTTTCCCTGTTGCCTCCCACCTAAACACACTCTTGGGTCATCTCACTCTGGTCACATCTTTTGACAATTAGCCACCCATTAACAGGATGATTGAAAAGGAGCCAGAGTGGTTTACACATAAAGTGCTTACTCTTTTCCAGGAAGAACACATATCTCTACAGTTTCATTAATGCTTTGGCCGATTAGTACACAAAATAAAATACTTATACTCTAGAAAGCACTAGCAAAAGGGAAGAAAGTGGGCCGGGAAGGAAGAAAATTAAAGAACAAAAATAACCCTTAGAGGCTTTTCTTCTTTTTTTTTTTTTCTTTTTTGCAAACGTGCGTTAAAGATGGGGGGAGGGGTGTTATCTTGCTTCTATCTTTTTCCACCTTTAAAGCCAGTATTACCAGCCATTTTACTTGTACTTTACTATTATTATCTGGGTGATGGCTGTGACATGTTGATCATATATGGCAGTGAGAAAATTGATTTCCCTCAACAGAAATGCTTCCAATTTTCCCAGAGCCATAATTTTATGTCCACAACAAAATAAAAGGGTCATTTTCCTTAAGATGAGGGGAATTGAAATCTTTGATAAAAGCTATGGTAAATGTTGTACTTTTGATTGCGGAAACTGCAGTTTTCACAAACATCTGGCCTGTCTGATTTGGGGGTGTGGGCTGGGGGCAGGGGAAAGGGGTTTGAAGGCAAAGAATTGTTGTTATTTTTCTTTAAGGAGCTGAATTTGCTTTAAGAAAGCCCTGTAGTCCGCAGCTTCACTCTAACTGTTCATATTCCCATTAAAGGGAAGCTCCAGGGTGCTGCTTTGAGCTGCTGGCCCAGGAGAAAGAGGACTGAAGGAAGCCCGAGTCAGAGATCTGTCTTCTCATAGAATGAACACCTGTGTGGGCCTCAGTGCACAGTGAGCCTGTCACAAAATGTGTTAATAAACTCACAGATGTGGCTTTGCAGCCCAAAGACATTTTATACTAAAGGAGAAGGAGGGTAGGAGGACCAGCCTGGAACAAACTGACTTTGCATAGGTACAAAGAGAATGAAACAGAGGCTGTTTTCTTACTGCAGTCCTAATTGCTGCATTGTTTGCCTTTACCAAATCTGATGGAAACTGATTTCCAAGTAGCTGATGGAGCAACATTTACCAACAAATATTTAGAATTAGAGACCTTTGCTTCACCCTGAATTTACATGCAAGGTTAAACTGTTAAGTTTTCTAGCCAAATAGACAACCATTTTATTCACCTTTTGATTTACCAGCACAAAGATTTTTATATAATAGCTATAGACACATGAAAGAAGATAAGAAGGTCTCTTGGTTTCAAATGGCAAAATCATTCCTGAATTAGAAGCAACCTATGTTCTTGTGCATTTTCCACAGTCTTAAATAAACAAGTACAATTGTGTAATCAGAAACAGCAATTTTTCTTACAAGTTTTTTTAAAAATGAATATAAATAATGAATGTTCATTTATTAGAAAAATTCACAATATATTAGGAAACTGAGAGTACCCTCATGAGAAAAATGTAACTCAAAGAGTAGTCAAAGTACAAGAAAAATCACAACAATCTTTCTTGAAGCACATTTTAAGAGAAAAATGCAAATATCTCTTTCTCTTTCCCTCTCCCTGGATATTCTCCTTCTTACTTTACAAAAGTTAAATCTGAAATCACTAATATTTACAAACTGCAGTAATTCTTCTGCATGTGTTTTCATGGTTTCACTTATCTCCTCATCCAATCAGGCAGAGCGAGTTCATGTCAATAAAGAACTTAAAAATGAAATGTAAGCAAAGAGTTTATAGGTTTTAGTTTCAAAGCTATGGGTTAAAGCAGGAGTCAGTATGCCATGGTCTATGGACCAAATACAGTCTGCCACTGTAGACCTGCCAGTGATGAATGGATTTTACATTTTTCAATTGTTGAACAAAATCGGAATGTCTTGTTACATTTAAACATTATATGAAATTCAAATTTCACTATTGTCCATAAATAGAAATTAATTGGAATATAGTCACACACATTCATTTGCATATTCTCTCTGGCTACTTTAGTACCATGATGGCCAAGTTGAGTTCAACAGACTATATAAATGTCTACTATCTGGTCTTTAATTTATATTCTCCTTTATCTATAGTAAAAACTTATTAGACAATTGTTCCAATCACTTAGTATCTATGACTTATCCCATAATCACACCAATAACTATTACTTTTATACAGGCATAAGCTTTACTTCCTAATTTGGACACAGTTGAGATCTGTGGTCCCAATAATGTTTCAGTTTTACTGAGGAGTCCTTCTGAAAAGTGGGTGAGACATTTTCAAGAAGACCCTTCAAATAATGGAAATTCTTATAGCCCTTAGAAATGTCTGCACCCAGAAGGAACCTAAATGCTTGTACTTTGGTGGCTAAGAGCATTTGTGTGCATTTCTTCAGAGGTACAGGTAATAGGAGAAAAAAAAAAAACTACTTTTATTTCTTGGAGCTGTGCTCTTATAATGTCCAGTTCTTTTTGGTGAAGATTGGATGACAGTGATTATAGATTTCTTTAAAGACACTGGACCAGGCAGGGTGAGTGACAAGCCATAAGTAAGTGACACTCATTTGAATCCGTGGTCCCACCTCTTAAGTGTGAAAAGGTCCCTGCATTTAGAAGAGTAACAACGAATTAGAGTAACTTGCCTGCCTCATTAACATGTGGTCTGATCTATGTAAATCAATTTGGAGGATGTCAGCGTATTTAATCCTTCCCAAGGGTGAGTTGTGGCTTTTTCCAATTTGTTGACCTTACGGCTACACCCAGAAGAGTTTCCACATGTCATCTGCCTTATACACTGAGTATATCTATGGTGAACAAGGAACAAGATCGAGTCACTTTGCATTTATTCTGTCAAATAGTGAGTTTGTGTGTGTTGGAATGCTGAGGAAGATGCAAGCATTTATTCAGAAATCTCATCACACCACACTGATAACACCCATCCTTAATGTAGCAGTGCTACTTTTTGCTGGTGTCCAATCAACCTCCTTGTGTGAATTGCACTTCTTAAGGGTCAGCATCTGTGAAATTGCAGAGATGGTTATGTCTTAAGGAGAAAGATTTTCAACAAAACTGTAATTTGGGAGGCCAAATGGATTTTGCAGGATTGCTACAACGTCCTAAATTTGGTTCAGCAAGCATGAGGTTTACATAGGTGGCCACATCTCCAAATCAAAATCATTTAGACTATTGTGCATAGCTACTCAGCTTTAGTTCCCACATGAAGACGAATACATAATGCTTGCAATAACCAGTGGGAGGTGGTGCTCTTGGAACTCCTGCTCCCTTGGCTAACAAAGTGTTAAAAACCTGTGTTTTCTCAAACAAGTACTCATAATAGATTAATAAGTGTTTCATGCAGGAAAAACCTGATCCATGGATAAACAAGTATAGGAAATGCTGAATTAAATAATATCAAACAAATATCTCCACAGTGCTAGTCTTTAATATGTTATGCATATTAACACAACCCTAAGAGGGCAATATTATAGGGATTTCTCAAGATTATTTGGGCAGGCACACTTCCTTCAACAACAATTATATTTCCATAGTACAAATATAAGAAATGTTGTATTAGGGCTTTAGACCATGAAGGGAGTGGGGAGAAGTTTTCACTCAACAAGTTTAGTGAGAATTACTTAAACTGATAGATTCAGACAACAGTAGAGGCTGAATGGTCTTATTAGTTTTTTAACTAAAAAGTTTTCAACCTCAGCAGTTTTCAAACCTGGGAAGTAGTGCAGTTATTGCAATTTTATGTGCTTTACTATCTTACATATGTATGTACTATGAATTTTTTAAAACATAAATCATTTCTGTAATTAACATGAATAAATTTATTTTAAAATACTAATGAATCCATAGAACATTTTTTATCAGCTATAAGCCCATTGCATAGCCTGTTATGTGATAGTCTGGGATGTTTTTGCAGGAAAAAATAGAGTCCTCTTTCTCTGAAAGCACAGTCTCTTCATTTTATGCAGAAAGGGGCTCACTAGTAATGTAGTCAGAACAGTTCCCTTAGAGTCTCTTGGTAATTTCTGTTCTCTCTGTGGTTGGACAAGAAGACTTTGAATCAGTGTTTTTCAGACCAACTGAGTGTACAGGGATCTGTAGAAGTGATTTCTAGACACTCTGCAGGCAGATTGAGGCTTTGATCTAACCCAGGAACAAACTGTGTGCTGGTTCCCGGCTTTTCTACTTGATTATAGGTAGTTTGTTGTGGTTGTGGGGTTGGAATACTTCAGGAATAACACACATATTTGTGTCATTTGAGCTGGAACTAGATTGGGACGTATAAGTTCCTGGGTGTCTGGGAATGGATTGAGACAGAACCGATGATGGATCGGGACATCTTGTCCATAAGTTAATGTGGGCCAAATATAGGTTGCTAATAACAGCAAACGAAAAGATCCACTAATGAGCATATTAAGATGTCATTTAATCTAAATGTTAAAGAGTAGTGCCAATTTGGATAGATGTGAGGAGCCCTAAATAAGTAAATTCAATAAAAAAGAAGAGAGTATATTCAGGAATACAAATCAATATTTAGTTAATTTGTTGCTTCCATAAAAATTATTGATTATGTTGTGTGCTTGGGCTTTAAGAGTAAAAAAGACATGGTCCTTCCTCCAGGAGTTTATGAACAGTTGGAGAAAGAGGTAACTAAGAAGACATTTGAATGGTGTTTAGAATGGAGTTTAATACAGTTCACTTCCATGGAAGAGAAGCCTTTCTCAATGATGAGATGAGGTGGCAGGATGGGAAATAGAGCAAGACTTCTCAGAAAAGTAATCAGTTAGCTAACATCTGAAGAATATGTGTTGTTATCAAATAAGTAAAGAAGATGTGAAACAAGTATTACTTAAGAGAACGGCTCATTTAAAAAAAAGAACTTGGAGATTAGGAACACTGACAGCAAAATTCATCTGGAAAATGGAAAGTAATTCAGAACAACTTTAGAATGTGTTTATTTAAGGAAGAAGGGATGACATAGGGAAGGTAAATCAGGTGATGCTATCTGGGTAAGTAGCAGCCAGTAACTAAGGATCTGTCAATATGAACTTTATTACAAATGCAGTGGGAAACTCTGGATGGATTTTAAGTAGAGAAGTAACATGATCATAATGTGCTTGATAATGATCAACCTAAACCTGACAGTACTTGGGTTTTGGGAGGATGAGGGGACCAGTTAAAGAGAGAACAATAAGAGATCAACAGCAGTCCAGAAGAAAGACTGTTTACTATACTGATGATGGGATTGGAGAGAAATGGACAGGTGCCAGAAACCAGAGGCAAATTAGACAGAACACAGTGATTGTTTGGATGTGGAAACTGGTAGACAGAGGTAAGAGTTAGGGAAAATGCCCAGATCACTAAGCCCAGGTGTAGATGGCACTGCCTGAGCAAGGTATTGGGAGAGGAAGAGCAGGTGTCTTCTGTTGGATGGGGGATAATCGAGATAGATAATATATTATGAGAGTTTTGTTTTTAATTTTTTGTTTTTAATTTTTTTAATTTCATGTTTTAGGCCAACCATTTATAGGAAATTTAAAAGTAGAGTTCCAAAGGTGGAGAAATTCTAAGTGACAACAAGGCCCAGAGTGAGCCCTTGGGAATTCATGGCAGAAGTGGCATGGAGCTGAAGGCTATTGGAGTATAAGAGGTCAAGATGTGGGTAGGCTAGGATAGTGTATTCCTAGGAATTTCCAAATCTCCCCAGATGACAATATGGCTTGGCACAGAAATCTGATGAAGTAATCTAATTTTAAATGTTTCAGTAAGTAAGGAGGGAGTTATCATAAGACTAGTAGATGGGAGTGACAAGAAGTCAAGACTAATATGGCCAAATATCATGAGTAGTCTATAACAACCAGGGATTTTTGCACAAAAATAAAAGTGTGATAGTTTGGAAACAGTTCATTATTGGAAATGCGATATGTGGCATGAATGAAAAATAAAGGCATCTTCTTGAGGAATTTTTAGGGTATAGTTGTCCTCGGGAGAGAGCATTTTACAGTCACAGCCAGCAGTTATGGGATGCATTTGGTGAAGTGTCTGAGAACACAGCAGTGTTTGCATACACCGTGATGGAAAGCCTTAATAGGAAGCACAGGGCATCTGGGGAAGGAAAAATTTGGAGAGATAAATGAACACAAAGATGAGTCTTAAACAGTGATCAGGGATTAAATGATGGTAAAGAATGTTTGGCTCAGGGAATTATTAGACTCTTACAGCTGCTATAACAAATCACAACAAACTTGGAGGATCAAAACAATACAAATTCATTGTTTTACAGCTCTAGATGTTAGAAATCCAAAAATGGGAGTTTGGAGGCTAAAATCAATGTGTTGGCAGGGCTGTATTTCTTCTGGAAGCTCTTGGGGATAATTTGTTCATTGCTTTTTCCAGATTCTAGAAGCTTCCCTGTTTCCTTGGCTTGTGGCCCCCTTTCAGCAATGGCATCAGTCCAAACTCCACTTCTACCATCACATCTCCTTTGACTTTCTTGCCTCCCCCTTTCAGTTACACCTGTGCTTACACTGGGTTCACTACATTAATCCAAGACAGTCTCTCGTCTCATGATCTTTGATTTACTCACATCTGTAGAGTTCTTTTGTCATGTATCCTAATATATTCACAGGTTTCAGGGATGAGGATGTGTTTTTGTTTGGGGTGGGGAACATTATTCTATCATAGGAGCCACAAAATGCCCTCAGGTAGGAGTGAATAGAGCTGGAAATGGCAGGGGAAGCACAGGCTTCTCCACCAGGATTAATTAAATTTTGGAATGATTGTGCTTCCAAGGTAGCACTCGTGTAGGTGAATTGGAAGAGTCACATGGATATTATATTCCAACTACAAATCAGAAACAACCATGGCCTCTAAAAGTATTCAGTAAAGGCCCAGATTGAGAGAACAAGGATTCAAAGCTGCTGGAAGCCACTGGGAGGTGACATCAATCTCAGGAAAAGATGAATATAGGATCCATTCATTACATTTATTCATTCTTTTTTTTTTTAATAAATACTTTGTAAAGTCTATAGCTAAAGTGACCTGGGTAGAAGATAAACATAAAATTGTTAAATTAAACACCTTAACTGGTTGGGGAAGGAGGGCAAGCCATGAACAAAGAATGGAGTCAAAAGAGACCTGAATCCCATATCACGGATGCTGAGGAGCTGCTTAACTAAGAATACTTTATCCTGAAATCATTCTTCTATCAGCCATTTAATACGAACTTTGTTCCTTAGAAAGGTTTTGCAAGTACATTTCTTTCTTCTCCCTTTGCCTGCTACTACATTGGTTCACCACTTAAACTTTACATCTTATAAAGCCAGAACAAAAATATTTGGGGGAGAAGTAATGGGTTAGGTCTGGTATATGCTAATCTCTTAAAAATGACAGAATAAGGATACAGGACTGAGTTGGAAAGTCAGATTTGAAAGTCATTTTTATGGTGATATCTGGAAACTCAAGACAGGATAAATACTCTTGAGGTGAGATTTTAGAGAAATAAGAGCTGATGGTCAAGAGTTGAAGTACTTCTAGGAGGAAACAGAATCACAGAAATGGGAGAAAAACAAAAATAAAGAAGCTTGGAAGCACCATTTTTTGGGGGAAAAATTCATCAAAAGACATATAGTGGTTCATTCTTTGGATTCCTTGGATTTAGGCAGAAGGATGTCATTAGTTACTAACCTGAAGAAAATTACTATGGCACATAAGGAAGGCAATACAGAACTTCAAATGTATTCATTGAAGATGGTCATATTATATAGACAGCCCTGGTTTACCACAGTCCATACAAACATTATTTGTATGCTATTCCTAAGGTTTGGATGTAGATTATCCCCCAAAAGCTCACGTATTGAAGGCTTGGTCTCCAGGATGAAGCTATTGGGAATTGGTGGAAAGATGGGGCCTCGTGGGAGATCTTTTGATCACCATGGTGAGGATGGGTGCCTCCTCAGATGGTATTATGGAGTATTGGTTCTCTTTATTCCCAGGCTATCCATGAGGAGAGCAACCCACTCCATTTTGTGCTCCCTACCATGGTGGCACTCAGGACCAAAATAACAAGGCCAACCATGGGTTTAAACTTCCAAAACTGTGAGCCAAAAGAAACTTTTTCTCATTATAAACTAATTATCTTAGGTATTTGTTATAGTAACAAAGCTGACTAACACAGTTATGATTACATATGAGATGGAATAACAAGTTGTTGGGCGTCAAAGAAACTTTTGGTTTAGGTAAGAAATAATTAAAAGAAGTCTTCAACCAATCTTTCCAGTAGTTAGAAAGATTAATGTCTTGAAGAAGGGGACATATCTTATGACAAAAAAAGAAGAAAAGAAATGGAAATATCAAGACTCAGTTATGGTTTTAAGTTCAGAGAGAAAATGTGGTGGGATATTGCAAAGTTAATTCCAACATGATATTAAACCTCTTGCTTAGGAAATCAGTCATCATGTGATCCTTAAGACTGTGATAGGGAGTTAAGGGGGCAGAGTATCACCATGGTGAAGCTCAAAAGCCTGGTACTGCTCTGCCCAATTTGATACTTGAATCAAGACAGCTTACATACACATTGATATTAAGGGTCAGACTGAGTTAAGCTTCTGGACTCAATTTGATGTTTCCCCAAATTGTAGCCTATTAAAGAAGACAAAGGAGTCTTTAAGAAAATATTCTGAAACAAAAGTCGCCCATCGTTACCTTTGCTACCAGCGAGCGAAGCCTTGTCTGGAGGTCCTGAAGGACTAGCACTAGTCAGAGGAGAAAGATCACAGTAACAGAGAAGCCCAATTACTGGCCAGACAAGATGTAGAATAAGAAAATTGTGGCTCACTGGGTGGAAAGATGCACATAAGTTCTCAAAAAGGATTTTGATACATTAGTAATGATAACCAAGCAACTGGAAAGTGTGGTTTACACAGGCTGGTCTGTCCAAGTTAGATGATATCCTTGAATGGACAAACACTTAGGTGTTACCAGGATACAGATGGAGAACAGGACTGAGCGAATGGGGCATGAAAATGGCCTATTCCATCTTATAAAATATAAATCCACCCGGAGCACATTCCTTCCTACTTGAACATCAACTGAGCTGTAATAATATAATGGGGAGGAGGGGAG
Organism: Marmota flaviventris; assembly: GCF_047511675.1. Lineage (NCBI taxonomy): Eukaryota > Metazoa > Chordata > Mammalia > Rodentia > Sciuridae > Marmota > Marmota flaviventris. The sequence goes on along the minus strand of NC_092499.1, from coordinate 100,752,133 downwards.
AAGATTCAACTTTATAGGAGCAAGAGTTTCATTCATAGAATGGCTAAATCTCTTTTTAATAGAAGAATCTTAATGTTAGAAATTAAAAATGTTATTTTAGAGAAAAAAAACTAATGTTTGTCCTTACCCATTTCTTTCATCCATTCTCTTTTCTGTAGCCTTCAGTCTTCTCCTTAGTATCTGGTATAGGAAGCAATAGAGCATTGTGGCTGAACACCTTTGTATGGTTCCGAATTCCACCTAGTTTACTATTTATCCTTGTAGCTGTCACAAATTACTCAAATTCTCCACGTCTGGGTTTCTTCATCTATCAAATGACACTAAAATACTGGCTCCTTCAAGAGTAGTATGAACATTAAATGAGATAATGTGGGTAAAGTGCTCAGTATAGAATACAATAATCATTCAATGAATAGCAATGTTGTTGTCGTTATTATTATTATATAATATTACAATGCAATAAGAAGAGAATTTTACCAGGGAATGGGGCTGGGCTCTAAATCAAAATGACTTGCTCCTAATCTTTTAGCCTTTGTTTGTTAGATAGGAGTAATGAAATCTATACCAGTATTTCCCCTAGGCTTATTCTGTAGATGAATGGAACTATGAATATCTTAACTTTATAAACAATTTTTAAGTGTAAGATACAGAAAAGAAATAAAAGTGTCCCATTACAATCTTACTTTTGTTTCCAAAACTAGCATAAGTTCAGTAGAATTTGTTATCAATTAGTTGAGACTTCACCTACTTGCCAATGTTTATTTAGTGAAAACGTGTGACTATTATCTGCCAAAGGCTTTCAAACCAGTTAAATAGGTATGTCTTGAGTCAATCTGGGATTTAAAAAAATGAAAATCCTTGGAGTTGCATTTTATTTAATTGCCTATTGATAATATAATAAAGTTCAATGGATATTTTTAAAAACCTACTATGTACTATGCATAATCTAACAGCAAATGTTACATATAGAAAATTAGGACCCTTGAATTGCATCTCTTGTAATAATTTGCAGACATTGACCTTATAATGTATGTGTTTCCATCAAGTCATCTATTAAAAGACTATTATGATACTTATCTACTATGCAAAGGAACTATAAATTGGTTTGAATGTTAAGCTTTACTCAGGAAAAACTCGATCTAAGCAAAAGTCTCACCATTGTGTCATTTCTACCTTTGGTGCCACAGTTAATAGATGCAAAGTACAAACCACTGAATTATGCATTTGACAGTACAATTCTGCCCCAGAGCAAGGTACGATTGGAAACCAGCCCAGTGAAGGGCAGCAGAAAAAGTGCCTGGTTTTGAAAAACTGATGAGAAGAGGACATGATAAGAGACAAGGAACAGACCCAGAGCAGTACACTCTGAGGCTGTGTCTGCTAATAACCCCTGCCACTGGTTAGGAGCCAATATTGTAACCAAACTGATTGATTGACTAGGAATGTTAAGAAAGTGTCTCTCAGGAAATGCACACAGACAAACACTTCATGGAAAGGTGATTTGACCAAATGTAAGCAATCCATGTGTGGGATAGAGAGCAAGAGAGGGTTCAGCTTCGTTTATAAAAGTCTCAGCTATGTGAATGGGGGTCCCAACACAATAAACAATACTGACACATGCTTTGCTCTTTACAAAGCATTCTCTCTCTCTCTCTCTCTCTCTCGCTCTCTCTGTCTCTCTCTCTCACACACAGAAAGACACACACGCACACACAAACGCACACACATACACATGCAAACACACATACAATCACATATACTTTTTACTGAAGAGTCATAGCTTTTTCTGTGTCTGCTTTCTGGGCCAATAGAAGAAACATGCTTTGGAATCACTTCTGGTTTCCCTCAGTATAAATTCTTATATGACTTGCTTCCTTCCTTACCATCTACACAGTGTATGTCTTTGCACTCTGGTTGAGGTCCTAATTCAGCCCCTGAAAATTTCAGGTTCTGTTAGGTTCTGCTGACCTTTTCATTACCTCATAGACTCTGAGAATCTGAGGAAAAAATCTAAGAGATCATTTAGTCAAAATTTCTCTTAATGGTAGGTATCCCCTCTATAGTGTTGATGACTGCTGGTCATTTAGCTTCCAGGTGATCAACTGAAAAGAAGTTTCCTATTTTGCAAGGCAGCCCATTCCAGCAGATCGTAGTTTCCTAAATGACCAAGGTGATATTTCTCATCCCACCTGCTTTCTTATAATGTGACCTTGAGGCTTCTCCCACTGAGAATATAGCCTATAGCACCTCTCCTTGAATCTGGGTAGTGCTTGGGACTATTCCAACCAATGGAGTACAGAAGACTTCTGAGGCCAGCTCACAAGAAAAAAAAAAAAGACTAAAGTGCAGATGCTAATTCACAATAAGGTGAGGTGGCTAGGGAAGAAGGGAGGTAGTTTGGATTAGCAGTGAGGAGTGAAAGGAGGGGAGGGGTACGGGGGTAGGAAGGATACTAGAATGAATCGGACATTGTTACCCTATGTGTACATATGATTCCATGACCATTGTAACTCAACATCATGTACAACCAAACGAATGAGAAGTTATACTCCATTTATGTATGATATGTCAAAATGCATTCTACTCTCATGTATAAATAATTAGAACAACAACAACAAAAGACTAGAATGCCTAGCTGGCTTACAATTTGGGGTGCTTGTTCTAGGGATGCCATCCAGTATGCTGTGAGGAAACCCAACCTTGCCACACAAAGAGTGCACATGGAAAGGTTCACCTATAGAGAAACCAAGGTTTCCAGCCAAACCTAGTAGCAACAATCAGACATGCTAGTCAATGACACTTCAATGTTCTCACCAGTGCTCCTGGAGTTAGTCCTGAGGAATCATACTACAGAAGCCTCCTTCTCATCTGAACTTTATTTCAGTGGGATCCTGGACTTCAATCTAATGCTTCAATGGGATGAGACTTGAGATTTCAGAGGCAGGGCATGAGCATATTTAACACATGGAAGAGATTTGAATTGTTATGGCCAGAGGGAAGATCATATTTTCCTAAATGCAACAATATCTTCCCTTCTATTTATTCATTTTTCAATGTGACATCAAGTGTCCCACGGAGAGGTGAGATACGTTCTCTCCCCTTGACTCTGGGCAGAAGCTTGATTGATGGCTTCAACCAATAAAGTAGAAGGTGTGCTGTGTAACTTCCAAGGTTAATCTTTTTGAGATGCTCACTCTACTCTGTGAGGGAGCCCGGACTACCAGGTGGACAGAACACATGGAGAGGCTCCCGTGGGGAGAAATTGAGATGCTTGCCAATATCTTGCATCAGCTACCAGACCTGTGAGGGAAGGTGGCTCCTGATGATTCCAGATGTTCTAGCCAATGACAAATGGGATAGAGATGAGCTGTAGTCCTCAAGCTTTGTCCAAATTGTTGACTCATGGACAAATATATACTGTTACTATCTTGAGCCACTAATTTTAGGGTTATTTTTTGTAGCATTAAATGAGCAGAATGAAAATAAATTCCTAACATGAGAGCATGGTGTCCAGAGCCATCCGTGAGATGTGTGAACCAAAAATTGGTATCGCAGTCAGTGAATAGGAGAATCTGGTGTCTGGGAACTTCCAATTTCCTCTGGCCACAACCACCCAGACACATGTGAGCCCTATTCAGCTTTGCCCCAGGTCCCACGGGAGATAGGGTGACCTGCTGCAGCAACACAGCCTCTCAGAGATGGGTGTGACCTGCCAAAATGCCAGTCACTTGCTTACATAAAACACGGGAGCCATTTTCTAATTGTCCAGCTGCAGCTCCTGTGTAGACTGGACCTATCAGGAGCTCTGCTTCAAAACTATAATTCTGACTCTGTCTTTTGTTCTTCTCTCATTATTTCTGACTTATTTTCTTTGGTGACTTAAAACCCCCTGGGCAGGAAAAAGGGACCCCTCACAAGGCATGGCACCCTCCCCATAACATGGGAAGAGCCCCACATTAGGAATAGAGTGGGTTCTGTATTGGGGCAGATTCTTGATTGCGGTAGAGCTCTGTATGGGGGATAGAGCCCTGCATTAGTGCATGGAAGCTTGTATTAAGGTAGAGCCTTGAAATGGATGTAGCTTTCTTGAAGGTAAAGGCCTGTATGAGACAGAAGTGCACAGCTCCAGTTGGCCATGACCTGCTGGCTGATAGACAGGCAAGATGTCCCAGGATCTTAGGTGACTCACCTGAAACACGGAGATAATAACTTTATTCATCTAAAAGGAAACAAGATTAGGTCTTGCTGTAGACTTTAATTCTAAATTTCCATTAATTCATCTAAATACTCATTGTGACTTGTCATTGTGATCAAAGTGGGATTTATTTCCAAACTTAAAACCTCACTAAGTAGGGGAGAAAATCTCATCATTTACATTGTTCTAATCCACTGCCTCACCAACCTTTGTCATATTCCCTGTTCATAGGTAGAGCTTTCACTGAGGGCATTTCCACAGTATAAGAGCAAATACAATTCTTGTAGTATCTCCAAAGAAAACAGGAAACTGTGCATCTTCCCATCACAATAAAAAGTACCAGCAAAGCCCAAGATTTACTTTTCTTTGCAATTAGCCCCTGGGCTGACAAAGAAATCATCCTAATTTTCCAGAGTTCTTGAAAATAACATCCTTTGCCAGCAAAGACCTACATTCCCAAGCACAAAACAATAGTCTCAACAAACTAATTTTCCATCTAGAAATTTAAAGCATAATGTCATTTCACTTAAAATCCTAGATAGAGTAGAAATACAGAAAATTGGCTAAGGAGTTGGTAAAAAATGAAACAGAAGGTCACTTACCCACTCCCTGAATAAAACCCAATTATCTCAATTATGAAGCAAAATTACTGAGCATTGTAGAAATACTGGGCTCTAGAAAGTCTTGTTTCCTAATAAGGGATTTAGCTAAAAACATGCCTTACTATATGGAATTTACTCTCCAAATAAAAGGAATTGTACTCTCCTGGCTCTGTTGCTTCAATTTATAAAGTGAAAGTGTCACCCACTTTTCAGATGGTAAGGGGCTCTTGGGACTTCCTCCCCATCTTCCTGATCCAAACCTCCTTTCATTTTCTCCCATTTCTTGAACACCTTTAACCTTCTTCCCAAAAGACAGATCTTTAGGATTGTTTTTTCTAAATTGATCATTTTGATGTCAGGTCATTTTGGAACTAGTGATTAGTGAACATGATAAATTACCAGTAGCAGATTTGCTTTTGCAGGTTTGAAGTTTTGATGCATTAGTTATTTCCACCCAGGAAAATTATAACTCTGTACAGCATCAACTTCTAAATCTCTAGAAGGAAAATAGGTTTGTTAAGAATATAACTTTGTGTTTGGAAAGATAGGTTCTTTATATTGATTGAGAAGACCTAAAAGGCACCCACTGTCATTTAAAATATTTTTAGGTGCTTTCTCTTCACTCTGTCTCATTGAGCCCAGAGAGTTTTAGAGCTTAGTGTCTTGGTGTTTAAATCAGAATGATTTTTACAATTCTGTGTCTCATAAAAATTTCAAGGCATAGGCACAGAAGATTCTGTCCCTTTGTTTGAGGTATGTGTATGATACAGAATCATTTCTTAGAGGTGTGCTCCAGAATTGGCAGGTCATCTGTCTCTTTGTCCTCCCTCTGAAAGGGTCCTTTGGACAATAGAGTTAACCAACTACATATACATAGAGCAAACGCCTAGGCATTTATATTCTAGGCTGTTGTTTACACAAATTTCTTAACACTTGTGATTATGGGTGCCCCTCTCTGAAATGGGAGGGTGCGGTAGGCTTGTTTACATGAATCTCTCTCTGGGAAAACACACAGATTCACATTAGAAGCAGCAGGAGGATTTTCCGGGAGAGAATTTCAGGACAGTGTACGGAATCGGAGCCGGGGGTCATGACCTTGCCTATTGATCCAGTCTCTCTAATTTCCACAGCTTGCTGAGGCTTGTTCTTCCAGCCTGCTGCTGTACATTAGAGCAGAAATCCATAACATGGCCATGTTCATCCAAGCACAGGAAGAAACTAAATTAAATGTTAAAAAACAATCTGAGGCGAGAGTTGGAGACAATTCATCATGATCCTAGACGCCAGGCAGGTGGGATGACCAAGGATTCCTCAGCCGACAGACCCCCAAACAGAATAAGGAAGGGCCTGGGTGCCTCATTTGTCAGGTACATAGTAGAGACTCGGAAAATGCACGAAGGTCAGCTCTTTGGGCTGTAATATATTTTTCTACAAAAATGAGATATTACACATCTGAAGAGTGTAACTGAAGTAAATTAGCAGAAGGCATTGGGAGAAATGAATGGAATTCTTTATAAAAAGTCAGTGATGCTTTTGCTCAAGTCTTGGAATTATTTTCATCCCACCGTGTTCTGAGGCTGGCTGGTTAGATTTATGTGGGAGGAGGGAGAATTTTGAACCAGAATCATGAACTTCTTCTTGATGTCAGGAATTCAGAACAATAGCACCTCTGGCACCCTGATATGAAGTCTGTGTGTGAAAGTACAGGACACCCGCCATTGTTGTTCTAAACCATCTGCGCGATGCCTGTCATTGTTCACTTTGCATCTGGCTGTTTCGTCCCAAGTAGACAGGGCTGAAGGCAGCACTTCTCCAGGTTTGTTGGACAGTGCCAAAAGTGCCCTTTTGTGCTTCTTTCATTGATCTCATTTATATTGGACATAGGGCTCATGCCATTTATTTGCCATTTACTTATTGATTAATCTAAAATGTTTAACCTAAAGAAGGCATCACAAATGGCAGGCTGTTCAGTTGGGAGCTGTGCAAATTCTGGGATACATTCCTTAAAAGGCGTTATCCAGGTAAGATCCATTTGAATGAGGAGGACTGCAGTATGGCAGTCCCCTGTTTAAGGAAACCAGCCTCCATGTGGTGGTGGCCTGCAGCAACAAGGACTTAAGGTTGATAGAATTGTGTTAAGCAAAAAAAACAGCCACATTCCCCAGAACACATTTAGACAGTCCTGCAAAGCCTACACTCCACCTATCCACAAAAGAAGGAGAAAGAAAACATTCTGCAATTGCACTCTAGATTCAATCTATTTGTCTGCAAATATCACATTCGTCTGTCTAGAAGAATTTTTTTTTTTTTTTTTTTAGGAAGAGGGAACAGGGACAAAAAGGTGAAGAGATACATGAATCTGTCAGCAAAGCCAGACTGAACTACAATATGAGAGCCAAAAGAGGCAAACAAGAAGCTGAGGCTCCAGGACAGTGACAGTGCTCATCCCTAGGCACACTAGCCAAGCTTCTTGCAGTTCAGATGCTTGTGCTCTTATTCAAAAATCTGTATTTTGTGACTTGTTTCTGTTGCTCACTACCTGCAAGGACCTTGGACGAGTTAATTTATCTCTCTGTACTGTGGTTTCTTGTTCAGTAAAGTGTGGATTACAATTGTATTCTATCAGTGTTGCAAGCATTAAATTAGATAGTGTAACCCCAGGACCTTTAACAGAGCTAGCCACTATTGAACACTCAATGGATTATAGTAGTCCTTGCTCCTGATGGGCACATTTGGCTCTCCATATCTTTTACTTATATAATCATTTTAAGCAAACACAATACAGTTTCCATTTATACAGGAAACTGTTCAAATTGTAAGAGTACAATGTGATAAGTTTTCACAAAGTGAACATAACCACACAGTCTCCTCCCAGACAAGAAAAAGAACTTCACCAAAACCCTAGAAACCTTTCTGGAACCCCTCCCAGCTGTAAGTTACTCAAGACAAATGTATCTATATGTCATATTTCTTTCTCTGTGTTCATCTATCCTGCTAATTGACTTTATATAAGTGGAATCATGCCAGGTTTGTTCTTTTGTGTATGGCTTCCTTTTTGCAACCCTGTTTGTGAAATCCATTACTTGTGACAGCAATTTGTTAATTTCCACTTTAGAGACTCTGCATTTCCTTGCTATAGACTCAGGAAATTTTTGTGTCTTCTAAACAGTTATGAGGAATATGGAAATTTTTGCTTCAGTTAAAATAGAGTACCAAAGCTGAGTATTAGTTACTTTCAAAAGTTATTTGAATAGAGATTATTCAAAGCTTTACCCCTGCCCCCCCCCAAAAAAAAAAAAACACAAAAAACCTTATTCTTTGTCATTTGTACAGTGACATGTTTATTAAAGGGGAGAAAAGGAGGCTTTCTATCTGGTACCTTACCTTATCCACAGCCAACAAAGCATGGCTGTGATTGATCCTCATGCCAGAGCAAGTGATAAACTGTCATTGTCCTCTGGGTTTTGTTAGATCTGGGCACATATAGGAAGGGCTGGTATGAATGGCCTCTACCAAGGGTATGCCATCAGAGCGAATGGTGTGAACCACTGAGTGAGACTTCAAGATGGGAAAACTGATTTCAGAGAAATAATCCCCCAGGATTGGAGTGGTGATAAGAAAGTTAGAAATGAACAGGAAAAAAATTAAAAGTAAAAGAATTGGGATCTTGGTTGAAGTAGGAGCAAAAGCAGATGGAGAAAGCTGTTTTATTGTTGACATGTCCTCTAACAAGAAAAACTAACCACAAATTACTTTGGTTTCTCTGCGTCTGTTTCTCTATTCTGTATAACCTGATTAAACTTCTATTTAACTCAAAAGCCTAAATTCAAAAAGTATATTTTCACCTGAAGTTAGGCATATTACTGATGTAATAAGTAAGTTTATATTTTCCAAGTGGAGAAATGGTTTATGAATTTGTACTTCAATACCATTAAATGTTTTTACTTTATATATTTGCATTTTATGCTTTCTGTACGTATACTTTATTCTGTAAAATCTTATTTTTCATATTAAATGGCTTTTTGGATAATTTCTCCTATTGTTTTCTATAAATTTAATGGTTCGATATATTTTCTGATCTTGAAAGTTTTTTATTCTGAAAAATGTATAAGTCAGCTTCTACCTACTTCCAAAACCAATATGAAGTTTATTTTGGAACTTGTAATGTAAAACACTTTCTTCCCTTCTGAATAGGTAGTGGACCAGAATGACTCATATCTGTTTAAACAAGATACAACCAGATAAATACAAAAAACAAATAAAACACATGGGTTTTGAGTACATGTAGGTCTCTATCTCTTTCTCTGTGTGTGGTGTGTGTGTGTGTAAATATGTCTGTGTGGATGGATGGATGGATGGATGGATGGCAGATAGGTTCAAAATTGTCATTTGAGTTACTTGGGAGGCTGAAGCAGGAGAATCATGAGTTCAAGGCAAGCCTGGGTTAAATTAGACTATATCTCAAAATAAAATAAAATGAAAAAGGACTTGGTGATGAGGTGCTTGCTTAGCCCCTTTAAGACCCTGGGTTCAGTCCCTGGTATTAAAAAAACAAACAAACAAACAAACAAAAAAAAAACATTTCCACTTGGAACAAAATATAAAATGGGAAAAGGCAAAGTGTGAGAAATCACTGCATTCACATAGCACATGGAAGGCCAGTTCAATGTGGTTGTTAGAATTATGGAGTAGCCCAGATGTCATTGCCATTTTATCTGCATTTGGGAAAACAAGTAGGTTACTGTGAGGAATGAGGTGACTTTTAGTAATGCCATACCAATTAAATGAAGAGTCCGTTTGGTTATGCTCAAAAGAACCTCTTCTATGCTCTATAAGAAAAGGACTCCCTTTCCCTTTCCCATCACATACATATTCCATTTCCTGATTATAATTCCAATCAGGAAGAAGCATTTTTTTGGAATTAAGAAATGGAAAGGTCCCCTGAGATATACTCAGACCATATATACAAGGCACAATTATGACTCTATTGATAATTTGCTAATCAAATAGTTGTTTTTTTTTAGTCATCATAAGGGCTGATTGCCATAAATGGCAAAGCAATCAATGAGATTGATGTTATTTCAGACACCTTAACAACTGAATTGGATCAACCATGCATGTGTCCATAGATAGCTCATTGATTGGCTGTTATTGTGGCTGATAAAACCAACTCAACTGGAAAAGAGCTCTTTGAGCCTGGCCTTGTAGACAAACTTTAAGTCTTTACTGAGGAACCATCCAAGATGACTAGCCTTTTCAAGTGGCATAAGCCTAGAGGGATTAGAACCACAACAAGAGGCCCAAGAACAGAGATTCAAGTCAATGAGAGCCTTAGTTTTTGTAAGTACACCCTTGAAAGTATTCAGTGATTGACTTATTAGGGCTGAACTAATTAAATCTATGGGCACTGGTTTCATGGTAGTAAAAAGACAGAATAGTCTGCATTGTCTCACAGGAATAAGAAGGAAGATTCTCACAAGAAGCAATTATCAATGAAAATTCATGGAAGAAATTTTACTAAATGCCCAGGCCTGAATCTTGTCCTATATTAGAAGCACGTATTAGGACTATTGATAGGTTTCAAACTATCTTTTTATTATTTCTGTAGTTTTGCTATTTCCAGAATGTCATGTAGTGGGGATCATACATTGTGTAACCTTTTTAAACTATTTTAAATGAGATAGGGAACCACTGGAAGACTTTAAGTATTGCAGGATTTGATTTGATTTGGCTGTTGTATGGAGAAAGTGCTGTAGGAAAACAAAAGTGAGAACCAGGGGGGGCAGTATTCAGAGACCACTGCTGTCATGCAAATGAGACAGGCCAAGTCTTGGACAAGGATTATGGCAATGAATGTAAAAAATTGGGAAAAATTGAGATATATTTTGCAAGTGGCTTGAATCTGGTGATAAATTAGATGTAGTAAGAGAGGAGAGAGAGGATGTATGAAGGTTTTTAACCTGAGGATATGGGTATATGCTAGTGTCATTTTTGAAGGCAGATTTAAAGCAGAACAGCAGAACAGGTTTTGGAGGGGAAATTAGGAATTCCATTTGGCCATTTTAAAATTTGGAATGTTTGTTGGATATCCAAGTGGAGAAATCAACTAGGTTATCAGATGTCCAAGTCTAGAGCTCAGTGGAAATACCTGGGCTAGAGAGATAAATGTGGGGGATCATTAGCATGTAGATGGCATTAGATCAATGGGGTGATGGCAGCCATCTCTGGAGAAAAGTGTAGTTGCAGAAAAGAAAGGAAATGAGGGCCAAGTTTTATAGGAGCTGCTATAAATGATTTAGGAGGTAGCATTTAATAAAGAATAGAAAAGACAGTGAAATTAATCCAAAATGATTTTCCTATGTACTTGTATAAATATACCTTGTACAATTATATAAAAATGAATTCTACTATATAAAAAAGAACCAATAAAAAAGAAAAGCAACTATTTGTAACCTTGTTTTATCTTGTAAATATAGTTCTGTTACCCATGCTTCAGTTCCAATAGAATATTTTTAATAGTATTATCTGACCTTTGGGAAGGTATCAGAGGTTCACAGATACACTTGTATCTGATTCTCCACAGGCAATTGTGTCAAAGTTCGAACTAGAGTCTGGTGTCTTTTTATTAAATGATTGCTCTGCTGTTGAGCTACTGAGTGATGTAAAAAGGGGCCAGCCCTGGCTGTGCATCTCTCCCTGTTGTTCCTCTTGCAGGCAAAGAGAGTGAAGTGGTCCTCACAGCCCCTTGACCAGGAAGGAAAGGGCAAGAATAATGGGAGTGCTAATAAAGAAGAGGTGATGACATTTGGGTACTTTAAATTTCTTCCCTGCCCACCCTGGACTTCAGGGTTCCTCTCCGCTATGAACTTAGGCAAGAGGCCTATAAATTTGGGCTCTGGCTCTCATTTCTTCTGAGTTTTCTTTTGGCTTCCTCTGCACCTTGCCACAAAAATGATCAACTCTTTCTCCCTTTATTGTGGCTAGAATCATACCAATTAGGTCACTGTGCTTTACCTGTGTGGGTAGTTCCTGCCATTTTTCTGCCATTCCTATGAAGGCACCTAATAAATATTCAAATACAGGAGTCAATCTGACAATTAGAGAATCAAATCTGCAACTCAATGATTGGTTTTCTCTTCATTTCTAGGTGTGCTTCTGCTCAAAACCTCACCAACTAAATGGATAGAACTGGAGACTCTCATACAAAGTGAAATAAGCCAGATTCAGAAAGTGAAAGGCTGAAGGTTTGCTCTGACATGAGGAATCAAGTCCAAAGTAAGGGGGGTGGGGAGAGAGAAGGAGGGTATTCCATCAAAATAGAAGAAAGATTGGTAGACTAGATGAAGGGGACTGTAGGAGAGGGAGAAGGGACTGAATAAGGGAAGAACAGCAGAATGAATCTGACCTGGCTTTTCTATGTCCATATATGAACCTACCACAGTGAATCTCATAACCTTGTATATACTCAAAACACTAATTATTAAAAAAATAAACAAAATAAAAGATCAGTAGAGGGAAGGGAACAAGGGAGGGAGGAGGAGAGGAAAAGGGGAAATACTAGGGACTGAATTAGAGCAAATTATATTCTATGCTTTTACAATTATGTCAGAATAAATCCTAATGTTACATATAACTGAAAATAACCAATAAAAGTGGGAGGGGGCAAAAACCTCAATACCACCTTAACTTTCCCTGTGGTCTCTATATGACAGAAGCCTCAGATTGTGCCATCTCAATGAGCTACTGTGAGTTCCCTTCATTTGAGTGGACTATTTTAACTTTTGGGGACCTAGATTTACTCTCTTTTCAGAGCTCCATTTAATTCTCCACTGGAATTTGTCACACCAGGGAATTCTCTCATACTGCAACTTAGAAAAGAAACAGAAGGGGGAAATGTCTACTCAATGGATCTTTCTCAAATGGCTCTTATTTGAGTTCTTTCTCTTTCTCCTACATTTACATACCATTTTGCACCTCTTTATATTCCCACATACATTATATTCTTTCATGTATTGTTATTCTTGGAGAAAAAATGGGTATCTTAATATCTTTATAATTTAGTGAACAATAATTCATAGCAACATGTTTGCATAATACATTATACATTTTCTCCATTTTTAAAATTTTAATAAAGGAAAAGTCCATGCAAACAGAAACCTTTAGTCTAAGAAATAAACTCATTTTTTAAAAATGTCTTTCAAATGCTAATCATCACTGCAAAAGTGAAATTTTCTCATCACTGAAAAAGTGACATTTTCATTTATAATAGACAAAATACTTTAAAATATTATATGAAAACTAATATACAGAATTAAGAAAATTTTATGGAACCATGGGGTTATATCCATGATTCCCAAGCAACTTTACCCCATAGTATGAGGAGAACCCTGGGGAACCTTATTCATGGACTCCTGAGGGACCTTACCATAGTGTGAACTGGACCATGTCCATGCACAAAAAGGTTGCTTTTCCTCCAGTTCAAGGATCTCTACTCCTAAGTAAAGTCAGCAGCAAGATTAGCTCTGTAGACTCTTAGACATTTGTCAGGAATAATAAGAACAATAGGAAGAAATTAGATTTTGTTCAGTGCTACTCAAACTTCTATCTGTACATTGCCTTAATAGTTTATTTGTATGAACACATTATTATTGCTACTGTTAATATCATTTGTCTTTAATTCAACACATTTTTGTTACTATAGCAAATTTATTTAAAAAAATCCATTTTATCATGGGTTTGTTATACTAGTTACATTTTTCTGATATTGATCTTAATGAACATATATATTTTAAAGTGTTCTATTAAAGTTCTATTAAAGTGATTCTGTTAAAGTCAACTTAAGTGATTTGTTTTGAGAAACACTGGCAACTATCTAATCTTGTATTCCCTGGAAATGTTTATGCACAAGTTTATTATTGGGCATATGACTCCAGGGAGTAGAAGGGAAAGATGGAGGGAGAATCTGGGAGGGAGGGGTTGCAGTGCAATATTGTATGATCACATGACCAGCCTCCATAGGCTGCTCTATCCCAGAGGACCCTCTCAGAAATTGTGAGAAACACATCATAGAAGTGCCTCATTAGCGAATAAAGGAGAAGATGGTTATTCATCAGCAACTATTTCCCATTGTCCAAAGTTTCACTCATGGTATGTTAAATCCCCCTCACTTCTGCCTTGCACAAAGGAGGTTAAATTAATATGTTCCTGTGGTGACCCATGAGGTAGCAGATTCACGACAGGAAGCAAGATGCACATCGGAAGACTTAGGCATGAGGCTCCCAAGTTGTAGCTTGCAAAGCTGGAGGGAGCCTCCTATCACTGTAGTAGTGGCTGTCAAAAGGCAGGTGAGGCTATAGAACAATTACTTTTCCAATATCAGCATACTGTCTCTTCCTGAATTGCCTGTGGAAATGCCAACTGTTGACTCTTCTCACTGAGTAGAAAGGCACTGTTTTTCAGAAACCATTTTGAAGTCTAGGATCTAAGGAAGAAGTCATTTATCTCAGGACCCTATAACTCTAAAAGCATTTATACTATCCTGAACTTATACGGGGACTTCTGACAATTCCTATATAACAGGAACACCTTCCACATTACACTAGCCTTTCTCCCTTCTTTAATATCTTCTTCTATCTTAAGTACTTTCTTTGGTATTGAAACAACAATCAGTAAACTGATTTTCTACTTATGACATTCTCTAGCGGATCCAAAAAATACTACACTAGCTTTTGACAAAGAAGTAGCTACAACTTAGAACTTACACAAACTAATCTTAGCAATAGCTCCTTGGGAATTCCTAAAGAAAAAAAATGCATTTTTTAAAGCAGAGTTTCCCAACATCCAGATTTGGCTCCTGCAAAGAGGCAACTGGGACCCAGACAAACTATATTGCAGGATTGCTTTGGCATTTGTCGCAGGGCTGAAAGAGCCTAGTGAAAGGACCTGGACTAGAGCATACACCAGCTTAATTGGTAGCATGATAGGTGTGGAAAATAATTTATTATCCTCTTTTAGTCTTATAGCTTTCCATAAAAGGAGGTATGCATGGTTATTTTCAATGTCAAAATTCTTTGAGGGAGAAAGATTGACCCAATCTTTTTGGATTGGTAAAGAATTCATTACCCCAGGCTCATTTTGCCACCCTCTGTTCATCCCTAACATTGGCTGCCTGCAGGTTCAGTCTAACCCCTTATTCTATCTACAATATAAAAATGTGCTCTTCCTCAGTCTCCATATCTCACTGCAAGTGTGACCTATGTCCACCATCTATCTATCAGTCATTGCTTATTCATCCATATATTTGAGCCTATTGGTAGTAACCTTGACAATGAATTTTTCTTTAGTGTACATGCTCCTTCTTTGCAGTGACACATATCTCCATTCCTGAAAATCTATCAGACAATAAGTTACTTGAAGGCAGAGGCTGTATCTTAGTAGTTATTGAATCCTAGTGATAAGCACAATTACTGACTCTTGGAAGATATTCAATAACTGTCAGTTGAACTGAATGGAACTATCTTGAGTGGACCCAATCCTGAGACCCCTAGGTGCCCACAGCAATTTTTTCTGCATCTGTCCTACCCTTCTCTTCCTAGATGGAGGCTTTGAGTAAGGAAAAGAAAAACTGGGAGATGGTGAGCAAGGGGTGAAGACAGAAGTGAGGCTTTCCTTACAGGCTTCACAGAGGTTCTCCTAGGGGAAAGGCTGAGGAAGAATTCAATTTGCTGCATGTTTACAGTAAATTTACAATTTACAGTGTTTCTTGACCTAGGACCTTGCTCTCCTGTTTCATTGTTGTTTAAAAGTATGTTATCAAAAAAAAACAGTGGAAGTGCTGAGGAAAGATATTGTCCAAATTATATCGTGATATTGTATTTATGTACTGATATGTACCAACAAATCCCATCAATATGTACAACTATAATGCACCAATAAAAAAATGTGGGGGAAAAATAGTCTGGAATTTCATATTCAGCACTTACTGACTCAAAATGAAAGAGACTAAAAAGAAAAAGATCTGTGAGATACTCAGCAAGAATGTCAGGTAACCAGCAGTATATATAACTTTCCCCAATTGCTCTACAAGGATAATACAAGTTATTAGAATACAAAGAAAAATCACCAAGAACATGAGGATCTGCCTTCTAACAGGACAAACTTTTGGTTTTCAGCATATAGCCTCTACATAACTGTTAGAAGCTCTGGGCTCAAGCCTTAGTTCTGTCAAGTCTGAGCTGTGGAATCTTAGAACCACTCAGGCTCATTGGCCCTCAGGTTCTGCTATGATCAAAGGGAATCTAGACTTCCTGCCCATCTTCTCCACACATTCCCTATATGCATTATACCAACTCTGTGTGCAGACCTCTTTTAGAGAACATGTCATATTGGATTGTAAATATCTGTGCCCTTGTCAGTCTGTCTTATAGATTTTGAGAATGGAGAGAATATTCAGTGCTTGCTGAGTGTCCTCTTCCTGGGTCCTCAGTTGGAGAAAGGGATGTTTGGCTTTCTGGGATCTTCTTCATAAAGGTACCAATCCACCCCCCCACCCCTCCAATCAAGAGAGCTCTGGCTTCATCACATAATCACTCTAAATGCTCTACCTCCTAATACTCCCACCCTGAGGGTTAGATGGATTTTGAGTGAACACATTTAGACCAGGACATCTATGCAGCTTCTTGCCATCCTTGTGCTAAAACTTCCAGTTAACAGAGAGAACTTCACATGAATCCTGTGGAGGACTGAATGGTGGTTTCTCAAAGTCTTCAACTTACTACATGTGAATGCAATCTTATTTGGGGGGAAAAAAGAGTCTTGGTGGATGTACAGTAATTAAGACTATCAAGAGGAGATGATCCTGGATTAATCAGGTGGGCTCAACTCCAAGGTCCAGTGTATTTATGAAAGACAGAAGAGGAAAAGGCCATGTGAAGACAGAGGCAGAGACTGGAAGCGTGCCATCACAAACCAAGGAACACACCCAACTGCCAGAAGTGGGAAGAAGTAAAGAAGGTTCTCCCCTGAGCTTCCAAAAGGAGTACAGCCTTGTGACCTTGATTTTGGTCCTTTGGCTTCCAGAACCATGAGAGAATAAATTTCTATTGTTTAAAGTTACTAAATGTATAGTCCTTTGTTATAGCAGCCATAAGGCAACTAATCCAATCCCAATCCTTCAGGGCTTCTCCCTGCCTGATCTGAGATCCAACAGCAGCTCCAGGGAGCTGAGAGGCCTCCAGGGCCCCAGAGCCTTGTCATCAGACAATCAGGGACTAGGAAACTCAGTTTCCCTGTCATAAACACGGGCACTCCAAGTTTCATTTGTTGCTTTTGACCACTGGCCTTGGAGAGAGTTAGAAAGCTCTGGGGAATTCAAAGTAATGTAATTTGTCATTCAGGGAAGTGACCAGATGAGAAGTCACCAATTATGGGCTTGCTTAGCAGAGGGAAATGAAAAATAATTGTTGGAAATAGCACAAAGGCCTCCAGAAACAGAGGGGGCTTTCATTTGTGCATCCCCGACTCTGAGAGAGAGGGGGCTTTTCACTTGTGCATCCCCGACTCTGAGAGAGACTCTGGTGTGTGTGAAACTGTGTCTCTGTGTGTTACTAGAAAGACCTGTTTCTTTATAATTTAAATCCAGCAAAGAAAAATTATATCACATGATTCTTTTTTCTGTTTTTTGGTTCAAATTTAAATTATGTGTACAGCTCATGAGTGGCTAATTGATTCTTTCTATGTCTTAGATACCCCCATATGTGAAATGGAGAAAGCAATAGCACCTATTTCATAGGCTTTTGGGGGAAAAGATAATTTTTATAAGTAGATGGTCCTAGCAACGAGAACATAGTATTCAATAAAAATAGGTATTATTATTATTACTGTTGTTAATATTGATACTTGTATCAGAAGATAATGAGGAAAAAGCAAAAAGTGAACTAAGGTTTACTTTATAGAATCAGATAGTCATGGACTTGAATGTTGACTTCATTACAGGCCAACAATGTGATATTGAAAACAATCGCTGGATCTCAATACCCTCATCTGTAAAAGGGAGATAACAACTGTCATCCATCCTAATTATACTGTCATTAAAGAAATAAAATGATAGATGTAAAGCATTTAACATAGTACCTGATACAGGCTGTCATTTGTTTTGGATTCAACTTCATTCATTCAACAAGTACTTTCATGAGTACTCAGGTTTGTGTCAGGCAAGCTGTAGGAGTTTAGCAGTGAACAAGACAGTCACGGTGCCTGTGCTCTTGGAGCTTACCTGTAAGTCGGGGAGAGAGACGTGAGCTAACCAAGAAATAGGCAGAGATGGTTCATCAGAAATCTATCAGGAACAGTGCTGCATTTTTTTTTAAGCAATTCTTTGAAATACTTGGAGGTAAGGTGTGTAAACTAAATAAAGTAGAATGTTGGAACATTTATGTTCTCTTCTCCCCTCAAAGGGGAAGACATTAACTCTAAACATTAGTGGCAGGGAAGGAGAAAGAGAGATAAAAGGGTAGCACTCAGAATCAGGTTCTAAGCATAGGAACTATTTGAGGACAGTAGATTTTCCTTTTGTGGAAACCAGCAAAGAGGAGGTTTACACCTTACATCTAGATTCCAAGATGCTGGGGAATGGGACATGGAATCTTGACTGTATACCTCAGTGCAGGGACTGGAGGTTAGTTGGATCTCAACCACAAAAATGGACTTACGCAAGTAACAAAATATAATGATAATCAGAGCTACCAAAGAGGAGAACAGAGAGCTGCCAGGACCTAACATGGCTAGGAATCAAGGACCTAACATGAAGCACCTAATATGGCTAGGAATCAAGGACCAGTCCTGGAGGAGGTGACACTTGAGTCATAATGTGAAGGATGAAACAGAGCCATCCCCAAAGAAGACCACAGAGCAGCCAGACTAGCATGATGGCTAAGGTGCAGGGGCTAACGGGAATATTCTGTGTTAGAGAATCACACAAATATGGATGCAGGCAAGAGTGAGCACAAGGGAACATTATATGGAAGAAGCCTGGAGAGATGGGCAGAGTTTTCTGAAAAATGTCTTATTAAGGGAAGGACTTCTTTACTACTTATAGAGGCCTGGGCTTCTAGGATCTTCATCAATGATAAAAATGTCAAAAAAGGGTTATCAGAGATGTGGTAAACTGCAAATATTTACACTTAACAAATTAACACTGTTACCAAAAAATACAATGTTATATAAAATCTACTTGTATATATATATATATATATATGATAGTGGGAAGATTTGTTTTTAAAATTGATTGATTCACAGTGCACTACAGGTTGCAAGGTTTGGCAGTGAGACACATATTTCAAGATATATTATGAATGGTTTTGCTCAACCTTATTATGATGCTATCTCTAAAACCTTATTTTAAGATAAGGGCATAAATCTATATCTGAAGGCCTTGGCCATGTGGCCCTCTCATGTACTCCCTCCATCCTGGCCCTTAGTTTAAAGGATCTAAGGCTTAAGAGCTTGCAGTTGTTTAAATAGCTCAAGATTCTTCAGTGCCCATGAGTAGGCTGTGGCCAGTCCCTCACCTGGTATGCATCTCACAGTGAATGTTGACTAACAACGAGTTTGATGAGTAACTTCATCAGTGACTGCACATTAGCACACTTCCTTCCTGTTCAAAAGCACCATCCATGATTGACTTCCCTGCAAAACAAAAAATAAAACAAAATGAAATTCAGAAACAATAAGTTTAAATGGCCCACGTATGTCTTTGGGTTCAATCAGTTTTCTAGCACTGTTCTACCCCTTCACTGCTGCAGTTTGACGTGAAGAAGGTGGTAGACCTTAAGAACCAATGAAATAACCACATCATTCCACGTTGGTGTCTGCTCCCTTGAGTCTTTCTAGCTTAGGCACAGAGTCCCAGGCTTCTCACCTTGCAGGCTGAGGGTGACTTTGAAAGGACATGGTGTTATCCAGAGCTGTGTTCTCATTTTCACTGTCTGGGAGAGGAAATGAAAAGCCTCCAGTGTTCAATCTTGATTAATTTATAGGAATATCCCATCTCTGTTGTGAAACTCATTTACAGAAGTTCCATTTTTATTAACATGCTTTGCGACCTTGAACAAGTCAGCTGGAGTCTCTGGAACTCTAGATAAACTCCAAATTATATATAATTTATATCATGATCCTATTGTGAAGATGCCACAAGAAAAGTATTTAGTAAATTGAGGATAAATTGCAAAAGAAGATCTGAATATTCTTGGAACTAAAGTCAGTACAAATTGGAGGGTCCTCTTTCCAAAAGGAATTTTAAATTATTAGGTACACGGTCTTACAAAGTATCTGGGCAAGTGAGAGTCCATGAACGTTGTTTCTTGGGCTTTTGATGTATATGCATGCCTTTAGTAGGACATGAATGTTAAGTTTTTCATGGTTTTACTTTGTGGAAAAGGATCATCAGACAATAATTATTGTAAAAATTATTAGTACAAACCCTTCTGGTTTACTAGAAGAGAACATTTCTGACCACACTACAGCTACTCTGGGAAAGGCAAGTTTCCCAGGAGAGGTGAGGTGATTTTGCTGCCCAAAGATCCCATTATATTCCAGCTGACTTCAGACTTCGAATACTCTCTTGTTTGGATGAGCCCAGCATAAATGCCTCGGGGCATTCAGTTCAATTTGATTCATTTCAGTGCATGTCTCTGGCATATACCCCAAGGAGATATTGTGTTCACTGTGAAGCTGATGTAGGGGGGGCGGGCTCCAAAAGGAAGATGGGACATTTGTCTGCATTCAAACACTCCTAGTCTAGCTGAGAAGACAGCCCTGACACACATTCAGAAAGTAGAGGATATGGTACTGTAGTGTCATGGAAAACTTGGATCTTGCTTATCGAACTCTCATTCTCCTTTTAAGACAAGCTTAAAACCCTCTTATAAAGGGTATTCTGACCATTAGTCCTGACTGCTTCCACCCATTTCTATCATATTTAGGGCCAGGGGGTGCTCATTTGGCACTTGTTTCCTTTTGTTCTGTAACAACTCTTGCATTATTGTCATACTATTTAAATGTATGTGGCAATAGCAATGATGGTGAGGATAATGATGGTGATGTTTCTTCAACAGGATCATAAGCTCTTGAGGGTACAACTGAAGCCAGATTTGAGGATAGGTAGTTAGTGTAGTTAGGTAAATCAGATCTAATATCAAGTAAGATAAAGAGAATGGAGGCCATTATAGAGAATGGAGTCCAGAAAACCAGAGCAGCACTTGGGGAAATTGAAATGTTTATGTCCCCAAGGCCCAGAACCCATCCTATGGAACTGTTAATGAAACAGCTCCCTGCAAACAGGGAGATGCTAATCACCCCAGGCCCTTCCTGCCCAGATTACTCCTCCAGTCCACCTGTCTCCCACCTTTTGGCCTTCCCACCTGCTTTCAATCACTGCAAGATAAAGGGAAACAAAGGACAGGAATGTGGGAGGACTAAAAGAAGACCTTAGCTATAAAAAAGGGAAGACCTCACCCTTCCACGGATTCCACCTTTCAGGTCCCCTTCTTCCTCCGGGAAGAAGTCTTTTCTGCTGTCCTTTAATAAAGCTTCTACTTTCCACTCTACACTTGCCTCCGTGTGTTTCTTTGGTGTTATACTTCAGCATTCGGGGAAGCAAGGACTCGTCACTGGTAAACAGCGGTAACACAACTAGGTGATTTGCTTCCACATGGATCCATAGCCCCACTTCTGTCCTATTAAGTGAATGCATCAAATATCAAAGATAGCATTAGATGTCTCACAAGGTACTATGGGATTTTTAGAAAGAGAGAAGAGAGGTTTTAGTCAGAGATGCTTTCAGAGGCTTCAGGGGTTAGGTGGATCCACGTGTGGAGGTATTTAATTTATCAGAATTAGTGCATTTCCCCTGTGCTATAAAGCTCATTGTTCCCACCTTTCTATCTCCATATTCCAGACTGAATTAGTGAAAAGAACTTGAAAGTCAGGCAACAGGGGGATTTGGAAACCTGAAGAGAGAAGTTGTTCAAATCATGGCAGAGGGAAAGTGGCAGAGGAAGTTGTTGAAAGGGGCTGTCACAATCTGACTTCAAGCTTCTTGTGAGAAATGGGGATGGGCCTGGGATCCAGGAGTGATGAGATTTGGGGAAGTCTGGCAAAGGCCAATGGAAACCTATGAGGGCTCACATCTGTGGGGAGTGCAGAGAAATGGAAGGCAAAACATGGCAGCCAAGCTGAGGACTGACTGTGAGAGAACAACACTTCATTCCCCAACCACAGCCACCCCCACCCTCCAGGAACACTGCAAATGGGAGACTCTCCCAGCAATTATTCCTGCTCACTTCCGGCAGGATTCTACCTGCCCCAGTGGAGGAGCAGTGTCCTGCTTATCCATGGGCTCAGCTGAAGCAGTTGGTGTATATTCTGAAGTCAGTATACCAGGAATGCTTACCTGACTTGAGCCTTTCTCCTCTTTCAGGACCAAACGTGCACCTCCTGAAACGCTCCCCGGTGTGCCCAGCCAGCCTACCTCAGGGATCTGAGTCCTGCATCATTGGCAGAGCAGCACAGATCCAATGAGTCTCCCAAAGAAAAAACCTTTTCCTTTTCTGTCAGGAATAGTGCCCTCTGTGACCAATGGAGCAGTGGGAGGAAGGAAGGGCCATCAAGTCAGCCAACTAGACCAGATGAATAATGGATCCTGGTAAATTCTGTAAGATGAATCTTCTTCCTATCCCAGGCCAAGAGGTCTATAGCCCTAGTATTTGCACACAATCCTACGCTTTTTGGCTTTTGGGTATTTTTATCTAAATATCTTGAGTTTTAGGTGCATAGTAGGTACCCATATATCCCTTACTGAATGAATTGAGGGTAGGGAATGTACCCTTTTATTTTGACTTAAATGTCAGGTGAGTCCTTTTGCCCAGAAGTTCAGTTTCCCAGGGGTCCATTGATGATAAAAGGTGACCTTGTCACCCAAAGCATTTCTGTCTCTTATTCTCCCTTAGCTTTTTCCCAACAATAAGACCCTCAGGGTTGGAAGCAGGATGGAAGTATTCCCTGCTGTGGGAAGGATCTGATTTCTCAGCAGTTTGATTTTTTTTTTTTTCCCGGGTATAGAAAATGCTGCAGCTGAAACAGAGCCTCGTATCATCTCCAGGGCAGACAAAACTAAATGCCACTTCATAGAATCCTCCCCCACAAGGGCAAAGCTGTTCTTTAATGAAACCCCATTTGGCCGTGGGTAGCCCTAACATTCCCTTTGCAGTATCTTCCAGTTCTGATTGTTTCTTCCATAGGGACCACTGGGGACTGCAAGAGACCACTGTCGACAACCGATAAATGCAGTCTTCAAAGCCACTCATCCATTCTTAATGGACAGCCCGTTAATTTGAGGTCTAGGTCATGAATTTGAATGCTATGCACTGAACACCTCTTCAGCAAGAAAACCTGGTTTTGCCTCAGGGTAAATGGTGATTCATTAATTGTAATTAAATTAGGCTGGTGGCTTAAACTGGATGTGACAAAATGAAAATCCCCATATAAAACCTGAGATGCATATCACAGCCCTTCTGTCAATAACATCTAGTTTTTGTCTAAGTGGATTTAAAGGGAATAAGATGCCTCTTCGTTAAGGGGAAAAAAAAAAAAGAAAGAAAGAAAGAAACTACCTCAGTTAAATAGGGAAATAAATAACTTCTGAATGATTCTTTCTTTTTCATTCAGGTACTAGTATAGAAACCTGAAACAACTAACAAGGGTTTTAAGTGCCCCCTAAAAGTCTGGGAAGAAACTGGCAGCACCTAGATTTAGCACTTTCAGGGTCAACTATGGAGCTAATCTACCTACATCACACTGGCCTTGGGGTACACTGTGAGCGATCTTGGCATCTCCAGCACAATTGCCTCTTAAATCAGTGGACTAAGATCTTAGATGGAAGTCTGGAGTCCTGAAACCTCATTTAGTATCTTAGTATCTTGTTGTTGACTTTGAGACTGTTCCTGAAATTCCTTATCTATGAAATAAGGGGGTTAGATAAGGTCCCTCTTTTATAACGAAAGAAAGTTCAACAAAATCCCAACATGAAATGAGCAAACATGAGTTGAACAGAGTAGAGGTACCTCACTTGTGAGACCCACAGCTCCACTTTTGAGCCTAGAAGAGTCTCAGAGGAACCTGGATGACAGTGGAACAAAATCTGAAGCCTGTTCAACTGGTTATTGTCCCGGGCTCTTCTGGCTCCAAAGATTGTGAAAAGTGGAGTGTCCATCAAGTTATCACCTAAAACAAATATGTTAACCAATTCTGTCTCTCTCCTTTCTATTATTCTAGAGCATCATTTTGCATAAAAAGCAAATTGACAGTGTATATGAGTTTGAGCAGAGGACCAGAATCACTGCAAATGGTATAAAATAATGGATTATTATTAGAGAGCAGCCATTACATGATTGTAGAGGTGGTGAAGAATTTCCTGCAAGGTTGTAGAACCTGGTATTTCGCTAAAACCATCATAGGTCAGTTTTGATCGCAGTTGGAGAAGAAAACTGAACACAAAGTAAGAGAGACCAAGGGCAGACTAGAACCCATGTTGACACCTTCGTTCACACTTGACCCAGGAAGCATGATGGAAGAACACCTTGAGGGAACAGGAGAAATGGAGCCTGCTCTATACAGACTGGGATCTCTGAAAACGTGAACTCCCAAATAAAACTCTCCCTCCTTTAGAATCATTCTTGTCAGGTCTTTTGGTGACAGCAGTGAAAAAAACTGACTAAAACAAATATGTTAACCAATTCTGTCTCTCTCCTTTCTATTTTTCTAGCATAAGATATGATGATAGTAGTTATAGTTCAGTATATAAATTATGTTATCAAAAAGGTAGTGTGACTCAGAAGAAGAAAGAACACAGCAAAATATGGTAAAATGACTCTTATGTGGAAAGTGTTGGCATGTTTTGATTGGATGAGACTGAAACAAGATTTTACTTTTGTCTTTTTTTTTTTTTTTTGGAAGTTCTCTAAATTGAAAAGAAGGGCACATAAAAGCCACTTTGAAACAGGATGAACTGAAGTGGTTTGGTATTCAACTATGCTATACTGGAGCTCTGAGAAAACTCTTTCCTGTATGATTCTGCATTAGGGTTGATCACAAGACATATTTATGTAAAACCTGAGAAGCAAAAGTTAAGTAGCTGCCTTTCTTTGCTCCAAAGTTGGCTTTGAGGGTCTGTGACAGCCTGTGAGTTTTGCTGTTGATCTCCTGGCTCACTGTCCCAGGATGGCAGCGTCCTCTGAGTACCTGTGTGGTTGAGCATGGTTGAACAACTTCCTGGGCTGCCCTTTTCCAGCAGTGTACCCCACTGATCTCTGATCAAATGAATTTTTACTTCTACACCCTTGAACCTGAGATGGGTATGGTCTTGCCAATTTCCGAGATGCCCTCAAGCCATCTTTCTTATTGCCTCTGGGCAAAGTCTTTAGGGTTTGTTTAGTGGCCCTGTTGTCTTTAACAACCACATACATATTCCTTAGCCTCAGTTTTATAGGGGCTTTTTTCTCAAGCCAAACTGCAAGTTTTTCAGATCTTTCCACTGTTTTCTGCTCTTAATTATCATAATAAATTGGCCAACAGCCACCAGCAATACCATTGCCACCACCAAAGGTATTGAATGCTATGCTGCCTGGAAATTTCTTCAACCAGATTAAGAAGTTCGTCGTCTTTGAATCGAGCCTCACACAGTCTCAGGACCCAGGCAAAATGCAGACAACTTCTTAACCAGAACAGAATATGGATGATCTCTAGTCCAAGAGAGTCCCTGTGCTCTGAAACCTTGTAAGCCATGACTTTACTGTCTGAAGTCCTATTGTAAGGGTCCCGCGAAACGTCGGAGAAAGAGACCCCCAAGTGACCACTCATGCAATTGGCAGAAGGGGATTTATTGAACCAGCATGCTGGGGCTCCGTGCCCACTCAAGAAGGGAAAGCAGCCCAGAGCCCCGAGCAGGGGCTGAGCACTGCTTAAGTACACTTTTTTTGGGGAGGGCGGGGGTTTTACATACATCACAGTTTCCTTTAACAAATCATTATACACCGCGGGAAAATCAAACAACAACTCCTAAACATGATTAGCTCATTCATTGGCGGGAACAGGTCAGGCTGGAGTGATAGGTCATTTCTAAACGGGGTACACATTCAAACTGATTGGTTTTAGGGCCTAGAGGACTACGTGACCAGTTACACAGAGTCCCTAGTTACTGGACAACCAGGGAGTCAGTGGGAATATTTACTGGGCAATTCCAGTATTGTCCTAACAGCTACAGGGATTTCAGGTTTTGCAGGTAACATAGAAACCTAACAATACCTCCTTTACATTTTAACTCAGACCTTGCAGCTTAGAAACTTTTACAACACCTGGTCTTTTACCCTTTAACTTTTACGCTTTAACTTCAATTTCTTTTACCCTTACACTATCATCATTCTGGTGTTTTGAACTTCTATCAGAATTGCCTCTTAGGGTCCACTCACAACATTCTAAAGGTCTTCCAGCTTGCATGGCTAGACTTTCCAAACTTCCACAAATTCAAGAAAGCTCCAAAAGCTTCTGAAACACATGGTCAGGTTAGTCACAGCAACAACCCCACTCTTGGTACTGATTTCTATTTTAGTCAGCTTTTTCACTGGTGTGTCCAAAAGAACTGACAAGAACAACTTTAAAGGAAGAAACATTTATTTGGGGGATTCACATTTTCAGAGGTTTCAATCCATAGATTGTCAGCTCCATTCTGTGAGACTCAAGGTAAGGCAGAACATCATAGCACAAGTGTGTGGCAGAGAAAAATAGCTGTGGACATGGCACCAGGAAGCAGAGAAAGAGAGAGACTGCAGATGAGGGACAAAATATAACCCCTCAAAAGGCACCCATCCAATGACCCACCTCCTCCAGCCTACAGTTACCATCCAATTAATCTTAATCAGGATTAACACACTGATTAGGTTAAGGCTGTCATAACCAATCATTTCATCTCTAAACCCTTTTACATTGATTCTTGAGCTCTCATGAGCTCTTTGGGGACACCTAATATCTAAACCATAACAATATTCAAATATATTTAGGTTAAAATATGGAAGAAATGTTTATAATTATTGTAGTTTTCATCTTCATGACTTCTCACATATTTATACTTGGTATTTATAACTACCTCCATCTTTTACACATTCCATATTCTTTTACCTTTTACAAGACCTTAGTTGGAAGTATTTCTTGGCTGGTGGAGCAACCAAAATCTTTATTGCTAAGAAGTCTGGGTCATTAACAGTCTTTCATGCAATGTGTTCCCACTTTTATCACAGAGAAGTCTAGGAGGAAGACACACAGGAAGTGAAGTGCACATTTTTGGCAGGGTAGGAAACTCCTTTTTATAAACTCTAATGTGTTTTTTTCTAGTGTTTCAATTCTGCCTTTGGCTCACATCTGGGGTGTGGCAGGACTATAACTCTCTATTGAGGTGATTCCATCAGACTTCTGATACCTGGACCTCCAGTATTTCCATGGACACAAATAAGTGGACCACCCATCTAATTTAGTGTGAGGGACACCATGGTCAATCAACCAAGGACAAAGGCATTCTGTTTTCTGCATTTACAAATAGTGTCATGATAAAAATCCTTATGTATGCATGTTTGCATATTTGTGCAAACATAGGATACATTTTTAAATAGGAAGGCACAGGCTATTTCTTTTTAGGAGCTCCTGGTTATTTTTTTGTTTATCTGTCTCAAATATAATTCTTCCATGATAATAATGAAAAAAATCACAATCATCATTTCTATTTAACTATCTGCTATTTAACGATTGCACTTAACTATTTGCTAAACTCTTTCCTTAAAGTGTGTCATTTGGTCCTTACAAACATGATAGTATTATTTTTCCCATTTTAATAATGAAAGAGATTCACAATTTCAGGAGCACACACAGTCCTGAAAACTGTGGTGTAATGAACATCAGAGCCTTGAGCAAGATCTCAAAGGTAATGATTGGTAGAAGTAAGTTTAAACCTTCCCTTTCCACAAACCAGTTTCCTACATTATGGCTCAGGAAAAAAGATAAATATCTTACACCTCAATTTCAATAACTTTTAAAATTAGTTTTATGCATTGTCATGTACACAAAACCAGAATCTACCCTTGGTTAAGAATTAGATGAACAATGGGAATCTTGAAAGCATGTGGTCAAAACAGTTCTGACAAATGATTGTTCCAAGTTGTTGAAGATGTTCAGAAATTGGTCTCTGGGAACAAGGGACAACCATAACATGGTAGAATAGAAATAGAGCAGTTCTTTACTATTTGTGTAGTTTTAACACATCAATAAACCTTCACTGCCTCATCTATAAAATGGGGAAAAGACTAAAATCTATTTCACAAGGATGTCAAAGGTAGTCAACATCCTGATGCACTGTAAAATGCTGTACTAAGTGTCATAATTACTACCTCGGGGCTACAGCAAACTGAATAGCTAAACATTAAATCAGCAGTCATTAGGGTGATCATAAGTGTGTGTCCTGGTTTGTCTAGGGCATTCCTGGTTTATCACTGTTGACAGGGTGTTTCATTCCATTTAGCACTATTAGACTCTCTCAAATGTAGCCTGGGCTTCAACAATAAATTATATAGGACCCAAGGATCAAGAGTAGAGCAAACCAGACACTTATCAGATGTAGAGGTAACTTGGTGGCACAGTTTCTACTCCCTATTATTCCCCTCCCTCTGGAGAGAACTAAACCTAAATGAGCCTAACCAAGAATATGGATTTTGAAAATCATGCCTAGCCAAGAAAGAATTTAATGACTGTCTGCTCATCTCCCACTAGTTGATAGCCCAGACCTGGTAAACAGTGTGCATTACAAAGTAGCAAAGGTTTATGCAGTTCTCATTATGTGACAGGCACCGTTCAGAGTGTTTTATATTTTCAACACTGTTAACCCTTACAACAATCCCATAAGGCAGGTTATCAGCTGCATTTTACAAGTAAAAATTTGAGGCACAGAGAGTTAACTGCTATTATGGTTTAGATGTTATTTATGTTCCCAAGGGCTCATCTGTTGGAGATTTGGTACCCAGGGTGTGGTATTAGAAACTGATAGAAACTTTAAAAGGTGGGGACTACTGGTCCCCTTAGAACTTTGAGAGTGGTGCCTTCAGAAAAGAATATTGGTCTCCTGGAAAGAATTCTGGCTGCACAAGTTGTTATAAAACCTTGAGCCTGGCCCCATCCATCTCTCTCGTTTCCTGTATGGCAATAGGATCACTTGCTCTCATATGCACTCCTCCCATTGCCATCTACCCAGATGTGATACAGCTAAGAGGGACCTCATCAGAACTGAGCTGATACAGGTACCAGGCCCACGAACCTCCAAAACTAGGAGGTCAAACCACCTTTTGCTTTATAAGCTATCTGCATCAGGTATTTCATTATAGTAATTAAAGACTAATGCAAGTACTTTCTGCAAATTCACATGTGTGTGAGCTGAGATTTTGAATATAATTTGATGGTCTTCAGAGTCTACACTCTGCACATTCAGTTATGCTGCTTCTTATTCCATTGTGGCTAGGAGCAGAACAACAAAGATCACCATTGGTCGCAGAGTAGAAGTAGAAACTCTTCCTTTCCCCATAAAGAAAGCACAGAAGTGAAATTTTGGATATATGTGATTTTTAAAGAGTGGTAATTATTTTCCACTAATAAACATGGACTTCTGCCGCATGTGCTCACTGCCTCTATCCATCATCTGTAACAAGTTACTGTAGTATGTTGACTTACAAAGATATGGATCTGGGGGCTGTGAGTATGATGATTTGTGAAGTTCCTTCCTCTTTCTACACTGATGATTTACTCAGTTAAGTTGTGAGTATTTCTAATGTTGTTGGATTATAGAAAACTTCTCTGATCCATTGCTTTGGAAGAGTCTATAGGGAGACAATGGGATTAGGAAACTGGGGGTGGGGGGCTCTCTGTCTTCTGTGTGTGTTTTTTCACACAAACTTATTGTTCAGCTTTCTGGATACCTCAATTCAATTTTGACACCATCTGGAATTAGGGGCAAACCGCACAGGTTAAGGACTCAGTTTAGCAAGACTGAGACTACCACCACTTCAGATGCCAATCGCAAGTCAGTCACTTATATTTCTGATTGAGGCATTGTAAAGTTGAAGATTTCCCACAACCCTCTCCTCAAGTACAATAATTGGTTAGAATGGTTCAAAGATCTCAGGGAAATGTTCAACCTGCTATTGCCAGTTCACTGTAACTAAATTCCTCTAGAAAGAGCCAAATGGAAGAGACATACATGGTGAAGTAGCCTCCATGATCTTTCTGGATGCTCTATATGCTCACCAACTCATCCATGATTTTTCTGGATGCTCCATATGCTCACCAACTCAGTTTTCCACATTCCATCATTTAGGGGTTTCTTTGAGGTTTCACAATTGATTTTAATCATAGGCCCTTGGTGTTAAAATTGATACTATAGCTCCTCTTCCCTCCCCAAAGGTCAGAACAGGGAATGAGGCCAAAAGCGTCAATCCCCTGAGGACCATGAATGTACTCCCTCCTGAGGGTGTCTATTTGCT
Source organism: Marmota flaviventris (assembly GCF_047511675.1). Lineage (NCBI taxonomy): Eukaryota > Metazoa > Chordata > Mammalia > Rodentia > Sciuridae > Marmota > Marmota flaviventris. The sequence goes on along the minus strand of NC_092499.1, from coordinate 100,721,711 downwards.
GCTGATAGTGGCGGTCCAAGTCAGGGACTGTATATCACAGCTGCCTGGCATCTAGGTATGGTAAGAAAAGTAATTTTCATGAATAAAACATGACCAGAAGTGACACTTGTCCCTTCTGGGTGAGTGGATACAAAGAAGATGTGCCTTTTCTTTACTCTGTTTCTCATGTTCATGGCTAGAGAGGTTTCTGAAGCTCTGGAAGGGGCAGGAGGCACCAGGCAGAAGAAGCCTGGATCCTTGAATGACCATGTGTAGAAAATTCACTGGCCAGCCAGGAATGCCTTTCTTGGGCTTTTGCATGTATTTTTAAAAAATGCATGCTCAGACTTGGGGATAGATTTGGAGAGTATGTTTGTTACAGCACTGAATTAATGCAGTCACTCACATAGGTAGGAGCTAAACCATTGCAGGCCTCAATTGGACTTCTCAGTTTTACTATGAAACAAAAGAGCTCTGGGAACTAAATCCAGCATAAAATTACGTAGTCACACAGAAAGACAGTTGCCTCTATTAGAAATTCCCATTACCTTTGGGCCAATACAATGCCTCTCCTTTCAAGCCTCTGGGAATCTTTTAACATTTGCCATGCTCATAGTGCAAAGACAGAAGAGGACCAGGATTCCTCACACAGGAAAGCTCCAAAAACAATCTGAATCTTCCTCATCACCAGGGTTCAGCTGGGGTTGACAGTGTATGCTTCTGGGTAACCTGTCCCTCATTGAGAGAAAATTGGGTGCAGGTTTTCCTATTAAAATGCTTCCCATTTTCCCTAAATACATGGTTTGAGGCCTCATCTTTTGGCTTATTTAATAAGTGGAATAAGTTCCCATTTTTATTGTTGTTGTTATTGTTGTTGCTTTATTTAGGTGAATATTGAGGGTGAGTGGATGAGTGTTTAGAAGAAGATGATATTCTGTTATTCCTTTTGCATTGATTTTGGTTTTGAAAAATGTGACTACCCTCCTCCTTATTTTACCTCCTGCTCCTGTTCAAAGTTCAGCAATTCTTTGATATAAGGAGAGTAACTAAGAACAGAGTAGGGACGAAGAGCATGAGAAGAAGATTAACATTAAACAGGGATGAGAGGTGGGAGGGAAAGGGAGAGAGAAGGGAAATTGCATGGAAATGGAAGGAGACCCTCAGGGTTATACAAAAGTACATACAAGAGGAAGTGAGGGGAAAGGGGAAAATAATACAAGGGGGAGAAATGAATGACAGTAGAGGGGGTAGAGAGAGAAGAGGGGAGGGGAGGGGGGATAGTAGAGGATAGGAAAGGCAGCAGAACACAACAGACACTAGTATGGCAATATGTAAATCAATGGATGTGTAACTGATGTGATTCTGCAATCTGTATATGGGGTAAAAATGGGAGTTCATAACCCACTTGAATCAAAGTGTGAAATATGATATGTCAAGAACTATGTAATGTTTTGAACAACCAACAATAAAAAATTTAAAAAAAAAAAAGTTCAGCAATGATGTCTCCGTCCAGCTCCTTCCTGGATCAGGAATCTCAGAACCCTGGGCACTGGTCACAAGGCCTGAGGAAGCCAACACAAGCTGTGTGTGCCCAGGTGTGTGTGGCGCCCTCTCATCCAGCTGCCTGTGACATCCAGGGAAGAGCAGCTGCCTGCCTTTTCCTTGCTAATTTTTCTTCCCTGCTGAGCTACATGGGGGAGAATAATTGCCTTCACTCTGAGCGCTGACATTCCCACATTCAAGCACCTGCTCTACCTCTGTTCTCCCAGTAGGAAGACAATTTCTGCCACCATTGGTGTTTCCTTCATAGCCTACCTACTGATTAGAGAAACACACTTTAGAAGAGGCAGTTGGAGCCTGTGACTGTGGCCAGGGCTGAGGCAGCATTTTGGAAGGCTGGTTGGCATTTTCTGCTCATGAACTGTGAACCATGGTGGGAATTGGCCAGAGTGGCTGGGCAAGGAACTTAACCCCATCTTACTCTTTTAAAAGGTTCCAGCCCTGTCTGCTGAAATTAGTCAGGAAAGCTTAAACCCAGGAAAAAGAAAACCAAGTCATTGTCATTCTAGGATATTGTGTTGAATTTGTCAGAAGCTTTTTTCAAGGTATTCAAAGTTATTTTGTGGTTACTAGAGGGTTGAAATCAATTTTTTTTTGTTTTAGGATGTGCATTCTTATTCTAGATTATAAATTATGATGCTGTAGCTGTATGAATCTGGGCGGGATCAGAGGGCCAGAGTAGCACCATCTCATGGTGGAGGAGAAGCACAATCTAGGATTCTAAGATTCTCCCTTTACAAGTAAGTCATGCGTTGTTGATACAAATAAGCCAGGAGAGAGACAGCTCTGATGTCTCCCTTTATCATGCTCAAAAGAGCCAGCCACTAACTCTTAATTAGGATTAAAATGCTTTTCAATTTTTAAAATTTCTATGTTTATATTTCTTAATCATGAAGGTAATAAACTTTCAGTAAATAAATATTAGATCAGGGGTTGACAGACTATTACCTACAGGACAAATCTGACCCTCTACCTATTTTTTTAAAATAAATTTTTATTATGATACACCTGTGCCCTTTTATTTATGTTTTGTCCAAGGTTCCTTTCATACTAAAGCAAGTGTTGAATATAATTAAATAACTGAGAATGTCTAAAATATTTTCTATGTAGATCTTTACAGAATTTTTTTCTGATATCTGTATTAAACTGATAAAAAAATAAAATTCATAATCTCATTACCCTGAAATCATTAATGCTAATATTGTCTATTCCTCACTTTTTATTCCTATGGAAGCCATTTTTGGGAAAGAAGATGGATCTTCCCCAGGCCAAATTTGGTTCAGATGTTGAAAATGATAGTCCACTTACACACTGAGAAGACACAGAGGTTTATTGCTCACATAGGTTTTTCTGGAGGAACTGAAAAGTCATTCCAAACTGCCTGGAAATGGCTGGAAGAGCTGGAAAAGTAGGCTGGCTTGGGATTTTTAGGGTGTTGACAGGGTGGGGCCATAGGGAGGTAAGGGGCTCATATGGTTTGAAGGTTGTATATGGTTTGAATCATGCACTGGTGCTAAAGGTGGGAGCACCTGGTTTTCTCATCTGCTTTCCCAGATACGGGGCAGAAGGGGAAGAAAGAGGATGAGGCTTAAAAGAAGTTAGTGGTCAGATATCATAAAATGGAGTTGCTCCTTATTACACCACCACATGCCCTACCACGCTCATTCACCCTGTAAGGCCCTCCCTGGCTTCTGACAGAAAACAAGTGGCTTCACCTTCAGTAGTTTCTTCTGGGAAGAATTCAAGGATTCCTTCCCTACCATGTGCTCTGACTTTCCCAGGGGGAAAAAAAAAAAAAAAAAAAAAAAAAACATTTCCTGGGTCACAGTAAAGAGAAAGAGTAAAGAAAGGTGGGCAAAGAACTCAAATCTCCCCCCATGATTCTCCTCCTTTACTCCTTGTGCTCCTGTACACCCCATTTTCTGTTTTGTTCCTTGAAAACTTGGCCCCTAGAAGAGCAAGGCACCTTCCTTGTAGGGGAGAAGAGCCATTCCTGTGGCAGCCCAGCGGGAGTGGCTAAGACTAATTCTGTTTTAGGTCATGGGGGAAAGTTACCTCCTTCTTTTTTCTCTCCCTTCAATTTATTTTCTTTTGTTACCAGAGTTGAAGAAGTATCTACAAGTGTAAAATTAAGACATGAACCCAAGGGAAAGATCAAGTTTTGCCTCTAACCTGGGAGAAAGATATCCACCTTTCAATCATGTATTGGAACTCTGCTCATAGACACCTATCGGGCTCTGGATTTAGAGCCTCAGCTCCTGATAGGACTCTTCTGCCTGGAACATTTATCTTGTTGGATCTTCCTTGGGAGCCTCACCAAGGAGCAGCTGAGAATGGAAGCCGGGGTCCTGGGCTTTCAGCCATCCTTCAAACACTGCTGGCCTGAGACATGCTTAACTGAAGGATGAAGATGAATACCCTGAAAGCTCTAAGGAGGAAGAAAGAGGATGCAAAGAGTGGGAGGTAAGGAGAACGAGGACTTTTCTATTATGTGCTAGTTACCTTTTAATACAATACCTTTTAATATGGAAATTCTCAAACATACACAAAAACCTTGAAAGTGCTCAAGACACCCCATGTACTCATGCATCTCATCCAAGTATTGTTCAATGTTAGTTTATATTCTACACAACAACTCTGAGAAACAGGTATGTTATCTTTTATGTTAAATAGGTTTGGAAACTTCTGGTTACTTAAAATCAGACCTGGTAGTTTATGGTAGAAGAAATGATAGTTCTCTTTAGTTCTTCACTATTATGTGATCCCCAGGAATGGCTCTGCAAAGAAAGGAGGACTTAACTAGGCATGTCATAAAAGAAACAAGGGGACCATCTGACAAAGAGAGTGAGGGAGTCCACACCCAGTGGGAGAGATGAGGAGAGGGCGCTGGTGCAGATACTGGCTGCAGGAAGAATCTTCTATTCCTCATTGGTGTAATGTCTGGAAGGTTCTCTCTCTGTACCCAGTCACCACCAAACATCCAGCCTTCCTGTGCAACAAAAGGAGCTCATCAAACAGCAACTCCCTACTATGTGCTTGCCTGCTAAGTAGAGATAACCCTTCCTTTTACCAGAAAGAAACATTAATCCATGCTTTCTTATAAGATCTCAGAGCAGAGGGTCTATCTTTGCTTCCTGAGTATGTATGCAAGTGATGTCTCATCACCAGCTTAATTTTATTTATTTATTTATTTTGCCACCAGATTAAATATTGCTTAGCCATTTCAGAGGGAGCCTGGTTTGCTTCTTCCTGCTTTGTTTATTATTGAGTGCTTCCAAATAAGGAACAAGAGTCTACGGAAAGGGAAATGATTGTTTGAATCTGCAAGAGGATGTTAGAGGACATCTTCAGCAATTTTAATAATAGCTTTGGAACAAATGCCTGTATAGTCTTGAAATGATGACAAGTGAAACCCTAAAAAGCTTTGTTGTCTCAGGGAAGACAGAATTGAAACTGGGAGGATGGACATTAAACATGTAGAATAAGAAGTTAAAAGCCTGGTTTTGTGTTGGTTTTATGAATTCATTAAATAAATGAAACATTAAATAAGCACTTATATGTCTGATTTTTTTCCCAATATTCAGATATCTGACAATATATTATGTATAATCTATATAATTCTGAAAAAAATTAGTCACATTTATAATATTTACCCCATGTACAAAACTTGTCTGAACTTTTAATACATATAAGAAAAAAGGTTTGATAAAACATTCTTTTGCTTTTTAAATCCTGGGATGAAATTGTGAAGGATATGGCTCTTTGGTCCACTTTGTTAAAAGCTCTCAGATCCAGCTTATTAAGAGCATCCAAAATGTCCTTAGTTATCTGCTTCTAGCGCTATTTTAAAATTTTCATTGTGTTTAAGTCAATTTCTGTCTGGAAAACCTACACACAGATCAAGTCACATTTGGAAATGTGCATTTGGAGGAAAGTTCAAGTGTCATTTCTGGAAGGTGAGTGGAACTTCTATTGCCGTATCCCATGAATGGTGGTTGTCCTGGTTAGAAGCAAGTGTCCAGTCAGTGTCAGGTCTTTAGGAGGCATGGAAGGGGAGAACTATAGTTGGAGGAGGAGAAATGGAGGATCATTTCTGCTCCAAGTTTTTCTCTTTTTATGGTTTAAGTAGAAACTTTTGGGATTCTAGGCATGTTTTATTGCCCATCCTCTCGCTCTAGTGGGAGAGGAGGTGTACAGATAGAGAATAAAGGGTTTTATGGCAAGTGTTTGATGTTGCTGGGATATTTAGGAATTGTGTTTGTCCTTCAGGGAGAACTTTTCATATGTTCCTCTAAGGATAGAAAAGGAAGGATGACAGGCTGCGTAAAGTGATATGAACCAAAATGACACACAGGAGACAACTTAGCATCAGGCTTATAGGTTTTCTGGTGGGACCGAGAGATTTGAACAATCTATACCAGACACAGAGCCACTGGGGACTAGCATAAATGAGTTTCTCTGCCACTGCTCCCAAATTGGTGTAAAAGTAGCAGTTCCAGAGAGATTGAGCCTTTTCTTCCTTGGCAGCTAATGGGCCTGTCTGGTAACACACAAACCCCAAGCATGTTCAGAAGGCTCCAGGACTATGATGGCTCAGCATCCCTCTAGTGTGGTATCCTCGAGAAAAAAATGTCCCAGCTGCTCTATTTACATGAACTATTCTTTAATCTCACTCCTGAACAGCAGTGGTATCATCTCCCTGCTGTTCCAGTGTTGCTATGACCTTGCTGTCAAGTATTAGAGCAGTGGATGTTGTACTCAACATGAAAGGCTGAATGGAAGTGAGCATCTGAAGTTGGAATGCAATCATCTTTAGGAATGATTCTACTATCAAATGCCTAATGTGATGCTATGTAACTGCACCAATTCATGCTTTTCATTTCTTCTGAAAATACATGCCCTGCATTTTTAAGCATCCTGTATTATACTTTTAAATATAGGCCAATGTGGAAATTGTATAGATTTTATAATAAACATTTTAAAATTTTGTTCCACTATGTATAAAAACAAACAGTGCCAGTATGCTATACATGGTGCAATCCATACACAAAAAAATTATGACTAATGTGTGTATAATTAAGTCTAACCTTGATAAAAATCAAAGAAATGTGCATCAAGACAATAATAAAGTGCAGATCTTTCCTTATCATATCACCAAGCACAAAAGCAAGAGTTAGTATGTGTGGGAAGAAATGGATATTTTTCAATGGTGTTAGGAGTACAAATTGTGTTTCTGGGGGTGATTTGAAAATATGTATCAAAATATAAATGTACATATTCCTTAACTTGGTAAATTCATTTTAAGGAATTAATTCTAAGGATAAACAGACGAGCACGTTAAGATGCTGGTATACAGAGGTTCAGCAGCACTGCCTATAACACAAAACCATGGAAACAAATGTTTATCAATAGAAGATTGCTTAAATAATGTGTAGTATAAGCCAAACAATAGTTTGTAATCATGACTTAAAGCTATACTATGAAAGCATAACGTAAAGCTATGTTATGGAATAGATTCAATGTGTTGTTAAATTAAAAATAAAACATTTTTTATATAAAAAGCACAGGATAACACATTTGCAAATTTTTATGAGAAAGATGTGCACCAAAATGAGAATAGTCGTAAATGTCTTATATGGGCAGGGGAGGGATTCTCTGGGAGTTCTCTTTCTCTTTTTTATAGCTTTCTTGATTGCAAAGGTTTATTTTTTTCACTTGTTTACTTCTGATTAATTTATTCAACGAATTTACTGAGTTTCTACCATGTGCCAGAAACTGTTCTAGACCTTTGGGATACAACACTGAATAATTTCAGTTCAATAATCCCTATCTTCATGGTACTTACATCTTGAATAATATGTTAGATAATATGTGCCCAAGAGAATAATTATTTGCTTTCATCAAGCAAGGAAAGGAACTAGGAGGGAATCTTATCCATCTTCTATTCTTTCCCTTGGCCTAGCACAGTTTATGGCAGAGCAGGGCTCAATGATTTTTCCTAAGTGAATTTAAGAACATTATTTGGCCAGGCTACCATGCAGGAGGCATGCTACCGGACCTTCAGCCCTGGGCTCTTCTGTCTTGGGTGCATATAGATGAGATCTCCTTCAATTCACTCATATTTTTCTTTGGACTCACTAACATTCAGTTCATCTTGCCCAATCACACTCTAGATTTGGCCTTCTTGAGATTAGTATTTTTCCATGGGCTAAACTTAGTTTCTTATCATTTTTTCTTCCCCCATTTATTTTGTAGGGTGGATTATCTCTGTATATAGCTTATTCCATACATATGAAGTATAGAGATAATGTCAAATTGTCTTTATCCTTTGGGGAAGTACTCCTAAGTTTCTCTACATAATTGCCATAAATCAAAACATGCCTGGCAATAGCAAATGCACTGTTGCTGAGTGCCCTCTTTTATTTCCTTCTTCAGTCTGTACTTGGCAGAATTCTACTCTTGTTACTACTCCATGACTTTTTGTCTCAGGAAAATTAGTCAGATTATAGAAAGAGGATGCAACAAGTTAGAAAGACAGAAGGGATAGTAAATAACAAGGATCCTCTCATAAATATTATTTCAGCTTTTAATAAAAATATGCACTCACATGCTCTGAGACAGATGTCAAGGGCAATTGGGATCTTAAAGCATGACAACAAAATTTAGGATATAGAGGACAAAGAAATGTGTATTAAGCAATTATCTTCCACCTGTCTTCACAAATGAAAGACTTAACAAGGGATTCAATTGCTAAGAACAGCAGATGAGAAATGAGTACACACATAGATTAATATAAAAATGGTCATGATAAGCTTAAAGTATTATTGATGAACACAGAGTAATGCTTTTTTAAGTAGCTAAAAACAAACATGGTTTTGAAGTTGCATAATAAAGGCCATTATGAATATTCCGTATAGGAAGTCCTTTGCATGAATATTTGAACTTGTTGCCAAAACAGAAACAGCAAACAAATACCTCATCAGGTCCCACAGTCACACCATTAAATAGACCATCAGTAGTTTTAGTTTGCAAAGCTCTCAGGTCCCCCCAGTGAATTCAAGAAAGTTTGATCATATTTCCCCAATTCTTCAAGTATGCCACTGCTATCAGTTTTGTGTTTCACTTATTCTAAGAAAGTATTTCTTCATTAGTAGAATGGATCTATTAATATTTGCCACCAAATCAGCTCTCCAAAATGAGTAAGATAAGATTTATTAAACTCCTTGAGTTTCCCTATTAAAAATATTTAAATAGTATATGTGATCAGCTTCTTGAAAGTTTTTTTTATGGGGAAATAAGTTTTAGTCACCAAGATCCTTCCTTATGTCTCAGAAAAAGACAAAAGTATTTATGTATTCAGTGCCCTTTTTGCATACAATACCTTAGTTAATCTTCACTACTCTGTAAAAAAAAAGTCTTAATTATTTCCATTATACAAACAAAGTTGAGACTTGGAAATACAATTTTTTCAAGGTCGCATGCCAATAAGTGGTAGAGTCAGAACTCAAATAGATTATGTTGACTCGACTCTGTTTTTTCTCCAAAAGGACAAAGTTTCCTCTTTTAAGAATCCATCCAAAATGCATCTTTCTTTTGGATGTGTTATTTCCATACAGATGTCAAAATATGTAATATTTTTGAAGTTTCTTGTTAGTCTTTAAAGTTATTAATATAACTCCCAGCCTATCTCAGCACATTACTTGTTCAGTTTGTTAGGACTATTTCTGTTATTTGTGCCTGAATACCTTGTCTCTCCTATTAGAATGCAAGAAGTGCAAAGACATGCACCATAACTAAACTTCACTATTATGGATCCTAAGAGAAATCATGTTGTCAGTAATACCTGAAATAAATGACATCAAAGTCCCTGATCTTGAGATGTTAGCTCTGACTTAGATATAATGTTAAATATCTTTTCCTGTTTTTTTTTTTTTTTTTTTTTTTTCTTGGTTCTAAGGGACTGAAGTTCTGAGCAAAAGCATATACTTAGGGATTTTCAGAGAGGATTCATGGAATCCTGAGCAAAGCTGAACAACTGTCTTTCTGGAATGGCTGGAGCTAGTGCTACTCCTAAGACCAGCTTCTTTTCTCTCTTTCTCTTACAGCATCTCCTGCCTATGACTGCAGTGTCTTCTTTGTTTGATGGCAAGCTCTCTCATCTTGCACATGGCCAGTAATGGTATCTCCAACAGGATTCTATTAAAACACTTTTGCCTCCAGCAAACTCCCCACTGAAAACTTTTCATTCTGTCCCTCAATTCAAATTTTTGAGAGAAAGTCTGATTTACCCAGTTTATCTTGGCAAAGCAGGGCACACGGTGCTAGGCCACTAACCAGTGTTATAGAGGGTCTAACTGGCTGCATGTGAAGTTCTTTATTTCCCCTCCCACCTCTTCTTAAAGAAGATGAGGGGAAATAAAGAACTCTCTAATGCCCATATATTCAAACTCAGGTCTCCTTCTTTGTGAGAAGTTTTGCCTTCTCATCTATTATCCAAAGCACACAAGTAGATCAGATTTTAAATCTCAGCGTGACTTCTAATGAATTTTAGCCATTCTCAGTGACAATGTTGATGGAGGAAATATGGTCACTTCTTATAATGAATGGTAGAGTCATAGAATCTAGCAAATTAAAGGGATTTTCGTAGGAAAATGAAGATTACATGACACCAGTTTCAGCTTTGTTCTAGCAAAAGGAATTTTAGGCCCTATCCACACAGAACAACTCAACTGAACATTTGGAAGGCAATTTTTAGTTTTTAGATGGTTTCTGGTTGAGCCTTGAGAAGTGGATTGATCTCCCACAGGTTGAAGTTAGTCAGGAAAATACCGGGAAAAAAACTAGCTGTCAACCTAGAGTCTGGGGTTATTTTAAGCAACTAAATTTTATGAATAAGGCGTTCTTCTGTTACTATCTGAGGATTTGGTTAAAGAAACTGAATTGGTTCTTCAGCACTTTGATCATTAACTACCTTATCAACACAGTAGTGGAGGAGAGAGGACTTAAAACACGTTACTCTCACCCAAAATGCATATCTCATATCCTTTTCAATATTCACTTTGCAATTCCATTACTGATCGCCTTTGACAGCAGGTGTAGTACAACTTTATGAGCAGTCTTTTCATTTTATGGAGCTTTCCATCTGAAATATTAGAGAGTTGGGATTAGTGATTTCATAGACACAAGTTCTATCATTCATAAATCTTTTATTTTAAAATTGAAGGCATTATATTTTAACTGTGTTCTACAAATCTTTCATGGGAATAGAGGTCATTTATGTACTATATGTGAGGTGACGAGACGAAGTATACTTTATGAAGTTTTTGGACCATTAACTCTAGCTTTGAATTTTTCTTCATTTAAAAAAAACAACCATATGTTTGATATGTTTTGAGAGTATTATAGGAAAATCATCTCCAATGAATTTTCTCTTTGTGGTCACTGAGGTAAGTCACCAAGGTGATTGAATTCTCCCAGCAGATTTTGAAATACTTGAAACCAAAAATATTTAAGGGCGTGCCAAATGGGTAGTTCTTTAATTTTTATTTATATTCTATTTTTGGTAGGGTTGTGATTATAGCCTCACCAAGACCAGTGATCAGTAATGAATGTGTCCTGTTGGCAGATCCCTCCAGGGCTCTGATTCAATCTTTTGAGTTATGGGATGAGGACAAAATGAACTATTTTTCAAGCTTGTAAATATGTGACAAATGACAGTGCAAGAACTATTGATTCCAATCACAGTGATACAATGTTTCATAGTCAAGACTGACTCTGGCTTTACAAATTACTTGCAAGTTGAACAGTCAACCCATGCACAACATGCTTCAAACTGGATCAATCTTCAAGAATATTTTTGTCAGTATTCACCTTCAATTTGAATACATTCCCAACATGAAATGGTATTTTCTTCTATTTTTACATTAAAAGGGTGCTGCTGAGTTTCCCCCCAATCTCAGAAAAGGAAGAGAAAAGCAGAACCCTTACAAAATCTCAAGTGACTCTACATGCATTTTTCTGTGTTTTTCTTCATTAGTTATATAACAATAATTAAAATAAAATTGAGACATGCCTCTCAAGAATATGGATCTTAGGGCAGTTACAAATTCATAAGTATTGCCTAGTTCAGCATTCAAATTTGAATCCTGTTTAAACACACCTGGAGAAAAAAGAAATTAATTAATAGGTTAGAATTTTAGCCAGTGGGTTCCTGTTTGGGGTAATTGGAACTGATTATTTTAGAAAAAGTCCCTAACTCAACAGACCCTCTTAAAAAAGAAACTTTTAAAAAACTCCTCACCTAGATCCTGAGCACTATTTATGGAGAAAACTTTTCCTAAACCCTAACTATACCGACCCATTAAAATACACTTTGATGGGACAGAAGTCAGTTTTGTAGCAATTATGCAAAGGCGGCATCTGTACCACCCCCACTCCCGTTGTGGAGCGCCATTTTAAACTTGCCCTCAGGTTGTCATGGTATATTTTATGCAGGACTGACCTTAGCCAAGACTCTGCATGCTGATGTATTATTGACCTTCTTCCCCACTGCTTACTCAAACAGGCCATCTGGGTACCAGGACGTTACAGGGAATATGTCCAACTTTCCAGACCAAGACAAAAATAAATAAAATGAGGTGGGGTAGGATGGGGTGAGGGAAGGGACGGTTCTTTAGCTTGTACTGTGGATTCGTTTATTCAGACATAATTGGCGTGGATCTGGCCAAGGCACAGTTTCATTCTTTGTCTAACCCACTGGCCTCCTAGCCCCTCCCCCCATTGTTCATCTCCATCAAAGTGTGATGAGCCACTAAGCAAGAAAGGAGGGCAAGGACGCGGCAGAGCTACCACCAGCCCCTCATTACAGAGTCACGCTTCTGGTGAGCCTGGAATTAGCCAGGGTATTTGTGTGTGTGTGTGTGTGTGGCCAACAAGCCACAGCCGCCTATCCCGAACCCTGAGCACACTAGTGTGGCCTGCCTTTCACCACCCTCTACTCTGCCCCAAGTGCTGGGCATCTGGAACCTGGTGAGCTGGGTTATCATGGCCAGGGCTTTGTCTTGAGGGGCAGCCCCCAGCTTTTACTTAGTTGAATCACAAAGAACCCAGTCTTTCCAAGACAAGCCAGGCACGTTTGCAGATTCTTCAGTGAATTTTTCCCAGACTGGAATTTATTTTGAGCAACTTCATTTGGTGCGTCCATAGCTTCCTGTCAGTGGGGATATTGACTTAGGAAACCAGCTCGGGATATTAGGTGCAGTTCACACCGTGCCACTCCCCAAGACCCAAAGATAACGGCTGGTTCTTCACAGCACAGGTGCACTACCAGGGCTTTAGCCTCACTTCCTGTTCTTCAAAAAGCTCGTTTACTCTCCTTTTCTTTAGGAAAGTGCTGTTTGTTTACAATTTAGTTGAAAAGGATAAACAGGATTTTGAAAGATGTACATTTTAAATATTTTTATGTTGAAGACACCTTTTTATACAAATATTCACCAGGATATTTTTTGCATAGCATAACAATGCAATATGCAGATATTAGTCAAGAACAAACCACCAGTTTCTGGAAGACATGTTTGCTCCAATGTACTTCCTCTCTTCTCCTTTGTTCTTCTATGACACTTCATGGAGACCATCACAATATCCTCCATCATAGAATTTGTTGTTCATCTATGTCCACCCTTTAGACAGTATAAATAGACAGTGCTGTACTCTGATCAGCTGTGTCTGTGACAGACACAAAGGACAAAACACAATAAATATTTTTCAAATGAATGACCAATCATAGCTGGTTGTTTTATAGAATTTACAGAGCACCTGGTACTTTAGTTGATTATCCCAACCATTCAAATAGGTAGATACTACCCTCATTCCCATTATACAGATTAAAAAGTTGAGGTCCAGAGAGGTTAAGTAGTAGCTAGAAGAATATGAACCAGTATTTTCTTCAGGCCATCTGAGTAGAGAGTCTGGGTTCTGGCTAATAGACCATACAATCAGAGTTGAATACTTAAATATCCCTTTGTGTATGAATAAGAAATGTACGTGTTCATAGTTAGGTAAGGGTGAATCTACCCCATTACTAGGTATACTGGGTTGTTACTCAGGACTTTTGGGAGATAGAACACAAATTGTTGTCTTACAAACAGTAGTATTTGCATCCTGATGTCTCTGCGACTTGAGTTCGTTCCATATGATCTAAATTTGGTTTGGTGAATGCTGACTCTATCTGAGGATGGTAAGAAGGTCCCAGAGAACTTCTAATACCTCTGAGATTGAGAGCAAGGGACAGGGAGAAAAGGGTGTAGTAAGTAAGAGGGGGAAAGTGTGGGAATATTGTCAGGTCGGAAGCTCTGCCTGTGTCCAAGAGTGTTTGGGACCTAACACTGGAAAGGAAGAATGTGAGCTCCGCAATTAAAAGAATCTCCCAGACAGATTAGAGCAGGGACAGGCAAACTACCACCCATGGGCCAAACCTGTCAGTTGCTTGTTTTTGTAAATAAGGTCTTACTGAAAGACAGTCCCACCTGCTCATTTTCATTCTGTCATCGGTAGCCCTTGAGCTGTAATGCCAAAGTCGAGTCCTTGTGACAGAGACTGTATGACTTGTGAAACCTAAAATATTAGCTATTTGTCCTTCTTATGGAAATAGTCTGGTGAACCCTGGATTACATCACGTTAGCAAAGCTGAAATGAATTCCATGTTTTGGGAGGTTTCTTTGACTACGTGGTGTCAGCTGACTCTTAGAATCTTTACCTCCACACCTTTGGTTCCTAAATTTTTGAGCTCCATTGATGCCAGTTCAGCAAGTCATCTCTACCTTTGCAGGCTGAAGACCATAGATATAATTCCCCCTGCCAGTACTCCACACTGCCAAACCTCCCACAAGGGCTCCCTGCCTCTGGTATAAAGTCTCCAAGCTTTAGTCTCCACATCCAATGCATGTGCCTGTGCTGCTCATCATGAACAAACTTTTACAGGACACGCCCTCAGCCAGGCTACCCTGCTCCATGTGAAATGTCCAATGGCCTCTGTGCCCAGTTTCACAAGAAAATACTGGGATGCTTTTAAAAAGCACAGATGTCTGGGTCACACCTGGAAATACTATTTGGAAAAGTACATATTCTTTTGCATGCTACCTTCTTATAGAGACCATCCCTGCTTGCTTTGCCTGAAGGAGAATAATCCCAATGCTTTCTCTCCCATTCGATCTTGTTCTGATTTATTTTCTTAATAGCACTTGTTGGGATCTGACTGATTATTTGTTTACTTCTTCATTGTCTGTCTTTTCACCAAATAATACGAACTTCATGGGAGTGTGGACTGCATCCCAGCCCTGGCCCATAGTTGGGCTTCAAACCTATTTGTCCAATCTACTCTGGTACCTTCCCTTGCTCTGGTCCCACTGTCTTCTCTGTCTAGTTCTAAATTCTTTCCCCATGCCCAAGTTCTCCTATACCACCATCTTAAGGTGGCTGGTGCACAATGCTGCCTCTGGGTTGCCTGCCATCATTTTCTAACACTGCCGTCTCTTCTGCTTCCAGGGTCTTCTCCCTCTGCATTGGTCTAGGAGTTTTATACTTGATCCTTCAGAAGCTACTTTGAAGTTGTGTGCTTCCTTTATTGAGATAAGTAGAGGCGATCCCTTTACCTTTGGAACAGAAAAGTACCTGTACAGAGTGTTCCACTGTTGTGCTTATTTACTGTATGACCACCTCCTGTCACTAAACCAGAGGCTCCCTCTGGACATTAATGTTTGTATTCCCAGGGCCTAATACTGTGCTTGGAAATTTTGGACCCTAAGAAGGAAATGAAGTGAATGAGGAAAGGTAGAGGAAGTAGGGAGAGAAGAAAAAAGGAAAAAAAAAATGAAGGAACAGAAAGGAAAGAAGGGAAGATGAAGAAACCAGTTTCTCCATAGAGCATTCTGCCTCTGTGCTCATGGTTTGGCTTTATTTACTGAACCAGTCAGCCCGAATTTGCAAAACTAAGAGGGCCACTTCAAGGCTGTGTTCTGTTCTGTGGTTTCTTTTGAACACTCTACTGTTTGCATCTGTCAAGTCTTCTTGGCTACCAAGTGGAAGATGGGATGGACCCTCTCGACTAGATTCAGTGTGATGTTTTAGAAGGCTTGCACAGGGGGAGAGGAGTCTTGATAACATGGGAAGAAAAGGGGCATGGCAGAGGAAACTGCGAGTGGGGCTGAACAAACTCAAAATTAACTGACTTCCCATGTTTTTACAAATCCTCTGCTCTTCTCCAAGGTGTATTCAAGATTATCATCTGTGGGCACTAAATGATTTAATTCAAGATTTTGTGAATATATCAAGGTGATAGGCTAGTACAGGAAATGTTTCCTCAGATGAGGAAGGAGTGGAAATGGTTTTTCTTCACATTGAAACAGAGCCTCTTCCATTAAACTGAAATTTTCACTTGGGGAAAGAATGGAGACAAGGGAGAAGAGAGACTCTGCTGGGAGAGATCTGCAGGCACTCTGAAGGGCACTCTGCGTATGGCCATTTCTGACGATACACCTTTAAAAATATAGCTCTATTATGGATACATTTCATTAGTTAAAAGGGTGACATTTCTCCATATTAATGAAATAGAGTTAAGTTCCAATCAGATGAACCTGCCATAAATATCCAATTCTAACTGATAGAGATTTTACACTTTGGTTGATGATAAAAAATGGCTTCCTGATTAAAAGAGAAATCCTAGCCACTTTCTAGAAGAACAGGAGGAAGGGAAAAGAACATAAAATAAAGATGTATTGCAGTAGATAGCAAAGCTATGCAAGTTTCACATTTTTCTTAAATGCACATGACAGGGCTCCAGTGGGAAGCCCTCTGGGAAGTAATTTACAGCGGGTGAAACCAAGGCCTGGATAAGTTAATTGAACTTGCCCCGAGTCACTCTGCAGATTTGTGGTGGGAATGGGATTTGAACCCAGAGCCACTGAGTTACGATGTTGTTGGTCACTTTGGGAGCATCTGCATT
Organism: Marmota flaviventris; assembly: GCF_047511675.1. NCBI lineage: Eukaryota > Metazoa > Chordata > Mammalia > Rodentia > Sciuridae > Marmota > Marmota flaviventris. The sequence continues at coordinate 100,705,174 of NC_092499.1, read as the reverse complement.
ATATAGGAACATTGGGAACATTATTGTAAAAGTTAGCACCAGAAAACCTGGCTGCTAAAGTTGAATTTTACTGCTGATTCTATTGGGCCTCATCCTGCAGCACCCTGGGCTATTGCTTGTAACTGCTGACTGGTCAGTAGTTATTCTCCTGCCATGTGTGTAATAAAAAGTTCAGTCTATTGTTTTAATGCTGTTTATTTCTAAAGAGGAAATTTAAAAGAAAGTCTTGCTATTTCAAGGATAGTTAAATTTTTCTAATTTGAGTCCTACTGAATTCAGGATTTGGGTTAATTGTCTTCAAAGCTACATTTCTTGCTATTTTTGAAGAAAAGATGAATCAAGTCAATTAATAGCATAAATAAAAGAACATACTTAACTTACTGAAAGGTGACCATGTCTTTGTAATGGTGTTTGTTGGCAGGGAGTGTTTTGAAATGAATATGCTAAATGATCCCACATATGAGATGTCCACATCCAGACCAAGAATATGAGAGAACCTGATGTATCATCAATTTTGTCTTTACAGAAAATCTCTTGAGATTGTTCTATTTTTACAGATAAGGAAAGAAAGAAAGTGATTATTTGAATTGTCCAAGGGCTTACAACAGGGAAAAGTCAGGTCTGGCTGGCTCCAAAGTCTGTGTTCTCTTCTTTATGTTGTATTACAATAACTCTTGAGATTCCAAGGTCCTGGACCCTTCTAAGAATCTGAGGAAAAGTTATAAACAACCCACTCAAAATGTTGCATATGATTTCAAAAGATTTTTACACTCAAGAACTCCTGCCCTTCATGCCTAATTATAAATCTCTTCCTTTCTGTTCATAAAACTAGGTCATCCAGGTGAAACTATTTTGTTGGTCATATGTGTTTTAGGTAACCCTGTATTGGAAAGAAATATACATTTTTATTTATAAATACATAGATTAATCCAGACTTTTCGTTAATTCCTTCTTAGTTGACATTAGTGGAGTTGTATTCAAAGATGGAGCTTAAAATGTCCTTAATATTAGTTGATAATTTACTGAACTGTTTTGTTTTAGGGCACATTCTGGCTGTTCCTTGAAGTGAGCCAATGCAAAACTGGTTCAGCCTGGCAGTACAGTGGCCGTGGCATGTTCAAGCCCAGACTGGAGGCTGCCAACTGGAGGCACCAACTGGAAGCTGAAGGCAGTGCTGTGTAGAGCCATACTGGAGGCAGAGACAAAAGGAAGACTTTGTAATAGTGATCCCATCTTCACATAAGAGTTTAATATTCTTGCAAATTGAGTTTTTCTCTTCAATTTTGATTTTTAAAATACTGTGTTAAGATACCGTTTATCTCAATTACAGAATTTAGGGTACTCCCTTAAATTTTACAACTGAGATGGGTGCCATTTGTCTCCTAATCCCAGCCATGGATAAAGGGATGGACATAGCCAGTACACAGTACAGTGTTCTTAAAAGCAGAATTCCTCATGCAAGTTAGTGTTTCTGGCATCATTTGTAAAAATAATATCTGGCAATGTTAGATTTGCCTTTCCACATAACAACAACAAAAAAGTGGCTTCCTCTGAGTGTCAGCTGCCTCCAATGCTCCCCTGTTTCCTGCACACACACACATACTCCACCTCCACATCCTGGCCATGTCAGTTACCTGGCTCCTGTAGGCATGTGAGTTGAGCATTCTGGGCTAGACCAAATGGAGAGTGTATAAATGCTCATCTGTGACCTTCATTAACTTGTCTTTCCATAGCCTGTAACATTCCTTGAGGGTTACTGATGTACCACTTTTGAACCCTGGAGAAACACCATGAACAGCAGTAAGGCATTTTGTATCTTGGTGCTGAAGGAGCACACCATGTTTTCCATGCATCATATACTTATTTTTGCATCACGAGGACCTAAATTAACAAATATTTTCATCATCACTAAGATTATTTGAGCATTTATAACATGCCTAACTGTATGCTGAGAGCCTTATACTTACAATCTTATTTAATCATCCAAGAATCACATGAAATGTGCTAATATCCCCAGTTTATAGATGCAGAAATGGAGTTACTAAGAAGGTAAGAAAATGCCTCAAGCACATGTAGGCAGTAAAGGGAAGAATCTGAACTCAAACCCAGATGGGTAACACCAAATCCTAACTAAGCTCTTTAGCCCTATGCACACTGCCTCTCTGTGGCCTGCTGTTATCTTTAATAATAGACACCCTGCTTCCCAACTTTGCTAATTGCTCTTTGCTGTCAATGATGTTAACATTTCACAAGCACATGGAATTTGATCCAAGTTCATACCACAGCTGCCTATTGTATTAAATTTACTTTAAGAGCCTGTCTTCCTTGTTTTTGTGCCTTTTTTAAAATACCAGATTAATTTTTCAAAGGTTAATCACATGGCACTTATTTTAATTATGCCTTTCTAGTCACGACAAATGACAGCATTTGACTTCTTGTAGCCTTCCTTTGTATTGTGTGACCAATGAGATTATTAATAAATGCCTTTTTATTATGTAGTCATGCTGTAGGTGCCCACGGGGTATGGGCTGGCCTCATGTATTTTATTCTGGGTGCAGTGTCAGCAGGGCCTTGTGGATTTGCTAATGAGCTAAATCCGGTTAGTGCCACACGCCCTGGACTGCTAGAGATCTTTTAAATACATCATTGCTCTCAGAGACTCAGCTGGGTTCAGTTTGAGAGAGATTAACTTCTCATCCCAATTAGCAGAGTCATACTGTTGGAGAGAGGCCTGCTTATGTAGCCCCAAACCCAGGACCCTCTGACTGATGAACTACTGACCAGTCAACAACAAACCGGGGCTTATAAAAGAATGGCCTCAAGAAAGGATTTTTTTATTATCATTATTTGTTTTGTGTGTGCCTTGGAGGCCACCATCTCCTTAATAGGGTGGGCAGTTGGGAGGGGGAGAGGCTGTTCCGTTTCCCATGTGGACAACTGAGCAGGAGAAATATATTGACTTCTACCTACAAGGATGGAAGTTTAAAAAGCAAGGGAGTGGAGCATTTAAAATAAACTTGAAATCGGTGTTGACAATCCTTGGCCAGATTCCTCCATCTCAGAACCCTGGGTATAAATGCTATTTTTAAATTCGGTTTTATTTTTTCAGATAGTGAAAACACTAGCTAACCATTATTGAGCACTTATAGGGCCTGGCACTTTTATAGTTTCTTTATGTGTATTATTACTTAAGTTATTAATTTAATTCTTACAACAACCCTTGGACATAGATGCAAATTATCCTTGTACACTGCTCCAAACAAAAGCCTTGAGATAATATCATGTCCATCTTGTGTTACTGTCTCATCTCATTTCTTGTTCTTCTTGAGTTGAATGAACATTGTAGCTATGCATGCTGCTAGGCCATGTTTTTGTTCAGAGGGTAAATGAGTTATTTTTAAATGGAGCTCATTTGGCGATGAAAGTCAAGCCCAAACCAGGCATCTACAGAGACACTGCATTATATACAAAATAGTTTCAAAAATTCTGCAGACATATAAAAAGATAGGGGAAAAATGTTTTTTCTCAAACCAAGTTCCTGAAAAAGATGTACAAAATTAAAAAAAAAAAGATGTACAAAATTAGTCTAGAAACAAACAAAAAGACATGCACATCTTGCTTTCATTGAAGATTAAAAATGGTTCCAAAAAATATATTCTAAAACATGCTCAATAGTAAAGTAAAAATATCCTGTTTAAATTAAAATTATTTCACTATAACTCTATTAGTAAGTCAAGCACACTGGTCCCTCTTAGAGAACTCCAGAGGTATTCCTGAATAGAAATCAATGTGTGTACCCTAACCACAAGCCCATCTAAAAATCAATGAAGTTTAAAAAAAAGAAAAGAAAAAAAAAACTTGTTTTACAAGAGAATTTATTCTTTTTAGGCTATGAAAACCCAAGAAATTATAATTGGGGAGTTGACAAATCTTTTTTGTTTTTCAAAAGTAATATCCCATACTTAAAGTATCATAATCCTTTTTGTTGTTATAGTAGTAGAAGAGAAAGATAAGATTATAACTATATAAATGCTTTCTGAAGCTACAATTGCACACACACACACACACATACACACACACACACACATAATGGCTTTAAAATGGCCTCCTATCTAGAGCAGCCAAAGGCAAGACTTGTGAGGGGAAAGGGTTTGAATGGACATGTAAAGTGTCTATAATGTGCTTTTTCAAGAGTGTAATTGCTTCCTTATCCTTAATGTCTGCAGGGGAGTCAGAGTGGCTGACGCTGGGATGTACAGCAGAGCAAACAAAGGATCCACTTGAAAAAAATTGCAGGAGAAGACTTGATGGGTGTGTGTTTGCATAGATGTAGGGAGGACGTAGGGGGGTGAGATAGAAGCACCCATCAACCAACAAAAATCCTGAGGATCCTACTCTTGCATTTTATCTTCTTGAAACAATGGTTAATTTTATGATGGAATTCTATTCCCTGTGTTTTTCTTAAATGGAACTTGCTCATCATTTGAGTTCTAAGAGGTCTCCATTTTATTTTTTAAATTTTATTTCAGAAGGATATACCCAGCCAGTAGTAAAAATGTCTCCTTTCTTTGGGTTGGATCCCCTATCCAACATACACACACCAGCTATTGCATCTCTCTCTTAACCTGGACCATGGGCTTCCCTTTCATGCTGTTCTGGGCAGTTTAGATGAAAAAAATAGTCACCCTGGGCTTGTGGGCTCTTGAAAGGCTGGGACTGGATCTTGCTCCTCCCTGTGTTCCCTGACCTGATGTCAGGTGGACTGGACACATCCGCTGCTTTTACACAGATTCTACATGGTCAGTAATACTTTGCTAAATGAAGACTGTTCTTGTAAACTTCTTAAAATGTGTTTACTGGACCCAGCAAAGAGGAAAGCAAGAATGTTTCTGGTGTCCTTTAGACGGTGCAACTACTTTTTAAATCATGATCAATTTTCTTCCATCCATAGATTAAAAAACCATTAGAACCTCATTGTCCAATTAATTAATAAAAACGTAAGATATAAATTTTTTTTCCTGAAATAATTAGTAAGAAAGTGCAGAGACAGACATATTTGATGTCTTCAAAATAGAAAGTACAGTGTGCTTGGTGAAAACAGAGCTTCAGGGTTCTCAGGGTGAGTCTTTTGAGGATGGGACTCTGCTTGAAAGCCTTAGAAGAGCAACAGCCAGTTAAAGATCCGGTCTCATAATAGCCTTGCAAGTCTAGAAACTTCAGTATGGTGCCACTAAAGGAATAATTGAGGCCTGGAACTTGTGTTTGTGATCAAACTCACCTAACACTCCTTTGTATACGAAATCAAATACACAGAGGTTCCCTGACTTAAGATGTGATCGTACAAGAATGATATACATTAGGTTAGACATTGCTCTTCAAATTTTGAGTTTTGATCTTTTCTGGCTAGTGATATGCAGTACAACACTTTCTTATGATACTGGCTTGGGTAATGAGTCACAGCTTGTGAATAGTTACACAATCAACCAATACTCCATTTTGTACCATGTTTCTAAGCTATGATGTTTGGTAGGTTACTTGTATTAAATGCATTTTTGACTTGCTATATTTTTAACATGATTTTTTTACTAGTACCAAGCATTTTATTTTTTTTATTTGTTCTTACTAGCTATCCATGATAGTAGAACATATTATGCATATATGCTGTATAACTTCTCATTCTTCTGGTTGTACATGAGGTAGAATTGTGTAATCATATATACACATGGGATAGTGATGTCTGATTCATTCTAAAATCTTTCCTATCCCATTCATCCTTTCTTCCTTTCATTGCCCTTTGTCTAATCCAAAGTATTTCTATTCTTTCTACCTCCCTTTATTTTGTATTAGCATCCGCATATCAGAGAAAACATTCTGCCTTTGGTTTTGGCGGATTTGGCTTATTTCACTTAGCATGATAATGTTCAGTTCCACCTGTTTACCAGCAAATGTCATAACTTCATTGTGTATATATGATGTTTTTATGGGGACATAGTCCCCTCACGGTCAAGAAGCATCAGTACTAATCTGTAATACAATACCATCACTTAAGTGTCCAGTATGTGTTGAACATTGTACTACCAATCCAACAACATAGGGCTCCTACCTGTCATAGGGCTTGAAGTCTAGTGGGAGATGGGCATGGAAGTTACTACCTCAGGTGTAGTACCAATATGTCGTCTTCAGACCAACTACATCAGCATTACCTGGGAGCTTGTTAGAGGCTAGCTCCTATTCCAATCCTGCAGAGTGAGAAACTCAACAGTTGGGGCCCAATAATTGTAGTTTAACAAGTCTTCCATGTGATTCTGACACACATTAAAATCTGAAAACCACAAGCCTATAGACCATTACATGCAGTAACTTTGAACCCTGGCTGCACACTGAGATCTCCTGATGCATTACTCTGCCACCCCATCAATTAGAACAGAATTTCTATTCAACAGCACTCACCTCTTTAATCACTGTCACTGTTTTGTTCACCTGTCATACCATCATTGTCTTAACTATGATTACACCAGAGGTGCCATTGGCAACATTCTCAATATCCAATGATCTTTCTGAAACTTGTTCTATTTTTCTTGGGTGATAGATATAGATACACATACACAGACACCTATATCTATAGCTATTTTAAAAGCCCCTACAGCTCTTTCCTTAGCAACTACCATATTTTCCCTTTTGAATTTGATCTCTTTAGCTTCAAGTTTTTCCCCCTATTTAGATGAATACCCTCTGAGGAGAGAAACAATAATCAGCTGCAAATTATGAAGCAAGATTCCAATATTAAAAAGCTGAATGGAATATATTGATGACACTGCAAAGACTGATTATAGTTCATTTCTTTCCTTTTGGCTGGAATGATTGTCTCCAGTCAGTAAGGTAACCTGGTTATCTCGCACTGATGAAATATGATTGGCATTTGAATATATATTTGACAAATCTGAAAATGGGTTAATAACAAAGTTTGATAAACAAATCTTTCAAAACACTGCATCTATGGAGAGGAAAGTAATAGTTTCCTTGCCAGCTAATAATAAGAAGAAATACTGCTTAGAATTACCAGTTACGTGGACCTGAAAGGAACCGGTTCTTCTGATGGTAGCAGATGTGCACGGGGAAAGAAGAAGATACTAGCTAAATAGGAAGTCAGAGAGAAAAAAGGGGGTCTGCTAGCCTACTCCTTTTACAGGTAGAGGGGAGCTGGGTCTTATGTGGATCTGCTAAAGCAGAGTTGCTGAGTGGCAGCCTATTTGAGCAACCTGTTTCCTGAGGTTTTAATGGGAGGTTTGGAGATAGTTACTAACACCATGTTTTTATAGGAGTACAGAGCCAGGACCAGGAAGACAGTGTAAGATTGGATCTCACACACACACACACACACACACACGTACATATATGAATGACATTACATTAAAACATGAAAATTTGAGAACCATAGGCCTAAGTCAGATTCATTTTTTGACATTTTTTTTTTTTGTTTTATGGTGGTTTGAAAAAAAATGACAATGTTATCATTGTTATCAATGTTATCACTACTGAATAGAAACTCTGTAATTGTTGGAGTGGGTGATCCTAATGTGCAACCAGGGTTGAAAAATCACTGCATGTAACCAGATGTTAAATGAACAAGGATTACCTGATGGGAAATGCCACACAAGCGCACAGGCATGCTCATAGAGAGTGATCTAGAAATGAAGTTCAACAAGACAGATAATACAAAGAAAACTTCAAAGTTGACCCTTGAAATAGCAGAGTACTTTTTTTCAGGGGGAAAGTATAGTACAGGAACACTCTGGATCCTAAAGGCAAATTTCCCAGCGTAATTTAAGTACACAGACTTAGTCTTCATTTGAGCAGCTAACAACACACCTACCAAGATGTGAGCTTTGCCTCTGAATGGACACTGTGGCTTACCAGGGATTTTGCTGAAATAACCAGATTTGTTTTGCTTGGGTTTGCAATGGCAATGATAATATTAGAAATACCATCCATAAAACAGCCATCCTTAGCTGATTCATTTTTGACATATACTTAGGTTTTGTGGTGGTTTGAAAAAATAGCAGTGGCATTAATGTCTCATTACTTAGAACCTCTAAGGTTAGATCTTCTAGCCTAATTAAATCACAAAAATACATTTACAGCTAATTCACATATTAGAATAACTTCTATCCATCATCATTTGTGCACTTAGAGATTTGCATATACCTCATTAGTGTACAAATCTTCCTCTCCAGTCATCCGATTTCCTCAAATCTATCATAGTTGCAGGGCAATTACAGCAAATGCTCCTGGATCCTGTGGGGGGCCGGGGGGAGCAACCTGGAAAACCAGAAGCACGACCTCAGCCACCACATGCAGACCAGAACAAGGTGACATTTTTCAAATCTAATAGCCCAAGGTATACAACTTAAATTTTCTGTACCTCAACTTTTCCATCTGTAAAGAGAAAGTAATAATTTTCCCCTATGTATCTCACAGGCAGGTTAAATGTTAAAAACTATCATAGTCTTGCCCCAGGGGGTCAATACATGGACTCCAAGCAGAAGTTTTGTTAGCCTAAAGAGTTTTAAAATGCGTTTTTCAATCTCAGTGCTGAAAGAATGATGGCTGTATTTGAGAGGACTTGGCTGATAACACACATGGACAGAGACTTTCAGATTAGAGGATCAAGAAGACTGCATGTTCCAGAGCACCTTGAAAGGAAACACACACCCCGTCAAAAGCAATCCAGGTTTATCCACCTAATGTCTGAGAAAATGCAAAAGCTAAGTTTAAGATCTTAGAAATAAGTCATCATGGACTAGATAGTCTATAACCACTGGGTAGTTCTTATTAACAGATAACACTAATTATAGGACTAGCCTTCACTCAGTGCTCACTATGTGACATCCTTTGTCTAGTTCAGGAGATAAGAATAGAGATGCCCATTTTAAAGATGAGGAAAGTGAGGCTCACAGAAGTGAAGTCACTTAAGTAAGGTTGATAGAAAATCAGAACAATTAGCCTTCAGCTTCTCAAAATATAGTAGACCATATTTGAAAAGCTTTTCCTCTACGAATCCATAAATGCATGTGCATTACTGGAATCCCTACAATGTGAAGGAAATCCCGAAAAGAGAGTTTAAATCAAATGTTAAGTGAGTAGAGCTCTAAGGATTACCTGATGGGAAATAGCATTAACCAGACCCTGGAACTCTGAGGATAATGGCAGTGTGTGCAGTGGAAGACAAAGACCCGTGCCGAGGGGGAGCTGAACCTGAAAATTCCACAGAAAGCTTGTACATTTGAATGCACTGCCGACTCAGTGCCAGTAGCTAGGTAAAAATCTCCTTTTTTTCTGTGCAAAAGGAGCCAATGGGGAAAATTGTCTCCACAAGAAAATGAAGTCTTCAAAAGAAAATAAGAGAATCAACTAAACAGTTTCATATAAAAAAATTTATACAACACAAAGAAATCTTCAGAAAAAACATATTTACTAAATGTATTTAAAAAGATAGAAGATTAATGTAAAATCTTCCAAAAAAAGAAAATGCCAGGCCGAGATAACATAACAAATAAGCTTTAAAAACTTTCAAGATTCTTTCATCCATATGCAAATTCTTCTAGATATTACAAAATAAAGCGAATACTCCCCATCTCTTCATCTTGATAACAAAACTAGAAAAGGACAACACAAGACAGAATGACTAGAGGCTTATTTCATTTATAAACATGGATGCAAGACTCCTAAACAAAATACTAGCAAATGGATTTCAGCAATATATAAAAATACAATATATCATTACTAAGTTAATTTCATTCCAATAATTTATTATTACTTTAACTTTAGAAAATCTATTAATATAATTCACTACATTAACAGACAAGTAAGAAAATGACTTGAATAGATATATAAAAGTTATTTTACAAGATACTTGAAAATCTTATTTTTAGTTAATTAAAAATAAAAGAGAATTCATTAACCTCTTCAAGTTAATTAGCAAAAAACTTTAAATATCCTACTTGATGCCCTTAACGTCAGAAATACAACACTGGAATCCAGAGACCCTGATCCTATTTAACATCCAATTAAATATCCTAGCAAACACAATAAAATAAGAGAAGGAAATAGAGTATAAGAATGAGAAATAAAAAACAGTCATCATACACAGTTAATGATTGCTAATATTAGAAACTCCAAAAAACTAATTTAAAAAAATTGTTATTGTGCAAAATATTGTTTAAATAGTTAGAGAGATACAAATTAGTGCATATAAAAATAACTAGCTGTTTATATACCAGCAACAATATGTAAAAAATAATACATTTAAAATATATAACTTTGAGTAGTAGCAAAATAAGATGAGATACCTAGGATAACAAAAAATGTTCAAATCCTTCAATGGAGTAAATAATACTATTTTATTAAAAAACCAAATGTCGAATGTTTTCTTTGACGTAAGGAGGCTGATTCATAGTGGGATAGGGAAGGGGAGCATGGGAGGAATAGATGAACTCTAGTTAGGGCAGAGGGGTTGGAGGGGAAGAGATGGGGTACAGGGTTATTAGTGATGATGGAATGTGATGATCATTATTATCCAAAGTACAGGTATGAAGAGACAAATTGATGTAAATATACTATGTATACAATCAGAGATATGAAAAATTGTGCTCTATATATGTAATAAGAATTGTAATGCATTCCGCTGTTATACATAAGTTTTAAAAAAAGATGTTAGCATGTTAATTTTGTTTTTCTAATTTGTTCTTAATGGTTATCATAAAGAATATACTAGTATCCTTTATAGAGATTGATAGGAACTTACTACTTTCACCATTTTTATGAAAATAATGTTTTTCATTCATATTAATTCATGAACTTTCTGTTTATTTGTTTATAAGTATTTCAATTCCACACATATTTTAAATTCTGTAATTCTTTAAAAATGTTATTTTGTAAATCAGCATTCATGTAGCTTTCCCCACAGATTAATCCTCTGTAGTATATACTTTCTAATATTTTCCTTATAGTTTTACATTTTCTTCTGCAATCTTTTTATTTCTACCAAAAGAATTCTCTTTAGTATTCCCTTTTCTTTTTAAATTAGCTTTATTGATGTATGATATGTAATTTTCAGTTGGCAGTTTCTCTCTGGACTATAAACATTTTCTTGTTCCATGATCTCTTTTGAGAAGTCAGCTACCTGTTTTATTGTTGCTCCATAGAAAGTAATATCTTTTTCTTTTCTTTGGGTAGCTTTAATTCTTCTTTTTTGCATTGCTTTTCAGCAGTTTAACTTTCAAGTATCTTGGTATGCTTTTCTTGGAGTTATACTGTTTGGAGTTTGTTGAACTTGTTGCATCTGGGAATTGACCTCTTTCAGTGTTTGAAAATTCATGTCTAGTATCTTTACCAATATCACTTTTGTTCCTTCTCATTGTAAGGCTTAGATTATGTATTTGTTAGATAAAGATACTATGACATATGTTCTTTAAACTCTTTCTGGTTTATCCATTTTTTTCTCTATTTGTTCTTAAATCTGGATATTTTCTAATGATATGCCTTCTGATTTCATTAATTTGCATTCTGTGTCTAATCTATTAAAATCATCCATTGGGTTCTTAATTTCATCTATTTATTTATTTATTTTCTGTTCTGGGGATTGAACTTAGGAATGCTCTATCACTGTGCTTCACCCCAAACCTTTTAATTTTTTTTTTTTAATTTTGAGATGGGGTCTCCTTAAATAGCCATGGATGGCCATTAATTAGGGATCCTCCTGCCTCAGCCTCCAGTAAATGGGATCACAAGTATGCACCTACCACATGCAGCTTGGTTATTATATATTTTAATTCTAGAATTTTCATTTTTCAATAGATCAACTTCTCTGGAGAATTTTTCTATCTTGTCATTTCTACTCTTAAATTATTAATGTTATGTTAATGTTTATGTCTGAATTTGCCAATATCTCCATCACTTACAAATCTAGTTCCATTACCTGGTATTTTCTATCAGTTTGATCATGTGTTCTACTATGCCCATTACTTTTATTGAATACCAGACATAATCTATAAAAATTTTAGCCATGATTCACAGCTTGTGTTATCTTTCTCCAAGAAGATTTGTGCTTTTGGAGAGGAAGTAAATAAGAGCAGCAAGCCTTACTCTGCTTGGGACTGAACTTGTCTGAAGTTTGGTTGTACCCTTTTCTGTAATGGTCTTTTGTGTGCTTATCTATTTCTGCCCTTACTCCTAAGGTGTAACTCTAAGACTTAATTAATTCACTTTGATTTGACCAATTCTTAACTGGAAGCCCAGAATTAATTTTTAAATGCTTTTATTAGAGAATTATAGTTAAACATTAACAGTTGGGTTTATTTTGACAACCATAAATGCATGGAATCTAATTTGCTCCATTTCAGTCCTTAGTGCTTCCTCTTTCCCTCTCCTCCTTTCTCCTCCTATTCCTCTCCCCCTACTCTACTAGCCTTCTATCTATCTATCTATCTATCTATTTATTTTTAATTGGTGGTACAGAAATACATAAAGATGGAATTCACTGTGGCATTTTTACACATGTGCATAGGGTAATTTTGTCAAATTTATTCCACATTTCCTCCTCTTTCCAGTCTCTCCTTCTTCCTCCTCAATTTCCTTCTATGCCACTGATCTCTCTATTCTTGTAAGATCTGAGCCCCCCCCCCGCTGCCCCCATTTCCCCCCCCTTTCCCCTTACTTTACTCTAGCTTCTGCATTTGAGAGAAAATATTCAACCCTTGACTTTCTGAGTCTGGCTTATTTCACTTAGCATGATGTTCTCCATTTCCCTCCACTTAATGGCAAATGCCATAATTTAATGTTTCTTTATGACTGAGTAATACTCCTTTGTGTATATATACCACATTTTAAAAAAATCCATTCATCTGTTGACGGGCACTTGGGCTGATTCCATAACTTAGGTATTGTAAATTGTGCTGCTATAAACAATGATATATTTATATCACTATAGTATGCTGATTTTTCTTCTTTTGGATAAATACTTAGGAGTGGGATAGATGGGTCATATGGTGGTTCTGTTCTTATTCTTTTGCGGTATCTCCATACTGCTTTGAAAATTGGTAGTACTGATTTTTGGTTCCACCAATTATGTATGAGTATACATTTCCCCCCACATCCTTGCCAGTATTTATTTATTTATTTATTATTTGTGTTATATATATATATATATATATATATATATATATATATATATATATATATATATATAATTTAGACACAATACCTTTATTTCATTTTCAAATTTTTTATGTGGTGCTGAGAATCGAACCCAGCACCTCACACATGCTAGGTGAGTGCTTTACTGCTAGCCACAACCTCAGCCCCATTATTTGGATTCTTAATAATTGCCACTCTAACTTTAGTGAGATGTAATTTCAGTGTAGTTTTGATTTACATTTCCTTGATTTCTAGGGATGTTGTAAATTTTTCATATATTCACTGCCATTTGTGTTTCTTCTTTTGAGAAGTGTCTTTTTAGTTCTTTTGGCCATTTACTAACTGGGTTATTTGTTCTCTTGGTATCATTTTTCCAGTTCTTTCTATATTCTGAATCTTACTCTTCTGACAAAATAATAGCTGGAAAAGATTTTCTTCCCTTCTATAGGCTCCCTCTTCATGCTCTTATTCATTTCCTTTGCTGTGCAGAGGATTTTTAATTTGATGCCTTCCCACTTTATTGATTCTTGGTTTTATTTCTTGAGCTTTAGGGGTCTTGTTAAGAAAACCAGTGCCTGTGCCAATATGTGGTACCGTTGAGTCTATATTTTCTCCCAGCAGTTTCAAATTTTCTGATATAATTCCTAAGCCTTTGATTCACTTTGATTTGACTCTTTTTGCAGGGCAGGAGAGAGAGATCTATTTTTATTCTTTTTCCTATGGATATTTGGTTTTCCCAGTACTATTTGTTAAAAGGGCTATCTTTTCCCCAACATATACTTTTGGCACCTTTGTCAAATATCAGATGACAATAATTATGTGGGTTTATCTCTTCATGGTCTTCATGTCTGTTTTTATGCAATACCATGCTGTTTATGTTACTATGATTCTACAGTAGACTTTGAGATCAGGAATTGTGATGTCTCCAGCATCACTCTTCTTTCTTATATTTTTTTTTCTATTTTGGGTGTTTTATTCTTCTAAATGAACTTTAAAACTTTTTTCCTAGTTCTGTAAAGAATATCATTGGTATTTTGAAGAGGTTTACCTTGAATTGGTATAATGCTTTTGATAATATGGCCATTTTGACAATATTAATTTTGCTTAAGAACATGGGAGGTCTGTTAATTTTCTTCAAATTCTGTCTTCAGTGTTCTATGATATTTATTGTAGAGGTCTTTCACCTCCTTGGTTAGATGTATCCTCAAGGTGATTTTTGTTGTTGCTGTTGTTTTGGGGGTTTGCTGTTGTTGTTATTGTGAGTGGGATAGTTTTCCTGATTTTTTTCTCAGTAGATTCAAGAGCTATATTGAATAGCAGTGGTGAACATCCTTGTCTTATTTATTCCCCATTTTAAAAGAAAGATTTTCAGTTTTTCTCTATTTAATATGATGTCAGGGAGCTCAGAATTATTAACAATGCTTCTCTCCCTTGTCCTCTCTTGAGCTCTAATTTCTGTTTCCCTAGGACAATGATTACTGACAAAGCTGTATCTCAGCTTCCTAAGCCACTGTGTTGTAACTTTTTGCTCACCTTTCCTCTCACTCCCATACCCTTTACAAATTAGGAAATTTCTCACCAAGAACAATACTTTGTACTTCAGGCTTTTCTACTCTCTGAATTTTTATTCTTCTTAAATTCTGGAGACTTGGAAGCTCCTTGATGTCTTAACATGCATGCTTTGGTGTTTAGTTTTTTCCAACTTTTCTAGCTGTAATTGATTTTAAAAAGTTTGATTCGTTTTTTAAATTTTTTATTTATTTTTTATTTTTTTTATTGGTTGTTCAAAACATTACAAAGCTCTTGACATATCATATTTCATACATTAGATTCAAGTGGGTTATGAAAATTTGATTCATGGCAAGTGAATCCACCATTAGTGGCAGTCACTTAAAAATACGTATCTTTCAATAAAGTTGATATGCATCACAAATTCATACTGATATTTTCAATTCAAATTCAAAAAAACAGTACTTTAACATAATTTCATTGATCTTGCATCAATACCTTCTTTCTTTCATGTCAAAATAACTGTTCTCTATAATATTAAGATAATTACTCACAAAATGAAATTGAATCCCTATCTCTCACCATGCACAAAAGTTAACTCAAAATGGATCAAGGATCTAGGAATCAAACCAGAAACTCTGCATCTAATAGAAGAAAAAGTAGGCCCTAATCTCCATCACGTGGAGTTAGGCCCCAAATTCCTTAATAAGATGCCTATAGCACGAGAATTAAAACCAAGAATCAACAAATGGGACAAATTCAAACTAAAAAGTTTTTTTCTCAGAAAGAGAAATAATATGGAAGTGAATAGGGAGCCTACATCCTGGGAACAAATTTTTACCCCTCACACATCAGATAGAGCTCTAATCTCTAGAGTATACAAAGAACTAAAAAAGTTAAACAACAACAACAAAAAAACAAATAACCCAATCAACAAATGGGCCAAGGACCAGAACAGACACTTCTCAGAAGAGGATATACAATCAATCGACAAATACATGAAAAAATGCTCACCATCTCTAGCAATCAGAGAAATGCAAATCAAAACTAAGATACCATTCCAGTAAGAGTGGCAGCCATTATGAAGTCAAACAACAACAAGTGCTGGCGAGGATGTGGGAAAAAGGTACGCTCATACATTGCTGGTGGGACTGCAAATTGGTGCAGCCAATTTGGAAAGCAGTGTGGAGATTCCTCGGAAAGCTGGTAATTGGAACCACCATTTGACTCAGCTATTCCTCTTCTCAGTCTATACTCAAAAGACCTAAAAACGGCATACTACAGGGACACAGCCACATCAATGTTTATAACAACACAATTCACAATAGCTAGACTGTGGAGCCAACCTAGATGCCTTCAATGGATGAATGGATAAAAAAAATGTGGCATATATACACATTGGAATATTACTCAGCACTAAAAAATAACAAGATCTTGGCATTTGCAGGGAAATGGATAGCATTAGAGCAGATTATGCTAAGTGAAGTTAGCCAATCCCAAAAAAACAAATGCTGAATGTCTTCTCTGATATAAGGGGGGTTACTCAAAATGGGGTAGGGAGGAAGAGCATGAGAAGAAAATTACCTCTAGTAGGGAAGAGAGGTGGGAGGGAAAGGGAGGGAGAATGGGAATTGCATGGAAGAGGGAAGGAGACCCCCTTTGTTATACAGAATACAGGTATGAAGATGGGAGGGGAAAAAAAGAAGCAGTGGGTCACATTAGATTAGGTAGAGAGAAGTGATGGGAGGGGAGGGAAGGGGAAGGGGGGAATGGAAGGACAGCAGAATAAAAGAGACATTATTATTGCTGTGGGTATATACGTGACTGCATGACCAATGTAATTCTGCAACCTGTACACTCAGAAAAATGAGAAATTATATCCCATCTGATTCAAATGTATGATATGTCAAGATCATTGTACTGTCATGTGTAACTAATTAAAACTAATTTAAAAAAAGATACTCATTTGGTTTATCCCACGATAATATGTCATATAAAGCAGTTAAATAATAAAAACACTAATACTTTCAATAAAAAATAGATTACTAAACAGTTTAAAGTTTTTAAAAACAGAATTTCCTATAATCATGTTTTATAATTATGCAAACTACCAGATTCTAAAGTCAATTCCTACAGCAAGATATATTGTAAAATATCTATTTCTTGTTCTTGTCTGTTTCACCTTATTCTCCCCTTTTTCAACTTTTAGCAGTTTGTCCTTTCACTGTGTTAAAAAAATATTTTTAAAAAATTCTATATTTTTATAAACACTTCTTTTTGAATTGTAGCATAATATATGCACATTTTCACCTTGACTTATTTATCTTACCAATATATTTCACTTTGACTTATTTAATTACCAAAGAATATTCCATAGTTGTAAATAATAATAATCTGCATTCATTTTACATTTTACAGTTGTTTATTACTCCATAGCTAATTTTCTCATTTTTTTGTTTCTAATTTCAGTGTTTATTTATTGCATATTATTATCACACTAAACATTTATTTTTGATTTCCTTCTTTTTACCTACCTTGGTGATTTGTGTGTGTGTGTGTGTGTGTGTGTTTTGTATTGGGGATAAAACTCAGAGGTGCTCAGAGAGGGCAGCCCTTTTTTTTTCTTTTTTTTTTGAGACAGAGTCTCACTGGCCTTGCCACCACGCTGGGCCCTTCCTTTGGAATGCTAAATATATTCATCATGCAAGAACTGTCACTCACCCTCTCATTCACTACACCACCTGGGAAGTTCCAGAGTATTCTTCCTTTACTACGTCCAGAGGACTATTTATGAAATCAGCCTCAGTGTCTTTGAAGAGTTCTGAAATCCCTAACTGCAATGGGGATGATGGGTGTCTAGGTAAAGGGCTACCTGGTAGCATTTAATTACCAAAAGACTATCTGAGCATGGTTACTATAGAGGCAACAGAGTTAAAACAGTAATCAGAATAGTTTGACCCAGAGATTCAGTGTTGGATAACAGATCATATTCCTAGAATTAAAATAAATGGGTAGACAACTTAAAGCCTTCTTCGATTTGTATACATGGAAATTTCTAGGTCTAGTAAAGATGAATTTTACTTGAATTATTGAATTACTGTAATAAAGAGTTGCAAATTCCAAGGATCGGGACGAATCCAAATCCCCTTGAATTGGTGAAGGACCTTATTACACCAGCAACAATTTTTACTATCTTCCCCTTAAGTCTTCTCCAGAGGGGCTGTGGCTATTTAACTGTATTGAGGAAAGAATTATTGGACAATAGTCCTGAATTGACACTAATTCCTGGAAGTCCAAAATGCCAGATACTGGGATGCCTGTGAGAGGAAAGGCTTATAGAGTTCAGATTATCAATGGAGTCTGTCGGCTCAGGACCATTACCGTGGACAAAATAACCCACAGCGCTTCATCTGGTTTGTTTGTTTGTTTATACAGAGTATTGAACTCAGGGGGCACTTAACCACTGAGCCATATCCCTAGCCATTTTTATTTATTTATTTTTTATTTTGAGACAGTTTCTTGTTAAGTTGCTGAGGGCCTCATTATGTTGCTGAATGGCCGAATTTTCGATCTTCCTGTTTCAGCCTCCTGAGCTGCTGGGATTACAGGTGTGCTCCATGATGCCAAGAACATTTACCTGCTTGTCACAACCAACTGTGTGTGTGTGTGTGTGTGTGTGTATAGTTGTGAGCTGGAGAATGCATCTAGACACTTAAAGTACATTTCAAAAACTAGGAATATTATGAACTAAAGCATAGAAAACATGGTTATGATATGACAATAGGTAGCATGAAACTAATTCAAACATTCATTATTCTAAGTATCTAAGTTATGGATTTTTGTATTAGAAAAATGCAGGGTGATGCCCTGCATTTTTTATCTTCCACCAAATCTCATTGTGATAGAAAACATGCTGATTGATAGGAGGTTTCTTTCAGGGAGCAAAGAAAGAGCACCAGAAATCACAATTTCAGAGCTGCACCCATATTTCATTGTCAAGAAGATACTAAAATATGCCAAGGATAGGAAATGAGATTCTAACTCTTCGATGAAATATAACATAAGATGAAGCTTGCTTCCTCCTCTTCAATAACTGCAGAACTACTATACCTAACTAGCAGTGATTTCCAAATCTGATGTTGCTTTTTTACTTTCAGCATGGTTTGGAAATTAGTTTTCTCAAACTTTTCCCTCTATAATAATTAGAGCTCCTATATTTCCCGGTTTGCCCAGTATGGTCCCATTTTATGACTATGTCCTGACATCTCACCCAAATTGAACCCCAAACATTTTGTAAAATGTACCACTGTCTAGGAGAGAAATTAAATGACCTCTTTATAACTCAGAGTAGCCTTATCCATGTGCATTTTATGATCTTTTAAAAATGCAAGAAATTTAGGCATCTTTGCCATGAGATTGAAAAAACAATCTAATATCTTTTTGGTCAAATAAGATAAGGTGAAAGACTTACTCTTAATCTCGTGCTTTGGAGCCCATAAAATGTGACCCAGGATGAGATTCTCTCTCCAGTTGTCCAAAAGAGTGATTTCTTATTTCAAGAGATGGACTTCAACCTCATGGCACATTAGAAAAAAAAAAGAAAAAAAAAACAAGTGTTAAAGTCTGTTTTTGCTCCACTTTTAAACCAGTTTGGCAATAAATTAATCCTACATCTGGCCTTTCAGTAAGTTATCTTCAAGTCTGTAAAAGGAGGGCTCTTAAGGGCTGCAGAGGTGCCAAGGGTCCCTGTTCAGAGGCCTCCTTGTCACTAATCTGTTGTAGGCATGAGGTGTCACTACAGCACCCCATCACTGCCTGGGTTACAAACCCTCATACGTCAACATCTGGAGCAGCAAGACTGAGGTCAGCAGTTTCTAGTGGGAAATCAGCCCCCAGGTTCAGCTTAGCACCCTTGTTAGCACAAAAGCTATGAGATGGGAACTTTCATATGAGTAGCTGAGGGATGGTTCTCCAAATTTGGCTTTGTTTTCCTTTTGTAACGATCCTTTTCATTTTCCTCCAAGTCTGTGAAATCCTTCCCATCCTTCAAGGTTTGGGAGAATATGGCCCATCCAGAAAGCCTTCCCTATTTTCTCAGTGATGCCCTTTTATTATTTTATACCTCTCTCACCTCTCTTACTCAGACGATATTTGGCGCGTGCAGACTGTCTCTCATGACCACCAAGTGCAAGCATCTTGAGAGCAAGGGTGTGAGTTTCCTGAGCTACCTCAGCTCCTAGAACACTTTCTACTATAATAGTAAATATTTAATTTGATGTGTGATCTTCACTGTCTAATACTTCTTTATTAATCATTCTTTCATTTGTAAGCTGAGCCAGCTTCCTGCTCATTCATTTGGGGAGATTCTCTCAGGCATTCTGTTGAGTAGGCAAGCCATAAGCATGTCTTAATAGAAAGAGAATCTGTCCCTAGATTTTCTCTGGACTTCTAAATATGACCCATGAGACATTGCACAAAGTCTTTGAAAGTAACACCTAACATACATTCTTGTCATTGTTCCCTAAATAATGCAGTATAGCAACTATTTATATAATATTTACATTGTATTAGGTATTAGGAATCTAGATATGAGTTAAAGTATACAGGAGGATGTGTGTGGATTATGTACAAATATTACACCATCTTATATAAGGAACTTGAACTCTACAGAGTGTGGTTTCAATGGTGGTGAGAGTGGTTCAGGAACCAATCCCCTACAGATAACAGAAGGAGCTGGCAAAGTGACCACGGTCTTCTGCATTCACTTCTTGGTCCTATCATTTCTTTGCCCCTTTCCACTATTGATGTACAGTGCAATAAACCATAAAATTCACTACTAATAGTTTAATTGGATGAATTTTTACACATGAATATACTTGTGGAAACCAAGACAGGGCTCAAGATTGAGAATATTTCTAACATTGCAGAAGTCTGTGTTCCTTCACAGTCAATAATGACCCTTCTCTCCAAAGAAAAACCACTATGCTGATTCTTTTCACCATAGTTTTTGTCTTTTCTCAAAATTCATATAAATTAATTAACAGTATGTATTTTTTATGCCTGGCTTTTTTCAACATCTGCAAGATTTATTCATGTTATAAAGTTAATTTTTTCTCACTACTGCGTAGTATTTGCTAATGAATATGCCAAAATTTTATACCTCTTCTATTATTTTTATGGGTACACTAAAATTTACTTAAGCAATTTCCTATTGATGAACATTCAGATTATTTCTGATCTTTTTCTATAATAAACAATGCTGCAGCTATTATCTTCCTCAAAACATCATTTCACCTATGTATTTGAAGGATGATTTCCCAGAAGAGGAGGTACTGGGTTAAAAGGTGTGTATTTTTGTAATTTTGATAAACTTTGCCAAATTTCCCTCCATGAACTTTGTACCAATTTGCATTCTCATCAACTATGTATGAGAGACGGTAGAAGTCCTTAACCTTGAATCCACAAACCTCAAATTTTATGTAATCTTTTTATTTGCTTCATTGTTTTTTTTTCAGTTTTATTGAGATATAATTGACAAATAAAAATTGTATACACTTAGGTGTATAATGTGATGCTTTGATATACATATAAATTATGGTATGATTGTCATAACAAACTAATTAATATATTTATCATCTCACATACTTACGTTTGTGTATGTGTGTTGAGATCACTTAAGATCTATTCTCTAGCTAACCTCTTCTGCTACTGATAGCTAGATTTCTACCATTTGGGGCCTATCACAAATGAAGCTGCCATGAACATTCTTATACCTATATTTTGGTGAAAATATTAATTCCTCTGTATGTTTTCAGGCATGGAATTTTCTGAGTCCTGAGTTATGGAAATGTGTGTGTGTGTGTGTGTGTGTGTGAGAGAGAGAGATATCTTGTATATGTATGTGTTATGGTTTGGATGTGAGGTGTCCCCCAAAAGCTCATGTGTGAGACAATGCAAGAAGGTTCAGAGGAGAAATTATTGGGTTCTGAGAGTCTTAATCAAATTCCCTCATAGGGATTAACTGAGTAGTACCTGAAGTGGTAGGGTGTGGCTGGAGGAAGCGGGAATTAGGGCATGGGTTTGGTGTATGTATTTATGTCTGGAAAGTTCAGTCTCTCTCTGCTTCTGGATCATCTTGATGTGAGCTGCTTCCCTCTCCCACGCTCTCTCGCAGTGATGTTCAGCCTCACCTCGAGAGCCCTGAGAAGTGGAGCTGGCCTTCTATGGACTAAGAACTCTGAAACCATAAGCCCTCAAATAAACTCTTCCTCTTATTATAATTTTTCTGATTGGGTCCTTTAGTCACAGCACCGAAAAAGCTGACTAAAACAGTATATATATATATATATATATATATATATATATATATATATATATATATATATATATATATATATATATATATATACACCTTATCCATATTTTATATATGTATTGTTTTGTACAGCTTTTCACTGCTGTGACCAAAAGACCTGACAAGAAAAAATAGAGGAAAATTGGGTTTCATAGGTCTCAGAGATAGCTGATTTTGCTGCTCTGAGCCCAAGGTGAGGTAGAGCATCATGGTAGAAGAGTGTGGTGGAGGAAAGTGGTTCAGAACATGGCACCAGGAAAGGAAGGAGAGAGAGAGAGAGAGAGAGAGAGAGAGAGAGAGAGAGAGAGAGAGAGATACACTAAACTCAGCTTACAAAATATATATCCCAAAGACATGCCCCCAATGAACCACTTTCTCCACACCCTACCTGCCTATAGTTACCACCCAGTTAATCCCTACCAGGAAATAAACGTACTTATTAGATTAAGACTCTCATAACCCAATCATTTCACCTCTAAACTTTCTTGCATTGTCTCATACATGAGCTTTAGGGGGACACCTAACATCCAGACCTACCTAACTACCTCTCTCTTTCTCTCTCAATATATATATATATTCCAAGGGTTCGATTTTTTTTCTCCATTAGCTTACTAACTTACTAACACTGTTATTATCAATTATGTTTATTTTAACCATTGGGAAATGGGTAATACAACTATCCAATTATGGTTTTAGTTTGTATTCCCCTTATAAATAAGATTTGTAATATGGCCATCTAGATACATTTATAAGTTTCTGTTCAAGAAACAGAGTATTGAAGTTGAAGGGAGGAGGGGCTGTGGGTATAGCTCAGTTGGTAGAGTGCTTGCCTTGCATGCATAAGGTCCTGGGTTCTATTCCCAGCGCCACACATATATACACACACACACACACAAAAAAAAATGTTAAAGGGAGGAGACTGAGGAAAGCCAAGGGAGGAGGAAAAGGGAATCAGGAAGGGGTGAGAGTGAATGCTGGTTGCCTGCTCCTTGAGCAGACCCAGTAGAAGCAAACATTTGACTATTTAATTTAATTTGACTTTCAAGAACAAGCATGCACATCCACTTGTACAAATTCCTGACCCCCCCTCCCTAAAAATCGATACTATAACTGTGGCTACTGTTTCAAAAATAAAGATACTTTCCTAGATCGGAACAGATGAAGAAGTAAAAGAATTCTGTGAGACTTCGTGGATAAGCTTTCAAAATGACAAAAGGCGATGGAAGAAACGTTAGGACAAATATGGCCCATGGGGTTTGAGGAGATCAGGTGAAAATGAGTCACCAGTGAGCCATTCTATCCAGGAGAACAGGTTAGAGTGACTATGGATCTTACCATGTAGCTCTTTTCCTGATAATTCCCCTCTAATTCAATCACAAGTTCATTTATGCTAATTAGAAACTCACTAAGTGTGATTCCTCACCAGTTACAAGTGCCATTTAATAATTTCAGCCTGTAAGTGGAGTGTGGACTCTGGAAGTAAAGAAATTAACACTATAGACTAAAAAAACTATTTCCTAATTATTGAGGAAGCATGGAAAATCTACTCTGGAAGAACATTAGGTTTGATTCTAAGCCTGAGATCTTTCTGATTGTGTATTTGTGGGTGTGTCCCTCCCAGACCTTCTGCCTCCTTGGCCTTGATCTGCTTGCAAGTTGCCAGAGCTGTCTCTTCTGATTAGCTCTCCTTCCCTAAAGTTCTGTTGCTTGTTTGAAGTTAGTGACAATTCCCTAGAGTCCAGCTTTCCATTCACTAGTTAATAAGATGGTCACTTCCCCAGGGCTCTGCAGCCTCTCTGGGGCTACTTACTTGCATTCCCAGTTTCACTCTGAGGACAGACTTTCATGTTAGTTACCATCATCACTTGTTTTATGCTGGATTTCTGGTCCCCCACAGAAATCTAGAATGTCAGAGCCAGTAGGACCTTATTATCATCTGGTCTAAATCCCTCATTTTGCTAATAGAGAAACTGAGGCCAAGTAAACTGGGAGTTAGCAGTAGAACTAGGACTGAAATCCAGTCTCCAGGCCCCTGAGTCTCTGCATTTTTCTCTCATATCATGGTTACATTTATTTTGCTCTTATACTTCTGCTCCTCCCAAGTCTTGCTCCTGAAAACTTGTTAATAAAAAGTAAAATGCATAGAGTTGGGCCCTGAGGTACATATCTCTAATCCTAGTGACTCAGAAGGCTAAGACAGGAGGATCACATGTTTGAGGCCAACCATAGCAACTTAGTGAGGCTTTATGCAACTTAGGAAGATCCTGTCTCAAAATAAAAAGGACTGGGCATGTGAGGCAGGGGTTAAGCACCTCTGGGTTCTACTCTGGTAAAAGAAAGAAAGAAAGAAAGAAAGAAAGAAAGAAAGAAAGAAAGAAAGAAAGAAAGAAAGAAAGAAAGAAAGAAAGAAAGAAAGAAAGAAAGAAAGAAAGAAAGAAAGAAAGAAAGAAAGAAAGAAAGAAAGAAAGAAAGAAAGAAAGAAAGAAAGAAGGAGAAAGAAAGAAAGAGGAAAGGAAAGAAAGAAGGAAGGAAGGAAGGAAGGAAGAAAAGAACAAATACATATTAGAACCACCATTTTTATGTTGTAGAGTTTGTTAGGCAAGTGTAAGTGAATCCATACTGGAAAATCAAGAAGTATCTCTAAAATTTTGCTTTTTATCTGGAGCGAGAGTTTTAGTCCTTCTATGTTGCTAGATAAGTGGTATATATATTTGTAGTACTAGGGATTGAGCCCTGGGCCTCAAACATGCTAGGAAAGTGCTCTACCACAGAGCTACATCCCAAGTCCTTTATATTTTATTTGTACCTTTTAATTTTTTTTTTTTTTTTTGAGGCAGAAGTAAGTTGCCAAAACTGGCCTTGAGCTTATAATCCTCTGCCTCAGCCTCCCGAGTTGCTAGGATTTGAAGGTGTACCACCATGCCAGTTGTAGTCTTTCTATGTTGCCACAAAAGAAGGCACTTTAAAAATTTTGTGTTTTAGGCACATGAAGCAATGGGTATTTTCTGAGGATGTTTTGTTTATTTGTTTATTTTTTTAGTTTACCTTGAATTTTTAGGAAGAACAATATACTACCTTTTAATTCTGAATTGGACAATTAATAAAAATGGCAGCTCTGAAGGTGAAATCTAAAGTACACAGGAAATAAATTGCTTTCCTTCAAATCCAGGAGTCATCCAGAGTCAATTGGATTTGTTTTTTCTGGGTGAAAAAAATCAGTTCTTCTTTGAGATTTTATGCATACCAGCAAAGAGCAAGGGGATCATTGCTACCATTTTTTTTTGTTTAATCATCCATCGTTTACCTGCTCTGGTGTTAAAATCATTGCAGGGGGAAATATGGCTTTTGGAAATAAAGAGATTTTAATAAAATCTGGTTCTTATGTTTTCTGACAAAAGAATATAAGTTTGCATAAATAAAACCCAAAGACTGATACTCTAGTGGAGATGATAGTTAACAGAAGAAAGAAAAAAGAGAAAGTCAAAACATCCACACAAAGTCCAGTTCATCTCATTATTAAACTTTAGTGCTGCATGCTCCTGTCCCTTAATATATATGACAAGTAACCACAGTTTAAAGAAGACAAGACAGTATGAGATGACTCTCACCTGGGAAAATGTCTGCTGGTCTGGATGGACATGCTGTGTTCTCTACTAGAAATACTGAGCTCACAAGGGTAACCATTAGTCTTGTCCTTTGGCTGAATTTTATTTTGCACACAGAGCTCCACATCTGGATGCTCCCCCATAGTTCAGCACAGCTGCTAAATTAAGGCTGTTGGCCGCTATTTCTTGCAACCCTTTAAAGAGCTGTTCCCTAGTGAACAGGGCAAATGTCACCTATAGCAGATAGGCAATAGGTTACCATTTCTTCCTCAATTAAATACAGACGGTTCTCCCAGTCAGCTCCACGATGCACCCTGGGTAGTGGGAGAGAGCCCAGGTCTCCTGAGAAAAGGAACAAATAAATATCACTCCTTGCTCTGAACTAAACTTTGAATGCAGCCATTGGATTTCTTTACCTCTATAAAAAATGTCAGCCAGTTACAAGTATTGTTTCTATTTTGAAGACTATTGATTGTAACTTTGAAAATCAAGCAACTCCTATCTCAAACAAACAGACAAATGAGAAGAGCCCAGTTGGTTTTCTTCCTTAACAATCAGGGGTAAAAAAAAAAAATAAGAAAGAAAGAAATATTGCTAGGAAGCAAAGATGGCTGCTATTGTTTTATTTCTAAATAGTGTTGCAATAGACAGAACTGATGTTCTGTCTTCTCCAGGTGTGAAACTGCATAACCATGCTATATTAACACCTTCATCACATTTATCTAAGTAGCCAATCCATCAGAGAAAGTCTCCTTTCCTCCACTGATTTAAATGGACACATGCACGGCTTTGCATGGGGCAGGCTACTGAGGGCTTCTACAGTTTTCTCAACTAAGAGCTGAGTCATTGGCATTTTCCATGTAAAACACAATCCCTATTATGTGGTAGCATGAATGTAAGAAAGATGACTAGGAAATAAAAGAATCTAAATCCCTAATCAGTTGTGAACTTCAACTGTGAACTTCAACTGTGATTCAAGTACACCTAGCCTTGGTTCCCACATTTATGAAATGTGGGTATGACATGTTTGAATATGAAATATGTGGCAAGGCCTGACATTACGCAGAGAGTAAGTGCTGTCGTTTTATCAATGTTAGTTATTATTTCTGGCACCATTGATATTCCTAGTAATTATGATCTTCAAGTTCCTGTTTGCCTAAGTGGAAAGAATGAGATCTTAAAGTCAGTGACTTGGGGAGTTGATAAACATACTCAAAGGCAAGTCCTCAGACCTCAGTCTCTCTAGTTTTTAGAAGCCAGACTGGATTGAAAAATGGGGGAAATTAAGGAAAGGAAACCAGATGGAAACCTGCTGGGAGTGACCCAAGAGATGGGTGATGGTATTGGAGACGGAGAAAAGTAGATGGAGAGACAGAGTGGAATGTAGAATTGACAGAACTTGGTGATTTAATTGGATATGAGGGTTGAAGGGAAAGAAAAGGCAGGATACAGTGTGCCTTCTGTCCAGATAGTATTATGAACGGATTGTTAGTGCCCCACCCCCAATGAATGTGTTGAAATTCTAACCCCCAATGTGATTCTGTTAGGAAGTCAGGCCTTCGGGAAATAATTAGATCATGAGGGTGGAGCCATGGTGAGTTGTGATTAATGCCCTAATAAAAGACCCCAGAGAACTAGCCCTCTTGCTCTTTTTCCACCACTCAAGAACCATCCAGAACCTAGGAGAAGCACCCTCACCCCACACAGGATCTGCCAGATCCTTGACCACCAGGCTTCTCAGTCTACAGAATTATGAGAAATAAATGTCCATGGTCTATAAGCCACATAACTACTGATACCACATTAGAACAGCCCAAAAACCTAAGTAAGAATAATCCAGAATATAGAGAGAGGTTGAGCAAAGCAGCATATATATAAATGGGCAAAAGATGCTGGCTTTGCTTCCAGGTTCTGAAGCATTGGAGTGGGAGAAAAAGCTGCCCCGCCCCCCTCCAAGAAGCTGAGGGCCAGTGAGGTCTTCTAAGAGGTGGGAAAGGAGGTGAGAGAAATGTTTAGTGAAGAGATCAAAGGAGCTTGTTAAAGAACAAAGAACAAGGTTCCAGAGATCAAGATGGAAAGATTAGGACAGGGAAAGTTTGGCTGGAGAAGAAACAGGGAAGGTACTCAGAAGATGGGTAGCTGAGGGACCTGTGCTCCAGTGGCCACCTGGCATTTAGGAATGTGAATCAAGGTGGGTGTGGCCAGTTCACACCTGCAAAGAGAATGCACCCACCACATTTCTGCTGGACAATGAGCACCCAAAAAAACCATATGTAGCTTGCAAAGATTGTACTCAGGATGTCTCAGGCTCATATGAATTGAGTGATTCCAGGCTTTCTTTAGGGATCTGATTGCTGGAGGAAGTCCCATTGAGAAAGCTTCAGCCTCACCCATGGGAAATGACATCTCTGCCATGGTGAGCAGCCTGGTCTGCAGGTAGAGAGGGGAAAGAGTGAAGATCTGAGTGGTCACAGGAATTCAGGAGCAGAAGGAGAACACGGCCCAGTTAGTTGTTAAAAGCTGGTGAGAAACTTAATTCTAAGATACAGGAAATAAAGGCAAAAAGAAAAACATGATCAACTGAAAATTTACCTGTAAATTAAAAATATATATATATATATATTTAGGAGAAATAATTGGACCAGATAAAAAATAGTTCTTGTTTTCAGCATGAGAAAAGTGTGTGATGTGCAGGTGCAGACATGCATTGAACCAGGCCCTTTGTTAGGGCATCCTATAATGTTGGCAGAGTACTTTTTCCTTCAGAGCATATAAAGAAGTACCTTCTAGTAATCAGAAGTGGAGAGGGCTCCATCTTGCAGCAGTGAGTTCCTTATCAGAGGTGGCTCATGTCAGTCTGAAGGGATTTGACCTGTAGACTGAGCCTTCTATGGTTATACCAAAGAGCTAAAACAGAGCATTTCTTGCCTAAAACAATAGAAGGGAGAAAACTTAGCTAAAATCATAGAGGGCATTTCAATTCATCTTCGGAACAAGCAGAGAACATTATGAATAGATGAATGACTAGATTAAATATAAGTCAATTGACAATCAATTAGAATGAAAATGATATCATAGCTCAAGTTAAAAGGAAAATGGGATTTATCATATTTAATCAATTCAAAGTTGTGTATTATTTTCAAATATTAATATCTTTGAAATTAGACTGCCTCTTAAAATCAATGAAGTCTTGTAGTAGCTGTCAGCATAGCCATGGTTGGGTTGAGATTGCTCTCACCAGTGGTTCTAAAAATCGGTCCCTCTGCCCCCCCAGCAATATCAATGTCACCTGGAAAGCTGATGAAAATGCAAATTCCTGGGTCCCACCCTCACTTACTGAAGCAGAAAATCTAATTTAATCATCTGTTCTCTAATAAGCCACCTGGTGATTCTGAAACACACTCATTTCAGATCTACTGACTTTCATGTCTGAAAGAACATAAAAACACACCACAAAACCAAAACCCACATAATAGGTGTGTTACTGAGTATTCTCCAGAGAAACAGAACCAATCCGATTCTCATTCTCTCATTCTCCCCACTTCCCCCACAGGAGTTCCACAACCCCACAATCCACTGGCTACAAGCTGAAGACCTAGGAAAGCTGGTGATGTGGTTAGAAGGGGAGCTGATGATAAAGACTCCATTTGAGTCTGAGGCCCGAGAACTAAGGGGATTGAGAGCCGGAGACACTGAGGCTCTCATTCAAGCAGTCAGGAGGATCGGAATTCATCCTTCTTCCACATTTTGTTCTATCCCAGCCTTAAAGGAATCAGAAGAGTCCCAACCCCAGAGCAGAGTGTTTTCTTTACTTGGGTCGCCAGTTCAAATGCCAATAACTTCTAGAAACACTGCCTACCCCTCAGAAATAATGTTTAACCAGTTACCTGGGTACCCTTTACCTCAGTCAACCTAACCATCACATAAAATTAGCCATTGCAACAGGTATCAGGGATTTGGAAGGAAATCTAGGAGACAACACAGAGCACCCTTTTAACCTCTAAAAAGCCAAGTGGTTTTGTGAAGGAAGTAGGATAGAAGCAGATAAGTTTAATAGCAGTCCCAAATCTAGGCTATCTCTTAATCTATTTATGAATTTATTTTCTTTTTGTCTTTTTTGGTATAGGGATTGAACCCAGGAACAGTTTACCATTGAGCTACATCCCTAGCTATTCTCATTTTTATTTGTTAATTTTTGAGACAGGGTCTCACTCAATTGCTGAGGCTGGCCTCAAGCTTGTGATCCTCCTGCCTCAGCCTCACAACTTTCTGGGACTCTTGGTGTATGCTGCTGCACCAGATTATTTATGAATTTCTTTAAGAAGTTTTGCATGTCCCATGCACTTGATGGGTCAGAGGATGGTTTTGTATGGAAAATCATAGTGATGACTGACTGTAAGAAAAAAGTTTCAAATGAGTAAGGCTCTATACAGGTGAGGGAGTTGTGGAAGTACATCCACTTCTTAAAATACTTTTCTTTCTATAGATGAAAAACTAAAAAAAAAACAACAACAACAAAAAAAAACAAAGATGTTTAATAGATTTTAAAGTTTCTATAAGAAGTTAAAAATAAAAATTCTAATTGATAAGAAAACACTGTCAATTTATTTGTCATATTTTCTTATATATAATGATAAGAATATAATATATTCTAATATATAAATTTTAATATATATTTAAAATTCTCATTTCTTACAAATGGATGATGGATCTCGCAATCAATGCATTAATGCATTTTAGTTTGATGAAGTATGTGACTTACAAGTCCTTGCTTGTCAGGTACTTGTCTTTGCCAAGATAATCTCTGTTTTTTGGTAAGGTCCAAATCTAAGAAGGAAGAGGAAGAGGAGGAGGAGGAGGAGGAGGAGGAGGAGGAGGAGGAGGAGGAGGAGGAGGAGGAGGAGGAGGAAAGAAAAACAAATAAACAAATGCTGTAACCTCCTAATTTGATTGACCCAAGGGAGAAAGTAAGGCTGAGTCAAAATTGAAAAATGAAAATTCTTTGAGCAGCAAAACTGCTTTTCAAAATCTCTAAATGCTCCTATCCCATTGCCATATGCTGAAAATAGGTACAGCACATTGGCTGAGAGTAGGTGTTTTGAATTCTAGTTAACCTCTGCTCAAATCCTGGCTTTATCTTTAATTAGCTATGAGACTTTGGACAAATCATTAAAACTCTCTGAGACTTGATTTTCTTCCTATAAAAGGGTATGATTTTCATAGGGTTATTGCAAGGACTAAGGAAGATAGTTCATATGAAATGATTACTGAGTGCCTAGAGCATAACAGATACTCAGGTCTTGGAAGCTAATATAATAAGTGCCTGCAATCTCCAACATAGCTTTCCCTGTAGACAATTTTTAGGGTATTTTCCCAAAGGAGGGCTTTGCCCAAATGAACAACAAAGGGAGTTCCTGAGTGAGGTGACCAGATAACTGATTGAAACTGCACAGGACAGGACAACTCTATCTTTGTTCTGATGAATGAAACTCTCCTAAGAAAAATTTTTAAATCATTTTAAACCTCCAGAAAGCAAGTCAGTTAAAGAGTCTGTCCAATCACATGCTGCATTATCAAAATGAAAATACTTTTTCATTAGGAAAAAGCATTTCAGAGGTTATAATTCTTATTGATGGTGAGGATCTTGGAAGGAAATGACAAGTAGTGAGAGACAAACATATTTCAGAGGGACTCATCCATCCTCTATTGAATCAATAGGACATTTTTTTCTTTCCTGAACCATTGTCTAGATCATCGCAAAAAACAAAACAAAACACAAAAACAACAACAACAACAAAAACTTTCATGAACTCCTCAGAGAGCTTCTTGCCTTAATAAATAATGTAGGTGCAGAAAGATAAAGAGATTGTCTGTAAGGGGTGACGTCACACAGGTTTAGGATTTATTCTTCTCCTCCGTAGAATGTTGAACAGTGACATATGGTTAGGAGTTTTGGAATCAGATATAAAAGACAGGACACATGTATTCCTGTATCCAAAAAGTATCTGGCTCTTGAATCTTCTGCTTTAATCATTGATCTAGCAGAATCTCTGAACTAAAATTTGAAGTCTATATTTCTTCTAAAAGAAATATGTTTAAATAAAACACAAGTACACATAATAGATAGATAGATAGATAAGGTTGAGTGACCTACTGGTCCTCTTTGTGAATGTTACCAAGTTTGTGGCTTATCTGGAATGGAATTCTGATTTCACCCCATTATCCCCTGATCTCACCATTTCCTGTCTTATTTCCTCATTTTCCTTGATTAATAATCAATAATAGTTATTATGGAAAAGTAATTTCTCTATAAATTTAGACCATGATGAAAAGTCTGCTCCCCTGAATGTTAATATGTTCCAAAGTCAAATATAGACATATTGGAGAAAGGCAATGTTTGGGGCTTAATTGTGCTACTGAAGATGAAGCTGATTATGCCGTATGACAGTGGTATTGAAGAGTAAAATGAGGCTGCCAATCCTGGGTGAGCTTCAGATGTGCCCATACATATCTTTCATGGGATCAGCATGGGTCCAAAATCTGCCCTCATTTTCAAAAACTTAATCTGTTCCATTAGGAGTGACCATATTCTTGGCGTCATGTTAACCAAACTCACTAGTGGCTGATTAATAAATCAAAATTTCTTATGATATGGAATATCTTCTCAGTGACCACAACCCTTGCACCAATTCCTCACAGCATCCCTATTTTCTGCATTAGGGTGTCTGACTAACAGAATAATTAATTAATATGTTGTTTCTTTATTAAGGAATTAGAGCAGGGATCATTGGATAGCCTTGGGATTTTATGTCTTCTTTATCTTTACATTGCCTTGTGTAATGCCAAGGAAGGCTTATCAAATTAATGTTGTATTTTTTTCCAGGTATAGCCCACCTAAGAACATACTTGTCTCTTGTTCAGGACATATATTTCTATTTCCTGCACACAGTTCCTTTGTGATGTTAGTTTCTGGCCCTGTGCAGAGCATCTCTACCAATAATCTTCCAATGAAGGTCACCTCTGCTGATCTCTGACATTCTTACCTATGTGCTCAAAATTTTTACTAATTTTAGTTCCCAACTGACCTTTCTCTGACCTCACCTCAACTCTTGTGTCTGTCACAGGTCAATTCTACATGTCATCTTTACTAGGCTAAGGAATGCTCTGATGGCTGCTGCTAAAATATGATTTGTGGATGTGTCTGTGAGGGTGTTTCCAGAAGAGATTAGCATTTGAATCAGTAGACGGAGGAAGGACCTCCAGCCCTCATCAATTTGGGCAGGCAACACCCAATCCAGTAAGGACCAGGGTAAAAAAAAAAAAAAAAAAAAAAAATGGAAAGACACATTTTTTTCTTTCCTTCAGCTGGGACATCTATCTTGTTCTTCCTTTGGACATCAGAGTTCAAGATTCTCAGGCTTTTAGACTCTCAGACTTGTGTGGGGGTCCCCACTACCACCCTCCTAGCCCTTTCCTTCCCATCAGTCCTCAGGCCTTGGCCTCTGAGTGAAGTTACTCCATCAGCTCCCCTTGCACTCAGACCTAGTTATTCCATTGGCTTTTCTCATTCTCTGGCTTGCAGATGACAGATTGTGGGAGTTGGCCTCCATAATTGAATGAATTTTCAAAATCTCTCTCTCTCTCTTAGCTGTGTTTCTCCAGGGATCCCTGGGACACACACATCACAAATACTAATACATAGACAATGATATATTATACATATAGATTATACAGAATCTCAGAATCAGATCTTTCTTTGCTGGAAGAGATCTATTTAAAAAAAATCATGTCTAACTTGTCATGTTATATTTGAGTCCTCTGTGTCATGTTAGCCTGTGGAGATAATTGGAGATTATTCACTTATGCATGAGATTATTCACTTATGCATACTTATGGGACTCATCATTATGATTTGATATTTCTGCCAAATATGAAACCCAACAAAGACATAAACTCAATTTAAAATTAATTGCTTTTGTTGTTGTTGTTGTTAAATGATATCTTCACCATGAAGTTTCTGTCTCTTTCATTAAAGAAGAATCTGTCTTTCCAGATACCTGTCTTAATATGTGTTTCTGGTTTTATTGGCTGTTCTCAAAAGCAAAGTGTCCTACTACTAATGTTTTCATCCTGAAATTAAATGCTTTCAATGGAAAAGTGGGTGCTTATGCTTGAATCACCACTGACTTCTGACTGTCAGAGAGTGTGGCAAATTCACTAAGTCCTGAGACAAGTTTGGATTAAAGACAAGTAACACAGATGAGCCAGGAGAGAAGTCTTGAGGCCAGCAAGAAGCTAAAGTGATCCTTGGAAAACAGCACAGTCCTAGAACTCCCTGCCTGAAGCTTGACCTGAGACCTTGGAAATGGAGCAGATCAGTCTGAGAAAGAACTACTTAGCTGTAGGCATATGGGTTGCTTAGAAAAGCTTTGATTTCTTAAATTGACATCCTGTTACAGAAGACAGAAGCAAATGCAGATAAAAGGCAGATGGAAGTGTCAAAATCAGAAACCTATTGCTTAGTGGCGGTAGGGAGGGGGTTTAGGATGGAGGAATATGGCTCATCTGCGTGCTCTCTTTTCTCACAGATCCCCACTTAAAAAAAGCACTTTGAAGAGTCAAAGAAAGAATCCAGCCATATTTAACACACATCAACTCTGGCATACTAATATATGACAAGGGAAATGTAAGCCCAGGAAAGTATATACATCAACTAATATTTAACAGTTTTTCATTTCAGTATATACATATTGGGAAATTGTTATTAACACCAGCTGAACTAAGTACTGGATTTACAAAAGTATTGGATTAAAACTTGGTATGAGAGCTGGGTTTGTGGCTCAGTGGTAGAGCGCTCACCTAACATGTTTGGGGCACTGGGTTTGATCCTCAGCACCATAGAAAGAAGAAATAAATAAGATAAAGGTATTGTGTCCATCTACAATAACAACAACAAAAACTTCAGTATGAAATAAATACCTGTAAGTTCATACTGTCATGAGAAATGACTGGACAAATAAATAAATGGGAAAGAAGAACAGTTCTCTTGTGTGGGAGAGTGCCAAATAATTTGTGAATGTGTCTCACACTCCAGGTGTGGGGCTGCAACTCCCCACTTACCACTCCTAAAATGTGGAGTGTACACAGGGACACACAGAACTAACTCCAACCTGACTCCTTTCCCTAAAGACACGATGGTCTAATTGGGAAGGAAAAAGGATTTTTACACTGTGGTGAAACATATGAAAGGGTAGAGTCAAGAAAAAGAAGCCACCTGATGAAACTTAGGGTCTGGTAAGGGGTTTTGTGGAAGGTGCACTGCTATCTCCTCCAGCTTTCTTTAAAAAAGAAAGAAAGAAAAAAGAAAACTTGCTTTTAGAACCACTTTATATTAGCAAAACAAGTGGGAAGAGGGATAGAGAGTTGCCATATAACCACAACATTCCCTCCATTATTAATACCTCATATTAATGTGACTTTGGTTATAATTAACAAAATAATATCAATATATTATAATTAACTGAAGCCCATAATTTATTCATATACTCTTTGTTTTTGCATAATGTGCTCCTTCTGTTCCAGGCTCCCATCCAGGATACCACAGTATGTCTGGTTGTCATGTCTCCTTAGGCTCCTCTCAGATCTGGCACTCTCTATGACTGGCTTTGCTTTTGATGATCTTGAGGTTTTCAGCTGTACTATTAAAGTATTTTACAGAGTGTATCTCACTGGGATTTGTCAGATGTTTTTATGATTAGGGTGAGATTACAAGTTTTAAGCAGAAAGACCACAGAATTAAAATACTACTTTCATAACATAAAATCAAGGTACACATAATCATCGTGGGTAATCCCTGTTAGTGATGACCTTGATCACCTGGTCACCTGGTTGCGGTGATGTTCATCATTTTTTTGTAGTGTAACACTGACCCCCAACCCTAGACACTTTTCTGTGTTGTACTTTGGGGGCAAAGATGTGATGCACAGACCACACTTAAGGAGTGGGAAATGGGGAGTTGTGTTCCCCCTCCTAGAAGGTGGAATATCTTCATTAATGATTTGACACTCTTCTACACAAGAGAACTGTTTCTTCTTTCCCATTCATTCACTTATTCATTCAGTCACTTACTTATAGCAATGTAAACTTATGGGTATTTATTTTATACCTTCAGTTTTAATCTAATACAACTTATTTTGTGCATCAAATTTTTCTAGCTTTGGCCACTGGGAACTCTTTCCATTGGCTTCTATATGCCTTTGACATACGCTCACTATTGAAAAGTTCTTTCTTATTTGAGCACTTTCTTACTTTCTAGTACTTCAAGATTCTCCAGACTCTTTTTGCATATTACCTGCCCTTCTTCCATCTTTTGAAAGATGCACATACCCCGTTTTTTTCTAAGGCTTGTTTTCAAGATTTGGATTTGTCCCAGCATGCTTGATACATTAGAGAATAATTGGAGCATGATCCCAATTTAGTATTTGTTTATGTATGAGAAACACTAAGCTGAACACAGGAAACTGCACCCTTCTGAAATGAGCTGCATAAAAACAACCAAAAAACCTGTGTACTGTGCACATGCCACCAACATTCAATAGTTGATTCAGTTCGCTGCAGGTGTTCTGAGCCAAAGCCATCCACATCTGGTGTTATAACTCCCAATCTGATCTACCATAACACTCCTTCCACTCCTTCACAATCACTCACAGGCTGCAACCCTTCTGCTAACTACTTCCACACAAGAAAATTTTAGGTCTTTTTCAAAGTGAAGTGCATGTTTATTGTAGCACTTGTGTTTTTTGGAACCATTTCACCTATATGAGACTGCTACCATTTTTATTACAGTCTATCTTATCTTTATTTGCCCCTTAGGAATTGAGTGCTGTACTTCTAACCTCATGGAAGAGATCATGCCATTTTGCATAACAGTGAGTTTTAGGAACACACATGTCATGGAATAGCAGAACTGATTGAAAAGAAAGAGTGGTTGGCAGTAGAGATTGTGTGGAGCTATGAAACTATGATTTGCATGGTATATTTTACTTTCTCTTGGGTTGTTGGAGTATAAAAGGAGATGGTGAGTTGAGGCCAAATGGACAAGGAGAAGTAAAGGCCAAAGGAAACACGCTTCATTTCCTACTCTTCTACCCCAGGTAGAGCTACCTATCTTGTTTCTCTATAAAATTTCTTATTCTGAACAACTTACCCAAATAAATATGAGACATGGTCTCTCATGACTTCCTTCTTTGACTTACCATAATGTTTTTTAATTTGTTATTGCTGCATTATAATTATATATAATAGTGGGATTGGTTGTGATATATTTGAATAATGCACATGGTATAAATTGATCTATTCTATTTCCCAGACTCTTCCCTTTCCCACCCTTCCTCCCTCCCACTCTCCATCTTCTTTCTCTATTCTACTGCTCTTACTTCTATTTTCATTTTCATGAGGTCCCCTTTCCTTCTCTTACTCTTTCTAGCATATGAGAGAAAACATACAACCCTTGACTTTCTAGGTAACTTAGCATGATATTCTTCAATTCCATTCATCCTCCTACAAATGACATATTTTCATTCTTTATGGCTAAGTATCTATTCATTTTCTTCATCCATTCATCCAATGAGGACACCTAGACCGGTTCCATGACTTCCATGGTTGTCTGTCTTCTCTTTTATTATTGTCATACCTATTATAGTGGGCTTAAGATGATATCTCATTGTGGTTTTTGTTTTTTATTTAACTAATGATTAATGATGTTAAATACCATTATTAGTGGTTTATATATCTTCTTTTGATAAATATCTATTCAGATCTTTTGTCCATTCTTTAATTGGGTCATCTATTGCCTATTTCTGTAAGTAAAATTGTATTGGGACACAGCTGTGTTTGTTGGCTTATTTACTGCCTAAGAATGCTTTTGTGCCACAGTGGCAGAACAGACTAGTTGCAGCAGAGACAATAAGGTCCTCAAATCTGAAATTTTTATTAACTGGCCCTTTATGGAAGAAGGCTATCAACCCCCACTGTAGGGTACCCTACCCTGTCAGAGTTGCAACTTGCTATAGGTGTGCCCAGTAAAGCAATCACTGGTCTCCACCCCTCCATCGTCTTTCCAGTAACCTCCATAGGAACATAGGCTTCTGCTGTTAATTATTAAATTTTCAGCACCTACCAGAGCATCTTTCATATCATAGGCATTGAACACATCTATGTGGATTTAGTGAATAAACATAAATAAAAGCTATACAAATGCAAAGTTTCTGAAGAAGACTTGAACAAGATGACGATCATTCAAAGGGAGTCAAATTTCTGCTCATGGTCATGCTTTCTAAAAAAAATTTTTTTTTTTGTTAATGAAATCCTGAATTTAAGCCATGTGGATTTAAACACCTTTAAACTGATAGAACAGGTTAACCCATTTTTAAAAAGTGAATTAAATACTTTTCTGCTGTCTGCAAAAACATAAAAAAAAAATAACTCCATTGCTTTGGGGTCTCATTCTGGAGGCTTTATTCAGACTAGTGACAATATTAACCTCTGAGTGTTGTGTGTCTGGAAACGAACACTGAAGCCTCTTTGAGATACACTGCATGTCAGAGATAAAGGGACTCATAGATTTTTGACACACATAACAGAATGAGAAGGTAAAATCAGACTTTTTTCTAACTCAGCATCAGTACAATAGAGCTCAGATACTAAGTGTGAAGCCAGACCTTAAATGAATATTTTCCAACAAAATTTGAAATATAAGTTTTGGTACTATAGACCTTCTCAGAAGATCATTGTTTTGTTTTTGTTTGTTTTTTAAGTCACAGTGTGGAGGTAGAAAGAGGGGAGGGAAGATTGAGCATTTGATGAGAGGATTATCTTCAGAGAACCTGAAGTGCAAGTCCCACCTTCCCTATGCCATCCCAAGGTTGGGGATGGGGCTGTCTATCTTTTACCCTCTGGACCAGTGAAGAGGATTCTTAGAGAGTATTTGAAATATCATCCTAATAATTTGGAAAAATCAATTGAGAAATATGAAGGGCCTTTGGTACAGAGTGTGACTCAGACCCTGAGATCTAGAGTTTGAAAAGGCTGTGGGCTACAGAGCCAGATGGCACTGGCTTCGGAGGGGCTGCTCTCCCAGGGCTCCCCAGGCAAGGCCGAAGGCTGTGGGAACATCTCCCTGGGAGCAGAGGATCCAGATCTCACTAAAAGCAGTCACCTAGGCAACACTGAAAGGCTAGAAAACAGCATCAGATGCCTATGTGCTGAAATAGAGCTGTAGCTACCAGACTCAGGCCATGGGACATAGGGGTTTCACCTGGACCCTCAGAGAGCCTCCCATTGCTCCTTCCAAAGAGTCAATATGGTCAATCCATGTGCACAACATGTGCTGATCAATTCAGGTAACTAATGCTTCCATCTCCACAGCATTACTGTGTCTTTGGAACCTTCAGACTTTCTACTTATTCACAAAATATATACTAGGTTACTGTGAAATATAGTCCCCCCCCCCACTGTTCTGTAGAAAATAACTATTCTTTTTATCTATTTTGGGGCCCTGTTACCCAAATTCCCAAACTCTAGTAACCAATGTGGTACATTTCAACTGATTTTTTAACCATCCAATTTGAGAGAGAATATGTTGTAGATATCAAAATTTTTTTAAATGTTTAAGAGGATAGAAATATTAACTAGCATGATCATTACATACTATGTACATGTATTAAATTGCATCACACTGTATCCCATGCATTTACACAATTGAAATATGCACAATTTTAATTCACAATTAATTTTTTAAATTTTATTCTTTTTAAAAAATTAGTTATAACATGACAGAAGAATGCATTTATGCATTTTGACATATCATACACAGATGGGATATAATTTCTCATTTTTCTGATTGTACATATTGTAGAATCACAGTGGTCATGCAGTCATATATATACATAAAGTAATAGTGTCTGTTTCATTCTACTATTCTTCCTATCCCCACATCCCCTCCCTTCACTTCCCTCTACCTAATCTAAGGTAACTCTATTCTTCTTTAGTGCCCCCCGCTTATTGTGAATTAGCACCCGCATATTAAACATTCAACCTTTGATTTTTTGAGGATTGGCTTATTTCACCTAGCATGATGTTACATGATATTACAGGCAAATGCCATATTTCATTCTTCTTTAAAGCTGAGTAACATTCCATTTAATATATATATATAACATATATATACACAGCATTTTCTTTACGGATTCATCTATAGGTCGGTTCCATAGTTTAACTACTAAGAGTTGAGCTGCTATAAACATTGATGTGGCTGTATCACTGTAGTATGCAGATTCTTGTTGTAGATTTATTTTATTGTTTTATTTTATTTATTTATTCTTATTTGTAGATTTTATTGTTTTATGGTTTCAAGCATTCTAATTTCTGATTTGAGAATGTCTTTGTGATTTAAAGTGATAGTAGGACTCTCTATTACCTTGGAGTGAGCTGTAAGGTGAAGACACTGCCCAAGTTTCTTTTGGGGAAGGGACAGATTAGTCATAGTGAATTAAGGGTTAAGTAGAACAATGGGGAATACAGCAGCAAAGTTATAGTTTAATTACATCAGAGGTTGTGCTTGTTCGGCACACTTGTTATACATGTGAGGTGCTCAGTCTAGATAAAGTGTTTGATACTCAAAAAATAAATAAACAAAATGCAAGAGTTTCCTCATGATATCTCACTTTGGTTTCACTCGAGAACACCATGATTTAGTAGATGTCCTTTTTATAGACTATGTACCTCCATATTTTAATGATAAACAAGATCATGTGAAAGAACAATTTATTTTGCTAGATTAGATGCTGCCTCTGTCAGTCACTTAAATGAAAGCCCCCTTCTAGTCCCTCCCTCACTGCCCCTCCACCCCTAACCCCCTCCAGGGCAGGTCACAAGTTCCTCCTCAGAAACTCCTGTTGCCAAAGCACCTGGGACCTTCCTTTATAACAGCTTCTATCATATGGTTTTGTGATAGTCTGTTTTCTTGTCTGTGTTTCCTAGCAGAGTTGAAGTTCTTCTACGGGTGAAGATTATATTTTGCTAAGTGATATATTCTAGCATAGTGCCTGACCTAGTTAGTACTTAATCAATATTTATTTAAATTAAATATTGCTTAATTAACTAATTCATGAGGTATAATTGGGTGGAGCCATTGGAATATCCCTCCAAAGGTCCCCCAAATGGACTGCAGTGCAGCACAAGAGGACAAGAGTGGGGGCATAGGAACAGAGCCATACAAATCTACTCCTCTCCTGGAAGGCAGAGAGTGGCTCAGTAGAACCTCCCCTTAGTCAGCCTGTGGATGGACGATGGGTCAGCACACTTCATGTTCCATCAAAAAGGGGTGGGAGGGGAATGGAGGGGTCATGGGGGTAGAAAAGATGGTGGAATGAGATGGACATCATTACCCTAAGTACATGTATGAAGACACAAATGGTGTAAATATACTTTTATACAACCAGAGATATGAAAAATTGTGCTCTATAAGTGTGGTATGAATTGTAATGTATTCTGCTGTCATACATAACAAATTAGAATAATAAATAAATACATAAAAATATTCCTAATTTTAAAAAAAAATGTCTCACATAAGGCTTTCCCCCCCTTAGCTGCTCTTATATTTCTAAAGCAAAGTGGGACAGAGCAACTTCTCTCTGTGCCTTTGAGCAGTTTTAATTGATGTGAATCACTGACCGATTGATGTGGATGCAGCAATCAGTATCAATTGGAAGGCCGCTGAGGTAAGAGGATCAGCCATCCTGCAGTCTGGTTTGCCAGCCCCATAGAGCTAGGGCCTGGACAATTGATCTTTGCTGCTTTAAATGATCAAACTGCAACCTATTCAAGATGCATATGGTTTCAAAGGCTCCCAAATGCTGATGTTGGACACTGCT
This sequence comes from Marmota flaviventris, assembly GCF_047511675.1. Classification (NCBI taxonomy): domain Eukaryota; kingdom Metazoa; phylum Chordata; class Mammalia; order Rodentia; family Sciuridae; genus Marmota; species Marmota flaviventris. The sequence continues at coordinate 100,663,580 of NC_092499.1, read as the reverse complement.
AAAAGGGGAATAATGAGCCTAGCACCATTAAAGTTGGAGTCAATTAGCAGAGTCAGGAGACTGACATTGTGTGTTTCTAAGTATAATTTGCATCCTTTGTATCTATAATAAAACCTTAGTGATTTTCCTGTAGGATGAGCATTCCCTGAGGAGTCACATTTGTGGCTAGGTGGAACAGTATGTGAGCAGTACTGTGAAGTTTTTGCCCCAGAGGCTAATGCCACCCATAAACTTTACCAGTAAAGCATCCAAGCAAAAAAGCACTTTCTCTGCAGCAGCTTTCCCAAAGTGTCTTTGAAGAATATTATTTCTATAGGAAGTAATATGTTACTTGGGAAGAAAATTCATGTGGCCTAGTAAATTGGGAAACTGGGTATTAGAAAAAGAGATCTCTTGATTTTTAGTCCTCTAGTTTTCCCCTTAATGCTCTTTTTCTGTAAGGCATCCAGGATGCCATTTTACATCTAACCATCAATGTCTTTTTGGCCTCCTCTAGCCTGTGACAGTTTCTCAGAAGTCCTTGTTTTTGATGACCTTGATAGTTTTGAGGAAGGTGCTTTTTAATAGCAAGAAAGATCAGGCAAGCATAATGACACTGGAAATCTTGTGGAATAAAAAGAGATGACAGAAGTTTGAAAGGGCAGAAAGATGTAAGAAGATAAAAAGATAGGAGACAAAGTTTATTGACTCTTCAGTTTTACAAGATTGACCCGGCCCATAAACTAATTTTAGAGAATATATGTATGGAAAAGATAGATGCAAATCACATTTTAAAAATTTATACCATTTATATATCAAATTGTATTATTTTTTTCCCTAAAATCTGTTAGGTAGAGTTCAAAAGAAAAAGGGAAAAAAGCAAATATCAAACTAAAAGATAAAATCCTAATAAAATTTAGGACCAAGAAAGATGAAAATGGCTTAAGATAATCAAAGGGAAAGAGTTTGAAGGTTATACGTACCCCCAAGCCCGGCACAGGGGTGCGTGCCCTGTCATCCCAGTGGCTCAGGCTGCTGAGGCAGGAGTATGGTGAGTTCAAAGCTAGCCTCAGCAAAAGCGAGGCACTAAACAACTCAGTGAGTCCCTGTCTCTAAATCAAATACAAAATAGGGCTGGAGATGTGGCTCGGTGGGGAAGTGCACCTGAGTTTAATCCCCAGCACCCTCCCTCAAATAAATAAGTGGCTCTAAGTTTTTCCATCAGGGTGGCCACCCTTTGACTTGTGTTGGTAGCTTTCAAAGCACTATGTTTTCTCCTATTTTCTTTGTTCTCAGAAACAGGTAGTTTTGAAAATGGGAAACAGGAAAATTCTGAGAAAGATCAGTTCTTTGCTTCTTGGGTTTGGGTTGAGAGGGGTAAATAACTCCTAGTGACTATATTTCCTTTCCCCAAACCAAGAAAGTACATCTTCCCTGCTGAATAAAACAGATCCTGGGAAGCTCCTGTGTGAGTCAAATGGTGAGATGTGGTCGCCTACTGGTCCAGCATAACCCCCAGCCACCATAGCTTTGGTGAGCAGCATGACCAGAGAAATCATTATCTGGTGGCCAGTGGCCAGGTAGAGTTTCTTACAGCATGTGATGGGCTTAGAGTTGTGGATGAGGTGGTAGATATTATCATTTGCCGTGAGAGTTAGGGTACAAGGTGCTGAAGTTAGGACTGAAAACACAGTAACCCACCAAAACTAGAAATGCCTCAGTTCTCTATCACACAATAGGTCCAAAGGTGGAAAACCCTTGAAAACTACTGGTCAGTTCTCCCATCTGCAGCACTAACACCAGGAATCTATTTCTCTGCTAATAGGAGGAGATAAAAAGTTAGGTAAGTGCACAACCAGTCCTAGCTATCTGAATACCACCAGCCTGAGCACAATAGACAGCAACATCAAGCAACAAAGGAGAGAGGAAAATGAAGTCTTTCGTTAGATGATCATATGCCCACCTAATAGTCTATTACCATGGCAGGTAGCAAAAAACAAACATAATGAAACAATTTGCCATCTATCATGGCAGTTTGCTGGTTTTCTATTCCCCCACCCTTTGTTTTTGTTAATAGAGGCCTGATATTGTTTAAGGAAATAATGATCCCAGCTAATTGCTTATTTTTCAGTCTCTGTTGCAGATAGGAGATGCTGCATGGCATGGTGCCGTTCTGGCCAAAGAGAACAAAAACGGAGGCTGCTGGGATTTTGGATAAAGCCTTAATTCATAAACAAAGGGGGTAGATAAAGCTGGAGCTGTCCTTCCTAATTCTTCTTGCCCAGAATGTAGATATGATGATTGGGGCTGCTACTAATAAACTGTGCACATGAAGAAGGGTCAAGAGAGGAACAGAATCATCTATCCTGATATCAATGTCCTGTTTGACCAATACTAACAGTTGTTACCTCTGAACTTATGGCATGTCAGTAAAAACATTCTCCCCTCTTCTTAAGCTTTTGTTGGTTAAATTTTCTATTACTTGTAGCTTACTAATGCAAAAGATAAGTGGTCAGAATTGGGAAAGCCACTATGGAAAACAGTATAGAGGTTCCTCAAAAAATTGAAAATAAACTACCCAATGGTCCAGCTATCCTACCCCTGGGCATTTTTTTCCAAAGAAAATAAAGTCAGCATACAAAAGAGACACCAGCATACCCATATTTACTGTGGCACTATTTGTAATAGGCAAGATATTCAATCAGCCTAGGTGCTCAGCACCTCATGAATAGATACACAACGGAGTATTACTCAGCCATAATGAAGAATGAAATCCTGTCATTTATAGGAAAATGGATGGAACTGAAGAACATCACATTTAATGAAATAAGCTATACACAGAAAGACATGTATCATATGTTTTCTCTCTTGTGTGAAAAAAAATTAAAGAAAGAAAACAAAAAGATAATTTGAAAATAGAAGAGGAACTACAAAGACCCAGGAAGGGAGCAGAGAGTAGAGGTCAGGAGGAGGGTTACAATTAATCCAAACTACACGCATATATAGAATTAGCACAGTTAATCACAAAAATTTGCACAATTAATGTGTTAATAATTATGATGATATATTGAATAAAAATACAGAAATAGCAATAAACAGGTTTTTTAAACAGCAAAACCTTGAGAGCCGGTAAGCAGCAACTCAGTCTCAGAGAGGATCTCATAAGAATGACCACCTGACAGTGTGCATGAAGCACAGAGAGGTGGAATTCAAAGAACAGAGAAGAAAAACAGTCAAGGAGCTGCAGTGGAACAGATCTCAGGGTATTTGCAGCCAGGGTAGTAAAGACTCTGAAATATAATGAAGGGTGCTAAGAAAAGGCAGGCAGAATCTGTAAATCCCTTATAATGATATATGAGAGTGAAGAAGAGAAGAGCACATTTATGTACCAAGGAACAGAAATAGAGCTACACATGTGATTGGAACACGATGCTATAGCTTCCTCCTGAGAAGGGAACGGTAAATGCTGAGTGCAGTGCAAAAATCGCACAGTGCAGAATGAAACCTGAAGAGCTGCAAGTAACAGAAGTGATCACTATAGGAATCTAAGAAAATCTCTTTAACACCTACCCTTGGAGGCTCTGAGTTTCTTCCAAATAACATCTTTGACTCTCAGATCACACGTTAAAATCCCATTCAGATTAGTTCTGCTCCAGTCTGCCTTGTGGTGATAGTGGTGTGAGTCCCGGTTGAACCATGACAATGTCTGGGCTTGAATCCAGGCCTGATGACGAACTTTTTGAGGATAGTGAATGAGCAACAAACCTTTACGTGCTTCAAAGAAGCACATGTAATAATTGCCATGACAGCATCGTCTACCTCGAAGGGTCGTTGTGGCAATCCAATGACGTGATAAGTGTAGAGGAACTGGCAAGTGTTCACCAAGCATTACAACTTTTATCCTTGTAAAAATACCTAGATTTGAATCAACTGTTCAATCTCTACACTGGATAGGTACCAGGAAAGAAAAGTAATACTCCTGAAGTTCTAGAAGCACACACAACACGAGGAACCCTCTCAAGCCTTACCCGTCCAGCCATATTTGGAAGGCGACCATCTCATTCTCAAATTCTCTGAATTGGCCTTTGATATCTGGTTTCCTTTGACTGATGTTTTCGTGCCTGTCTAGCCCTTCTACAGATTCAATGTCTTTAGGGACTTTTTCATTTAAGCACTTAGATGTGGTCATCAAAATACCAAGGGGTTAAATACAGAAAAGTTTAAAAGATAGTGTTTCTTACCAACTGAAAAATATCTTTCACTTTTCTTTGCGATCAGGAAATAATTGTTATAATTGTCTTACTTGTAGAAGAGGCTCTGAATTTTGATTTTAGATTTTCCTCTTTTTCTTTTTCTAGAAAAGAAACCAAGATGGTGGGCCAGCAGGGGCAGACCATTCTAGGTAAGCTAAGTCAGAGATACAATTACTAGGATTAGTTTAAATAAATCGATGAGTTAATACCAAGTGAGTGTTAAATTACCTTTGGTGCCATTAGTTCCCTTCCCATGTAGACACAAAATCAAGTAAAATATACACAGGTTATATAGATAGCACTCATATGATCCTAAGAAAGACCGGAGGGCATTATGCTTTGGCCAGGAAATGGTCCATATTGTGTAAAGTTACACAAAATTCCTTGGAGAACTGAATTACATAAGAACAACAAATATTCCCTTCAAGGAAATATATTCATAAAAGCTATGATTTTTATAAGCATATTGTTCTGTCCTAAAATTATAATTTTTAAAAAAGGAATTTAATAAATATTGTCACTGAATTCCTAGAGTACTTCAATACACTGTATCACTGAAAGATTATTCGCTGTCCCCAAAATGACTCACTTATTTTTCTTGTCCATCAAATGAGGCATCATTACAATAAAATTCCCCACAAATTTGTTTTGACCCTGTGTTGCCCTGTGCTTAGTTCTTCCTTCCATGCCTAGGAAACCATGTTCTCAGGGAACCCATAATCCCTCATGTCAAGAAGACATGGAAAAATAAAAATAAATTAACAAATAAAGAGTAGACATGGAACACATATAAGGATGTAAATTCTCTGCTGAGCTGGAGTTGTATCATTTGCTTTCTCTTAAAATTTCCAAAGAATAGTCATTTAAAATAATTACATATATGGCTTTAAAAGAATGCTTATGTGTTACAAAATTACTTTTAAAATCTTAATCTTCAACAATTTATAGAGCACTGCATCCCTTTGTCTAATTCAATAGGTAAACTGGCAGTAGGAAAGCCACTTTAGCAAGGCTAGTTGGGCTACAGAGAAGTGTGTAACTCCACATCACAGTACATTATTGTTGGGGCCCAACTCTGAAGTCACAAAGAACTGGTTGTCTACCCTACTCCGTGACTTGGGCTGGATGTTTGGTAACTCGGATCTCTCAAGTGGACAATGCAGTGCCTGCCTCAGAAGGTTATGGTGAGTATTCGATGAATCGATCTGTTTAGCACAGAGCTGGGCTGCTGCAAATACTTGAGAAGTGGCAGTGAGGTTGTGGTTGTCAGGCAAGGTCACACCTGGGCCTGGGAGGGAGATGCACCTTCAGTGTCTTCCTCTGCACACAGGAAGATGCTCCTCTCCTTATGATCGCTAAGTCCTTGGTCAGGGGCCCCTGTTGGAGGGATGGGACTAGTCCTCCAGTCCTCATAACCCATGAAGGCAAGCAGAAAAAAAAATCCTGCCTTTCAGGAATAAGAGGCAAAGAGAAGATGCCTGGAGAAAGACACATTATAAAGGTAAATTATTCCCTGGGATGAAGGCCTAGAATTCAGACAGTTGTGGCTCAAAAAAGTTTTATAATCAAAAGCTTGAAACATAAAGCTTCATGAGGGCATGGGCTCTGTTAGTCTTGTTTCTGACTTTACCTCCAAACACAGCCAGGAGTATAGAAGATACTATATATTGAATGGATAAAATGTGTTATTTTTAAATATGTTAACACCCTGTCCCATATTAGCTGAGTAATCCTAGATAAGTTATTTAACTTCTCTGAACCTCTATGTTTTGATATATAAAATGAGAATAAAAATAATATATATACTTCATTGAACCATAAAAATATAAAGAGAAGTAGCAATTCATCTACTGCCATGCTCAGAAGGTATGGCAGAGCTGAAGTCAGTGTCTGCACAGCCAAGCTCCCTGAATAATGTGAACTACTGCTCAGAACTAAATTGCATCTCCTGCCTCCAAATATATATGTTGAAGATCTAACTTGTAGTGTGACTCTCTTTGTCACATTATAGGGCCCATAACATGGTAATTAAAGTTAAAGAGGTCATAAAGGATGAGACCTTAATTTGATAGGATAGGAGACCTTACAATAATAGGAAGAGAGATAGCTCTTCCTCCACCCCATGCATACCAAGAAGTCATGTGCGACATAGTGAGAAGACGGCCATCTAAAAACCAGAAAGACAGACTTCACCATAAACCAACCATGCTAGCACCATGATCTCAGACTTTCAACCTCTAAAACTGTGAGAAAATAAACTTCTGTTGTTTAATTCACCCAATCTGTGCTATTTTGTTATGACTGGTTGAAAAGATTAATACAAACTTTGGTATCATCAAGTGGAGTGCTACTATAACAATACCTAAAAAGGTGGAAGCAGCTTTGAAACTGAGTTATGGTAGAAGTCACAAGATTTCTGAGAAGCATGTTACAAAAATCATAGATCACCATGAACAGAGTGCTGGTAGAAATATGGATGTCAATAGCCATTCTGGCGAGGTCTCAGATGGAAATGAGGAGCCGGTTTTTAAAAATTGGAGGAATGGTAATGCTTCTTAGAAAGTGGCAAAGAGCTTAGCAGAATTGTGTTCCAATATTTTTGGAAGATGATTGTAACACATGAAATTGGATATTTAGCCAAGGAAACTTCTAAACAAAATGTTAAAATGTGAAAGGAGAGTAATTTAATGAAGAAATTATTAAGCAAAAGCAGAAGCAGAACTTAAAGGTTTGAAAACCTTCTCCATAGTGCCAAAATTTAGAAAATGTATTCAAAAGAGAACACAAGGGCATGGCTGGATATGGTTTAATAAAAAAGATGGTGACAAAAATATAGCGATTTTAACAGAATGAGGTAGAGATGGAATGGCATAAAGGAAGACTGTCAGTCTTCTGAGATTCTACAGGACGAATGGATCTATTGGGCTGTGAACATTCTTTATGCTCTAAGAAAAGGGAAGAAGGACCCAAAGGAGATTCCAAGATCATTGGGGCTGCAAATTCTGGTTCCTCCTCCTGTTTTCTCTTTAGCTTCAGTGACCAGGATCACCCCCCTAGTGCCAGGGCTATGTGGTTGAGAGTCTCTTCCAAGATGTAGGAGCTAATGGAATTTGTCTTGCTAGGTTTGAGGGTTACGTGCGACCTATCAGCCCTTCCTTCTTTCCTATTTCTCTCTTTTGGAGTTACAATGTCTATTCTATGCCTGTGCTATCACTGGATTTTGGAAGCAAGTAACTGAGTGGTTCCAAAAGTTCATAGCTAGAAAGGAATTTTCCTCTGAATTAATCACACTTGTAATCTCACCCTTGTTGGATTTGATTTTCTTCTTTCTCTGAAATACAAGTTCAACTATGATCATCTCTCTTCCCAAAGAGACCACCCTGAAGAGACCCCATGCATTTACGGGTGAACGTCCTAGTTTAATATTAAGTCTTGTTATACCATCAATGCACCTATTATGGTACAGAGCCAAACAGGGCAAAGAACCAATTACTGCTCCCATTTTTATTTTATCTCATTTTCCTCTGCTTTTCTTTTTTGTGATCTTAGTTGTCTTTGCTGATTACATGTCCTTTCTCTGCCTAGCCTCTTTGGTCCAATAGAGCAGAAAGAGCACCAAATTAGTACTAGGATTTCTGAATCCTGTCCTTGGCTTTGCTACATGAGTCTACAAGTATCTGAGCAAGGCATTTTAAGTAAAGCCTGTGTCCTCACCTCCAAAGCCACTGGTTTAAAGGCCTGACTAAAATAAGTAAGTAAATTGCAAAACAGTCTGTACATTTAATCCATTCATTTGTTCATTCATTTGTTCTTCCTTGGTGCTTTTAAGCACTAATTAGATGAGTCCATTGTCTTAATAATTAGGGACCATTATGTTCTAACTAGTCTCATTTACTTTGGTGAGAAATGTGAACTTTTTCCTGAAGTGCACAAATCATAGATTAAAAAATAAAATAAAATCAGTACTTCAACCAGAAGCTGGAGAATTGAGGTGAGAACTGGGAAAATCTCAGTGAAAGAACTTAGAAGGAACCTGTGCTGTGGCCCAGGGTCTTCTGCACCTGCATGGTTCTGGAGCGCTTTTTTGCTCCGTTCCTTTATGCCCTTTTGACATTGGCATCACAGAAGTCCAAACCCTTCTGCCAGAGCTGCCACTAATCCATCTTTGGCCGCCTTGTTACCAAGGCTTCCGGGGCCTGGGCTCTAGTGAACTACGTGTCTGAGTAATTAATCTTCTCCGTCCTGGAGCCCTTACATGTGGGCAGCCACCACCAAAGCCAAGAGCGATGTTGCAGATTAGCTGTTTAAGTGCAGCCTGGAAGCTGCCTGCTGAGCAAAGTGGCACTAATTGAACCCTGCACCCTCCCCACGACCAGTGCCTGTCAGACAAGCCAGTGGCTAATTATGCCCTGGAAACTATTTGGAAATTTGCTGATTAACTCCAGAGGAGTTGATTAGTTCTTAATATAGAAAGATCTATTTATTTGGGAGAAACCCGTATAGTAAGAATTCTTCCCTGATCCTAAGTCTTTTTCTACTTATTGGGTGTCAAGAAGATTACTCGATGTTAAATGAAGAATTCCAAACAATTAAGCCAAGTGACATTTTTCAATAGTAATTATTATTTTTATTATTTATTATTGTAGAAAATTGAAATGCAGGGAATAAAAGTACATCAAAAATATTTTACATTATAAATACAAAGAGTGGCATATTTCCACTGACCTAGTTTTAGGCATTAGTCAATTTTATTTCTTTCAAAATTAGAAGAGAATGTAAGTGAAATGATTTTACTTAAATTTGATCTTTTTTCATCTTTCAATACATTTAATGTAACTTAACTACCTGTGCGGCTGGTAACATCTATTGTAAATGTACTAATTATGTAAAACCCTTTCATTATGACTTGAATGGGGGTTAAGACTTTAGCTGGGGTCATTATTTGAGTTATTGTGAAAGTGCCATTAACATTTCTTTCCTATACCAAATTTAGTGCTGTCAAACCTAAAAATCATAAGAAATGAGGAAACAAGTGGAATGAGATAGGAAAAAGTAATATGCTCTGTAAGCAATATTTCTAACAAAATCCATTGCTACATAAGAGTGTCATCAGATTTTAGTCTTTTGGGGGAGGACCCAAAATTCTGCAGAATCGCTGTCATTTAAATGGGTGTAAATTGTGAACTTGTCTGTGTGTGTGTGTGTATGTGTGTGTGTGTGTGTGAGTGCATGCACACATGCGCACAAATAGAAATACAGTTTTGTTTTCTAACACTACCCCCACATAATTTAGTAACATTTTTTAACATTGGAAATAAAGAGATGCAAGGCAGAAAACAAGAAAACTAAAGTCCAGATTCATAGTTTAAACTGGCAGATTGAAAGAAAAAGAACTATATAGTAAGAAACTTTCTCTTTGTTCTAGATAAAGAGAAAAACTTTTAAGACAACACAAAGAAATAATCCTGTAGATGATCACATCTGACATAGGGCTCTATTTTCTTGCAGTTTCCAAGTTGAGAGTCCCAAAGATTACAGAGAGGTAAAGCAACCTGTCTGCTTCTATATAGGACCAAGGCAGGACACAAAGCACTATGGCTTTCCAGAGACCTCTTTATCAACTACCATATTGCTCACCTGTATTCCAGTCTTAGAGATTCAAACATACTTGCAAATGACTGCAAAACTCCATCCAAAAGTCAGAAGGCAGAAATTCTATAGGTTGATACTGCTTTTTTTAACTTTCAAATAGTGTTTATTTTTTTTAGTTATACAAGACATTAGAATCTATTTTTATATAATTATATAAGCATGGAATATATATTATTCTAATTAGGACCCCATTCTTGTGGATATACATGATGGTGAGATTCACTGTGGTGTATTCATATATGTACATAGGAATATTATATCATATTTATTCCCCTGTTTTTCCTTTTCCTATCCTCCCTCCCTTCCCTTCATTTCTCTTTGTCTCATCTACGAAATTTCTTCTTCCCCTTCCCCCGCTTATTGTGGGTTAGCTTCCACATATCAGAAAAAAAAATGTGGCTCTTGGCTTTTGGGGACTGACTTATTTCACTTAGCATATTTTTTTTCCAGATCCATCATTTACTGGCAAATATCGTAAAGCCATTCTCCTTAATGACTGAGTAATACTCCATTGTGTATATATAACACATTTTCTTTATCCATTCAGCTTTTAAAGGGCACCTAGGTTGGCTCCATAGCTTAGCTATTATGAATTGAGCTGCTCTAAACATTGATGTAGCTGCATCACTGTAGTATGCTGATTAATTGCAATAACAGTTGAACCCCATTTTCTCAGATAACCTTTAAGGCTTACATTTAAAATGCCAGGAAAGCAAAAAAGGATATATATGTCCTATACCTGATTTCACCAAAAGATATCCCCAAAGACAGCTTGTAATGACCTCAAAATATTTCACTCAATGGCAAAGAGATGAAGATGTTGGGCTGAAATCTCCAAGCACTGGTTTCATTGGTCAATATATTATCATATCTGAAAATGCATTTCTTTGTTCATATGTGATGAAAAATTTTATCAGGAATTTACCAGTGAAATAAAATGTATCTTATTTCCTCGATTCTAATTTGTATTTTCCCTCAATTTCATATTTCAGATATGGTCATTTATCTTATAATCACTGCCTACTTTAAGTTGGGGTTTTCCCTGAAACTGTTATCAACCTGGTGGTACAGTTTGAAAGCAGGGAATACTGTGCTCTTTGGCTCCTCCCCTTCCCAGAACCACATTCTCAATGTTAATTCTTCTGACAAGGTAAGCATGGCGACATTACCCAATGTCAGGCAAGCATGAAGTGTATTCTGTAAATTGGAAAAGGAGAGACAAATTAACCACCGATTTGACAGCAGGAGAAAACCTTTCAATAAACATCTTCAAAACCAGTTCCCAAGTTAAGACACTAAAACTTCTTGTAGCTAACCATGTACCACTGTGTGTCACACTACAGAAATGATAACAAATACTAAGAATTGCAATCTTTATTTTGATATATGATTGCCTGAGCTATACCTATATGGTTATTTATAAGTAAAATTGTAACTGGAAAAGTATTCACAAGTAGAGCATAACATTGTAGAATATCACCACCGCCTTAAGATTCCAAAATATTTGTGTCAATCGTGGTCCATTTTATACAGAAAAACATTTCCTGCATGATCCCAGGTACTGCCAAGCATGGCTTGCTTGTTTCTAAATAATCCCTGAGGAAACAGTTCAGTCTAGACCATTATCTTGATAGTTCATAATTAGGTTCAATAATAAAGCTTGTTTTGCTGACCTAGGTCAGATGGGCATGTCCTCAGCATCTAGGCGCAGTGACCTTGCTTTGAGAGGGTATTGTTAGAAAATCCATTATTATCATCACATACACTTCAGAGAAGTGGCTGTTTTGTGAATTGATGGTGTGATGTTGCCACTTTAGATAAAACAGTCCATGAATTATTGACTTAATGAGTTAATGTTGCTTGATTTCACAACAAAGTCTTCGCCGTCTTGATGCAATTTACTGAACACGTAATCACAGGATATGAAGGAAAGCACAGGTAACAGGCTTTGCTCTGCACTGATGAGTCACACCAAATCTGAAAAAGGCACAAACATCACAGAGGCATCACTGTCTTCCTTGAAGGCATGATGCCTTGGTCAGTATGCCTAAGGCCAGCTCATAAACACTTGCTAAAGTTGGCTTTCTTCACATTATTTTTGTCTTAAACACAATTCAGTTAATTGCTTTCTCAACCCTCTAGAATATCCCTTGGGCCCCTGATAAGGTCTTGAGGTTGGTCCTGTGAAATCCTTCTGGCTGTGTGCAAGGTTGCTGCTTGGGAAATGTTCAAAGGGAGCCCACAGAAAAAGCCCATCACAGGAAAACTCTGCCAATATCCTGATGCTTATCTGTGTGAAACTAGAGCAAATCTGCTATGGGATGGTATTTTCTTCAGAGTACCCCAAACATGGGGAAAGACAATAAAAATCCAAGCACAAAGCAATTAACAGTTTTTCCAGAGAAGCTGGTTGAGCAGGTGTGACTCATTGATTCAGCAAGTTGTTTCCTAATTTTCACTTTGCTATTATTCATTGAGTGCTCATTATCTGCTAAGAGCTTAATACACAATATTTAATCAAGTCCTCCCAACCCACTTACACAGTGTTATTTTTGCCACTTATACAGATGAGGAAACTGAGGCCTAGAGAGAGGAAATAACTTTCTTATAACTGCAGAACTATCATGGAGGAGCTGGGCCTCAGAGTGGGTCTGGCTCTAGAGTGACCACTGCAGCCTTCTGACTGCCCTTCTTTCCATGCCTTTCGCCTCTTTGCTATTTATCAGTATATAAATTTCTCAGCTTCTGGGATCTCTTTTGTAATTACCACCTGTCATTGTCCAGGTCAAGCTAAAAGTCCACAGTATTCCAGCCGGCTCACACCTCTGTCCGGCAAACACCATCCCTACTCGCATATCCTTCACATTTTAGGTCTCAGCACACCCTTTTGCTTATTTACCAAGAACTTGAAGCAGATCATCCCTTCCTGTCTCTACTGAAAATGGACAAATTCTTCAAAACATATGATTTGTGTTTTTGTTTTTATGAACTCTTTTTAGATCCTTCCATCTCCATTAAAAGTTATTTCAGATTCCCTTCTTCAAATCCTGCAGGGTTTTGTTTGTGTCTGCTTCCCTTAAAGGATTTCATCAGCCACCTGTAATAACTACTTGCGGTCTTATCTAACTTCCTCCTGTGGGAACTGAGGGCCCTTTGAGGGAAGGAACCCTGTCTTAGTCAACACTGTCTCCAGAGGTCAGTATCATATTTAGAATGACGGACATGCAATAAATGTTTGTGTGATGAATAATGAGACACAGGAATGGTCATGAAGAAACCACCAGATTTTGAGCTGGATCGTGGTTCAGAGATCCTCCCATGCAACACCTTGATGCAGGGACGATGGTGAGAGGAGAAAAGTTGCCTTTGCCCATTTGTCCTTTTGTCCCAGTCTAGTGTCTTGTTTGTGTATTAGAATTTGGGTATGGGATGGGAGAAGATAGACTGATATGTAGGAGTTGCTAGGCCCCACCTCATTGGCCCTATTCTTTGTCTGAAAGGAGCCATTAACTAACCAAACTGGGAAAATCCCCGCTCCTTCTTGGGCAAGTTGCCTGACTGCACACAGCTCAGTATCCCCATGTGCCTAATGGGGTATAAGAGTATTGTTATTATTTACCTCTTTGGTGTATACACCATATATCCCATCCCTATTTGTGATTTTTCTTTCACAATAGGCTACTCTATCAGCAAGTTATTGTTTATGTTGGACTAAAATCTGTCCCATTAGTCCAGGATCTACCTGTTCAGCGTGCAGAAGGAGTCTAACATTCTGCATAACACTATTTTAGTAACAAAAATTCTCATTGAGGATGCTCATATGCACTTGTTTGAGGCATAGGCATTCCAGAGATGCTCAGTCACATAGGAACCATTTGGGGAATTCAAAGAAGAAGCATCCCAGTTCATGGCTCCATCTCTATTTGTCCTCTGCTGTAGGAGTCAGTCAGGGTGATGTAGTAGGGAGAAGGAAAATGTTCAAGTTACCTGTTCCTGGATTCAGCTCCTGATTCCAATGCTGGATGTGGAGCAAGTCACTTTGAGTCTGTACTAAAATAAGCTACTTTAGAAAGTTGTTTGAAAATTTAATAATATTAACAGATTCAAAACATATGATTTGTATTTTGTTTTTATTAACTCTTTTTAGATTCTTCCATCTCCATTAAAAATTATTTCACATTCCCTTCTTCAAATACCCAACATATAGAAGACATTCTGAAACTGACAGCTCTCTTATCCCTCAGTTTCCTATAACCTTCTTTTCTTTGGTAAAATGCTTAAGGGCGCTCCATTAGAAAGAAAGAAGTAACAGTGCCTATTCTGGTTTCCATGCCAAAATACTTTCCCCCAAATTATCAAACATTTGTATAAAAATGTTTAATAAAATAACACTGAAGAATGTTAAAATATTCCAATCAGTGGCCATTGATTGTCCTTCCTATATGAATCACTTTGCTAATTTTTTATGGCTTAACCTTATTTTCAAATTAAAAGTTAACAATAAGGATAATAATAAATTTTAGGTCATTTTCCTGGGATTTATAAGAAGTCTCAATAAAAGCTGAAAGCATCCTTTGTTATTAATTGGTCAGAAACCATCAGCCAAGGTCTTACAGAATGGAAGATGGAGCTGGAGGCTCAGGGAAAAGGTGTTTCGTACCCACCCACAATCCCCCACACCTTGTGCCTCCTGGCAGGAGAGCTTGGGTGAAAAGATGTGAGCCCTGTTGGGAGGTTGCACCCCTTCATTAGTAGGGAAACCCTAGGACTGTTCCTTCCCTGGGTCCTCCCAGCTGCCCCACATCTTTCCATGTCATAGCTGCTGGGATCCTCCAACTTCAGGACCTTGAACAAATTTTCCCAGGGATGCACCAGGGAAATGTCTCAGCTCAACTTTTTTGTCACCCATGGAATTAGAACACCTTTGTGGGGAATGGAACACAAGAGGAAGATCATCAAATGGGATGCGAGAAATAGACTCTGCCACTTTCGAGCACTTATGAGCACCATGCTTTATCCACCTCAGCTCCTTGGCTCTGCACACTCAAGCCTCCATTCCCAGTGGAATGCCCTTGTTACATATCTTTACTGTGTCTAAGTGGGAGTCTGTTTTCTGTGTGAAGTTTTCGCACAGGTTTCTTTCTGATTTCTCTATCTCTTAATGAGCATATTTCTGTAGAAAGAATAGGCATCTATCATGTGTGCCTGGCACAGTATACATGTTTAACCTTTTTTATCTTTGTCACCATAAACTACGTCCTACCTAGATGTCAACATTGTCCTCCTTGCTCCTTCTCTGCACCACAGAGCCAGTCTTAGAGGTTGCCAGTACTTGTTATTTCCTATTTTTTCTTACCCTTTCTCCTCAGATCCCTTTGCATGTTAGTATGTGTGTTTCTTACTCCTTATAAAACTGAACCCTGTTGTCTCTTGTAATCTTTTAAGTCTTCTCAGTACCTTTTGGAAGAAAGCAAGGAATAAATATTTGGTGCTGAAGTCACTGAGCTGTAAGTCTTCTTAGCTGTTATTCATCTCAGCTCAATTCTGATTTCTGGTGTTCTATCACCCCCAAACCTCCTCCTTGGCCATGTCTCTGTTACTCCATCTCTACCTCCTTTGCATTCTCATTTTTCCTCCCCCAAAGAGCTGTATTTTCAGGCTTTTGCCCTTGTTTTCTCTCTGTGTTTTCTATGTTCTTCCTTGCCCTCTCCTGGTCTCTTCCTTTGGTTGACTCAATCACTACTGTGGTGTTAACTTGGACCTCAGCGTCAGTGACTCCCATATCTAGGTGTTGGTTCAGACTCAAGACACAAACCTGCATTTCCAGGGACTTCTTCAAATGCTATGAACACCCAGACTCAATAAATGCAAAGTGAACTTGCTTTTTCCTCCTTACCCCATCTTTTTTGATTTTGTTAAGGTATCACCAGATCGTTAGTTCCTTGGGCTCAGGACTTCATAGCCTTTTACTCTGCTGTGCCTCTCTTCATATTGGTCAGTAGCTAAGACTTCTACAGTGGCCTCCTCAGTGTCCTGCATTTGTCCCCTTGTTTCCATTCCCACTGCCTTTGTCCTAATTCAGGCCCTCCTTAGTGCTTGCCTCGACTACTGTCACAACCCCTCCAATGCCATTTGGTCTTCCTGCCTCTAGTCTTTCCCAGCTTCAGTGTATTTTTTGCACTGTTCCAGAAAAATCTTCCTGAAATACTTCTCTGTTCATCTGACTCCAGTTTCTACACCCCCGATGTCTGCTCAGTGCCTGTAGAATGCCAGGTGACTTAGCATGTCAGTCAAGACCCTCCAGTTTTGGGGAAAACGATGGCCAGCATCTCTTACGGGGTTCTTTCTGCCCAGGGGAATCCAAGCCACCCTAAAAGTTATCATCTCAGATAATTAATAAGTAACAAAACACAAATACTCTAGTTACATAATGCTAACCCCTGATAGATCTGTCCACATGGGTTCTGGAACTAGACAAAGGCAAAATGGCTCTGGTGGTTTATTTAAGGGGGTACATCAAAGGCAGGATAAGATTTCAAGGGCAGAGTCTTGTTTTGTGATGTCGTCAGGTAGAGTGACATCTTGGCAGGTCACACCCATCTCAGGTGCTGTGTGGGCCATGGCAGAGCAGGAAAGAGATTTACATTGTCCCTAGGCAGTTGACCAGAGGAAATGTCCACTGGCCATTCTCTATCCATGAGGCTTCCATGCACTGTGACCCACATGCTACCCACAGACAGCTTCTGACACTGCAGGATGTGGGTCCAATGTCTGTCTCATTGTTCCCTTCAATTTCCCTGCTTTCCAGTGCCAGAGTGCTCCTTGTTTTTTTCTTTCCCCCTTGCCTTGATTCATATCCTTCCCACATCTTCATCAAAACCCCACTTAAGGCTTTCCAGTCTCTCTGAGCAGAACCTATTTTCCTCCTCCATATTTTGGTAACAGTTATCATTTAGTATAGGTCTTAGATGGAATTTGTTCTTTTAAAATGTTTCTATATACTGGAATAAGTGGTTTATGTATCTCTCCTAAATTCTCACAATTCTATGCAATAGATTTTTTTTTCAAAGTCACTGTACAGATAGAAAAACTGAGGCTCCTGTAGATTAAATAACTTGGCCAAGGCCAAATGGGCAGTGAGGCACAATGACTCTGCAGGCCGTGCTCTCTGCACTCTTCTGATTGTACCAGGCCACTTCTTTTAATTGCTTATTCGACCTCATCCTCCCAGAAGTGCCACAGTACTCCAAGGGGACCAATGGGACCCGTGAAGGTGACAAACCACCTCCGACTCTAGGCTGCCCTAGCCCCAGTTCTTCCTTTGGCTTTTCTCCTTTCAGACCCTCTGGTGATATTTGGTTACTGTTGCCTTTTAAAAGTTTCATTATTATGCATAATGTATTCATTGAAGTGCAGCATTTCCTGTAATTTATGTCTCTTCATTTTACTACTCAGCAATTCCTCAGTATTTAACCTCATAAATTTCCAGTTATTGTCCTATATTTACACAATGTATCTGCCGGAGAAGTCGGTGCAATTTAATCCTGGGTGAAATCCGAAGGGACACTCACAAAGAGGGTGAGTAGGCTGTGAATGCCTCTCCTAACAAAGTCAGATTGCTCATGAGCAAAAGCAAATAGTCTCCCCTGTCCCCCTCCGTGGCCCCCCTCCATCACCTGTATTATTTCATGAAATAACAGGAGGGCCCGATTCCCTGGACTTCTTGTAATCATCCCAGCCCATTCCTGGGAGCCGAGTGTTGGCCTCCAAGTCCCTTTGTGACTGCATTTCATATGCTGCACCTCTTCCCTCAGCCTGCCGGGCTGCCTGTTCCACCCCCTCTGAAAGGCCAAGTGGTACTAAAACCTCACCTCGTCTGGCTCTTGGCTCCTTTTGTTTCTCTTATATTGTTCTGCCGTTGCCCTAAGGCCAAAAGATCTTTGGGGCAGTGGCTCTGTTTGGTGTTTGGCACAATTTCATTTACTGAACATCTCTATGTACATTTATGATGCCATATAACTAATAATAAAAACAGGACAGCCTAGGGCATCATTTTTTATTGTCAGCTCCATGGCAGGTGTGGGGGATGGGGAAGGGAGGGCTGAGGGGATGGGGAAGGGAGATGCGGGGATGATGCAGGCTGGCCCACACTGAGCTGTTCTGCAGGGCCACGACCCTTTCCCGAGGACCCAAATCCTGTGGAGCCATTCCAAGCTTCCTGAACACTCTGCAATGGTGGGAAAGACCGGATAGGAGGATTCCTTGTGCTACGGCGGAGCTGCCTGGGCTATGTACTCTGGCATTTTTCAAGCAGAATGTTTACCCACCTCTGGGTGTGTGCAAAATGGACCACAGCAGAGCTCACACCGTTCATCACTGCCTGTTGCTAAATTGATGCGGCTCTCCTTGGATGCCATCAGCTGTGCAGTAATCTATATTGATGGCCAGGCTTTACAGCAGCCGTTTGTATGCTCTACCTTCCTCTGTGGCTGTCTGCTCTTTGTGAATGTGGCCTGGGTGGTAGGTACCCCGGATCCTCTGACTTGGACTTCAGCATGTTGAAAAAGCTATTATGGGGTTTTAGAGGCAAACATTTGTTCCTTGAAGGCATTATTAGAAGGCAGAACAGAATAATGGAACCAGCCCTGAGTCTGAAATTAAGTGACCTGATTTTTGTCTCAAGTCTGCCCTTTATTAGCTGTGTGACCTTGCATAAATCACTCAACTTCTCTGAGCCTCAGTTTTCTCTTCTGCCACTAGAGGATGTAATTCTCTACCCTACAAGCTTGTTAAAAGTTCTATAGATTTTTTTAAATATCAAAGTATGCACACATACATATATAAGCATACTTTGATATTCAAAGAGTCTACAAATGGATTTTAAATACATTTTATATTCTGAAAAATGTATTTGTAAATGTATTTTATTTTCTGAAAAATGCTATCAAGATATCAGTGTTATTGATACTATATTGAAATATCTTTGAAAGGACAGATGCAGAAGAAAATATCTGTTATATAGATTGCTATGGAGATATAACAAAGTGATCGAAAATGTTGAAACCTGTAGTAAGAGTGAAGGAGAAATAAACTATTCATTTCCATCCTAGATGATTCTGGCTATTTCAGATGCCCTTGTGCCATCCAGAACACTGGGCATGGCTCTGCCACAATTGTGATCCTGGGCAGCATTCACTACAGACAAAGCAAGTGACTCCTCTCTAAGCTTAAAATGAGATCAATGCCAACTCTTACATCTATTCAGAATGTGTGGTTTGTAAACAGTTAACGGAGCTGGTTCTGTGGGCATCCATGGATTAAAGGCTGAAGAGCACACGGGTGGGATGTACCGGAAAAACGGATTCTGTCCACCTGACTGGCAATGACCGTGGAAACACATGGCTAGCTGGAAGCAGTCCTTGAAATTTGCCAGGGCCCAAAAGACTGAATCTAGTTTACAAAATGTGTGTCAATGAAAAACAGACTCATTTAGGGTGGGATACTTCATCATGGTGCCAAAGCAGACAAACTCCACACACAAAGGACAGTGTACCGACCACCTGGACGAGGACCAGTGTGCATCCTCTTCTGAAATTTCTTTAAGGACCTCAGCTGTTTCTGCCTCTTCTGCTGTTTGTTAAGACACCCATTCTTACCATCTTTTAAAATGGTTTCCTCTTTGCTGTATGCAAACTTCATCAGTGCATGACCGGTGCATGCTATTTTGGGGGTTATTACAGATGAGTTAACAATTTTCTCTGAACTACACATGTTAAATGCTCCACTGGGCCCTGCAGAAGAAAGGGGGTCAAATTTGATACGTTCTGAGTCCCTAACAGATATTTTCAGAAACAGAAGATTTATAAAGAACGAGGAATGATGTGTTTAGGAGAATATTTTTCTTTTATTTAACAAGGAATCCCTAACTCAAGTGCCTTATGGCATTTTTTTTGAGTTCCCAATCTGCTAATTTTAACAGAACATTTGAGCTATCTACCTTTATTTATACCTGTGAAGCTCCATTTGGACTTTAAAAATGATAAAGCCAGAAGGAGGTGCTTCTTCAACTGCAGGCAAAAGAAAAGGTGGCGACTCCCTCCGATTGGCTTTTGTCTCTTCTTCTCTGTTGATTTTGACTCCTAGTTTTTGTGCACCGGAAGGTGTATCTATCTGATGGTCCAAACCCAGTATTTCAGGTTTCTTCAATCATTAGCAGGAAGGAAGGGAGAGGATCAGGGCCGACACTCACAGCCATTTATCTTCTTCTTCAAGTGCCGCATTCTTTGTAAAGGAAAGAGGCCAATCGATAGGGCAATAAGGAAGGAGGACAAGCAGCTGGGAGGGACCCACTGCGTGGTGAGCGGTGAGGTCTATTCATGGTGAGGGCCCCATGCACACTCTGTCCCAAAGGCAGGACTCATTAGCATTCCAGAGAGAAATAGCAGAGGATTTTTTCTTCTTCTTAGAATTCATTCTCTATTAAACAGATCAAGATGGTTATGGTGAATACTTTAGTAAATGTTAAGTAAATGTATACATCGATTCAACCTAGAGTCATTGTCATCAAGCCAGTTGTACATTCGTCATCAATTAGAAGGCAATGCCCTGAAGGAAAAGTCCCAGGCTGGGGGTCAGGGAGACTGGAGTTCAAATCCAGGCTCTGCCACTTATTGACTGTCATTGTGTACAATCACTTTGATTTTCTGAACCCCACTTTCCTTATTTATACACTGGAATGGTAACATTAGCTACCATAAAGATTACGATGACATGAGACAATTTGTGTTAAAGTATTTTATAGAATATATATACCAAAAGCTCAAAAACGTGAGTTCTTCTTCGTATTGCATGAACACTGGAGGTGCTAACAGTTTGGGGAAAGGAAAGAAACAACTTCAGGAGAACCTATAACGCCCTTTGCAGTTGTCCTGTTACATAAATAAATCTATAGTTTCTTTGCAAAGAAGCTGTTGCCTTAATGGTGAGGCTATGCTAGTTAGAAGGAAAGGAAGTCTAATTTGAATTAGATGGACATGACAGGCCAATATGTGGAGTTTCTAAACATCACCATCACAAATCTCTAGCGATTTTGGTTTGTTTGATTTTTGGTACCAGGGATTGAATCCAGGGGCGCTTTACCACTGAGCTTCATCCTCAGCCTTTTTATTTTTCGTTTTGAGACAGGGTCTCGCTGAGTTGCTCAGGCTCTTGCTAAGTTGCTAAGGCTGACCTTTGAACTCGTGATCCTCCTGCCTCAGCCTCACCACTACGCCCGGCCTCCAGTGTTTCAATCATGTAAGTTTTGACTAGATCAGAACCCTAGAACACATAAAGTCCCATCTACTCATTTGTGGAAACCCTGGAAGAGGTTGGGTGACTTGTCCAGGGTTGCATGTAGAGTTAGTAGATTGAACCATATTTTTTTGTTGTTGTTCCATCTAGGTAATTTCCCAGGACTCTTTAAAGAGAGTATACCAATAATAAGAAAGGATTAAATAGTATGTCAATCAACTATGGAAATATTCAAATACCCTAGGGAAAAAGCATATAAAAATTTTGGTTCCTTGTTTGAGAGGTAGGACCAAGAACCCATTAGAAAACTCTTTCCTCAAGTCTGGGAATTTCGCCTTTGGTCAGGTGCAGACCTGGGATGCCTCAGTATTCCCACACTGATCCTTGTCTTTGCATCCAGTGAAAATGCTGTGGGATTCAACAAGGTAATGGACTCTGCCATGTGCCCCAGGCTGCCTGTAGCTGCCCTCTGGATCACCCACAGAAATGCTGATTAACTCTGAACATTGAGTTTCATTTTCCTAGCACAGAAACACATCCCTGCATTAATAAGTATCCTGCACATCATGTCCAGGTAAGGGTTAGGCATCTCTAGGAAAGATAGTCTTGACCACCCTATTCTTGGGATGACAAATTTCAAAATGACCTCCCACTTCTGCTCCCTACTTGCTGCCTCTTACTCCCAGGCTATAGTTTCTTTAGGTGACGTTAGCCCAGGATTCTAAATATAATATAATTGTAAGGAAAAATTATGGTAAAATGACATGAATATGTCCTGAGTCTATTTTTACCATCATTACTACTTCTAACATAATGTGTAAGTCATTGCTTTCAGAACTACAAGATACAACTTCCAATGTGGTAAGCAGGCAGAACAGCATATTATAATAAAAAGAACATGGGCTTTAGGGTCAAAGAGATGAGAGTTTAAGTTAGTTCTGCCACTTACCAGTTCTGTGTTTCTGGGCAAGTGACTTAACATCTACAAGACTCAGTTCTTCCAGCTGTGAATCACACCTGCCTTATGAGATTGTGTGTTTTAGGGACATCTGTTATACACTAGACCTAAAACTGGATGCAGAATCAATGCTGATGATAATTTGAGTCAGGGATTTCTATTGATAAAACACTGATGAAAAATATCTATCTTTGACATTTTTAAATATTATAACACATACCTGGGGATGTGGAAATATTTGAAAGAGCCATTGCAGACTTAGGACATAAGGTACTGGCTCAAATATTTTAAATTGATGGACTCACTGGTATACAAGAAAAAAAATTACTAAATGGGATACTTATTAAAGCACAATAAGGAAGACCTGATTCAGGGCCACTGTGATGGGTTTAGGGACCACTGCAATGGGATTTTGGAGTGGGGGAAAGGTAGACTGAACTCCAAATACAAATGGAAAAAGTGTGAACTTATCATTTGGGGGTGTTAGTGCATGAAAAATTATCAAGATGAAACATCAGGGATAAGGGGGACAAAGACTCAATTGACCTAATGAAATTCTTGCTGAAACAGGCCAGGGAGATCAAACATCACATGAGAGATGGCAGAGAAGGAGGATATTGAGGGTGAAGTGCTCTTGCTAAATTGACTTAGCAATGTTCTTGTTAAAACTGGATTTTGAAAGGAAGATAGACCTAGGAGAAGGTAGAGAAGCCTGCCTAAAATTTGCCTAAGCAAAGAACCTTTGTCATTGGTTAAAGACATAAAATAGATGGTTGATAAAAGCCAGATTTTTCAAACACAATATGACTAATTTTCCTATCTTCTTTGTGGTTTTTTTTTATTGGTTGTTTTTCATTTTATATGACAGTAGAATCTATTTTGGTATTTTTCTACAAGTGTGGAATTTATTTTATTCTAATTAAGATCTCGCAGATATACATAATGGTGAGATTCACTGTGCTCTATTCATGTATGTTCATAGGAAAGTCTGTTTCCCACCTTTTTTTGGATTCTAAAATGTGATAGATTGATTTCTCTAAAATTCACAGGTTGCAGACTTTAACTTTGCAAATTACTATTGTCTCCACCATTTTATCCGCACCTGGCTCCCTATCACAGTCCCACGTACACCAAGAGAAAGTCCATTTTTCTCCTAACCTTGCTTCCAGCTGTGGAGCACATTCTTCCTGAGCTGATCTCTGCCCCCAGCAGCACCAGGTCCCAGAGACCAGTGAAGGGGTCTTGAGGACAGAAGAGACGTTGAATTGACTCCACAGACGGAGTCCTGGCGGCAGGATCCTTTTGCAGATGAAGATGTCAAAAGGCAATCTGCAGTGAGAATGACAGTGTGATTAACCAGAATGAGGCCTAAGTCAGAAGTAGCATGGGCCACTGGGAAATTAAGGCACCAATTTTCACCGTCAAGATCAGCTGTGATAGGGCCGTATATCCTAGCAACAGCAGAAGTCTTAACCTTGCCATCACAGCAAAAACTAATTTTGTGGTGTTATCCGTTCCAATATCTTTTAATCCAAAAAGTCTTTAAACAGAAAGTAAATACTCACACACTTCTCTTCCTGGATCTGCCTTTTACCTCTAATTGGGAAATTCTTAATTCAGTGTATTAAAAGGTTATTGAGTCTTAACCCAAATTTCATTTGCTTTCATTCTTGATGCAACAGTGGGAAACCTCATACCACATTTCATTGTCCTGTGGAACAGTGTTAGAACTTGCCCTTGTTATGTTGATTCAGAATGACTATAGGCAAGTGCCAGGTCTCTTACAATATGATTCCACATCAACTGATCACCCAAGAGAGATGAAGGCTTCTGTTCCTCAACACTCATGTGTTGAAGAGGTGTGGCTATAAGCATCATGGGACTTTAGCTGCTAGATCTATTCTTATGACAAGATAAAACCTGTGATTTCATCCACCATATTGAAATATTCCATGTCACAGCATGCAGTTTTTCTTCTGAAAAACAAGCAAAAATAAAACTGCTTTGCAATGAGCCTGATCCTTCGAGTAAAGGTAAAATTGTGCCAGAAACCAAAATTTATCTGCATGGCCCTATATTTCTGATTAGAAGACCCTTACTTCAGTTTTCCAAACAGCCTCAGACACCCAGGAACCTACTCTGAAGCAGCTGATTTGCTCAGCTGAGCTCTTCACTCAGCTGAGAGCTAAGCCTTGTGCATGGGACCCAGTGATGGATAGCAGGACTGCAGAGGAGATAAAGCAACCATGACCAAGAGGTAAGAGAAGAGCCCAGGCCAGGTGGGATCAAGAAAGCCACAGGAGAATATGGTTTTAAAAGAAAGAGCTGGAAGTTTCATTGTAGAAAGCCTTTATATTTCTGGTGATCATGATGAATAATCTTTTTAATGTACCATTATATTCAGTTTGCTAGTATTTTATTGAAGATTTGGGTATCTGTGCTCATCAAGGATATTGTCCTGAAGAGGGGTGTGTGTTTGTGTTTGTGTGTGTGTGTGTGTGTGTGTGTGTGTGGTATTTCAGTATCAGCATAATGCTAGCCTGATAGAATGAGTTTGGCAGAATTCTCTTCTTCAATTTTTTGGAATAATTTAAGAAGAATTGGTATTAATTTTCCTTTAAATTGAAGAGAACACCAACAACCATGTTATGGTTTGGAAGAATCAATATTGTTAGTGTGTCCATACTACTGAAAGTGAGGTACAAATTCAGTGCAACCCCTATTAAAAAACCAAGGACATACTTCATGGAACTTGAAAAAACAATCCTAAAATGTATATAAAACCACACACACACACACACCTTGAATAACAAGAACAAAGCAAGAGGCATTACATCACCTGCCTTCAAAACATATTACAAAGCTGTAGCAATCAATACAGCATGGTATTGACATGAAAACAGACACATAGACCAATGCAACAGAATAGAGAGCTCAGAAGTAGACATATACATCTATACCCAACTAATTTTTTACAAACCTGCTAAGAACACACATTGGAGATCGTACAGTTTTTAAAATAAATGTTGTTGGGATATTGGATATTCCTGTGAAGAAGAATGAAACTAGACACAGTCTCTCACTAGTTACAAAAATAAACTCCAAATGGATTAAAGTTTTAAAGATAAGTCCTGAAATCATGAAACTATTAGAAGAAAACATTAGAGGAAATGCTTCAGGACCTTGGAATGAGCAAAGATTTTTTTTTTTAGACAAGATCCCCAAAGCACAGAAAACAAAAGTAAAAATAGATGAATTAATTACGTCAAACTAAAAAGTTTCTGCTTGGCAAAACAAACAAGAAAATGTAGAGGAAACCTACAAAATGGGAGAAAATACATGTAAACTATACAGTTGACAAAGGATTAGTATCCAGAACATGTAAAAAAAAAAAGGCTCAAAACACTCAATAGCAAAAAACAAATGACTCGATTTTTAAAAAATATTTTTTAGTTGTTGATGGACCTTTATTTTATTCATTTATTTATATGTGGTACTGAGAATCAAACCTAGGGCCTCACATGTGCTAGGCAAGTGCTCCACCACTGAGCCACAACCCCAGCCCAAATGACCTGATATTAAAATGGACATTAGACCTAAATAGACATTTCTCAAGATAAGACAGACAAATGGTCAAGAGGTACATCATCATCATTAATCATAAAGGAAATGCAGAACAATACCCAATGCACTATCACCTCACTCCAATACCTATAATGAAAAAGACCAAAGATAACAGGTCTAGGCAAGGGAACACTTGGACACTGTTGGTAGTAATGCAGATTATAGGGCCACTATGGAAAACAGTTCATAATATTCCTCAAAATATTAAAAACAGAACTGCCATATGATCTAGCTCTTCCATATAATGTATAGAACAAAAGAAAATGAAATCAGTACACCAGATAACTGCACTCTGAGAAAAGTGTTAGCCAATCCCATAAAAACAAATGCCGAATGTCTTCTCTGATATAAGGGGGGCGGGTGACTCAAAATGAGGTTGGGAGGGAGGGCAAGGGAGGAAGACTACCTCTAGATAGGTAATAGGGGTGGGAGGGAAAGGGAGGGAGAAGGGGATTGTGTGGATGGTGAAAAGGAGACTCTCATCATTATACAAAATACATATATGAAGATGTGAATTTGGTGTCAATATACCTTATATACAATCAGAGATATGATAAATTGTGGTATAAAGGTGTATTAAGAATTGTAATGCAAAAATATATAAATAAAAAAAATTTAAAAAAAGTGTTTAACTAGATAGATATATGTAATTTGATTTAAATGTTACACAATGGATATATGTACCAAAATATCATGTGACATCCCATAAATATGAATAATTTTTTTGTCTCAGTTGAAAATAAATATAATTTTTTAAAATTTCAAAAATAGAAAGAGAGAGAAAGGAAGGAGGAAAGAAATGAAAGAGAAAGAAAGTTGGTGGGAAGCACAGCCTAGGTATTACAGAGCTTGAGGACCAAGAGGAGGTAGATGGAGTTGGAAATCAATAGTGACCCGAAAGAGATCTCTTCCTGTGGCTGCCTAGACGTGAAGAATAAGGATTAAAGAATGAGAAGGATGACAAATGAAAGGGAAAAAGAAACATGTTAGTTCATTCCAGTCTTCAAAATTTTACCCACCAGGTGCAACAGGGGACCCCCTCTCTGGTCTGGATTACAGGATATTGCAAAGCTGGCCAAATGCCTACCCTAAAGGCCTAGAGGGAGCCCTAATTTAGAAGATGATGGATGCAAAATCCTTCCTGTCCCAGAAATTCATTCTTGAGAGAGAATGACAAAATTTCATCTAAACAAACTTCCATGCCAATTCCTAAGGGAGGGAGGAGGCAGCAAAGGAAAGTTAGAGCAGATAGCAGGGTGAAGAATCCATTTGTATGTTTCTCTTAAATTTAAACAAAGCATTAGATTCAAACAAACATAGTGGAATACAGAGGAGGCCCTCTTCCTGTACAAGTACTAAGGAAGACATTTTACTGACAAAAGGTGATTTGGATTTTGCACCTTAGTGGCTCTTATCAGTGGTTTATGCAACACAAACTTGCCTTGGTGGTACTCAGGGCTGTCTCAGAGCAAGTGTTAGAATTTTGCACAGAAATAGTAGTGCAAGTTTGTGTCTCCCATTTGACAAAACTTCTGTGGTATTGCTGTTCTTAAGTAATCTATGAAGCCGCGTTTAAAAAAATCTGAAGTATATGTGGTGTCCTTCTTGCTTTCAGACACCTGTGATCATAGTCTGCACTCCATCAGCCACATCTAGGTCTTGTCTCTCAGTATCAGCTTTTGCATTTCTTCTTTTGCTGTCTGTGCTACTGCTGAGCTACTCTTGCTAAAAATAAGCTGCACCTCTCCACTCTACTGCCTGCCAAATTGGGATGCTCCATGCCCTCATCTCTCCTTCCCACAGCTTCCTGCCATGCTCAGAGCTGCATATCACAGCACATTGTTTGCTCAACACTTTCTTTTTCTTGCTCCATAGGCTCTAGCCTGTCAATCACTCAACTTTCTTTCATTTTCTCTCCTTCTTTCTCTTAGATGCAGCATAGTAAATTGTATCTGTCTAAATGTTGGGACAAACTGCCTGCCCTGAATCCCAGCTCTAACACTTGCTAGCTGTGTGACCTCAAATAAGCTACTTCTCAGGCTGGGACTGGGGTTCAGTGGTAGAGCACTCACCTGGAACACATGAGGCCCTAGGTTTGTGTCCATCTACAACTAAAAAATACATACATATTAAAAAAAAAAAAAAAAAAAAGCTACTTCTCTTAGTCTTTTCCAGAATGTCAAATGAAGGGTATCATATACTATATAGATGGATGGTTATTTTTTTCTTCAATTTAACTGGGCAAAGGAATGCTCAGATTACTGGTAAAACTTTATTTCTGAGTGTGCCTGTGAGGGTTTTTCTAGCAGAAATTAGCATTGGAATCAGTAGACTAAGTATAAAAGATCACCCTCACCAATTTGGGCAGGCAATATCCAATCTATTGAGGGTACAGACAGGATAACAAGGCAGAATGGTGAAATCATTCTTTTTCAGCAAGACATCTATTTTCCCATTCCCTCAGACATCACTTTGGACTTGGGGGTCTTACACCCATGGTCCTCCTGCCCACTGTTCTCAGGCCTCCAAGCTCAGACTGAAAGTTATGTCATCAACTCCCCCTAGTACTCAGATTTGGGGACTTGAACTAGATTACACCACCAGTTTTCTGGTTCACCAGCATACAGATGGCATATCATGGTACTTCTTTGCCTCCAATCTTACATGAGTTGGTTCTCATATATGTTAGTTTTTCATCACTGTGACAAACTACCTGAGAAAATAAACTTGGAGGAGGAAAGATTTATTTTGGTTTACAGTTGCAAGGTTTCAGTCTATAGTCAGTTAAATCCATTGTTTCCAGACCTGTGGTGAGACAGAGCATCATGGCAGAAAGCATGGAAGAGCAAAGTGGCTCACTTTATGGTGGCCAGGAAACAGAGAGAAAGAGAGCCAGAGTGTGAGGAAGGAGTCAGGGACAAGAAATACTCTTTCAGAGCACACCTCCATGACCTATTTCTTCCAACTAGGCCCTTCCTCCTACAGTATCCATCACATTCCCAATAATGCCATCATCTACAAACCCATCATGGATTAATCCATTCCCAAGGTCAGAGCCATCATGATTCAATCACTTCCCAAGAGCCCACCTCTAAGCATTGTTGCATTGGGAAATCAAGCCTTCAACACATGAGCCTTTGGTGGACATTTCAGATCCAAACCATCATACCATTATACATCCCTCCAATGTGTGTGTGTGTGTGTGTTTGTGTGTGTGTGTGTGTGTCTTATCAATCTGGTTCTGTTTCTTTGGAGACCCTTGGCTAGTACAGAATCTTTGGAAGCTGCTTCTTTCACCTTAGTAAAATGGTTTTATGAATCATTCAAGTTGTGTGATAGTTCAGTTCTTCTTATTACTGAATAACAGTTCATTATTATGTAGATGCACTACCATTTGTTTATCTATTTACCTGTTGAAGTATATCTTGGTTGCTTTCATTTTTGAGCAAGTATGGATAAACATGCTAAAAGCACTCATATATAGGGGTTTTGTGTGTGTGTGTGTGTGTGTGTGTGTGTATGGCCACAAGTTTCAAATCAATTGAATAAATACCTGGGAGTACAGTTTGGGGTCACATATTAAGTAAGCCTATGTTTACATAAAAAAATAACTACCAAATTATTCTCCAGAGTGGCTCTACCATTTTGCATTCCCACAGCAATGAATGACAGCCCCTGTTGCTCTACGTCCTCACCAGCCTTTGAGATTGTTACTCTTTCAGTTTTAGTCCCCCCCCTAGGTCTGCAGTATTAGCTCATTTTTGTTTTATTTTCCATTTCCTTTGCTGTGTTTGATTTAGGTTGTTTTCTTATTGTTGATTTTTAAGAGCTCCATGTTTCCTGAATAAAGATACTTTATGAAATTTTTGATTTGAATTTTTTCCCCCTATGGCCTCTTGTTTTATTTTCTGACAGGATTTTTCAAAGAGTAAGAGTTTTAATTTTCCATGAAGTCCTATTTATCAATGTTTAATGTTACAGACAATGCTTTTGGTGCCATATTGAAGGAATCGTTGTTAATCCAAGTCATAAAAATCTTCACTTACTTTTTCCTCTAAAAGATTTTGTTGTTTTATATTTTACACCTAGGTTTATAACTCATTTCACCTTAATTTCTGTGTGGTGCAAAGTAAGGATCGACATGTTCTTTTTTTTTTTTTTTTTAATCATATAGAGATCCAATTGTTCTAGCACCAATGTTAAAAATTGTGCTTTATCCACCAATCTGCCTTTATACCTTTGTCACACACATATTAGTCCAAAAGTTCGTAGGTCTATTTCTGTGTTCTCTATTCTGGGGACAAAAATACTGATGCTGACAACTGACTGTGTAATGTATCAAAAAATTAAGATGAGTTTATGCAAAGTATGGTAAAATATTAATGGAAATCTGGGTAGCAAACTTATGGCTGCCTACTGTGCAACTCTTTCATCTTTTTTGTATGTTTGAAGTTTTTCATAATTAAATGTTTGAAGACCATAACTCCCCCAAAGACTTTGAAGAAGTGCCAGAATGCCATTAGCCTGTGGACCAGTTTTTAAGAGCAGGTTCCTGCACCAGTATTTCAACCAAGCTCTTGGGGTCTGGATTGTCCAAAAGTAGGTAAGAAGTTCCCTTTATAGAATAATCTCTCCATAAAACTCATTTCTATTTGACTGTGTTAAATATAATGGCCCTTACCACTATTTTTAAAAATTTTTGTAAGTCTTTCTGATGAGTTTCTTCATCAACTGATTATTGTCGATTCTGCTCTGTTTTATGGTGGTGGTGATGGTGGTGATAGTGATGATGATTCTGTGTGTTAAAATACTGTGCATTGAAATAGCTAGGTGTCTTTTGGCAATGTGCTTTCACACACAGCGTATCATTTGATCTTCAATAATCCTGCGAGGTGAAGATCCTAACATGTGTTATTGTCTGCATTCTTCAAATGATGACTCACGATTTAGAGGGAGTCTCCTTTTCCCAAGGCTCAATGCCTAGCCAGTGGCAGTCAGCACCCCACACAGAGCACTGTACTGTCACATTCAAATAAACATTGGAGATTTCACTTCTACTTGCAATGTGAAATGTTTGTGGCCCCTACTAATCTTCTCAATGATTTTGCAGTCAAGTTTGATTGTAGTTTGATTCATTCTTTGGAAAGTATCCAACAGGGATGGTAAACGTCAGCTCCTGTCAAAAGAATGGCCAGTTTGATGCAAAGTGATGTGTGAGCACCAAAAGGAGGCTGTTAATAGATTCATCAATGCTGCTAGGTGTGAACAGGTGTGATGAAGTGTAAAGAAGTATGTGATGTGAATGTGGCAGAGCTGTCACATACAGAGGACTGTGACCATCAGAGATGACTCCTCAACTACCATCTGTCTTCCTGTCCCAACACCTGTCCTAAACCATCTTGCCTTGGCAACTTCAAGAAGTGGTAAAGAGACATGTGCCCCCTCGATGTACACCTGAGCAGGATGGATATATAAGGATCACTCTGGAACTTGAAGGTGGATTTTCCTAGCAGAAAAGGACCATCTTTTCTTTATAGTTAAAAATAAAGGTCATATCTAGGAGTAGGATTTCTTTTCAACTAAAAAAAGTGCATCCTCACCAAAATCCATTTTTAATTAAGGAAGCAGAATATAGAGAGCCTTTCAATCAGTTATAAAATATCCTCACTGAAATGTAGCCACAATGAAAAGCCCAGGAAGGATTAGAAAAGAAAAGCACAGCCAAGCATCTGAAGCTAGAGGGTAACAAGAACATACCCACAAAGGAGAGAGAGAAATTTTTGTAGAAATGACTGCAAAATTGGTGGTGCCTATCTCCTGGCACTCTTCCAGAAGTCTCTGGTTACCCCTCTCTCTTAACCAATGAGAGGTTAGCGAGTCAGAATATCATCAGCCTGTTCCTATGCCCTAGGAAAGTTGGATAATCTCTGGGTCTGAAAGTGAAAATGTCAAATCCACCACCCCAGTCCTCTCCCACATACCATTCTCCTTTCAACCCAGGGCTCTTTGTTGTTGAGATTCTTCTGTATCCCTCCAGGGCACTAAAGTGCTATGATGGGGGGTGCTGGCAGGGAGGGCCCTAGAAGAAGAGGTTAGGTAGAATCTGGTGTGCAGGGTTCTTATTGGTTATCACCACCTATTGAAAGGAGGGAATAAATCAGGATTGGACAGAGGGAGAAATGGGACTATGATGCAGATCAGAGGTCAAAGGAAGATCTGACCAACCCACTGGGAATATGTGGAGTGGTATACCCCATTCATTTTGCCACAGGGTGATCACCTTGCCCTGGTTTTCCCAGGACTTTCCTTGTTTTAGCACTCAGGTCCCACATTCTGGGAGCTTCTTGGAAAACCAGGACCTATCCCTAATACCTGTCCCACCTGTGGGTTTCACATCTCTCTGGAGTTCAGGTTTTGACACCAAGGCAGACCTTGGAGAAGCAGCAACTGTGGAGCAAGCCCTTGCTAAAAGGGAGGCCCAATGAGGTACCTTATGTAACCACTGGAAGAAGGAAATTAGACCCCACTCCTGAAGGGATTGATTTTTTTTCCTGTCTCTGGTCAACCTGCCATATTTGAGAATAAACATGGCCCTTGGAGAGAGTCAGATCTGAGTTTAAATCCTAGCTAGGCCACTTATTAGTTATGTGACCTTGGGCAAGTCAACCTCTGATGCCTCATTTTCCCATCTTATGGGTTTATATTAAAAGTTCAATGAGATCATATATACATAGGATTGGCACAGAGTAGGTCCTCAGGAAGGAAAAGTCAACATATTTTTAATGGAAAATCTCCCACCTTGGAAACTGGTGACAAATCTACTCCAAGCAGTCCCCACACTAGGCTGCTTCCTACCTCTTCACAGTTGCCCTTACAGCCCTTGTTAAAGATGCCTCTCGTCTCTACCTATCCCCTGTGTGGTTTCCATGTCTGTGTAACCCAAAGCAGCCAACCCCAACAGCCAGAAATTCTGAAATACACAGTGGCAGCCAGAGAGAACAGCTTTTACTTGGGAGCTGCTAGCTGATGAAAATCTGAGTCAAAGAAGGAATGGAAGGCTTCCACAGCCTGTGCTCAGCAAGGTCCCTGCAGTTCTGAACTGTGGGCAAGGAAAGGCTAATGCTGACTGAGCTTGAAAAAGTGCAGTGGAAGGCAAACAAATAAATGATTTAAGGTTTTGGAAGAAAGACTTTTGAAGAAAGCTTGACCTTAACCTCTGGGAGCTTAGAGCAAACCTCTACTGAGTGAAGGTGGGTTGCAATAGTAAATTGGTCTGGACAAAACACATAGAGAGTCCTTATGATAGCAGGACCCCCCCTTACCTTGTTGGGTCAGTGACTGCTGATAAGACACGTCCTTAAAGGGCAGCCTGCTGGGAGGAATTGGACTAAATTCAAGGACAATAGCAATCCTCATTAGGGCCTAAAGCCAGAGGCTATGATATGGGGCCAGCTTTCCAGGCTATTTCATGAGCTGCATGCCTATGGCTAGTTGGCTCAGTTGGACAGAATAGGGAGTTAATGAGGCCAAGGGCAGGAGGCCGAATTCCTGCAAAGACCAGTTAGTAGCAGTTACACTTCTACTGCTATGTAGTCTACTGTTAAGCCAGACTGTGCCCGCTCACATGTGTGCTTCCTGGTTACCAGTATCTCAAGGTTATTCTCTGGGGGGTTCATGGAATTCCTAGTGAATGTGTATTCTTTTTTTTTTTTTTTTGAAACTCAACTAATGTCTAGCCTTGAAGTAAGATGTTAATTCAATTACATTTTTATTTGTTCTCTCAGTTGACAAATATGTGAATGCTACTCTGTAAAGGTATTAAGATGCTATGAGTATGATGATAATCAAGAGAAAAGAATACAAAATTGAAGAAGGAGAAATGCAATACTGACAAGAAGCAA
This sequence comes from Marmota flaviventris, assembly GCF_047511675.1. NCBI lineage: Eukaryota > Metazoa > Chordata > Mammalia > Rodentia > Sciuridae > Marmota > Marmota flaviventris. The sequence continues at coordinate 100,629,921 of NC_092499.1, read as the reverse complement.
GAGGATTCCTGAGGTTGATATGAATGAAAGTTTCAACAGGACCACCGAGATTTGTGCAGCCAAACTAGGGAAAAAGTAAAGATTCTTGACTAGAAAAAAAAATCTCTATAGAAGTGGTTTTCACAAAAAAATAAAAATAAATGTTGGGGTGATCAAAGAGTCTGAAAATTTAAAAAGAAGATTTTTTAGTTCTATTGGTAAATTTGGAGTGAATATGTGATACATGGAAAATCAAGAAAACAAACAAATAAAACAATAATTCTAGAGAAAGCAATGATTATACAACACATCAGATCACAGTATAGATAACAGAGTTGAAAGAAGTAGTATCTGAGAAACTAAAATCAGTAATGTACTGGGTGGAGAAGCAGGGCTGCTCTTTTTCATTAGTAACCTAAAATTATGGTTTTTTTCCTAACTGTACATTTGTTATTTAGAAAATATTTTTAAATTCTTTTAAATATTATGGATTGGACAATAATGGTCAGCGGGCATTTAAAATCCCCCGAAATAGTGTATATACATACACATAAAAGACTATTCATTGAAGCCCAAGTCAGTAACAGTGAAAAATTAAATGTTCATCAATAAGATTAGTTAAATAAATATCAGTAAATACATAAAATAAATGGACTATTTCACAGCTTTTGAAACTAAAAGGTAGGCTGATGTGCGTTGACATGGAAAGATCTCTCCATGTATTGTTGAGAAGATCAAGTTGCCAAATATTATGTACCAAAGTGTATGTGTATTTATATGAATGTGTGCATGTGTTCACATCTGTGGATGTGGTTGTATGTACACAGGAAAATGTATGGAAGGATACAAAATAAATCATGAACTATGGCTACCTTCAGTAAGAGGATAGAGTAAGGTTAGAAGAATTTTCATCTTTTCTTGTCAATATTTATTGCCTGTATTTTTTAATGAACACATATTACTTTTACTATTAAAGATAAAACCCACAAAGGTAATGATTTTTAAATAAAATACAAAGGGGTTGACTCTGTTTCATCTAGAGAGGAAAAGACCTGCACACCTAATGAGATAGCCTTGGTCCAGGCAAGAGATGTGAGGATCTAAAATAAAACATTTGTGGAAAGGATTGAAGAAATGAAGTGGTTCTACTACAAAGGGTGTGGCATATGTTTTGCATTTATTTTCCAGCAATCAGTAGTGAGTGGTCTGTTTTGATCATTTAAATTTTGTGGTACAAAGAAACAGAGATGGCCAGGATCCAGAACTCTCCAAATGGTGAATACCCCTGTTAAACCCATAGGTATCTCCACACAGAGAACAGGTACAGCCGCTGATAGCAATTCAGTATTAACTTGTCTTTGTTCCCAAACCCCAGTGGGAACCCCTTTGTGGTCAGCAACTATGCTTGCCCCTGGTGGCCCACGGTCTTTACCACAGCCAGGCCTCCTGGGCCCCTTTATTTTGGTCAGCCTCTTTAAGACCTTTCCATACCTATGGGGAAAGAAAGAAAGAAAAGCAATACAAACAGGAATTTGGAGGATGTATATGGAGAATAGGTATTTAATCCCCAAACTTCTGTGCCTGGTTTTGTATTTTAAGGGTGACTTGGTTGGGCTGCATGTGGAAGCAGAGGAGGGCATGGGTTGAGGTGACACAATCCATGTCATGTGGACTATTTCTCTGTAGCTCCCTTCTCACTGCAGAAGGAGGAAGAAGTAGAACTAGCCAATACAGCTCACTATATAGAAGAGCTTTAAAGAAGCTTAGGTTGCACAAAAGGAGGTCAGTGCTAGGTTTGGAAAAAGGGGCCAAGGAAAGAAGAGGGTGAACAAGTTCATGAAAGACTAAAGCCTGATTTGGTGGAAAGAAATAAAGGACAATAATCAAGAACACAAGTATCTGGTATCCAGTTCTAAATTGTTTGCCCTTCTGTGATATAAACTGTGCCCCATTCTCCAAACATTCATTCAGTAAAGCCTATTACACATAAACCAAAGTCTCTTTATGATTATGTGTTTGTGGAGTGGGCATAGATAAATGGAATGGAAAACTTACATACATGGGGGAAAATATGAAATAATGACAGCCCATTCGGGACATTAAAACAACATATGAAACTGGGGGTTGGTTAATTTCATCTGAATCTAAGATGGAACAACTCATTCTAACATCTGAGTTAGATGTTGACAAAATCATGAAGGTGCCTGGAATATATATAGTCCACACAGGGTACAAAGCTGAGCAGTGAAGAATGGCTTGCATTTAAGGGACTGTTAGCTTTCTGTCACTGTGATAAAATTACTGATATAAACAACCTAAAAAGGGGAAATATTTATTTTTGCTCATAGTTTTAGATGTTTCAGTCCATGATCACTTGACCCTACCACTTTTGGGCCTGTGGCAAGATGGTATTTAAGCAATGGGCTTGAAGGAGTTTGCCTATTTCTTTTGTGTCTATAAATTGTTTTGATGTTTACAAACTTTATTTAAAAGCAGTGTGTCATGTTATACTTAAAATGACTAAATGACAACAGGAAAGAATGTCTTTGAGAGAGATGAAGTGTTCATAATAATAGAGTGAGTTGGGGACATTCACCAGCTTTCACCAGGGCCTAGTGGTCAGCAATGTTGAACACCAGATCCTTAGTCACCTGAACATCCCTGCCTACTGGCCATAGGAGCTTCCTTCCTGTGGGATGTGATGAGCTGGCACAGCTGTAGAGCCTAAAACAATGTTGAAGCTGACAGATTCATGGAGCAGAGGCTGCCTGGGTACACCAGCTGTGAGCTGGGTGCACTCAGGGGCATCTTGGTGCTATCAACCCCCAGTCTGCACTGGGTCTTGTCATTGACTGTGTTGACTTGGCCTTCCCAGTAAGAGAGCTGCTGGGAACAACTGACTTTGTAATACAAGATTGGCAGATGCTCTGGGAAAATGCCTCACCCCATCCCTGAAACCAGTGTCTGATCTGATTTGAAACACTGTGTAGGAAATATGATGTGTGGCTCATTAAAATGTGGATGCAAACAGAAGGATCCTTCTTTTGATCTTCTCTTTCTTCAAACTAAAATGGACCCAAAATGTAGAACTCCCTGTCTCCTCTCTTCTGGGCTACATACACCGAGGCATTCCCAGGGCAAAGCGTACCAGAAAAGAAAAGATTGTGTGGAGAGCAGAATCTGCCTTCTATTTTACAAATCACTGCATTTTTCTATTTCTAAGGGGAATCAGGAGAGGGCTCCAAGGACCATATTCATCCCTGTTTTAAAGATAGGACTCCACTCAAGGAGCTTCACACGGAGCCACGCTGATGTGGATAGTTGCATGCTGAGCTGGGTTTTCCTGGGGAGATTTTCCCAGGAAATCTGCCACTCCAGCATTTCAGAGCTGCGTGGTGGTTTTAGATGATCTGAGTGTGAATCCTGGATCTGCCTCTAGTGTCTATGTGACCTTGGGCAAATTTCTTTTCTGAAATTCCGTTCAAAGGAGGATTAGAATGAGGATAATAATAGTACTTGCCTCACAGGGTAATTCATTGTCATCTCTTAAAAGTGTGAACTACTACTACTGTTATTTTACTGCAGAGGGAGTTCCAGCTGACTCCCATGTTTCCTAACTGGAGTCACTTCTCACATCTTTCATCCCCAGAAAACATAGATAGGAGAAGTGTTGATGCCTCCCTTCCTGGTAGAAGACAGACATGTCAGGCCGTCAGTTGCCCCACAGTGGGAGCTCTGTGACCTATGGAAGGAGCCTGGTCAGCTGTGCCCAGCCCTGTGTCCAGGCCCTGCTGCTCACCACCTGTGAACTTAGGCAACCTACACCTCTCCAGGCCTCCTGTCCTTCTTTAGGCCCAGGCACAATGCATAAGCCCACATGCAGCTGTGAGAAAAAGAGACAACATGTATGTCAACTGCCTCATGAAAGGCTCTCAATAAATTGAAACTAGTTATTTGGTTCTTTTTATTCCATCTGATCAATAGCTAATCCTTGTGACTCATGACAGAAGTATATGTGTAAACATACACACTTAGTTTTTCTCAGGTTTAGACAGTCATGCCTTTGGGTGTGGCTTTCTTCTCTTGGAAGTAATTGGTCCAGCTCCTAATTGAAGAGTATTGAGGGTATTATGGTTTGGATACAAGATATTCCCCCCAAAACTCATCTGTTGCTGATGCAGGACTGTTCCAGAAGTGAAATAATTAGATTATGAGATTGCAACCTCATCAGTGGATTAATCCATTTGATGGGTTAATAATTTGCATGGATTACTGGATGGTACTTGTAGGCAGGTGGGCATGGCTGGAGGTGGTAGGTCACTGGGGACATAGCGTTAGGGATTACATTTTGTCCCTGGCTTCTTGCTCTGTTTCCTGGCTACCATGAGCTGAGCAGCTCCCCTCTGCCATGCTCTTCCACCATGATGTTCAGCCTCACCTCAGGCCCGGAGCAATGGAGTCAGCTTGCCATGGTCCGAACCTCTGAAATGGTGGGCCCAGAATAAACTCTTCCACCTTTAAGGAATTCTTGTCAGGTATTATGGCAATAGTGACAAAAATCAGAATAAGAGATGGAGAGAAGGAGGAATTAAAATGGAAGGGTAAAACAGAAGAATAACCATAATACCTATTGATGAAACTGCATATTACAGCTTACACACAGCTCTGAGGTTCACAAGATTCATTCACCAAAAGTGCCCCAGGTCATATTTTAAGTGGTGATCAAAATCAGTACCCCAGACAAGACCATTCCTGAACCAGCAGACCTCACTGTAGATGACAACTAATTTCCTAAAATGTTTTCTTCTTGTTTCTTGGTTAATATCTTTGTGTCCCTATGTATTTGAGCAATGATTATAGTTTCCACAATTGAATTTCCATTCCAAATATTAGCTTTCCCCATAAATCCTAAACTAAACCATAATTGAACTGCCTCGTAAGTGAATAGAGAAAGGCCAATTCACCCACCATGTTCTCCCTGTGTTTTACCTTTTTTTTTTTTAACTTTGTTGTAGAGCTGGTTTTAGATACCAAACTCATGAGGCCCTGAAAAAATAAAACCAGTAAAATTGATTCTTCCTCATTATACTATCTCCTGCACTACTGCTTTTCTCTTGAAGTGAATTCAAGTTAAGACTAATTTACATTGATTTTTAAAATCTAAATTGCACACTTCTCTAACTACATTCAAAACACAGAATCACATTTTACATTATTGTTTAAGCGTATTGGCTAGCTTAAGTGAACAGCATTTATGGGTGACCTCCGTCTGCACTGAGAGAGACCTTGCTGCTTCTAGTGCCTTCCATCATTTTGTGTGGTGCCCTAAGAACTTGACAGTCCACTTTACAGATGTATTACCTGAGACCCTACCTTCCCTCATCCTCCACACCACACAAAACAAAAGGGAGAAAGAAAAATCAGTATGTGTTCCAAGAAGATGGGGATGAGAAATCTATCACAGGCAAGATCTGATCATTATCTTGGTGCTTAGAACAAAACTCGGCAGATAATAGACATACAACAGTGACTGGAAACATGCACTAAAGCAGGGATAGTGGCACAGTTAACTTGAGTTTTTGATATTTAACATTGTCACATTAGGTGTTTGTATTTTCACATTCTCAAGCCAGCTTCCCTAGCATTTGATGACTCTCCCCAATACAGAGCAGGTATGTCAAGCAAAGATGGCCATCATCAGCATCTCCACCGACAGATTCTGATTGGTCGTGATGAGGAGGTGGCAAACTTTGTCTTCTAGGGCTCCATAGGAACTATATTGGGTTACACAGGCCAACAGGCAATGTTGACAGTATTATCTAAGTATTTATATAATCATTTAAAGTGTAACCATTTTAAAAAATAAAAATCCATCTTATTAGCTCTGGGGCCATAATAGAAAGTGGAAAGCTAGATTTGGCTCACAGGCCATAGTTTACAGACTGTTGGTCCAGTCTATCATGACAATGCCACACTCTTTGTCATCAATGTTTAAGTGTCCCTACTCAAGCTAATTAAAGCATGGCATTTCCCTAAGAACAGTTACTAGTCAAGGGCTAGCACATGACTTGAATTTATCCAGTATGACCAAAGTGAATAACCTTATCCTGTGATTGGGAAAGAGGTTCTCCCTCTTGTTTTTTCCTTTCATTCTCTTCCTCTTCCTCCCTTTCTGTTCCCTCTTTCACTGGAGATGAATGAGCGAGCAGATGGAAATAGATGGCCATTTTGTGGTGATTAAAAGCTGGCCTGAGAACAAAGCATCCACACAGAAGAGAATAGAGCTGAGAAAATCATAAGAAAACTCTGATTGAATATTGCCTGGAATCCATTCCACTTTGGTACTTTCTTTTTTTTTTTAATTTTTTTTTTAGTTGTAAGTAGACACGATTTCTTTTTATTTTATTTATGTGGTGCTGGGGATTGAACCCAAGGCTTCACACATCCGGGACGTGTGCTCTACCATTGAGCCCCAGCCCCAGCCCCTCTACTTTGGTACTTTGTATTAGATAAAGCAATACATGCAAATATTGTTTAGACTAACAACTCAAGGTGATGGTTTCTTGTAGAACAAAGCACTCTGATACAATGTGCAAATCAGGTTTCATTAATAAATATTAAAACATCAAATTTTCTAGCTAATAGCTGTGTTCTACTTATATAGTTCTGCCATCAATACATGGCTTCTAGATCTCTCTGTTGTCTCCCTCCCCGAACAATATAGGAGCATAGAGGAGAGAATACGAGAAGGAGAGGAACTAACTGCTCTCCCCCAAACCTTGCATTTCTCTCATTTATTTCTGAAATTATCTCAGAACATCTCACCTATACTAAAAGCATGTAAACCCACATTTTTCTGCTCCAACCTGTAAGCCTGATATCGGGAGATCCTGCCATTGCTAGATGGAAGTACCTGCCAATGACTTATGTGAAGACATCACTTTTCTATCTCAAAAGCCACCCCCAGTAGCCTTGCTGTTCATCGCCATCATCATACTGACAGAACCAAGTTGTGTTCTGAGCTGAACTTTGAGAAATATTCTGTTCCCTGTAGTAGAAAAGGCTAAGCTATTGCAACAAAGAGGTTCCACCATTCAGAGGCTTAAAAGAATATAGAAGTTTATTTTTCTCATACATGATGTCAAAAGTGAGTGTAATGGGAAAGATTTGAGGATAGAAGGCTCGGTTCTTCACAGTCTTTAAATCCCCCTAGATAATGGTAGTTCTGCCATCAATACATGGCTTCTAGATCTCTCTGTTGTCTCCTTCCCTGAACAATATAGGAGCATAGAGGAGAGAATACGAGAAGGACAGGAATGGAAGTTGCACGCATCACTTCTGCTCAAATTCCACTGGAGAGAATGTGTTTACGTGGCTACACCCAGCAAGGGAGACATGCCAAATTATTATTCAAAGGCTGCAGTATAGGGGAGAATGGTGTTGATAGGTAGCCAGCAAGCTCTGGCACAGTCTTCTATGTGCTACCACCCAGGTCTCTAAGCCACACTACATGTGCATGAGAATCTCAAAGTCCTCAAAGAAAGGCAGAGCCTTTGGCTTCCACCCTCACCTCAGGAACTCTCCTGGAAGCCTTGTATCTAACCATTATTCTATTTGATCCTTAAATTTCATTGAGAAATACTGGACACATGTTACTGCTGCAATTTTACAGATAAAAAAATAAGACCTTGAGAGGTTAAGGGATTTGCCTAATTTTACCCAAGTTTTTGGTATAACTGAAACATGACAAAGCATGTCCTGGATTAAACTCTTGACAGTTTCTTCTGAGAGCACTGTCCTTGGACATGTCCACAAGAGTCCATTTTAACAAGAACCCCCCAGAGTCATTTAATTGGAATCCCCTATCTTTGCTATCTGACCAAATTCTTCACCCCAAACCCCAGAAGATGTCTATTGGACTACTTTTAATAAGAATCTTCTTAGGCTGGTTTATTCAGAATTCCCCCATATGTGATGCTGCTTCTTAGGAATTTTCTATCCACTAACTCCAACATCCCCCTTCAACCCTGGCTATAAATGCTCACTTTTCCCCTTTTATTCAGAGTTAAGCACTATTTCTTAAAAACAAAAAAAGACATTAGAGTGGTCTACATATCTATTGCAGTAGTCCTGAATTAAGTGTGCTTTATCACTTTAATGAGGTGTTTAACAAATCAAAATTTTGGTACACTGGTTCAAATTGGGTGTGTGCTTCATGATACCACACAGAGTAGGCAACGGTATCACATACTCTTCCACAAACCCCAATAGAAGACCACATGTCAAACACTCTAGGTAAATGTCCAGCTGAGAACCAGTAGAGCAAAACTCAGGAGGAAAAGGGTCTCAGTCTGCACCCTTCCACGCTTCCACCATTCTCTCTTTTCACTCAGCTTACACAGGAGAATTTTCTAGGATCCCTTCCTGCCTGGTTTTCAACTAAATTAAGCCAACAGGAGGCACCACAAGAAATCAGAGAGTAGGAGGAACAGGAACTAGAGTGTCACCTCCTTGTTGCTTTCCTGATTCTCTGGTAATAGCTACACCCCCATTATTGCCCCTTTGCCAGGCCGTCCTTCCTCCTTGGCTCCTGCTATCTCTGGGACAGTCACCCTCTGTTCTCCCCTCCTCCTTTCAGTATTAGCAGTGACAACTCATTCCACCATTTCTCGTCTCTGGCTGCTTCAATATACTTTCATGGTTCTTGCAAACTTACCTTACCCTTGCTTTCTTACATTATTATCCCTTCAATTGAGCTATCTGCATTATTTCCTTCTTGAACCCTGGCTGATACAGAATTCATATGGGACATCAGATTTCTAACTAAAGTTAGAGGCTGGGAATCATCCTTACCTGTGCAATAAACACTCCTACCATATCCATCACAATAACTTTACCTTCCTCTAATTCAGGGTGTAGGCATCCGGAGTACCAGGCCCAGCCTGTGGTTGCAGAGTTGAAACTTTTTTCTCTCTTCTGCAGATGCAGATTTTGGTCAATGCTCTGTGGCTTGTGGTTCACCTGCTGGTGATTTAGTCAGCATTAGTGGTGAGGTTAATCAATCCCTCTGAAAGCAAATACAACATTGAGATGCTGTTTTATGCAGATTAGAATTTGTTTCCAGAGTTCTGAAACTCTAATACCCAAATACTCACCATGAACATGAGGAAATACTATTCACAAAGAAAGGATTAAAGACCACAAACTTTGGGTAATATCTTAACAACAATATAATAACTAATATCCATTAAGCATGTATTTTAGGACAAGTCCAATTTTCAGGACTTTATAAGGATGTGCACACCTAATCTTTGTGAAGGATGAAGGGTATGCACCTTAGAAAAAGGAGATAAAAATGTTTGTTCTGACATTAGAATCAGGGAACATTGGCATAGGAGGGAACTTGCAGGTCACTGAATTTACCTTTCTCTCATTAGATGAGGACATAACATAATGAGTCTTCTCCAAATCCTCATGGATAATTAGCAGCAGTGACAAGGTGACACCTCAAACGTCTGTTCTTTCTTTTATAAATGTTCTAACTCTGCAAGTCAACATGACACCATAAGTTATCACTTCAACAACTCATGAGTCAGGTTGACCCAAAGGAAAGGAAAGAATCCTCACTGAAAGGTAGTCTGCATGCTGGCTCTTTGGACATTTTCTATATCAGTGATTGTACAAAAGAAAGACATGGCAGGGAAGCCCTGGGCTTCATGAGGTTCAATAAGCTCTTCTGAGACCCAGTGGTTCTTTATAACCAAGACAAAGCACACCCTTCCAGGACAGAGAGATTCTGAAGATGATTTTGTTGCTATGCCTATTGACTTTGTGAAGGGGTCAAAAATGACTCTAGAAAAGGGCCCAACAAACTCTATAACAGCCAGATAATAAATACTGTGGGCTTTGCAGGCCATACAGCCTCTGTCACAACTATTCAATTTTAATGTTCCTTCAAGCTCCTGTCTGCTATGTTTCTATTTAATTGAACTTTTTATCGTTCACAGTTTGGAAGCCAGTGTTTTAGATGCTGTAGTGAGGGATAAATTAGACACTCTTTCAATATATGATTTCTGTTTCTGACAATATTGCAACTACAACCTAAGTTCAGAGAATACTCTGCAAACGCAGCACAATTAAAACTTCTGAATAAAATATTTTTAGAAATTAAAGCATTGACTGTGCTGACAGAAAAATAAGAGAATGTATTATAGATCAGAAAGAAAATATAGACTGTTCATGCATAGGAATGAGGGTTGGAACCAGCATTTGGACTGGAGCTATATGTCAGTTCTGGTTGTAATCAGAATTTTGATAGACCTCTACAGAAAACAGGACGCATAGCTCATAGCCTCAGTAAAATAAGAAGGTAGATTGAAGAGCCACCTACAGCCAGGATTTTCAGGAGTAGCATCCTCCATGGGAAAAATAGAAAAAAATCTCCCATTAAAAGAAAATAGTTTAGGGTACATGTTTGATTTGGCTTTGGCACTAGATAACTGAGGAGGATAGAGGAGTGAGGAATTTTCCTGTAAGTTGCATTCTAGAAGGTCTAAGCTGAAATGTATACTATGTGACACTCCCCCACCCCAATAACATTTTTTTAATTTAGTCCTGGTTTGTTAGTACCAGCAATGCTGGTAGAATCACAGGTATTTAATGGAGTATACTTTGAAACCAGGTCTCAAATAATCTCCACGGAGAGTTTGTGGTAGGCTGAATAATGGTCCCATAAGATGTCCATATTCTAATCTCTAGAACCTGTGAATGTCACCTTAAATAGCAAACCAGACTTTGCAGATGTGATTAAATTAGGGATCGTGATGAGCAGAGATTATCCTAGATGATCTGAGTGGGCCTTAATGGTAATTACAGTTGTCCTGATAAGAGACAGACAGGGAAGATTTGACACAGAGGAGAAGATGATGTGAAGATATTGCAGGGAATGACTTGAGAATGCCACACTTCCAGACCTAAAGATGGAAGACAAGACCACGAGTCAAGAAATATGCTGACCCCATAGCATACACCTCTAATCCCAATGGCTCAGGAGGCTGAGGCAGAAGGATCATAAGTTCAAAGCCAGACTCAGTAACTCAGCGAGGCCCTCAGCAACTTAGTGAGAACCTGTCTCAAAATAAAAAATAAAAAGGGCTGGGGAGGATTGGTGTTGTGGCTCAGTAGTAGAGCGCCTGCCTAGCACATGTGAAGCACTGGGTTAGAGTCTCAGCACCACATTAAAAAATAAAAATAAAAATAAAACAAGAGTATTGTATTCATCTATAATTAAAAATATTTTAAAAGAAAAAGGGCTGGGAAAGTGGCTCAGTGGTTAAGCGGCCCTGGGTTCAATCTCCAATATCGGAAAAAAAAAAAAAAAAAACAGCAAAGATTATTGCTCTAAAAGCAGAAAAAGATAAGGTAACTGATCATCCTCTGCAACCTTCGGAGGAGGTACTGCCTTGTCAACACTTGGTTTTATTCTAATGAAACTTCCTTTTTGACTTCTAATATTCAGAACAGTAGTAGAACAAATATTTGCTATTTTAACCCACCATGCTTATGATAATTTGTTATAGCAGCAAAAAGAAATTCTAAGGAATGAAAGTCCAAAAAAAATGTAGCTAATAATATTTTATATATCATTATATAAGGGGAAACTGTCATGAGAAAGGATCTGCAGAAATAATATCATATTGCAAATACAACAGATATTGGACTTAATGAAAGCACAATATAAAATAAAATTTGTATATTTGAAGAAATAAATAAGTACAACAAAGAAATGAAATCATAAATGTATTAGGCAGATTTGAAAAGGATCCAGATTTTAATTTCTATATGTGAAATTTCTAATTTCAATATGACTGAAATTAGAAATTTAATTAGAAAGGGGCAATGAAATTTTCAATATAATAATGACTGAGAATTTTTCAGATGTGATGCAAGATATCAAATTCTCAACTTAGGAGTGTCAACATATCCAAATCAAAATAAAAAAAGTAATCCACATCTAGACCCACTGTTTGAAACTATAGACACCAGAGCTAAAAAGTAGTTTGGGGAAAGGAGTACAGTGACGGAGAGTCAAAAAACAAGACAAAATGACAAATGATTTAGTAAAAGAGCAGTCCAAATTCTCAGAGTGCTTAAAGGAAAAGTGCTTCCTGCTTATAATTCTATATCCAGATAATTATATAAAAGAGAAAAGGGTTAATTTTTAAATGACATAAATAAAATCTGAATTTACCAAAAAAAGCAAGTAAAGAACATCCAGAGGCAAAATTAAGATGACACAAAAATCATATATGGAAGTGACAAATAAATTTACAAATATGTGGAAATTTGTGGTTATAAAGAAAATAACAGTAAATAAGTAGGCAAGAAAGGAGTGGTTTAAACCCTTTTATATTCCATTATATTATATTATATTTATTTCCTTTGGAAGGAAGGGGAAAACGTTGATAAACTTTAGACTTTTAAATATGAATGCAAAACTTCTAAGGAATGACTTAGAAGATATAAGTCTATAAATAGACTTAAAACTTTCAGAAAAGTAGAGGAAATCATACAGTAAGGGAGAAAATAATCTTACTCAATTTCTAATTTTTTTTAAAAGAAGGAATAGATGTCTACAAAGGGCAAGGCAAAAGTAAAGTGTAAAAGAAGATATTAGAAGTTAATCAAAATATATCAGTAATCACAAATATAGTAAACTGACTATACAGGTAAAAGACAAGAATTTTCAGATATTTTTAAATATAAAATTCTTCATTTTTACTTGCAACAGACACATTTAAAAACATTATGGCACAGAAAAATTAAAGGCAAAGGGAGAGAAAAAAGTGATAGCACAATTTGAATCCAATAGAAGCTTGGTTATATTAAGATCAGAGAAAAAAAAGAAAAAAATTACTAGAGATAAATGATCAGTGTGTATTAATGGCCCAGTGTATTAGGAAGATAAACTAGTTCTAAATTTGCATATTCTTAATAATATAGATTTAAAATATATGAGTTAAATTTCAAAACTAAAAGAAGAAATTAATACATCTACTATCATTGTAAAAGACTTTAACACACCTCTGTAAATAATAAATCAAGAAGTGAAGAAAGAATAGAAGAGATATATAGATTTGAGCCAAACAATTAACAAGTCTTCATCTACTTATTCACATCATAATGTATTTCTAAGAATAAATAGAACATTTACAAAAATTAGTCATGCACTAAATCACAAAGCAAGTTTCAGTACATTCCAAAGTATCGGTATAGGGACACATTGTCCAACCACAATGAGATTAAGTTGGGTTCAATAATCAAACAATAACTAAATAAGACAATATCCCTGACCCCCAAAAGTTTATATGCTAGAGACATAGATAGAAAGAACTAATGAGAATGAAAGGCAGGATAATACCAACAAAAAATGCAAAAAATAAAAACATTTTGAGAGAATTATGGAAAAAGACCAACTGATTCTGACTGGTGGGACCTGTGGAAGAGTCATGGAAGTGGTACCATCGAACATCTGAACTGCCTGCCCAAACTGCCCAAAGGTGAAGATGAAGGAGCACAGGAAACTGGATTAAAATCTAATTCCAGCAGTGGGCTTGATCACAAATTCAGGTTTTCTAAAGTACAGATTATTAAATCTTTCTTGTTCAATGGACTTAGCAGTCTAGTGAAGCCTGTGGATCACTTTCTGTATTTGTTTACAATACATTAAGTACAACTTGGGATTCCAAAAGAAACCAAATAGCATGAAATAGAGTTATCATAATATTAAAAAATATAATTTGTGTTGTGTTCAAATAATATGCAAGTGGGCATAATAACAAACATAATTTCAAAGTCACAATAAACTCTACACAATATGTTTAAAGAGATAACTGTAGCATTATATGAAAATATCTGCAATTTTATTGGTGATAAAATCATGATACTACAAATACTACTAAGCTTGATTTCCTGCATTTATAACAAAAAGAAAACTCTAAACTCCAGCTGAAGTTTAGTTAAAAAGAAGATACAATTTTCTCCAAGTATTTAATCCAGATGTTATAAGAAATAAAACATAAGCCTGAAGATGAAGTAGTATAGATGATAGATTAAAGGAATTTGAACTTGTCTGTAGACAATAGAAATTATGCAGGTTTGGGCTAGACATTTAAAGTTTTGTGTTTCTTTTTTTTCCTCTCTCTTGCATTAACAAATAACTAGATGAAATTGATGCTACCCCCTTACCATAAATATTTTAGAAAATATCTTGTAAAAATGCATATTTCTTACAGAAACTGACCAAGATGATTTTAGCAGGGAGTTGCAACATGGAGACTGAACCACAGAGAAATGCTGCTGATCTGCGAGTGCAAATCTGTACAAACTGGTCTTTTCACAAGTACTACAATTTGCAGTGTTTCTGTGCTTCCCTACTGCTTACTATAGAGGCCTAACTGTTCTTTTTTTCTGAATATCACATTCAAGTCTTCATCTACACCTCATGTTTGCATAGCAAGTCTGCTTTAGTTGCCTGAAGTGCACATGCCTCATTTTGGTAATCTACTTTAGTCTATTTCTGTGCACTGAAAGACAGTCCAATTCAGTATTCCACACTTCAATATTAATTTGTCTTTTCAGCTATTTCAACAGAGGATGTGTGTCCTCTGCTACAACTTGGCTCGAATCCATCCGTCATTTTATTGACCTGCTAGAAACAATGTCCAATGCATTCCAGCTCCCAGATTGAGTTTGCTTTAGCCACACATGAAACCAGGACACTGTTAAGTATTTAAAAAAAAAGAAAAGAAAGAATAAAATATTCATAATGGCGTAGATTTTCTACAGGTGAAGAATATGCATCATTAAAACTAGCATATAGAATAAGGAATTAAGACCTTTCAAAATTTCAAAGGTTAAGCAGATCATTTAAAATTACAGGTGTAATGGATGATGAATGTTTTCACTGTTGACCCAGGAACATTCTCACACATTTCCTTTAAAAGTTGATTTATAAAGGGAATTTTCTCAAACAATTGTAAGGGAAACACTGAGTGACACATGTAGATCATTTTAAAATACACTATCCATTCTCTACACAGAAAATAACAGGGTATTTTAAAGAGAAAGGGGGAAATTATTTTTCAATATAAAATTTTCCTTCCCCAAAACACATTTGAGATCAAGAGATAAGGTATGTGAAGGGGTGTGATTTTCTTAAGGGCATATGATCCTATTGAAATTTTACACAGAAAAATCTAGTGCAATTTTAATAGTCCTTACTGGTGGTGCAATTGGTTACATTTATAAAAATGAGTGCTGCAATTTATTTACTATTTACATGACCCAAAACAAGTAGAAAACTAGCAGACATAATTCCATAAATGTGGACAGTTCTGGTGAGGTTTTTCTTAAGTCCCAAACCTGCAAATTTCAATGCAGGAGGAATGCAGTGCTTTATTTATCAGTTTAAGAAAGACTCCACTGACAGGACAAACAGAAAAGCCCCATCGGAATTAGTCCCTGTTCTTCATACTCTGTTTACAAATACCTCTTTCTCTAGGCAAGAAGCAAATTGTTCAGTCTGACTCCCTGTATTGCTCTGCCTGCAAAAGCTACACAGTACATTCTATGTTACCTGGAGTTGTTATTTTATTTAAAATGACATTGTTGCTGGGTTCAAAGAGAAGAAATAATTCTCAACTGCAGGTTTCTTCTAAGGACTTCTAAGAATAGAAGGTTCTTTCTTCCCTCAAATACTAATATGCATTTTGGAAAATAGTCATTTTGAAAATCCATACTCCACAGACTACTGTATAGATTTTCAATTGTGTTTCAATTTCAAATCAATTTCTACATTTGCCAGAAACACTGGTCCTAAAAATGAACTCTCTTCTTTTTTTGTTAATTCAAAGGTGTGTGTGTGTGTGTGTGTGTGTGTGTGTGTGTGCACAACTTATAATTACAGAATATTTAAAACAAAAAATTTAGATGATGTTTTATATATATGAGCATAATTTAAGAGAAACACAAGGTGAGGTTTTGACAAAAGTTATCTTTAGAAATTATTAGGTGTCCAAACATCAACAATTAGCTGTAATTCAATTCTACAAAATTAGGATTTCCTTTTATGTATAAATTAACCAGCATATTTTTCTATCATATAGACTGTTAATCCAGATTCATGTCCTAGTTTCTCCACTTTCTAGCTGCCGGACTTTGTAAATTGTAATCACTCAGAAAGAGTAAAATGAGGATAAAATTATCGCTCTCTTAGATTTTGAGGATTAAATCAAATAATGAATATAAGCAAGCTTTGTAAGCAATAAAGTGTTATTGAAAGATTAAGTATTACCAATGCTTTTTAGAGTACACACTGAGATATCATTATTCATATTTGATATATTGTAAGGTGTCTTTCTCACCCCTTTTATCTTCCTGAACCGCTCTCCCTCTCTGGATTGGCATGGAAACTTATTGTTTCTGCCAAATGAGTCTAGATGTGAACAGTCATTTATTTGAAGACATATGTCAACATTACTTGTAAAGAAAAAAAATGTGCCTGCACACACTATTACAGAAATCACTGGGCCTTGCTGTTACCTCAGTGGTTGATACAGATAGTTTTAAGCCCAACACATGAAAATACTGTTTTTGTAGATCAAAAAAGGCAAAATAGTGGCACATCTGTATAGTTTACTAGTACCTATTGAAATAAAAACAAAAAGACTTCAATTCTGCACAACATAAATAAGTTGAAATAAAGAATTATTAACTTTCTTGGAAATACACACATACATAATGAAAAAAATGCTCATCATGGACTGAAATCAGCTGCTAACAACATTTTACATTTTCCTGTCACTCAACCTACTGTCTAGACTAGACTTTAGGTCCTTTTGACATGAAATTGCCTAACAAGTCACAATTACTGAGTCTTGATCAATGATATTTGCACAGATCTGTTATAAAGCTTTTCTTGTTTTGTTTATAAAAAAATACATGCTCCTTTTTAACAGATTTGAAAAACATACAAAATATATAAGTAAGACAAAAAATCTTATAACTCCTATCACTTCATTCAGTAATAGCTAATGTCAAAATTCCTGGTCTATTTCATTTCAAACTCTTCCTACATGTATTTTTCAGCATAGTTGAAATGAAATCATAGATTCAATTTTGTATTCTGCCTTTTTACATTCAGAAATTATACCATAAGTAGTTTACAATGTTAATTCACTCTTGGCAAATGTAATTTTCATAGAGAAAATAATTCCTATTATGTGGGTTTGTCACATCTTACTAAATCACTCTACAATTGTTAGGCATATAGAGTTTTATGTCCGATATTGTGATGTATACCATTATACATACCAATTTTTCTGTTTCAGACTTTTCCTAAAAATCAAGACTCAGGGAAAAATAATTGAGTAAAATAAAGTACTCTTTTTTTTTTTTTTTTTACTATTCTTGCTACATATTAACAAAGTGTTTTCATTAATTTATACTCATACCAATAGTATAAGAGAATACTTATTTAACATGAAATAGTATAATTTTAAAGTGTTATTAAATGTTTCAGTTCTTTCTTGTATTCTCCAGTAATCTTGCCTGTACAGTAGACTATAAACATTCAGTTTAATTATTTTATTTCTCCATAGAAAACTATCTTCCCCCTGAAGTAAACAGCTTTACTTTAATGTTTTCTGTGTGTTGTTTTTCCATATCAAATGCACTTTGACTTTATCACTATAGGGCAATTATATAATGGCAATTTTTTTTTCAGTTATCTGTGTAGTTGTTTTATTTATTCAGTAGATAGATACCATACACGTACCCATGTACTTGGCACCACATATTTGCAACTGGAAGTACAACAGTGAAAATCAGAGACAATATACAAGGGGGAAAATGCAAAAGGTAACCTCAGATAGGGATAAGTGTTTCTGAGGGGGAAAAAAAGTTTATTATAGAGAGGACTTGGAAGGGATGGCCTAGAAAGGATTTTCCAATGAGCTGACACTGGAACAGGGGCACATGACAAGAGAAGGCTTTAGCCTTATGAGTTCAGTAAGAACCGAATCCCTGAGGTAGGAATAAATGGGTATAATGAGAAGATGACAGATTATGTTAATTCTTATAATATAAAAACCAGGATAATAGCTTGAAAATTCAATGGATCAGAAGTTTGAGCTAAGACTAAAAGTAAAGATACATTCCAAGTTTCATTGGGTCTGGGGTGTTTTTCACATAAATTATATTATAATGAGAAAAACATCATGAAAATAAGTAAACCATAATTGACCTAAGTAACTATAGTATGAGGAGGAGCTTAGGAGACTTTTGTGCAATGTTCAAAGAATGAGATCTTAAGAAGATGGGCTTAGAATACAAATGAATGAGATTTTCTAAAACTTGAATGAAGTATTTTTTTGATTCTTATACTAACATTATTAAAATAATGCATAAAGAAATGGAATGACTGCAAAACAACATTATTCACATTTTCAGCCTCATAGATTTTATTGCAAGAGAGAAAAATTCAGAATTAAGAGCCCTTCCAGCTCAACCTTCTGATAGTTTAGGTGTAGGTGTATAAGTTCTTAACAAAGATAACAGCATGCTATTCTGAAGGGTGGATCCCTTTTTTATTGTCATTATAGAAGGTCATACTCAGTCAAAGGTTTTCAGTAGGTAGATGGACGAGTCTAAATGAACAATAAATATTTGATGACAATGGAATGACCATTAAAAGGTGGTTGAATTTTGAATTATATTGTCTCTATGACTTTTTTCCTACTGTTTTCTTCAACATAACAGTCATCATCAATTCATTCCCTATATTCCCATTCCATTCTCCCATTGAGAGACAGAATCTATTCCAGAAGAATTAATAAGTTTTTCACCTGGGTCAGCCTGAGTGACTTTCTTGACCAATAGAATGGAATGGAAGTAGCTTTCTGAGACTTTTGAGGTCAGAAGAAGCCTAGCAGCTTTACACTGGTCCTCCTGGAATGTCCACTCAGAGGAAGCAAGCTGTCATTTAAGAAGTATGATTACTTTGAAATTGTCAGGCTCTAAGAAGCCCGAGCCACATGGAAAGAACTTGAAGTAACAGACCTCAGAGTTGGAAGACAGAGAGGCCAGGGAGAAGACATATGTAAAATATGAAGCCATATTAAAAGTGGATCTTCCTTCTGTGGTTGTGGCTGGTGCTAGTGGGTCAGAAATGAACAACCCAGGTGAGCCTTTCCAATTCTTTCACCCAGAAAATTGTGAGTAAAACAAAGTGATTGTTGATTGTTGTTCTCAGTCACTAAGCTTAGGGACAGTTTGTTACCCAGAAGTACCATGCCATCTAATTTTGAAGTAGCTACTAAGGTCACAGAAACTTTCATGTTGGTAAGGCATACACTTCTAAAAGCAAATTTCACACAAAGGTAATATTTAACCATGTCATAGGCATTTTTAGTTAGATAATTGTATAAATGTCTCGAGGGTCTTTTTTTTCATTCAACAAACATTGTCATCTATCAGCTGACAGAATTTTGTATTCATAAGGAGCAGTACAAAAGACTTAAGTAAGTTGAATAACAGAGGTTACTGGGCAATTGGGGGAAACTTCACAAATATGTGAAGATGATCTTGAAGGATTTTTTTAAAAAAATGTGTTCAGTTTTTAAAAATCATTTTTTTCTGGATTATTTATTTGTCTTCCCTATTGACTATTGTAGGGAGCTTTATAAGAATTAGAAAAAGGTAGTATATTTTGCTTAAATAATTATCTTTAAAATGCTGCATTCCTGAGACAGAGGAGAATTATTTGAAAGAAATATCATCTTTCAATATCTTCTCCTGAGACATTTCCAGAGTGCAAATAAAAGAAATGAGAAGAATACCGAACAATATAAAGACGGTATAGTATTAAATGTCCAGCTAATAGTGAATCCTATGATTCAATTCAACAGAGAAGGCTCCACTAAGTCTGTAATAAAAAAGTAATGAAGTTTTATAACAAAACTGAGCAGTCATCTCTGAAATGCAGATAGAAATCTTTTCAGTACAAAGACAAGAAGAATTTGGAATTGAATGGTGAAAGTGTGCATGGATATGAAAACCAGGATTGATGAACTTTGAATATCAAGTAATCCTTAGTTAAATGCATTAATCACAATATACAGTAATGTGTGTAATAACTGCATCTCATCTCCTTCCCTTTTTATAATTTCAGTGTTAAACAATGAGAGCAGAGAGAAAAAGAAGGCACAACTCAGTGGGTTCATATGCACCCTCCAGATGTGTACAGGAAGCAATAGCATTTTCAAGCCGGAAGGACCTTAGAGAGTTCAGCTTCCTAATTTTACAGTTGAGGAAGCAAGAGCTTCAGCCAGAGCTAGTTTGCTCAAGGACATGGCAAGTTTGAGCCAGAAACAAGACAAGAATCATGATATTCTGACCCCAACAAATCACCAGTTTTCTTCCCCTAAGGTTACTCAAATTTCCCAAATTAATCACTTTTATTAGTGTTTCTAATAATATGTATTCAAAGTATAACATATGAATTTACTAGACTTTAAATAATTTAGTCAAAACATAATTAGGTTGTTAGCAACAGAAGGACAGAGAAAGCCAAGGTCGAGCTTCATCAGGAATAACAATGAAACATTACAGGTCATAAAACACCAGGGCCTCTGTTCACTTCTACTCTTTGATCTTGTTCCTAGGGGAAAAAAAATCTAATCCTATGTACTGCTGCTTTATATCAGGTCCTGTGCTAGGTATTAAGTGAGATTATTTGAAAAATTAATTACAAATAATTCTTACCCTCAAGGAGCACAAAATCTAGTCTATAGCTTTTTGATAAATATAAAATTATTTCAAAATAAAAAATCTTAATAAAAAGGAGGTCCTTAAGTTTGATCAGTTATCTAATTTGATCTGCTAAAAGCAAAAGAGCAGGTATTATTGTCTGGCAAAAAGAAAGAATGAAAGGAAGGAAGGAAGGAAAGAAGGGAGGGAGGGAGGGGAAGGTATGGGTAGAGGAGGGAGGGAAGAGAGGAAGGAAGGAAGGAAGGAAGGAAGGAAGGACTCAAATGCACTAGGAGTGGCCACAGCCATGGTTGCCATGAAACTCCACAGAGGTTGAATAAACTCTAAAATTCTTTCTTTAATGGAACCAGCTTTTGAAGAATGTGTAATTATTTTTTCATAGCAGAGCATCACAATGCCCAAAAGTCCTTTCTTCCCACAGGAGAGCAGCCTGCCATCCCAGTGTGGAAGAGTGTTTGGGTTACAAAGTCCTTTGAATTTAAAGGTCAATTAGTTTGGTAGCACTTTAATTAGAAGCTATCATAATAGTGCTGTGTGAGTAATTTATAGAGGCATAAATATTGACATCAATTTTTGTCAGATACTCTGATATCATAAACATCATGTAAATCTAGGCACCAGCAATCAATTTGCACATAATAGACTAATTTTATTAGAACTATGTGACTGCACTATTTGGTTTTTAGAGTCCCTCTCCTCTTGCTACATTAAATCATCGTTTTAAATCATGTCATAGTGTTCCTCACAGCAAGCAATCAAAAACAGAAAATTTAAGTCTATTGGATCTTTGCCTAATTTAATGATTTTTCTCCAGAGTTGTGCTCTCTTGGAACCCTCAATGAAGTTTTGGCACTGTGCCTAGAAATGCCTCCATGATGTTTCAAAACCGGGTGAGGCACAAGCCAAACTGATAGCAAGTAAAATCCCTCATCACTTCTGGAATCTGGCGAATTTTCTATTTAGGTGGTCTCTGTTCAGTTAGGCTGCAGGATGAGGAAGCTCTCGGCTCACTTCTCTGCTCACCCTTAACAGGGTGCTTGGGAGGCACTGAACTAACCTCAAGGAATCTTCTAGTCAGATGTTTCTCAAACTGTGACCCACAGATGCATTTGTAGGAGCCCTTTAAATCCCTGGGAAAATGTTTTGATATTTTGGTCCAAAACTAATTTACTTGTTATGTCAATTATTGTCCATGGTCTGTTTCTCCCTGCTCTATGAGAGCAATGATCTTGTCTATTAAGCTCTTGGTTGTATCTTACATGCTCACAACAACACCTGCCCAAAGGAGGTACTTCTTTATTGAACGCACTCATTAAGCTGAGCAAATTTTAAGTCAGTTAGATGACCACTGCATAACAGAGCAGTCTCAGGATTTCATAGCAGTATTTGACCTGATTTCGTATGTATTTGTCTAAACATGGCATGCCAAGTAATTAATCATTTGAAGCAATATTTCCCACATGAGGACCCATGGACACCTAAGCTCTGTGGAAATGTTCACAGAAGTCATAAAATCTTAAAATGAAGAAACGCTGGCCAAATCCAATTTCCTCACTTTACAGATAAGGAAACTGAGGTCCTAAGAAAAGTGCCCGGCTCTCTCTGGGCCACTCAATTAGTGCTACAGCCAGAATGAGCATCCTAGTCCCTTATTTTCTGAACCTGGCCTTCTCTCATTTTACTTCATTAATTTCTCATGTGCACTTTTTAATCTTCCATTCAGAAGGTTCCAACTAATGAAATTCAAAATCCCCAATGAAACAACCATTTGAGTAAGAAAAGAGAGACATTTTGTTGTTAGTGGTTGCTCTTTTCCTGGCTTTACGGTATGCTATTATTTTATGATGCTGATTTAAAATCTAAACCTGGAATAATTTGCAATTTATTATGTTTACTAATTTTAATTTCTTCCCAGAGTATTTTAACTTGTCTAGATAATGAGTGATCTGATTGCCTGGGCCATGGTTTGTTTTTGTTTTATCATGTTATTTTCCAACATTCAACTTCCAGTGGGGTTTCACTCAGATACCCTGGGGCTCTTAATAACTGAGCCACATCCCCAGACTGTTATATTTTTTATTTTGAGACAGAGCCTCACTAAGTTGCTGAGGCTGAGGCTGGCTTTGAGCTCACCATCTTCCTGCCTCAGACTCTGGAGCCGCTAGGTATCATACTATGTTTTTTTTTTTTTAATGACAAACAACCCTAGTGTGGTAAGACTAGATCAAATGCAAAGATTATCTCAGAACATTAGTAAGGTCTTCTTCAGTCATCTAATTTTCTGTTTACTTTGGTTAGTTGATTGCGTTAGTTAAATTTATAGACTTATCTCTCATTTAAATTTTAAAAAATAAAATGTAAAGAAATCATTGCAGTGTGTTATTTCAAGACTCTGTAAATTATCCAGCTAAGAACTCCATTAGGGGATCTGGAGCCCTTCACAGCATCATAGAGTTACAAAGTTAGAGCTGAAAAACATCAGGATCACCTGGTCCAACTCAAGAAAGAAACCAAGGTCTAACAAAAGGAAATGATTTGCACAAGGACACCCAGCCAGCTAGTGTGAGGCTGGGATGACAAAGATTTCCAAACTCCTGTTCCATTGTGTCTTTTTCATTGATAACATAGAAGTATTTTACATGTAACATATATCTCTGATATAGAAAACTCTTTATGTAAAGCCTAATGTGTTCCAGGCAGAGTTGATAGTTCAGTCATGTGAAGCTAGAGATCCACTGTAGGGAATTTATAGCAACCCCCACCCCCCAATTTATCTCTGATGACATGTCAATTAATGCTCTTCCTGAAGATATAAACCATATCTTTATTGTATTGAAAATGTCTTACTTTGTATCTCATGGAGCCATTACTAATATTTTGAAAAATAATTATGCATATTTGCTAAACACGTGACTTAGAGGTGTAAGATCTACCTCTGGTGTGGTTTTTCCATTTCAAGAAAAGTTGTCCCTTTTTTTTTTTTTTCTTATTTCTATTGATTGCATTAATCTGGCTTCATTGTGAAGTTAACAGAAAAATGACCATGACAAAAATCTGGCTGTCCTAGAATTTATAATCAGGCACATGTATAAATGTGGTAGAAGTGACAGGAGAATGAGTAGCAAAGAATCTAAAGGGGAAAGAGGACGAGATTTACAACAGAGTGAGGATGGCTAGGAGTCCAAGGCCACATCTAGATGCCATCTGAAACTAACCTGATTAGAATGTACATGAGTTGTTTCTACCTCCACCCAGAGTAGCTGAACAGTCAGGATGCATGGGCAACAAGCATGAAGAATTAGATGAATCATTTGCTGTTTGGGTTGACGGCTTCATGATCAGTATGCAAGTGGTGGCTTCAGGCAACACAGGCTCAGCCTCGAAACAGGCTCTTGAAAACTCCTGTGGAAAGTGGCCCTCCAAAGCAAGGGATAGCCTTTGCAATTTCTTCCTTTGAAAAGGCTAATAGGCTACACATTGGTCTTTGCAATCACACTCACACTCACAATTAGTACAAATAGTATTCATTTCTATCAAAGACTAAGTACAGATCAGCACACACACAAATGAAGCGTACTTTTATATTTTGTGGCCAAATACTCTTTAACTCACACATTGAATTATTAAGTACTGTCAAGAATATACCCTTTCTTCATTCCTTATTATCTGCTCTAAACTAATTCAAGTCACTCTTCACAGTGCAGAGCTGCAGAACTTCTCGATGCAGATAGGAACTTTTGTTTTTTCACTTAAAGATTGTCTGACCTTGTTTTACATCTTGCAGGAGTTGTCATTGCCCACCAAATGAGCTTTAAGTTCTTGAAGATGATATTCAAAATTTTTTCTTTTCTCTTTATTTATTTTGTTTCCCCTTAAATTACCTTTGTGTTTCCTATGCTTAGAATTCCTTTCCTTACATCAACACAGATGTAAGGAAATCATTCTTTAAAACTCTTCTTGATTATCTAATACATGAAGCAATTTGTCATGTGGATCTCTTGGTTTTTTTTTTGTTTATGACCATTAGTTGAACATACTCATAGTACTATGTATCTTTTTCATAGTAATAATTTGTTTGCATGCTGACTCTCTGAATATAACTGTCTGTGACTTCACTTAGAAAAAGAACTCTCATTTTTGCATTTCATAGTCCTCATCAATTTATACAATGAATTAAAAGTCAAGCATTTGTTACCTTAGATAAGACTGTGTGCTTTTATTGCAGATTTGATGTTTAAAAAAAAATAAAGGGAGGTTGGCTGAGCTGAGACCCCTAGATATTAAATAAAATTCAAAGATGTTGGTATGAAACCAAATCATTTTTATATGAGGATGATCACTAATAGCCTTGAGTGGATTAGAACATTTTATTTTAAAACAAGTGATTGATCTTGATAACAGAAGGGCAAGCCAAAGGACAAATTCCCTTTGCTGACTTCTTGAGAGCAAGGACTTTCTTTTCTGGTTCTTTCTTATCACATGTGGCACCTTGAAAAGTGCAGGACACACAGAAACCTTCAACAAATGTTTGTGGAGAAATGAACATTTTTATAAACATGTGGGTGAAACTCTATATTCTAAACTTGCAGCTCACTTCCACCTGTCTCGAGCCATGCTTTGAGCTAGTTAATATAAACATTAGTCAGCAATGTTAATCTCAACATTAACTGCTATGATTACCTATGAAGAAGCATCTCATTATCTCAGTATCTAATCCTAATGTAATGTATTATGTGTGTATGTGTATATATATGTATACACATAAATATATATAAATTATTCATAGAAATATAAGTAAATATAAATTATTATCTATATATTTTATATATGTGTGTGTGTGTGTATATATATATATATATATTTTTTTTTTTTTAAATGTTTGGGTTTTCTCTATAGAGTTTAGGATCCCAGGCAGCTATGTGACAGTCACCTTGAGGTTAACAATGCCAGTGTGAGCACTTTTGTATATGTCTTTACAATACTAGGCACACAAAAGGTTCTCAACAAATATTGGGGCTGAAATGAAATTGTGAAAGAGCTAACTCACATTACTGAAATGCAGAATTTAGCTACAATACTCACAAACAGATACACAGAAATACACATCACTCTGAAAAACAACAAAAAGTATTTATCTGAAATAAGTATTATTTAAGAAAAGGAAAGAGAAGAAAGACACCATTTTTAAGGAGATGTTGGTTAAAATCAAATAAACCAAATCATCTACCATCATGCTTGCTCAGACCCCTCACTCCACAATAGTTTGTATGGTAGCTCTCAATTGGCCGCAATGGCAGCTACACCTCTGTTCCACATCTGGAGTAGTCAATGCTATTAATGATCTGCAGCTAGAGAACTACAACCCTTTGAACTCAGCAGTGTTTCTCAAACTTCGACATGCAGCACAATCCCTGGGAAGTCCTGTAAAAACAAGAGGTCACTGCAATCCACCACCAGAGCTTCTGATTCATTAGGTCTGGGGGAGGCCAAGAATTTGCATTTCTGTAAATACAACTTCAGGCCTGAAACTACACTTACAGAACCACTACTTTTGAGTAATTATCCTAGCTATAGTCAGAATTACAGCAGGAAAAAGTCATCTATGTGTTCTTGAGCGTGGCTATCTCTGAGGACTTCTTGGGGACTGGGTGTACAGAAATGAACTACTCTCACCTGCTGTCCCTACACAGGGGAAGACTGAAGTTATGTCTTCTGAAATCCTGATTCTCACTGGAGAAACCCAGAGCAACCATAAGCTGAGCTGAAAGGCAATGATGGGACAGAGGGCAGAAGACAGGAATTCTTAAGGTCTCCAACCACCTGAATTCTGCCAGAATTCAAAAATTTTCTTTTGCAGATGCTATATTAAAAAAAGAACCACTTTGGAAATTACATACGCATTCCTAAAAATGACTAGCATGTTTATAAAGAAAAGACCTAACATTAATGCTATACTAGAAAGAAAAATATGAAGGGAATACAAAAACATATGCCAGAAAGACTAAGAATAATAGCCAAAGCTTTTTTTTTTATTCTTTTTTTTTTTTTTTTGGCAGGAGTGGGGGGGGTTACTGTGGAGTGAACTCAGGGGTACCTAATCACTGAGTCATATCCCCAGCCCTATTTTGTATTCTATTTAGAGACAGGGTCCCAGTGAGTTGCTTAGTGCCTTGCTTTTGTTGAGGCTGGCTTGGAATCTGCAACCTCCTGCCTCAGCCTTCCAAACTGCTGGGATTACAGGGGTCCACCACCATGCCCTGCTAACTAAAGCTTTGGTGGTACTTACTGTAAGTGTGGCCCTGCTCATTTAATCCTCAAAAACAATATTATGAGATAAACATTATGTCTCTTTTCATTTTATAGAAGAAAATTGAAGACCTGGGCCCAGTGCCACATGTCTGTAATCCCAGCAACTCAGGAGGCTGAGTCAGGAGGATGGAGAATTCAAAGCCAGCAATTTAGTGAGGCCCTAAGCAACTCAGAGAGACCCTGTCTCTAAAATACAAAAAAAAAAAAGTGCTGGGAATGTGCCTCAGTGGTTAAGTGCTCCTGAGTTCAATCCCCAGTACCAAAAGAAAAGAAAAGAAAACTGAGGCACAGAAAGGTTAAATGAGCCCAATGTCACACAGTTAAAATGCAGCAGAGCCAGGATTTGAACCCAGACTTGTTCAACGCCTTTGTTCTTAACCGTCATGCTGTC
Source organism: Marmota flaviventris (assembly GCF_047511675.1). Lineage (NCBI taxonomy): Eukaryota > Metazoa > Chordata > Mammalia > Rodentia > Sciuridae > Marmota > Marmota flaviventris. Next base: position 100,602,413 of record NC_092499.1, on the reverse strand, counting down.
TGGAGCACAGAGGGATAAGATTGAGAAACACAGATGGAGGTCAAAGGTGAGTACGTGAATGGTTCAAATTATCAACTATAAAACCACCTTCTTCCTTCCTATATCCCTGAGCTCATGTTGGTACTGGACTCTGTGCTCCAGAAGCTGAGCATATAGAGCCATTACTGCATTACCATTTCATAAATTAGGATAATCCAAAGAGCCATGCTGACTCTCTGAATTGACTTACACTATGCTACACTATTTCCCTAAATATTCTACAATAGGGAGAAAGAGCCTCATAATGAATTATGTCTCAATCCTGTGCATTAGTGCTGGCTGCTCTCCCACAAACAATGTCAAAATTGTAAGCAATTGGCACAGAGTCAGTGACAATATGTAAATTACTTGTAAAGTGAACTTGATCTTGTATAATAAATGCTATTTGAATCTTAATTTGCTAACAATATTTTAATGTGGTAATTGAGGTCATGAAGACGTGGGCTACAGATGAAACCATCTATAACTGTCGATTTTAAGCAGGACTGCATTACCCAGGTTTATAAAATACTCCAAGGATTAAAAGGCAAATGTGTTGCTTTATATTTGCTGTGAATAGGCACTGAAATATAAGTGTAGAAGATTTAATGTACTACAGGGCCATAGTAGGCTTAGAAGAGAATACCAAAAGTTCTTTTAGATTCTGAAACTCCTTGGTGCTAGGATTTTGGCCCCCAAACTCCCCCAGATAATTTCTTAGTGTAATAAAAGAGCATACCATCAAAGTATATGACCCCACTTTAATTCTTAATAATTTGGGGCAACTCATCTGTTTGCTTTCACAATTAATCATCAAGTTTCTTTTGTCTTCTTAAAGGAAGCCCTCCATCAATCGTCTGTTGAACTTCTTTTTCCTCTTTTCAGTTGAGATCTCAGATCAAGATCAGGTTCAAGATCTGTGAAACTGACCCTCCAGTGGAATCATTTTCAATAATACAGTGCCAAAAGTGACCAGCAAGTCCAAGGTATTAATTGAGCATCGTAATTATTATTATCCTGCTACTGCCCACAGGAATGGCCTGCATTCTCATCTATTTTTCCTTCACCTGCTCTAGTCTGGGGTCTGCCATTTCTGAGAATTTGGAGCCTTGCTTCTTTTTCTGAAGGCTGATGCTCTCGTGTTGTTTGATCTACCCAGATCTGCCTTGTGCTAACTCTCCTCCACCTCCAATGTGCATTGTGGGGAAAGAACTAGACTTGACTATAATCGGAGACATGATCATCATCCTTCCTCCCTGAAAATAACCCTGGCTGGTTGACTCCCATTGACACAGCTTGGCTACCCTCATAGACAGGAAGCCACTCACTGGCAAGGACCTGAAAACGAACCTTTATGTTAAGCCCTTCGATATCCAAAATGCTCTCCCCTCTGTGTCCCATTAAGTCGGGAGTCCTCATTAGAGGTCTGTGGTCTCTTTAAATATAACCCACCCAATCATGACTCACCTATTTCTCATTCTTCTCCATCCAGGCATGTGCTCCATGACCTCACTCTTTTCTATGCCTCCCCCTTCCCTCCCAGTTGCCCATCCTGCTCACCACTCTAGTCCTAGCCAGGCTTCTAGGCCAAGTTCACATTTTAGCTTTGGAAAGGAGCTTTAGACAACCTCACTGCCTCAGCTATTTCTTTCCTTATTTCGAATTTCCCTGTCCAACAGTTTTGTCTCCAGAATTCCTTCCTTCCTCTTCTGTGCTTTCAAAGCACTTTACTTATAATTCTGTAAAAATACCACATTAGACTGCAAGTATTATTTATATGTATCTTTCTGACCATATTGAATATTCCTCAAGGCAAATTCTGCATTTTGTTCATTTTTATAATTTAAAAAGGGTTAACAAACATGATTTTTAATATAATAGATGCTCAATTAAAACTGTTGAATAAAATAGTGAATGATTCTCCAAAGCTATGCTCCTACACATGTACAAATGAGTACATGTAGGTATGTGTGTGTATAGTGTGTATATGTGACTCCTGTTATGGAAGTACAGGAGTTTATTTTGAGACTATATCTAAAAGCGAAATTTCTGAGTTCATAGGGTGTGTACAGATCAGCTTCAGAAGATAATTGCAGACTGTTTTCCAAAGTAAATGTACCCACCAGCACACAAACATTTCATGATGACCCAAACATCAATAAGAATTCTAATTGATCCATTTCCTCTCCAACAATGTAGAGAGGGCAAGACATGTTAACACTTTGTTGATTAAGCCAATATAAAATAGTTTCTCATTATGGATTTAATTTCCATTTCCCCAATAACTTACAGTGTTGAAAGTCCTTTCATATGTATCCAGAACTTTGTCTATTTTTCTATTCATTTTATTTATTCACTTATAAATTTCCTTACATATTCTTTCTACTAGTCTCTTGTAATTTATATATGTTGGAATTTATATATATTGGAATTTCTCCCTTATTTGTAACTTGACTTTTAAGTTCACTAAGATGTTAATGTTAATATGAGCAAATTTATATTATTGTCAACACCTTTCCTGTTTTGTTAAACAAACTCTTTCCCTGCCTGAGATCTAAAATGGTATAAAATTCTGACTCAGAAAACTTGGGTTTATGTTCATATTCTGTCATTTCTTTTCTGTGTGGCTCTGGTCAAGTTATTTAATTTCCATAGCCCCTGAATTCTTATTTTATAGGAGGGAATGCTCTGCTATCTGTATATTATCTTGTCTTAAGGAATCAGTGCAAATATGAGCTTTATAGTAAAGTGACACATGGTTGTTTTTGTGATTGATGATTCGTTTACTTTTTGTGCCAAGTGGGATGACATGGGATTTCCAAAATTAAATGAATACCAGAATAGGATTCAGAACACCAGTGTTCTAGATTCCTTTCTTCCATCTTTACGAGTAACCTCAGACATGACATTTAGCTTTCATCAGCCTCAGTTATCATCTATAAAATGGCTACAACGTTTGTCTCAAGATGATGCAGTGTGCAGATGTGAGCTTCAGTATACTAGGCTGAGGGACAGAAGCACTCACCTCACGCACAAAATCTGAGGTGTCAAAACAGTCAGTAATCAAGATCCTACTGTCATATGTTATATAATGGTTTTTTTTTTTAATATTTTATTTTTTAGTTTTTGGCGGATACAACATCGTTGTTTGTATGTGGTGCTGAGGATCGAACCCGGGTCGCACGCATGCCAAGCTAGCACGTTACCACTTGAGCCACATCCCAGCCCCTTATATAATGTTTTTAAAAGTCAAAATTGGCACAAACATTTCATGATGACCCAAACATCAAAAACAGGATTTTATTTTTAAAAGGGGTATTTGTTTCTCCACATTTGAGATAGTTCTACTCACCAATGAATAATAGAATAATCCAAGTTGGAACCCCAAATGTGGGGGTGGGGAGGAGTCATATTGGCAGCTTTTTAAGAGCACATGCTAACACTTGATCTTTGTTCTCTCCCACAACAATAGATGGGGAACTGGGGAGCATTGCTGCTCAGCTGGCAGGTGACCGTGTTTTGAAAGCTTCGGAAGCCTGTTTCCAGCTGATTGGCTATTTTCACTATTGGTGAGCTACTCTGTCTTCATCACAGCTGACTGATCTCAGCCAGCTGGAGAAAGGCTGCATTCTCTGGCCCTCTACCTCTCCCAAGCTCACAGCAAAGGTGTCACTTTCCCCATGACTCCTGAAGCCTCCCTCTGCCTAAGGAACAGCAGGGCCAGCAAAGGAGGTTTCTCATAAGCAGAGCACTTCCAACACAGGGTCAATAATAAACTAAAACCCTCACCCAGCTGGTGACATGATTGAGGTGTGGGGGTGGGGAGAACAGTTTGGGGCTGTTTGAATACTTTATAAACACTGAAGGTCTTCCAGCTTTATATACATGGAATGTACCAATAATTAACACTCTGGATGTGATTTCTGGCTTCAGAAGCACCCCACAGTGAGATTTACTGAAGAGGCCTGAGACTCCCAGATCTTTAATGCACATTCAGAGGTATGATAAGGAGGATAAATGTACTGTATATAATAGTCTAACATAGCCTCTGTTTTTACTGTTGTGAATATTGACTTCCAAATGGATTTAATCAAAATCAATAACAAAATGTACAGTAATGAAGTAATATAAAATGCAGTAATGTATAGGCCAAGAGGTTGAATATGGAATATATTAAGAGAAAAGCAGCTGTACAGGAATAACTCATCCCCTTTCTAGAATCTTTCTTCACATAATATAAGACAATAAGAAGGAGAAGCAGTACTCTAGAGCTGGACCACAAATTGGGTCCTCTACAGAGCTTTTACAAATTATCTTCTTAGCAAATTAGTGAGACAGGATTGGACCACACTGGAAAGACAAAATTTTAAAAAATTGGTTTATAAGTTCATAAAACTGACCGCCAGGTAGATGATCCAAACCTCTACTTTCAAGTTAACTTATAAAGGAAAATAAAATGACTGACTTTTAACAATATTTTAATGATTTCTAAAAATCAAATGATCCTAAAATGCTTTATCATACACCCTAAAGTTTGATGGCAAAGGGGCAAGAGGCACATTGTTAATATCTGTCTACTTCTCAACTTATAACCTTAGATGTTAAGGTGTGTGTGTGTGGGGGGGGGTGTATTCTCTAGAATTGCCCAGAAAGGCCCAAGGTGGTTTTTGAATAATCAATATTTTCCAATATACACTTCAGCTAATAGAGAGTAAGTAACTGATATTGGCATTGACTAGAAATCTGTCTGTTTCTGTTTTCAAGGAAGCTTAATTGTTTGCTAGTAAAGACTATAATACACAGATTTCAAAGGGTATTTTGCTGAGAAGGATCAGCACTCCCATTTTACAGAAAAACAAGTTAAAGTCTCAGGATATTAGGAGGCCTTATCATAAACCACTGGATCAACTTTCCCACTCATTCAACATTCCTGCTTCTTTACAACTTCCATTTACATTTCCCTTCTCCTCCTGAGATGGTATTCCTCTCAATTAATCTCTGCGTTACCATCTTCATTGATTCATTCTCCGATACTCACCTCTGATTTCCCCCTTTCTTCTTCATTTAAGCAACTTCACTTTCAAGAGAGGCTTGAAAAGAGGAAAGAATGAAGGCAACAAGAGGGACAGGGATCCACTTTTTAATCATGAGTGAGACTGCTGATTTAAGGCAAAATGAGGGACTCCATTTCTCTAAACTCTTTGTGAAAAGGAGGAAGGAGAAAAGGCAGGTAGGAATAAAGGGGATGGGAATCAGAAAGGAGAGAAAGAAGACAAGAAGGAAGGAAGGAAGGAAGGAAGGAAGGAAGGAAGGAAGGAAGGAAGGAAGGAAGGAAGGAAGGAAGGAAGGAAGGAAGGAAAATCAAAAGGGGGAGAGGAAATAAAAAATGAATTACCAATGTTTGCTAGCACAGCCCTGCAATGATTAATGTGAACTTCTCCATGCCATTTCTGTGTAATGCCGGTCGTTACTGGAGACAGGCACTGACATACACAAACATTATTAGAATCTGAGCGGCAGTGGTGCTGCTAGGGTGGTTTGGCTCCGAATTCAGAAATCAGGCCCAGAGCATCTGGGGTCTAGTGGCATTTCCTACTCATCCTCAGGGGACTCCACCAAGGCTGGAGTAATAGAAGTCAAAACTTCAATCAGGCCCTTATTAGTTATTTTGCACACAGGATAGGAGGTGCTATTGTTGGTGGCAAACGAGAGCTATTGCAGTTTAGAATTGACAATGCTTTTTTTAAAAGCTATCTTTGACTGCTCAATATAAGGTTAGGAGCAGGTCATGTACCAGGGTTTTTACCAAATTAATGCTATCAGGGGAATTACACTTAAATGGAATTCTTTCTATCTAAACAATCCCATCTAGTTTCATCACTACTTTTTTCTCTCCATCCCTCCCTATATAAAATAATTCAGAGGAGTAGACATCTGGAATAATATATAAAGAATCAAGTTATCAAACAAGCCAAGATTTACCACCAGGCCCTATGCCCTCACTCTAAGTCTTCCAGAGAACGAAAAGTCTCAAACAGCCAGTAATTTTTTTTTTTGGACATGTTTCAAATAATCTTTGACATCCTGCATCTTGGTGCACAATTTTCATTCAAATGATTAAAAAAAAATTAAAGAGTGTCTTCCATTTGGGAATTATTTCCTTTATCTATTTTTCATTTAAAAATGGTGTGCTTAAGAAAAGACTTCCTAAATCAGCTATCAAATGTAGCAAAGTCTTAAATCTAATCACCAAGCTTATTGTTCTTCACTTGAAGATAGGAAGCTCTTCCTTCAGACATTTTCCCCCAATACTAACTACTCTATTCTATGGAATTTCCATAACAAAGAAATCACATTGTTGTCATCATTCCGGTTCAAGAAAGGAAAATGTCCTTACACTTATGTCACACACACACACTGTAGACACATTCAGTAAACTGGCTAATTGAAGCTGTTTGTTTTCAGTAATTGTGTGAGCCAACAATAACTCCGTAAGCACTTATTTGCCCACTTATCATGTATGTGTATGATATAGGGTGTTGGGGATGAGGGAGAGTTCAGAAAAGTAGACTTTAAAGTGACTCCAATAAGCATAATAAAAGTGACATTTGATTGATAGAAGTGACTTGGTATTGGTAGAAGGCCCAGAATTCTAAAATATGAGGTATTTGGATTTTATCCATAAAATGACATTGAGCAATTATGGATTCTTAAACTGAGGAGTGATGAGATAAAAGCTGTGTTTCAGGAAGATTTATATATTGTGGATGGTTAGCAACGGGGGAAGGGGAGAGTAAGGGAACAAGAGTTGGATGGGAAGGAATGGAGGACACAGGCAGTGGTGATACAAAATCAGGCAAAAAAGACTGAACCCCAGGCAGAGAGAAAGGAATGAGAAAGGCAAATCAGGATTAGCGGGTATTTATATGCAGACAGTTAAAAAACCTGTATCCTAAATTTCAATACCAAAGGACCAAGAGGGAAGAGGAAAAGGGGATTTGGCAAAGAGCACTGACTTGGAAGCTGGGAGGTGGGGGAAAGGCAGGAAAATTATGAGGTTAATATTTTGTTTCAACAGTTGCTAAATTTGAAAAGACACTGTTAAACCTGGTGTGGTAGCACATGCCTGTAATCCCAGGGCCTTGGGAGGCTGAGGCAGGAGAATCTCAAGTTCAAACCAGCCTTAGCAATTTAATAAGTCTCTGAGCAACTCAGCAAGACCTCGTCTCTAAATAAAATATAAAAAGAGCTGGGGCTGCGGCTCCATGGTTAAAGAGCTCTAGGTTCAATACCCAGTACAAAAAAAAAAAAAAGACAAAGTTATATTCCTCTCAAGTGATTTAATTACTAGGTGAAAAGATGGTGCCTGGATTAGAAATAAAAACTGAAATGGATGTTTCAGGCAATCAGTGTGGAGATGGTAGTTGAAGTCTTGAGAATGGCTAAACTGTCCCAGAGAGAAAAAACAGACAGAGATAGATGCAAGGGCCTGACCTTGAAGGAAATTTGATTTTGAAACATGAGATGTGAATCAGAGAGACAGAGAAAGGGAACTCAGAGGGGAGCGAGGGAAAGATCCTGGGTGCACTGGAACAATAATGCAAGAGCCACTGCAGGAATAAACTCTGTCCTCCTGCAGGGAACATTTTCTCATACAGAAAAAAAAGCCTTTATCCACTGGGAGAGGGGCACAAATGACAAACGACATCTTCCAGAGGTAAAGACATGTTAGAAGAAGAAAAAATAATAATTTCCTGGGGGAAGGGCAGAAAGGATCCAGGATGTAGGCTCTTGTGGTGTCAGTATCTTCAGAGTTCTGCTGCTCTCCCATAGGAGAACCACTCCCCAGCCAAGGACCTACCACAGATGCAAGACAGACTTGGCTGCCACACTGGGGAAGGACAGGGATGAGAAAACTGAACTCCTGAGACACGCTCTCTGATCAAGAGGCTTTACCAGGAAGGACATCAGCAAACACTTATGCCAGCTGCCATCAAACTAGAAAGCACCAAGTGGCCAGTGACAGCCGTCTGCCACTACAGGAGGAGCCAGAGCTATGGGGCACAGGGGTGACTCCCTGGAGTTCCCAGGTGTGCAGAGATGGCTGAAAGCTAAAGGGGAAGCACTAATGCTGACAAAACCCTCTGGGTCCCCAAACTCTGACAAGGAAAGCACAGGGAAACAGTAGCCCAGTACTGGAGAGATCTGCAGCCCCAGGTACACTGAGGGCAGTAAGAGCCACAACAAAAACCAGACCTGCTGAGCATCTGGCTACACTGACTCAACTCTGCTTACCTGCAACACACATAAACACAAATGGTTTGGCAGAAAAAGAGGCCAGCCCCCTTCCAGGCATAAATGTTTCTCTGTGCCTGTACTTTTCTATAAGTGAATTAATCAAAACTGTGAGACACATAAAGGCAAGAAAACAATCAGTTACCAAAAGACAAGTCAATACAACTAAACTCAGAGATCACCCAGATGTTAATTCACAAAAAATAAGTTTAAAGTTAGTGGAATAATCTTTTAAAGAATCCAGTGGAAAAGATGGGCAATATGCACAAGCATGTAGAAATTTTTAACTAAGAGGGAGCAACTATTAAAAAAGCAAAATGGAAATGCTAGAAATAAAAGCACAATGTCAGAGATGAAGGTTTATAGTAGACTGGACATAGCTGAGGAAAAACTCATGTGCTTAAAGATGGGTCAGTAGAAACGAGGCAAACTGAAGCACAAAGAGAAAATTGAATAAGACAAAACTGAGTATTCAAAAACTGTGCATTATATTTGACATCTAACATATACCTGCAATTTGAGTCCCAAAAGGAGAAGAAAAAGAGAACAGGGAAAAATAAATATTTGAAGAGAAATCTGCCTGAGAATTTTCCAAAAATAAAGATTAAAACCGAAGTTCCAAGACGCTTAGAGAATTCAAAGCAAGATAAAAACAAACCAAAAATAAACAAATAAGCCATGTTCATATGTAACTGCTGGAGCTTAAAGGTAAAGAGAAAGCTTTAAGGCAGCCAGAGAGACAAGACTATTATAAACATGGAGTTTACAACAGGATTCTCATCAGAAATTATATAAACAAAAAGTCAATAGAATGACATCTTCCAAGTATTAAAAAAAAAAAAAATCTACCAACCTACAATGCAAAGCCCAGTGGAAAACACCTCTCAATAATGATGGCTTCATAAATAAGCACTTCTTTTGGACAAGCAGAAAATAAGAGAATTCATTGCAGGCAGACTTGCACTGTAAGAAAATTTAAGAGAAGTTCTTCTTCAGGACGAATGATATGAGGCAGAGACTTGAATCTATATAAAGAAAGAACTGTAAATGTAAAAGTGAAGGTAAATACAAGAGGTTTTCTCCTCATTTCAATCATTCCTAAAGAATGATTCCTAAAGAAGGCTGGGGTTGTGGCTCAGCAGTAGAGCGCTCGCCTCGCACATGTGGGGCCCTGGGTTTGATCCTCAGCACCACATAAGAATAAAAAAACAAAATAGAGGTACTGTGTCCAACTACAACCAAAAATAAATAAATAAATAATTAAAGGAAACATAGTACAATACATTGTATGGTTTATAATGTAAGTAAAAGTAAATTGTACAACAATAATGAAAAAAAAAACGAGGAGGTGAAGCATCCTATTGTAAGGCCCTTAGACTATACAATAAGTGGAATAATATTATTTAAAGGTAGAACTCCATAAATTAAAGATATCAATTGTATGCCTTTGGAAAGTCACTATTTTGAAAGAAGTTAAAACTAATAAAGAAATAATGAGGAAAAATGGAATAGTAAATATGCCATTAATCCAAAAGCATGCAGGAAATAAGGGATAAAAGAATGATGAAAAGAAAGAACAAGAGAAAAGGGTAGATTTAAATCCAGCTATATTTAAAATGACATCAAAATTCAATGTTGTAAACATTAAGTAGATTTATAGATTGGTTTAAAAAGTAAGAAACTCACCTTAAATATAAAGACAGATTAAAATAAATATTTTGCCAAGATTGGTAATTCTCATCTTGAAGTTAATCCTCTATTGTGAGGTCTTAATAGAGTTGAAATTTGACTATGGTGTTTAGAAGCAGGTGATTAGGATTAGCTAGACTATATCTAATTATTCAAATTAAATATCTAACTTGAGCATCATAGTGAAGTCCCCATGATTAAATCTTAATGGCTTTATAAGAAAGGGAGAGACCAGAAGAGATATATACACATATACACTTACTGCCCTGCCATGTGATATTCTATACAGCCTCAGAACTCTGCCAGCAAGAATGCCATTACCAGTTTTGAGTTCTCGACTTTGGACCTCCAAAACCATGATCCAAATAAACCTCTTTTCTTTATAAAATATCATTCATCAGGCATTTTATTATAGTAATTTAATACATAACTAATATATATGTTGATATATTAGTAAGGAAAAGTCCCTGCCTTCATAAGAATAATTCCCAGCCTGAATTAGAAGATATGACTCTAAGTAGTTTTCAGAGCTCCAGAAAGTAGCTGACCACATAGTATGGCTAAATATATAAAGACTGTGAATATTTTTAAATTCTGCAAGACATTGCAAGTGTTTTCATACGGTAGAATTCCAACAGAAAGTGCATTTTAACAGAGAACATCTTTGCACCTTTCCATCCTTCCAAATGTTTTCTGCATTTCCACCCGGGGTGCTCTCCCTAGTGAGAACCATTGGTGGAATCATTTTGAAAGTGCTTGCCTTTCATCACAGGCCAAAATAAATCAAAAACTGTGGTCACAGCTTTTGCAAGGATTGGTTCAATTGTGAAAAAGAATATGTTTGATCTGTAGAGGCTCTCCAGGGGAAAATGTTTTGAGTGAAAGGGCAGCATTTTATTTTCTAAAAACAAATGCTCCATCATCCCTCATCCATAAAAGCTGTATCTGCACATGGGGAGGTGCTGAAAGGAGGGATAACCACAGCATTATTGAGATCACAGTGGGATGATTCTTGCCTGAATTATTCAAATTAAATATCTAACTTGAGCAAGTGCCCAGATTATTCTTCCACTTCACTTCATCCATTTTCATTTTCCTAGGAAACTACTAGCATTCTTTTATGAATGCAATTATGATAGATTTTTCAAGTGTTATGCTTAATTCGAAGTTTGCTACATTTTCGTAATTTTGATTATTAAATGAAAGCTGCTATAAAAGCTACTGTCTTCTAAATGTCAACCCAGTACTTTCCCCATGTGGAAGGATGTTTTTCTTTGATTAGATTTATAGCTCTTTTTTTTTTTGCATCAGTATAGTCTCAATCAAATAAGTTCTAATCAACTTTGCTTTCTAATTTGATGAATTATACTAATAAACTCCAATTTTCACCAAGAAAATGTAGATTAACAGTTTCTTTTACTTTAATGAGACCCTTGCACCATTTCCAAACTATTTTTTTTTTAATTTTCAGGTTTTGACTTAGCTAAATATTCTGTGAGAATAAACCCAAAACACTTAATTTTATGTCTCTGAGGATAGTATCAGATTTTTGTTCATTATTATCATGAGACCCTATTATACACTATGGTCCTTTCAGTCTTAGCAAGGCCTGATAGAGGGAATACACCAATCGGGGCTGTGTGTTTTGAACATCGGGAATTCTTGGGGCTTGATCCCATCACTCTTGTCATACACTGGAGCTTGAGTCTTGGCACATGTAGCTATTCCAACCTGACATTCTAATGTCATATTCACAGTCTTTCTTTTTAACATTTGACAACCTTACCAAGATTTTGATTTCTTTTCTTTCTTTCTTTCTTTTTTTTTTTTTTTTTTGGATTTTTTTAAGGAGAAAATGAAAACACACCATATGTTCAGTAAATTTTGCATCAGACATGAACAAACTCTTCAACCAATTACCCATCAAACTCTAAGGATGTCAACAGGACCTTTTTTAATATCGCTTCTCTGACTGCTTGCTGCTGCCCACACTGTTGGATTCTCAATAAATATCACCAGCTAACTAAATGCTTAATCAAGCAAGTCTCCCAAGTTGAGTTCACTTTCGTTCCACCACTATTGTTACATCCTGACTACGTATAGCACACTGTGCAAGGTATAACTGATGATGTATGGATGAATAATATATAGGCCTTCATTCATAGCTCACAGCTTGTGGAGATCCTAGACTTGTATTTATCTTGAATGATCCTCGATTGGTATTTGTCATGAATAGTTACAAAACTGTGAAGAAATTTGTTTGTAAGAAAGAAAGGAGCAAGGATCTTCAGAGTTATCACAGCCTCCTTTTTAAGGACATTTCCTTAACTGTAGAATTCTTCTATCCATTTGTGACACAATAAGATGCATATATTTGCTCTATGCACCCAGTCTCTGGCACAGCTCTCCTAAAACCTTTATACTTTCCTAGCAGATAGGGTGGTTCCTACAGTCTTGGGCCCTGATTCCTAACACAGAGCTCCTAATTCCTGAGTAACTGGAGCATCTGTTGTTGTCCTCTTAAGGTAGCTCTTGGTAGACTTCTGAATGGGGTCTGATCACCACAACAACCAACTCATGATTAGAAGCAGGAACTTTCATTCCTAACTCCTAAAGGCTACAGATTAAGTTAAAAATTGGTCATGTCCACACAATGAAGCCTCCATTAAAAAAAAAAAAAAAAAATCCCTAACTCTGTGGTGGGAGAGTTTCCAGGTCGGTGAACACATGGAGGTGCTGGGAGGCTGATACATCTTGGAGAGGACATGGAAAGTCCACACTGTTCCCTCCATGCCCTGCCCTGTGAATCTCTTACATCTGGCTGTTCTTATGTTGTATCTTTTTTATAATAAGCCAATAATAGAGTAACTAAAATTTTTCTGAGTTCTGTGAGCTGTTCTAGTGAATGATTGGGCCTGAGGATGGGTGATAGGCATCTTATTTGTAGTCAAGTCCAAAAGAAGTTATGGGTAACCTGGAAGCCACCTCTTGCAACTGCCATCTGAAGTGGAGGCAGTCTTGTGGGACTGAGCCCTTATCCTGTGGTATCTACACTTAACATTGGCAGTTAGTGTTAGAGCTGAGTTCACCTGTGGAACACCCAATTGATGTTGGAGAATTGGTCAGTGCGTGGAAGTGGGTGGATCTTCACAGTTTGTGATCAGAAATTCTGATGTGAATAGAAGAGAAATAAGAGTTTCCCACTATATCCACTCCAAGGAGTGTAAGAACAAACTCATAGGAAAAAAAAACACATCATTCCATGACTCTAATCTTCCAGTTATCATCTTTAATAAAGGAAGCCACTTGATAGTAAATGACATGAATTTAGTTAAAACTCTGTACAGAGTCTTGAAGGTTATTTAACTCAGTTCCCTCATATTACAAATGAGGTTCAGACAGGATATGTAGTTGATCTTAGGTCATTTACCTTATTAGTGGCAGACCAAGAATTAAAACTTGGCTCAATAAATTTCAATCCTTACTACATGACCTCCCTTCCTCTCTAGCTAATTGGATAGAAAGAGGCAGAACATGATCCATATTTTGGCTTCAGGGAGAAAATGGGAATAATTTTTTCAAAAGGAAAAAGTGTCCAAGATTGGTAAATGCCACCATAGAGGTGACAACTCCATCAAGGTGAGAGATGTGAGGCCTATGCTGAGTTTGCCTCAGACTTCCTTCCTCTTATGCGGAAGATTGCTGACTTGCTCCTCCTGCTCTCAGAGGGGAAGCTGGGAGAAGTGTTAACCATCTGAGGGAAAGACCAAAGGGTGCCAGTATGACATTGTGGGGAAGAATACACACTGTTTTTCCATTGCATGCGGTGAAAACCCAGCTTTATCACTCACTACGTTGGCTTAACATAGTTACTTAACCTTTCATGTTTTAGTTCCTCATCTATAAATTTCAGATAATATCTATCCAATAGTATTAATATGAATATATGTCATTGATGTTTCTATAGTGACTAGATTTGCCTAGCACATAACTACCTATGCATTTATTAGATAAATATATGGAAATGATGAAATGATCAATCTAAGATAAAAGCCAGAATACAGATAGGCATGTCTTGTCTAACAGTAATTTCTTTTGTGTTTTTCCTGGAGCCAGACTTCAGAGTTAGAAAGTTCTGTTGAAGATTTGCAATGCAGTTGCCCTATCCTGTTCATTACTTTAGCTAAAAGTGGGATCACGCTATCAGATGGAAGGCATCAGACACATCCACTCTTTATTAACATCACTTTAGATTAGCACTTCCCACATTGGGAAATGACCATGGAATCTAAATGTGACCAGGCACTGAAACTTTTCTATGGTCAACAATATTGGAAAGCACTGGGAAAATCAGAATTTAATAGGCTTCTTTACTGCAAAATTTTAAGAGTCTGTAGTATGATAATGTGAATTGTGAATTCTCTTTAGTAATGTGAGAAGTAAATCATCATTAAATATAAATGTTTAAAAAATAGCAGCCAAACACATCTATGCTTTACCATGCTTTATATTGTTAACAGCTTTTTAAAAGGAAGGGTATTCTTGTAGATAAGGTTTCTAACAGATTTAGCTGGTAGCCAATTAATGCCCACTGAAATGTTCACAGAAGTGACAATCCTATGCAATTTTCTCACAGAATATAAAGAGACAAACAGTGATTTAAAAAGGAATATTCATCTAAAGTGTTTCTAGACTGTCCAGGAAATTTATATTCCTAATGGATGTTTACACTCAGTGGAAGATTTTTTTTTCTCCTTCTCTACAGGTAAAACTCAGTTTGAGATCACCCAGCATATTTAGCTCCTGAAGAGTTCATTGCTATGAGCAGATCAAAAAGATCAGACCCCATTAATCATAATAAGATTTAAACCACCCTCCTTAGTAAATTGTTTTTCCACTAAAGTACATTCTGCTTGAAAATCTTCCAGTGATTTGTGGCCAAAAGTGTTAACAGATTTGCACTGAAGACTACATTCTTCAAAACGTGAGAGAGTTATATCAAAGATATGTGGGAAACAAGCCTCCTGCAGACCATCAGAACTTTTGCCACATCCCTAATTCTTATACCACATCTAGTTAAGTCTGCTAACTGCGTCTCAGGTAAGAGATGGAAACAATAGGAAAGCTATAATAGGATCAAAATGCATAAATTGTATAGTTCATCTGATATACTTTTTAGTTGTTCTATTCAGATTTTTTACAGTATAATTATGACAAATTTTTTCAAAGCAAAAAGCTAGAAGAACAAATGCCACGTCAAGATCCTTGTGCTGGACAGCATCCACAGAAGGCCTATTTTGATTTACCAGTGCTTAAATACCAGCATGAGGAGACTGAGTGTGAAGCTCTGTGGTTACTGTGCTTGCTTAGCATCCATGATGCTCTGGGTTCAATCTTCAGCACATACACATGTCTACAAATACACACACACACACAAAAAAAAAAAACTAGCAAGAGCAAGAGCATGCTTTTGGACACTTGATAGCATTGGGATTTATTTTAAAAAGCAGGAATTGGAGTTTGAATAAAGTGCAGGACATTTTCTGTTTGATCTTATAGAAATTCAAATAAATGCATTAGGGGCTATTAGAGAGAAAGTTTCTAAGAAGTGGGTGAAAAAGATTAAGAAATCCAGGCCATAAACCCTGCTGTGTTTTGGTGTGTTCTGGAATGAAGTTTCTATTGGCAGTTGGCAAAGATTTACTTGCAATAAGAAGCATTTTCATGCTTAACCGTACTAAGCCAAGTAGAGAAATAAATGTAGACATTTCTTTCCATGTTACTCTTTTTCTTAGGAGTATCCAACATTGGAACCATCAGTGAGAATGGATGTATGAATTTGGGGAAGATGTTTTCTGAGTAGGGAGAGTGTGGAAGACCCTGCTGATTCCAAGACTGGAGTGGTTAAGACTGAGGTATACATAGAAGAATCTCCTCCCTTCCCCAACTCCCAGTTCTTATATATATGTTGCCAGTTTGCCTCCTGTACCCAAGCAAACATAACTTCTCCCCATGCACAAGCCCATCAATGCTAAGAGATCCCCTCCATCCCTGATCTCAGATATTGTATTGTGAGCACAATCCTAGTACAATAACTAGATTCTAGTTATCATAATTATGATGTTTTCAAAGAGTTAAACATAGAGACTTTCTTTTCCAGGAATGTATCTCTTCCATTTATCAAGAGATGCTTGTCCTTGTGAGTTTTCGATATTATTTTTATTTTAGGGCATATTAAATTTTATCACTATATCAACTAGAAATAAAATGTAGAATTGATAGCAGAATTTCAGACCATGGTAGGATTCCCCAAGGGTTTCCATGTCCTTTTAAAAGTTAAAGACAATAATGGAAGATAAACTGTGTAAAATGCCAGCTTTCCTCTTCTCCATCTCCTCTGTTTGTGTACTAAGCCAAGAGGTCTCGCTGCCAATCACGTTCTAGGAAAGAAACAGTACAGAGAGACCTTTTGATTTCACTCATGCATTGATTAGATCTCCCGATTGTCTGATTCTGTTTTGAATTTGATGTCTGTTTATTATTCACATACACCCAGCTAAAACTACATACCTTCTCTACAATTATTATGTAGGCAAATTGGTTTTTTTTTTAATTTAGAAAACACTAGACAGATTAACCCATAAACTTATTAATTCCCATGAATTATGAGGAATAGTACATTGGATAAAGTAGATATGATGCAATTCCCAACTAAATCTGAAGCAATACATATATACATATAGATGAATATATGTAATTATTTATACACATATACATGTATATTTATATTTTTTTCTTACTTAAAAAAGACCAATCATGCGTGGTAATGTATACCTGTAATCCCAGTGGCTTGGGAGACAGAGGTAGGAGGATAAAAGGTTCAAAATCAGACTCAGCAACTTAGGGAGGCCCTAACAACTTAGTGAGACCCTGCATCAAAATTAAAAATAAAAAGGGCTGGGGCTGTGGTTCAGTGGTGAAGTACCCGTACTGTGTTCAATTCCTGATACCAATTTAAAAAATAATACTAAAGTTTTTGTTTTTTAAATGTGTCTATTGAATACTCATTTCTGTATTCCACTATAAATATAAGGAATTATAACCTTTTTCCCCAAAAATCTAGAATTCAAATCTCCCACACCCAGGTTTGGAAAAATATTTGTTATTGAATCCTAACAAATAGCTTTAAAATGAAATCTTCACTCTTGGAGGGCAAGGGGAGACATCCGTTGATATCAAAGCATAAATACCACAATTATGATAATGAAAACTGTATCAGATTTCCAAGAAAGATCAATGTATTAACTACCCTTCTTCCAAAATAAATATTTAAAAATATTAAAAAAGGAAAAGGTGGGACAAATTCTAATAAAAATTTCCAGAAAAAATAAATTAATTTCTCTGTTCAAGTAAACAAGATGATATCACATCTTTTCAAGTTGTGACAAGCCCAAACATGATTCATTTTAAACACAAGTCACTCCTATGTGTATTCCCCTCACATGGTCAGTATAATTATCATGTCTCTGGATAATTTCTTTCCATTTTATTTTTCTTCATTCAAAAAGGAAAAAAACTAAAAACAACTGTTTAAGTGCTTCCTTCCAGAATCTGCACAAAGAAAACCTTGAATTTTATTAGACACTGACTTTTTTTTTTTAAAATACCATAAGGGGCTATTCCTTTGGGATAATAGGTCCAGGAATTTGTCTCTGACAATCTCCCTGAGAGCCACCTGGTAGGAAAGTAAGATTGACCTTCATGACATCAACTTCCAAAGATAAGATTTCTACTCTATGCACCACTAGTTTCTTTAAGAACCAGCTCCATTTCTAACCTTCATAATTATGTCCACACATCTTGAGAGCTACTTATCTATCTTATCCATATACCATCACTCACTAAAAACTAATATTCCTTTTTATGTGCCCAACATGACTTTTGTCAGGCTTCATGATGCTACCACAGTTTCAGTGACCCTTAAACATAAGCCCTCCATTCCAATACTTATTGACTTTACAAACAGATGTATGTATCTATCTCTACACAGACTAGAGGCCTATTGTTGTTCTTTTTATGTTTAAAGCTCCTATTCATCCATTTCCAGTATTTTCCAAAATCATCTCTCTAGCAGTTTGCTCTCTGGTCTGCACACACCCCAGCCAACACTCACAGATGCTCAGACGCATACACTGTAGAAGTATGGAAGGCCCCTTTCCTACAGTGAGGTAGTAGTGAGGCCAATGGGAACAGCTAGCTTTTATTGACCATCTTCTAGGTGTTAAGCCTAACTCCAGGTACCTTATCCTATGTCATTGTGTCCTCATAATACTACTGTAGAGTAAGAGTTTTCTTATTTCTACTTCAAAAACATGACACAAAGGCTTGCGTACTCTCTCTATATATATACAGAATAAATCCCATATCTATACAGAATAAAGCTGGAATTCAAACCCATCCCTGCCACATATCCTATCCCACAACAAGGCCACTAACTTTAAAAAGCAGATAATTGAGTCTTCCACCTGACCCCTTTTGCACCCTGCCTTTCCCTTCTTTCCTCTCCAAAATCACCAAATTAGATAACTGTTTAAGTCTCAAGCTTTTATAATATAAATCTGCTCTTTTGTAATGCCAACATTGCAATTATGTGTTATCAATTCCCCATTATTTATTTGATAGTAACTTCTTTGATGACATCTTAGTCCAATTCCACAATTACTCAGACCCTTTCTGTTATTAAAATGCAGTCCAATGCAATTAAAACCATCACCCTCATACCCAGCTTAAAGCTCTAGCCTACACAGACTAGAATTGTGACCCTAGAAGGATAGAAGAGGGAAACAGGTTTGTTTCCAAGATCTAGTCCCCTTCCCTGAGACTGCAGCCATGTGGTGGAGCTGGAAGAAGTAGAGCAGAAACTTCTAGTTTACTCTGGTTCAACCAGGACCAAAGGGAGGCAAGGGAAGCCCCACTCTGCACTTGCCTAGCCCTGGAAGTGAGCATCTCCTTACATGTTGTACCCAGGCTCCTCCCTTGCCTTTCCTTTGTCCCATCCCTGTTCAGGCATTTCCACTGGAAGCTGGGGCCTCTGCTGCGTGGTGACCAGCATTTGGAGGTGCATGTGATTCATGCAAGCAGTGTCTAGCTTTCCCTGCAGCAACCCCCTTAGCAGAAGACCTCCAGAACAACAGCAGCTTCCTCTGGATCCCCACATTTTAGTATGCCCCTGGTTGGGTTTCCCCTTACCCTGCCTGGGCTACCCTCTGGCTCATACTTCCAACTTCATTCTCTTGCATGTGGAGCCTTACCATCCATATGGCCCCACCAAAGGCCACAGAGAACTAAGATGGGGTATTTCCTTCCCGCTATCTTCCTCATAAGCCACTAAAACATGATCCTCATATAATCTCCTGGGGTGGGCTCCTCAAGCACACCTACCACCTTCCCAACATCTTCACCAAGGTCCAAAGGAAAAACAAAAAGCTTCAGGGAATGTATATCAGACTATCCCCAAAACTCTCTCCCCATAGTATTCTGACAGGAGTTTGCTGATCTCAGGAAATGCTATTTCCTTATGCCTAATATTGTTCCACAAACAGATACAGTTCTAAAAACCAATAAATCTGTTTTTTATGAGCCTATAGCAAAGGTCAGGGCTATAACAGCATTTCCACCACTAAAGCCACCACTGAGCATGCACAACCTTCCTGAGGCTGCAGGCCTCCAGCCCTGCAGTGAGAAATGCTAGATGCCACATCCTGACCTTGAGCTATTTGCCTGACTGGGAGTTTTTTCTTTTCTTTTTTTTTCCCCCACCATCCTTGGAAGCACTAAGCTATTTCTGAACCCTGTTTTCTTTTCTGATTGCTTACCAGGCAATAATTATCCAAGTTCTCCATTTGTCCTAGAAACCAGAAACAATCTCAGCTCTTCAGAAAGTTGAGAGACATGAGTACCAAAGAGAAGCAGCACAAGCAGCTTTCCAGGGCCAGAGACAGCATCACCAGGATGGCTCAGGTCTCAGCTATGCATTTCCACAACCCCTTGAGCTCTGAGGAGCTGGAGCCCAGAGTCAGAGACCCAAGAGGTCTCCTGGTTCAACATCCTCCCAGATCAGAATGACATCTGACCTCAGCAACTGGCCCTGTGAGGGTGGTAGAATGAGCGCTCCACTCCCTAGGGACTCTCCCTGCAACAGACTAAGGTTCGAAAACTGGGCTCCTCAGAGCCTTGGCGGCCAATGACAGGACTGAGAAGAGGCAGGGAAGTAGCTTTCTCTGGATAAGTTTTACATATTGCATTTGGGTGATAATTTAATATGGTGAAAGGGTGTCAAGTCTTCAGAAATGAAGATTTTAGTCTCAGAAAGAAGGATTTCAAGTCCTAGCTATGTCCTTTACCTGTAATTGGCTCTGAGAAAATTAATTCCTCTAGATTTAGTTCCTTGTTTATTCAATGAGGAAAATGTTAGCTGCCTAATTGTGTCCCACATGGTAGTTAGTGTGAAATATAGGAAATACTTTATATTATTTCAAACCCAGAAAGAGCCTTTGCTTTACACTACCTTCCTTAACTTTCACATCAACTGAATAACAGGTGCCATTGACCTCCACTTTGCAAATTGAAAAATTTAAAAAATGGGAACATGGGCAGGGTTCAGTAAATTTCTTATAGTCACACAGAGATTGATCCAAGGTTTTCTCTTAATTCTGACTCTGCATCTCCTAGGAACAGAGGTCTTAGCTATAGTTCAGATTATTATTCTCTCACTTAAACCTCATGATAAATGGTCACTCAGACTGAAGAAGGTATGGTCACACCACAGACAGGTCAAGCCTGTGGAGAAAGTGCAGGCCAGAACGTGACCTAGAGTACTAACACTCCAAACAGAGCTCATTTTTTAGTTAATGCTGCCATTGTTATTCCCCATCGCTCTCAACACTGGTGGTCTTACTATTCTCTACAGACATACCAATGACAATAATGACCACTCCTCATTGAGCCCAAGGCACTATGCTAACTACTTAATGTATAGTATTTCATTTAATCATCTCAACTCAGTTAATCCTTCCAACATTTCCATTAGTAGACACTTTTACTATTTCTCTTTTACAGATAAGGACAGTTATACACAAAGAAGTTGGATGAAGTTCCCTAAGATCACATTATATGGGTTATTACTTTTGCAAATAGTACATCTCCCTGCTGCCAGCACCAATTTAACCATGATCAACATGGTTTATGACAATGCTGCCATCGTTGCTGCTGCCCAGTTCCTCTACTGGCCTCCAAAATGAAAAAAAAAAAAATTGCTCTTCTCAGTTTTATGGTACCCTCCTTCAAGGAACATGGGACAAATCCTAGAAGGCATTTGAGGAAGATTCCTTCTGACCTTCAGTAGTGCCATAAGGTTAAATCTAAGTGCTTTACAATTTGCTGGGTGATAAGTCTATGTGGCCAGAGTTAAATGACAGAAAAGTGCTTCCCCAGGAAGAGACCAGTAATGCATGACCTAAGTTCACTGAGAACAGTCTGTCTGCATACCATGCTCAGATCGCACCTGGTTTACATACAGCCAGGGGAGTCAGATTATACAAAGATCCAGCTCCTTGCAAGGGTCAGTTTGCCAGGGCCAGCAGATCCACTCCAAGCTGAGAGGATCAGTGTCTACACTCACTCCACAGTGCTACAAAGGAGGTACCCCAGCACTTTCCATGTGGGGTCTAAAGCACAGAAAGCTAGAGACCTACTTGAGAGCCATTGAGTCTAAAACAGATAAAGATACGCTCACACAGGTTGATAAGCCTGGCACAGGCTGTGTGGGCCCTTTACCTCTTGGTAAGAAAGCATTCCACCACCATGGTCCATTTTTACATGGCTGAATAGGAGATGAATGTTTGCATGCACAAAATTGCTTTTCCCAATTGTCTCCACCCTCTCCTTCCTCTCCACCTTGGGAATATCTCACTGGCTTGGATACTCTCTGCTCCCCTTGTTTTCTGCTGAGAATCACCTCATTGTCACAAATATTTATTGTGTATTTTTTGTGTCTTCAGTACTGTAGTATGTATGAAAAGAGTTATGTGCTAGTCAATGGTCTGTCACTGTAACAAGATGCCTGATAAGCGGCCAAAAGGAAGCGAAGATTGATTTTGACTCAGGTTCAGAGGTTTCAGTCATGGTCACTTGGCCCTGTTTGCTCCTTTGGAACTGTGGCAAGGCAGCACATCATGGCAGGGAGTATGCAAAGAGCAAAGGAGGTTGGGAAGCAAAGAGAAAGGCAGGAAGGGGCTGGGTCCTGGTGTCCCCTTCCAGGATACGCCCCTAGTCACCTAACTTCCTTCCACTAGGCCCCACCTCCTGAAGGTTCTGAAGGTTCTGTTACCTCCCAATAGCACCACAGGTTGGCAACAAAACCTTTATTTAGCACATAGGCCTTTGGGGGATATTTAAAATACAAACTGCAACAATACATCATCTTATTAATCTTTACAACTGTGTGAAGTAGTTACAATGCTTATTCTCAAATTAGAGATGAGGAAACCAAAGCACGGACTGGCTAATGACATACCCAAGTTTATACAGTGAGTGAGCAGGAGAGCAAGGTTTTGATGCCAGACTATGTGACACGAAGGTGAGCAGCACTTATAAGCACCAAATATGGTAAGGGGAAGCCAGCAAAAATAGCTACAGGCAATCTAAGTCTTACTATTATACCAAAGTTCAGTCCATTGGCCCTAAGGGTTTCTTTTCCCTCTCAGGAACAGACTATGGGTCAGATTATATAGACTGTTGAAAGCACACAGGAAGCAATCATTTTACCACACTGCCACCTTTTAATGTGGTTTTCTTTGTGCTTTTCTTGCATTCATCCTTTTTTCCTTACAAAATATTTAAAGCATGCACATTCTCTTTGAGCTTACTAAAGAATCACAAAACCACATAAGTAATAATAATGCTTTATAATTCCAATGGCAATAATATTAGTAAACAAATTTCCATTTGGTTCTTTGATCAATCAATCAGCATACTTATTGAAACGTGCATCAGGCATCAGGATATATACTCTGGAAATTATGGATGATTCAGGAACAGGCCTTGCTGTTAAAAGAATTCAGTTCTATGGGGAGAGACCAGGCCCTGAGGGCATGGGTTTTAAATGTCCTTCATTTAGACAGTGAACTTTCCCTCCTGAAACATGGGCAACACCTTTGTCACACCCTACCTGAACAACCCTGTGCAATACCAAATGCAGATCATATTAAGTATGATTGTAATTGTCAGGCTCCAGTGCAAATTTTAGCTACTAGATTCCTTTTGAAAAATTACTAAGAATTCTAACGTAGAGCATTAGCTTCTTAAACCAAGCAAGGGGCCCTTCCAAGGGCAGGCCCTGGGTGAGTGCTTGAGGAACAGGTCATTGTTTTGTGCTCTGTACCAGTGTTGGTTCTGCTTCTGTGTTATGTATTTTGGCCGCCCCAGGGCTGACTCCTCTTCCTGAACCAGCTGCCTGCCCCAACAATTCCTACAGGCCACACCTGCTCCCTCTGTGTCCAACTGAGCCCCTGTCCCAACTTTTCCAATTAACTATTTTCTGTATTCCTTTCTTCTTTTCACAATGGGTTGAATAGGCAGCCTTGCATGTCTGGTTTTCAGAGCTCAGAGTAGTCTAACTCCATCCTTCAGCCCTCTTCCCATCTGCATGCCATTTGTCCCCCTTCCCCCTCAGCTAAGGGAAGTGAGGGTGAGGGTGAGGGTAAGGGGAAGCCAGAAAAAAATAGCTACAGGCAATCTAAGTCTTACTATTATTATCACAGTAGCCACAACTTACTTTGGTCCTTTTTACCACAGTGCATGGTATTTTGCATGAAATTCCCTGATAATTGGCCAAGAAACTACAGATCCCACAAAGCAGCCCACCTCTGTTAAAAAGCTTTCTGGATTTTCTTTGAAAGTTGATTATCCAGCTAAATGAGAGGGATGTGCTAATCTTCCTAAAGAGTATGCTTATGGTAGCATCTTGGTATTCATGGTTCTCTGGAAGACACAAAGCAAAGCCTGTTGATCACCTGAAGGATCCTCCAGTTGCACAAGGCAGCTACTGCTAGAGGACAAGTCCATCAGCAGAAGCTATGGAGAATTCAGAGGAAGACTGAAGAAGGAATTTAAGAAATCTGAAGCTCTTCATGGAGGAGATGGGGATTAAAAGTCTCAGTTTCATAAATCAGAATAGAATGATACCTGCCCCTCAATTCAACAACAGTCTGCAAATCTCAAAGAATATTTTTCTCTATGGAATTACGTCGTTTTCTCCCTTGCCTCCTCAAACTCCTATTTTATTATGTGTTTCAATTTTTATAGCCTTTTCAAACCTTTTCAAGACCACTGAAAATTGTCCCCATGACGCCCAGTATTTATACATTTAGTTTGTTTGTTTAACTCACCACTGCTTTATTTTTCCTTAGTGTTTTAATTGCCTCCCTAGTGTCTTAACAGTTAATGAACTCATTGCAAAATAGCAGGTGTACACTTTGATCACAGGATGGTTTAGCTACAAATATGACCCCCTAGCTGGAAATCTTCTGCCCAGGCTCTGAAACCCTTTGCCACTTTCTCTGATTTTTTTCTTTGTCAATTAGTACTTTCCCCCCTGGGTCAAAAGGCTCTAATTAGTATCCCCATGACTTATCTCTCCTACTAGTCTGCAAGTTCTCCAAGGACAAGATTCTGATTTGATTCACATGTATGCCCCCTAGAAGAAGGGGGTGAACAAACACAGATGGTTTGGTTGACTAGCTGGTTGATTGGTTTACTGACAAAACGAAAGCAAGGAAGGAAGGAAACAAAGAGGAGAGGAAGGAAAGAAGGCAGAAAGGAAAGGAGGGAGGGAGGGAGGGAGGGAAGTGATTTGGGGTTGCATGCCTAGCTTTTACTCACTTCTTGTAAAATAGTGTTATTCCCTTCCGCAATCTTCCCCTCTCCTAATTTCTTATCAGAAGTAGATTCCCATTGGAAAAAAAACCACCACCAACAAGGACACACCACTGCCGTCAATATTCAAATGCCATCAATATGACCGATAAAATGATGTTGCTTATTCATTAGAATAAATACATCAGCGACATCTATTTAAATATGCTAAAGTTGCTTTAGAGAAAATAAAGTTATACACAACCCAATAAAGCAGACATTTTCTTGTTTGAGTGGAAAATGCTGAGCTTGTACCTCACAAATCAACATTGTTATACTGAAGTAATTTTGCTTTTCAATTGCAATACAAATAATTTCAGAAAGCCATTCTCTTCTCTGGCTAGGACAAGGTAAAATAAAAACAGGCTCAAATATATTTGAGATCTCATTCTCTTCTTTGTGCTTACACATTCTCCATTGTGGTTCCTCTCCAAGTCTACATAAAGAACTAAAGCAGAATGTGTCTCCTCTCTCAGCCTTGTGCCTTTAAATCACTGATTTATGTTCCAAGGCCCTGAAGACAGCATTTTACATAGTGCAATGCTCGCCAGCAGCCAGTCCCCAAAGGTGAGTGTATCATTTGAAAGGGTTTTAATGTAGCAGGGAAGAAGCACTACCTCCCGGTAATCACATGATCAGCACACCTAAATGGACAGCCCCAACCTGCATATTTAAACCTGCAGCCAGAGATGCAGCTCTGTTTGCACAATGCTGTCCCGTGGCAGAATTACACAGCTCGCCATGGCTGCAGCCAGATAATTATTATTGATTCGCTCTCAAACTGTCAATCTGGGGACAGCTCTGAGGCAGTCAGTGATGGACAGAAGGAGGATTGGACAGCCACCATCCAACGAGGAAACTTCATCTTGAAAATGAACTTAGATGAGATGGTGCCGGTGGATAAGGGTAATTGATGATTGTTTCAGAGTGTAGGAAGGGGAAGAAGGAAAGATTAAAAAAAAAATCCTTCTTGGCATTCATCTTAGTGTCCTTAGTGGAATGTACTAGGGGCTATCTGCAAACTCCGTGAAGTTTGTGTGTGGTTTTGCCAAATAAGTCTGTTATTTTCAATATGCTGCTATAATCAAAATAGAATCACCACCTTTCGGATAAAGAAAATTTTCTGTCAAACTTAGATGTTTTCTTAATTACTTTAGAATTTGTTCATTCTTGAGAATGTAGCATATGATTATATCTTGAAGTGTGCTTAAATGCATATTCATGTAGTCATTTTAACTTTTTGAAGTCCTTTCTATACCTATTTGACTCTGTGACAAATATGTGTTTAGCTGCTAATATTTGCAAGGCAATCTTATCCTCTCTACCACGATAGGTAAACCATCAAATACCAGTTGACAATTTGATAGATGGGTAAATTGAAGCACAGAGCAGCTAAGTGACTTGTCTAAACTCACAAAACTCATTAGAGGCTGAACTAAACATAGATCCCACACTTCCTGTCTCTTAGAGCCTTATTCTTCCCCTAATAATCATTCTCATTTATCAAATGGCTATTCTGAACCAAGCACTCCACAAGACATTTTTTATAGGTTATTTCATTTAAAATTCATAATAGTGAGGTGGTTCTCATGAGCAATTTTTTTTTACAGATAAGGAAATAAAAGTCATACTAATTTCAGTGTTGTCTACAGTCAGGATATAACCAGGATTGGAATTTCAGACTATCTGGTATAGTGCTTACAAGGAGGTAATCGTGTCCAAATATCAGGGCTCTCCTATAGCTATTGGGGGGGGGAGTAGCATTGGGCATGAACAGGCACTCACAGTTCTGGGTGGGGAGCATCTTTCCTACCAGTGAAGAGTAACAGGACTCCGTGGTGTCCTGTTTCAATGCCTTAAGACTTGGAAACCATTAAGGAATTCTCACTGGAAGGCAGGGGTGTTAGGTCTCACACTGTACGTGGGTCAGTAGTCCCAGGCTGTGGAAGCCAGTGGTCAAGCTGATGGGCACAGGGTTAGAAATCAGCCTTCTTGGATATATTCCCTGTGATTCTCTCCTTGTCTGTCTTCATTTGAAACATGACCTGGCACTGCTGATCGTCAGTGACATTGCTTTACACAGTCATTTCCAGGCCTGGGGTTGTGTAACCCCGGGGCACTTTCAATTATCTGATCTGAAGAAATCATCTCAAAATGCTTTTTTAGAAACAAAGCTTTGCTAGCTCCTTTTCATTTAAAAAAGGAGAAAGAGAGGGTGAAGAAGAGAAGGAGGAGAGAGGAGGAGGAAGGGGAAGAGAAAGAAGAAAAAGAAGAAGAAATTATATATATACACATTCCAGATAGTTTTTTGTTTGGGGGTGTTTTTTTGGGGACTAGGGTACCAGGGACTGAACCCAAGGGCGCTTAACCACTGAGCAACATCCCCAGCCCTTTTTTTATTATTTTAATTTTTTTGGAGTTGTATATGAATAGCATGCCTTTATTTGGTTTGTTTATATGTGCTGCTAAGGATCAAACCCAGTGCCACACACATGCTAGGCAAGTACTCTGCAACTGAGCAACAATCTCCCCAGCCCTTTTAAATTTTTATTTAGAGACAGGGTCTCACTTAATTGCTAAGCACCTCGATAATCTGCTGAAGCTGGATTTGAACTCATGATCCTCCTGCCTCAGCCTCCCAAGTTTCTGGGATAACAGGCTTGTGCCACTGCGCCCCTGGCCCAGAGAGTATTTTAAAAGGAAAGAAATGAATCTAAAAATCAAGTGCAAACAAAGACACAAGAGTTAGGAATTCACTGATAAATATACGTGACACACTCTTTGGAAAGAAAAAGATTGATATTATCCATTTTCTGAGAAATTTAAATCAAACGCCCTGAGTTCTGGCTGGAGGGAAAGCAAACTGCCATCTATTCCCTGCAGTTTAGCCTCTCACTGGTTTCCAGTTACTCCCAGTATGAATATTCAAACCCTGGCCCTTCTTAAATGAGGGGTGAGAATTCAAATGGCCATGCTCAGATGGATAAGAAAGTTCCCTCTCCAGCACATCCCTAAGCCTGAGTAAACCTGGACACTTTCAACTGCAAGGACAGTTTCCACCCATGACCACACATGTGCTCATCCCCCACCAAGCCCAAACTTCATCCCTTGAAGGAGTCCTTTGCTTGTCCTTTGAGGTTTTATTTTTATGTGTCCAACATTTTTCATCTCATCCAATTTCAAACATCTTTCATCTCATCTAATCCACATCAGATTCAGAAAGGGAGGGCAGATAGCTGCTATTTTACAGATGAGCAAATTGAAGACCTAAATGTTTCAATGACCTACCCAAAGCCAGACAGCATGGGGGTGACCAAAGTCAGCCTAGAACACAGATTTCTTGACTACTAGTTCCAGCTGTACCATTACAACTCACTTGTCCTGTGGATTTTTTTCTTAATTTACTAGATCCATTCTTGATGCCAAACATAGGACACTGGTAACAGTGTAGAAACCGTAACTTTGTTTAATTACAATGATAATCTCCTGGGACATGTCAGAAAAATTTTGCATTCCTTCAACATCAGTTTATTCAGACAATATGGTACCCAACAGAAGTAAAATATAATTTCTTAAGAAAGGTTTCTTTCTCTAGTACATATTTTTCTCTTTTGTTTGTTGAACCTCCACTTTTGGCCCTGAATCCATATTCTTGCATTTGTGTCCAGGAAGAGATAATTAGGAGAAAGCAAAGTACAAATTCTAAAACACACGTTTGCTTAAACCCTCAATTATTGGAAACACAGGTTGCTTTCTAGCTTGTCTTGCAAGGTGCAGCATCCTTGGGACTGTGCCCAGCACCATCTCTGTGGTGTATCTCTTCCAGCTCTCTGTCCCCACTGCCTGCACATCCAGTGGGATTTGCCCTAAAGAAAAAGTCTGCCTTCAGCAGGACTTGGCTGTATCCATGCAGCAGGATGATAATGAATCTGTGGCACCCTTACAATGGCTATGATTCAGTCCAAGGCCTAGGAAGAAGACTTTAATACTCAAGTGTAAGAATGGAAAATGGTGGATTCTAAAAGGAACCAGGAAGAGCATGTTTGTGATATGCAAGTAAAACACTTTCCTGAGGTTGGCTAGAAATAATGAGGGAAAAGGGGAGAGAGGGGACTGTGCAATGGATCCTGGTCAAGGTTTAACTGGAGTAATAATATGTGCATTGGGTTCTGTTTTCTACCTATAGGTTTACATGCTCTAGAGAAATGGTCAGATTTCCTTAACGTTTTAGAGAGTTTTAGTGAAAATATCTGTCCTATTTTTGTTTTAAGAAAAGGTACATGGATTTGGGGTCTAACAAAATTGGTTTTCAGGACTCACTTTTCATTTATTAATTCTGAGTATGGTATAAAACCTTCCTAAATCTATTCTATCAGTCAACTTGGATGATGCTTACCTCATGAGACTATTAGGATTTGTCTGATTTTATTTATTTATTTATTTATCTATCCATTTATCTTTTGGTACCTGGAATTGAACCCAGGGTAACTTAACCACTGAGCCACATCCCCCAGCCCTTTTTATTTTTTATTTTGAGACAGGGACTCACTAAGTTGCTTAGGGCCTTGTTCAATTGAGGCTGGCCTTGAATTTGCAATTCTCCTGCCCCATCCTCTTGTGTTGCCTGGATTACAGGCATATGCCACCTTGCCTGGCAAGGGATCTGTCTGATTTTAAAAGGAACTCTTTACAGAAGAGATAACCCTTATCTGAGAAGGAAAAGGTGGGGTCTTGTACAGTTCTGGAAGCCCCTTGTTTATCTCAGAAGTCAGTACCGCCTTGTAGAACAGACCAGACATTCCGTCTTGTGCTCCATGGCATTGACTGTCACCCAACAGTCACCTAGGGTCAGCTCCATCAATGGGTGCTGTGATGTAGATCCCCCCAAGCCCCACGCCCCTACACCCCAACACCCCACTCCCAGTGGTATGATGGTCTGAATCCCCATATGCGTTACTTCTCAGATGTGCTCAGAAGGAGGCACTATCTTCTTCCAGGGGCAGGGAGGCTAGGCATCTGCAGGTAGGGGTACTCTCAGCACCTCTGGGGAAGCTACAGGTGTCCTCCCCTCCCCAAAATGGGCAAAGGACATGAATCCACTCTGTATCAAAGGCAGCAATGACAGAGGAAAAGGTCTGCTTCTGGGAGGGAAGGAGTCAAGCTGCAGAGAATGCTTAAGTAGACTTGGCAGCAGGAGGCTTTGATGGCCCTAGCAACACACACTTGAGTGGCAGGACTGTAGTGTTGATTTTTCTTTTAATCTTCTCTCACCTTCACGATAGTATAGTTCTCTTCTGGAAAAGTCCATCTTTACCCATTTATGGAACTGATACTAAGAATCACAAAAATATCTCTGTGGCTGAAATTCTGAAATATTCTGTCATTCTTTATGATTACAAAAAAAAAAGTGTTTTGGTACCTGATATCTCTTTTTGTGGTCATAATGTTGCCTTCCATGCTCTCTTTGTTAAGTGCTGCTTAAAGGGCTCAGAACCAACCCTACAAACTGACTGATGGAGGCTGCATCAGAGGTGACTGACAAGAAAGGACAGAGGGAAAGAAAGAGAAAAGGATTTAGAACAAGAGGGTAGTCCTCACATTTATCAGTTGCTAGGGGCTGGGTGATTCACTGTGTGAAGAGCCAGAGGAACTCGATTCAGGAGAGTATTACTCAGCCTGGCACCAAAGGAAGTATTGAAAGGCCAAGAATTTGTTGTTAGACAAATTAAACAGAAATTTACACCTACTTTCATCAAGCTCAGCATGTATGGTGGGGAGAGTAGGTAGAGGGAAGTTGAAGCATGAAAAGTGGCTGGAAATAAAGGGATCTGAAGGGATCCTCCAGACTGTGCATTTAGAGAGAGAAATCAGTGAGTAGCAAGCACTGAGGTTGGAAGGCTGGATGGAAACCTTAACAAAGGTCACTAATAAGACCATATTGAAATAACTTTGTTACTTAGACTGAAATTGGACTGCTCGGGTTGGCATGCAAAATAGCACAGGCAGATTTTAACTTAAGCAGGAGGTATTTATTTTTTCAATATTCTGGAGGCTGGATGTCTGTAATGGAGGTGCCAGCATGTTTGGTTTCCCCTGTGGGCTCTTTTCCTGGCTTATAGATGGCTGCCCTCTATCTATGTCCTCGGATAACCTTTCCTTTGTGCATAGACAGGAGAGGTAGGGGAGGGAAAGGAAGAGGGAAAAGAAGAAAGAAATAGAGTGAACAGAAGAGAGAGGGGAAGAGAAGGAGATACAGAAGGAGGGAGAAGAGGGAGAAAGAAAGAGACTATTTTATGAGGACACTAATTCTATTGGATCAGAGACTGACCCTCCCTTATGACCTCATTTAACCTTAATTAATCTCTCAGAGGCCACATCTCCAAATGCCACACTGAAGGTAAGAGCTTCAACATTTGAATTGGGAGAGGGGCACAAATATTAAGTTCATAGCACATTTCATGTTTGTTTGTTGTCCTGTTAAAAAGAATCAGGGCAGGTAAGATGGTGGAGTCAAGGAGGTTACTTTCTAAGCTGCTCCGTGGCACAGCAGCTCCTTGGGATTTAATACTGGACTCTCATAACAGCCTAGGGGCTCATAAACTTGAATAGAATAAAATTTTAAAAAGAAAGAAAAAAACCCACTGCCGACACTGGTGGCTGCCCAGGCAGATCCACCATAGGTAAATCAGAGAGGAGGACTAAGACAACCTGCATTTCAGATGGCACCATGGCATGTCTTGAAACAGAGAAATCGGTGGTCAAGGACATTGTCAAGTTGACCCAGTAGGTGAGCTACACTTTATTTTCATGTGGGAAAGACTCTGAGAATAGCCCATAGAGAGCTGAGAGCTGTGATTTTTTCCCACTGTGGGACAGAGGCTGGTGGGTGTAGGCCCAATCCCATGTTCCCAGACCTGCGTAATTCCATCTGGATCTGAAAACCTGACCCATCGACGAGGCCCACCACACAATCCAGAGTGTGACTAGAAAACTAGGTGAAATTCAGGCACATTCAGGGGAATTCAGGGCTCTCAGACCAAGAGATGAGTCTCGAGGTTTGCAGGACCGACTGAGGAACAATGGGAACTTGATCAGGCTTGGGGAGTAAATGTGCACTTTGGGACTTGAGCCCATGAGGCTGAGACACAGGAGCAGGAGGTGGAGGGGGTGCGAAGAACTGGCTCCTTTGTTGCTCGAGTGGAATCCAGGGAAGGTTCCAGTGGTACAAACTCCCAGTGCCAAAACAGCTGGGCTGCCAGAGATGTGAAGATCTAAAAGCTTCAGACCAAGTCATTCAACAAAGTGCAGGGGGACTAGTTAGACCTAAATCCTGCCTTTAAGAGCTCCATCTCTGGGAACCCTTTTCACAGAACTCTACAGCAACCCTTTGCTGTGAGTGGAGTAGACAACACCCTCCTACCCACCTCACTCATACTGCCAAGAAGGGAAGCTGAGAAGAAACTACCTGACTTAGCTCCATAAAAAGAAGAAGGAATTGACAGCTCACCACTACTACTTACTCACAATACCTACCTCAAGAAAAACTGAGAAGAAAGACAATTGGGAACTGACCACCAGCATACAATATTATTGATAATTTTTTGACCATCACAACAAAAACAATTCTTATTTTTTCATTAAGAACCTTTTTCCTTTTGTTTTAAAATAATTTTTGTGTGCTGAATGGTCCATGGACTTTGTAAATGTACATAGTTGTTTCATTCTTCTCATTTCTTGAAAGTAGTTATTTTCTTGACTCTGTCTTTTGAGGACAATGTTTTTGATTAGTATATTTTGGTTTTGTTTTATATTATTTTTCTACTATTTCCTTTGATTCTCTTCCTCTCTTTTCTTTCAGTAACAGCCAAATTCTATTATTTTCTCTTTCACTCTTCCTTTAACTCTTTATTACTACTGTCTTTCATTCTCTTCTCAGTTATTATATCCTACATCTACTCTGCATTCTCCCTCTTCACTTTTTTAAAATAGCAAACCCTTTTGCAAACATAATATCTCTACTGTTGGCAATTGCTTACCATGTCATTTCTGTTTATAGTGCCAATTAACATTATATTTGCCAAAATAGAAACTAAGTATTTAGTTAAATGCTGTATATTGATTTCATTTGGTGGTGGTTGTTATTTATCTCTCCCTAAACTGTGAAGAATTAGAAAACTTCAGGAACACCAAAAATTCATAGGATAGAAGCTCTGCTACCCCAAATTTTTACTGATAAATGTGTATACATACAAACAACATGAAAAATGAAGGAAAAAACCATCCCAAACAAATTAAAATATCTCATTAACAGTATCCAATGACTTCGTAGTGGAGGAAATATCAGAAAAGGAATTTAGAAAGCTCCTAGTTAAACTGATTTGTGAGTTAAACAATCATGTAAGGAGTTAAATTAGAGAGAAAATCCAAGAAGTGAAATATCATTTCAATAAGGAGATAGAAATCCTGAAGAAGAATCAATTGGAAATTCTTGAAATGAAGGAATCGATAAGCCAAATTAAAAGCTCAATTGAAAGCATTACCAGCAAACTAGACTGCTTGGAAGATAGGAGTTTCAGGCAACAAAGACAAAATGTATGATGTGAAAAATAAAGTAAACCATGGAGTAATGATGTTAAGTCCATGAACAAAACTTTCAAGTAATATGAGAAAACAAGAAAAGGCCAATTTAAGATCTATCAGGATAGGTGAAATCTCAGAAATCGAAACCAAAATAAAGCACAATCTTTTCAATGAAATGATTTCAGAAAATTCCCCAAACCTTAAGAATGAAATGGAAAATCAAATTCAGGAGGTTTTTAGGATCCAAAATATACAAAATTACAAAAGACCTGCACCAAGGCAAGGTCTTAACATACAGA
The DNA here is from genome assembly GCF_047511675.1 of Marmota flaviventris. Classification (NCBI taxonomy): domain Eukaryota; kingdom Metazoa; phylum Chordata; class Mammalia; order Rodentia; family Sciuridae; genus Marmota; species Marmota flaviventris. Next base: position 100,568,559 of record NC_092499.1, on the reverse strand, counting down.
AAGAATAAGGATAGAATTTTAAAGGCTGTTAGATGAAAATCAACAAGTAACATTCAGAGGGAAACCAACCCATATCACAGCTGATTTCTCAACCCAGACCCTAAAAGCTCAGAGGTCTTGGAATAATATACACCAAGCCCCAAAAGAAAATGGATACCAACCAAGAATGCTATACCCAGAAAAATTAAACTTCATATTTGATGATAAACTAAAAACCTTCCACAATAAATGAAAGTTAAAAGAATTTACAACTAGAAAGCGTGCACTACAAAATATACTCAGTTACATATATTGTGAAGAAGAAATAAAAAATAATATTGAAAACCAACAAAGGGGGAAATTTCATTAGAACAATTGTCAACCAAAGTAGAAATTAATTCAAATTAAAAACCAGAAATAAATCAAGATGACAGGGAGTAAAAATTATTTCTCAATAATAACATTGAATGTAAATGGCCTAAACTCATCAATCAAAAAACATAGACTAGAAGACTGGATTAAAAAACAAAACCCAACAATATTCTGTCTCAAAGAGACTCATCTCATAGGAAAAGACATGCACAGACTGAAGGTAAAAGTATGGGAAAAAAACAGATCATTCACATGGATCTCATAAACAAGTAGCAGTTTCTATCCTCATATCAGATAAAGAGGACTTCAAGTCAAAGTTAATCAGGAAAGATAAAGAAAGTCATTTCATACTGCTTAAGGGAATTGTACAACAACAAGAAATAACAATCATAAATATTTATACCCCTAACAATGGAGTATTGACATTCATCAAACAAATCCACATCAACTTCAAGAATCAAATAGATCATAACACAATAATCCTAGGTAACTTTAACAGGCCTCTCTCATCCTGGATAGATTGTCCAAATAAAAATTAAACAAATAAGCTTTAGAACTAAAAAATATAATTAATAATTAAAACTTAATAGACATGTATGGAATAGTTCATCCATCAGTAACTAAATACAATTTCTTCTCAGAAGCACACAGATAGATTTTCTAAAATAGACCACATCTTAGGCCACAAGGCAATGTTTAGCAAATACAAAAAAAATGAAGATAATACCTTACATTCTATCAGATCATAAGGGAATGAAATTAGAAATAAATGATACAATAAAAAATAAATAGAAGATACTCTAACACCTGGAGACTAAATAATACACTAATGAATAATCAATGGATAGCAGAAGAAATCAGAAATGAGATAAAAAAAATACTTAAGTAAATGAGAATAGTGACACAACATATCAAAATCTCTGGGAAACTATGAAGGAAGTACTAAAAGGAAAGTTCATAGCACTGAGCTCATTCATTAAAATAATAGCAAGTTACTGAATAAATAACCTAACATTACATCTCAAGGCCAAAGAAAAAGAACAAATCAACACTAAAAGCAGTAGAAGACAGGATTTCAGAGTTGAAATCAATGATATTGAAACAGAAAAAATTCAAAAAACAAAACAAAATGTTGGTTTTTTGAAAAAATAAATAAAATTGATACACCTTTAGCTATGCTAACCAAGAGAAACAGGTAAAAAATTCAAATTCCTAAAAATTTGTGATGAAAAAGAAAATATCACCACAGATACCACTGAAATACAGAGGGTAATCAGAAGCTATTTTGAAAACCTATACTCAAATAAAATAGAAAATCTGAAGACATCAACAAATTTCTAGAGATATAAGACCTACACAAATTGAACCATGAGGACATAGAACATTTAAATTGATCAGTTTCAAATAATGAAATTGAAGATGCTGTCAAAAGCCTAGAAACAAAGAAAAGCCCAGAAGTGGATGAATTCTTAGCCAAGTTCTACCATACCTTCAAAGAAGAATTAACACCAATCCTCCTCAAATTATTCCATGAAATAGAAAAGGAAGGAACACTTCCAAACTCATTCTGTGAAGCTAATATCACCCTAATTTCAAAACCAGATAGAGACAGGGTTTCCTATTCAAAACACCAGAAAAACTATGGAGAGTAAGTAGGAAGCTTTATGTTACACCCAAAGCCAACATCATTCTAAATGCAGAAAAACTGAAAGCATTCCCTCTAACACTGGAGCAAGACAAGGATGCCCTCTTTCACCACTTCTATTCAACATAGTCCTAGAAACTAGACAAAGCAAGTAGGCAAAAGAAAGAAATTAAAAGGAAAGAAATAGGAAAAGAAGAGCTCAAACTATGCCTATTTAGCAATGACATGATCGTATACTTAGAAGACCCAAAAAACTCCATCAGAAAACTTCTAGAATTCATAAATTAATTCAGCAAAGTAGCCAGATATAAAATTAACACACATAAATCAAACTCATTCCTATACACCAATGATGAATCAGCTGAAAGACAAATTAGGAAAACTATCCCATTCACAATAATACACACACACACACACACAGAAATCAATCTAACAAAAGAGGTGAAAGAACTCTACAATGAAAACCACAGAAATAAATTGAAGAAGACCTTAGAAGATAGAAAGAACTCCCATGTTTTTGGACAGGCTGAATTAATATTGTCAAAATGGCCATACCACCCAAAGCACTATTCATAATTAATGCAATGCCCATTAAAATTTCAATGACATTTTTCATAGAAATAGAAAAAGCAATCATGAAATTAATTGGGGAAAATAAGAGGTCCAGAATAGCCAAAGCAATCCTTAATGAGAAAAGTGAAACTGGAGGCATCACAATATCAGACCATAAATTATAATAACAAAATATAATAACAAAAACAGCATGGTATTGGCATCAAAACAGACATGAAGACCCATGGAACAGAATAGAAGACACAGAGACAAACCCACATAAATGCAATGGAGTCATACTAGACAAAGGCGCCATAAACATATATTGGAGAAGATAGCTTCTTCAACAAGTGGTGCTGGGAAAACTGGAAATCCATAAGTAACAGAATAAAATTTAACCCCTATCTCTCACAGCACAAAACTTGACTCAAAATGGATCAAAGACCTAGGCATTAGACCAGAAACCCTACACCTAAGAGAAGAAAATGTAGGCCCAACACTCCAGCATGTTGGCTTAGGAACTGACTTCCTCAACAAGACTCTTAAAGCACAAGAAGTAAAATCAAGAATCAAGAAATGGGATAGTATCAACTAAAAACTTCTTTACACCAAAGGAAATATTCAAGAGCATGAAGAGAGAGCCAACAGAATAAGAGAAAATCTTTGCCACCTGCACCTCAGATAGAGCATTAGTCTCCAGGATATATAAAGAACTCAAAAAGCTTAACACCAAAAAACCCAAATAACACATCAATAAATTGGCAAAGGAACCAAACAGACACTTCACAAAAAAAGAAATATGAATGGTTGACAAATATATGAAAAAATGTTCAACATCTATAGCAGTTAGAGAAATGCAAGTTAAAACTATACTGATATTTCATCTCACTCCAGGCAGAATGGCAAAAACCAAGAATACAAGTAACAATAAGTGTTGGCAAGGTTGTGGGGCAAAAGGTACACTCATACATTGCTGATGGGACTGCAAATTGGTACAACCACTATGGAAAGCAATATGGAGCTTCCTCACAAAACTTAGAATGGAACCCCCACTTGACCTAATTATCCCACTCCTTGATATGTATGTACCCAAAGGAATTAAAATCAGCATACTACAGTGATGCAGCCACATTAATATTCATAGCAGCCAATTCACAATATCTAAGCTATGAAACCAACTAAAGTGCCCTTAAGCTGATGAGTGGATAAAGAAAATGTGGTGTATATATACATAATGGAATATGACTCAGCCATAAAAAGAATGACTTTATGAACTTTTCAGGTAAATTAATGGATTTGGAGATTATCATGCTAAGCCAAATAAGCCAATCCCCCCAAAACTAAAGGTTGAATATATACTCTGATATGTGGATGCTAATACACAATAAGCGGGGAGTAGAAGCTCAATAGATTAGACAAAGGAAAATGAAGGGAAGAGAGGGGGGACAGTGGAATGAATCCACCTTAACTTTCCTATGAACATATATAAACACACCAGAATAAATTAAAGGTACATGATATACTGGGATCCTGATTAAAGTAAGATATACTCCATGATTCTATAAATATGTCAGAATATACTCTACTGTCATGTACAACTAAAAAGAAAAAAGTTCTTTAATTAAAAAAAGAAAAAAATTCAATAGCATCCCAAATTGGCCAGAAGGAATCTAAATCTGTAGTACAGTCTTGAAAAAAGCAAACATACTATTACAAAGAAAGCAAAATGCTCCATTCTGCCAGTCTCCTGAAATGTCATTCAATTGATTGTTGCTATGCAGAATGCCTCCATCCTTCCCAGACTCCAGCCAATATTCTTGCCCTCCTCCCCACTTACCACCCCTTTTGATCTCACCCTTGATCCCATTCTTCCATCACTTGTTCTGGGCCAAAGATTCTCAAACTTTGGTATCAGAATCCCCTGGGGAATTAGGTCAAAACACAAAATCCCAAGCCCAATTTTATTTCAACAACTCTTGTGTTTGTTATGGTTTGGATGTACAAATTTCCCTTGAAAAATTCATATCTTGGAAGCATGGTCAGCTAAGTTCAGAGTGGGTCTTTAAGGCAATGATGAGATCTATAACCACATCAGTGGATTAATCCATTTAATGGGTGAATAATCTGAATGGACTATTTGGTGATAGCTATTGGTAGGTGGGGTGTGGCTGGAGAAGTAGGTCACTGGTGATGTGCCTTTGGGGATTATATCTGGTCTATTATATCTTTCTGCCATGATGTTCTGCTTCACCCCAAGTCCAGAGCAATGGAGTTGACTGACCAAGAACTTAGGCTTCTGAAACTGAGACCAAATAAACTTTTTCTCCTCTAAATTTTGCTTGTCAGATATTTTGATCACAGTGACAAAAAGATGACTAACAATGTGTTCTTCATTGTCTCCTCCAGTGGTTCTGATACTCATACCCATCATTAGCCTGCTCAGGTTGCCAAAATATTTCCAAGGACTATGTGGCTTGAACAACAGAAATTTGTTTTTCTTTTGGTTGGGAGGCTGGGAAGCCTATTATCAAGGCATCAGCACCATTGGTTTCTGGTGAGGCCTCTCTTCGTTGATTGCAGACTGTCACATTGCTGTTCTCCCTCTCTCTTCCTCTTTTTATAATGCTACCTAATGTTATCAGATTAGGACACTACCCTTATGATCTCACTTAACCTTAAGTACATCTTTAAAAGCCCCATTTGTAAATGTAATAATACTGAGGTTAAGCCTTTAATATGCAAATTTTGAGGGAATACAATTCAAATCATAGCAACCAAATTTGAGAACTAATATTTTAGGTCAATGACCCTCAACTATGGTCAATTGTGCCTGTCCCCTAGAGGAAAAGATAGATAGATATCAATACCTGGGAAGATTGTGGGTTGTCATAATTTGGAGGAGAGTGGCCACTGGCATCTAGTAGGTAGAGGCTTTATGATGATAAACATCCTACAATGCATAGTACAAAAACCAGCATTGGCTAGTCTAATAGGTCAATAGTACTCTATTGAGAAACTGCTCTAATTCTTTCTTTAACTTTCTTCTGTAACTCTACCCATTATTCTAAGATCACAAGGAATATCCAAGCCTACTCTCTATTGTTCAGGCATAATAGGGATAGAAAGAGAAGAGAAGGTAGATAAGCCTGAGAGTATCATAAAAATGCTGCCAATTTTATCCATATCATTCATCTCAATTGGATTATCAAGTATGAGTATGCATCAAACCCACCCAAGGGCTGGTAAATACATGGGTTGTTGGCACAGAAAAGTAGAGCTATTTATTTAGTAGATCTGGGGCTCACCCAGATCTACTGCTGCTCCAGGGGCCTCACTTTGTGAACAACTAGATTAGGATAAAGAAGGTGATATATATTTAATAACAAACTTCTCATATTTTTAGCTAAGGGATGAAAATATTTTTAAGGGGTTCAACATTGTCTTAAGGGAGATATTTCAAGCAAAATTCCTAAACTCAGAAGCAGTTTACTGAGGGAAGTTTTGAAACCTCTTCTCCTGAAAACTATGGTTTTGGTTTGAATGGCAGCAGCATTCTGCTTAGAGGCTGGGAGAAGAGCAGGTTACTCTTGAGAGAATCCGTCAAAATCAGTCTGAGTCTGAAATTCAGGACCCTCATCTGAGCCACTAGCACCATTGACTCCAGAAACAATAAATTTCCTTCCTTTTCTTCCTGAAAAAAAATGTAATACATTTTGATCCAGTGTTTTTATATGAATGTGCTCCTTTCCTCCTAGGCAAGAGATACACCTGTCAGAGAACCTCACAGGGAGATGGAAGAAGAATGAAATCCAAAGCTGTGATATTGTGTTGACCAGAGACTCAACTCTGGCTGAGCATCAGAACCGCCTGCAGATCTTTGTCCAAGTATTGAGACCTCAGCCCATGAGCAATAGTGAGCCTCCAAGTCTGGGAGGCAGACCAGGTCTCCTTGCTATCATTGTCATGCTAGAGTTCTATAAATGTTTGTGGTTGTATAGCCAGAGTTGAGAACCATTGTAGGCACTTGTAGCACATCACATAATCAACACCACAACCTGGCGAGGCAGGTGTTGTTTTTTTTCTGTTTTAACAATGAGAAAAGATGCCAGAGGATTCCACCTTATCACTACATGCAACAGCAAGAACTGAGATTGTTACCCAAATCTTTATGGTCCATTTAGATCAAAGGATGATGTCTGTGTGTGTGTTGCCTATGTGTTACATGTTTTGTGTTAATATTAAAATGAATGGGGAGAAAAACAAGGTAATTTTTTTTCTTTCAAACCAACCCCAATTGAATGGGAGCTGGGCTGATTTCATGAGTCATGTTACCTGATATATGGTTATGCATTAAAATATTTAGAAATAATCCACTTTCCTGTTTTCCTCTGACATTTAGGTGAGCATTCATGGAAGAAACTTAGAGAAAAAGAAAACTATAAATTGACAATAAATCAGAGGTTCAAAAACTCAGATCATGTTAAGAAGTTAACTGACACAAATAAAGATCAGCAAATTCATTTTTATTATAATTCTTCATTATTTTAATCTTAGCTATCTTAGTCACTAATGTGCATAAATTTTATAAGTGGGTTCAGAAATTTATTTAAAAATTTTCATTAATAACAAATTTAAAATGAAATGGTACACCACTACACACCTGTTAGAATGGTCAAAATGCATAACACTGACAGCACCAAATGCTAATAAAGATGTGGAGCAACAGGAACCACTCATTGCTGGTGGTAACACAAAATGTAAAATGATAGAAACCTTTTTTTGCGGATAGTCTAGTAGTTTCTTACAAAACTAAACATATGCTTATCCTCTGTACCAGCAATAGCAATCCTCAGGATTTATAAAGGAGTATTTCAAAGGAATTGAAAATTTATGTTTACTCCAAAACCTGCACAGGATTGTTTATAGCAACTTTATTTATAATTTCCCCAAACTGGAAGCAACCACTATTTCCCTTAGTAGATGAATCTACACAGTGAAAAGAAACACAAAATTCACTATAAGTAATGCAGTAAGACAGCATCACATGGGCGTGAGAGTCTCCTTTCATTGTTGTTTCAACATTCTTAGAGCAATATATAAAATACTTTAAAGAGTAAGTCTAATTTTTCAAGTACCGTCTCCCCAAAGCCCTCACAATATCTCTGTAACAGACCTTCACCACCAAAAAACAAAATTTTAAGATTAAATTCAGGTGGTCAGAGTCTAGATCTTTTGTTAGGCAGATGGATCCCTGAGAGTCTCCTTTAGTTAGAAAGTTTGGGCAGGCTGTTTTCTCTTGCATGTTTTGTTTTATTTGCTGCTGCTCTCTGGGTGCCCACTTCTGTCTGCACTGGGAAAGCAATCAAAAGAAGAGTGCTCAGCCAAACACCCAGTCTCCTGAAACCTTGTAATGGTGGTGGCATCCTCCTTTGGGGACTGTGGTCTAGCCAGACCCCATGGTTAAAACATCCCTCTGCCAGGGGCAGCCAGAACTGTTTCTGTCATTCTTCCTTATACCCCACGTCACCCCCAGGAGCCTGTGCTGTGATTTCCAGAAGCTTCTTTCCTTCCCCACTCATGAAGTACCCCTATTCTCAGCAATGCCTCTGCCATTCACTGCAGCTACTACTAAAAATAAAATAGATGCATACATATTTTTAGCATATGTGTATGTACATTTTGCAGAGATATGCAAGATATGTGTAAAAATACTCTTTCTCTCTCTCTTAATCACCAGCGGTAACTGGGGATTTGCCAAGGGCTTTGCTAGGTAACTGAATAAGTATTTTTCTAGATCACCAATTCTACCCAAATCAAGCAACTTAAGACATGACTTTATACGAAAACAAACATATCATAGAGTAGAATGAAAATTCTATAAGTACATTTAAGATAAAAGCAGAAACTTGAAAGATTCCCTGGAAAGCTTTGGCCAGATCCCTGGGGTTCAAATTCCCTCTCTGTGCCTGTCAGTGGGATACCTGATGTGCTGGCCACCTAGAGGTACAGGGAGCTGTGATTACACTTAGCCAGGACTTTATAAAACCCGCTGGTATAGTCTAACTTATGTCCTGGTAAGTAAATGTCTCAGTTCACTAATGCCAAAGAAAAACCTTTGGGTAGAGCAAACAGGAGTTGGATTTACCATTTATACCCTGGCTATGCCCAGCCCACAATGGGCTGCTTTTTGTGAGGAAAACTGGGCAGATTGCCATCAGTACTAAAGAATAAATTTGGAATTGCTCTGTTTTAGTAAACCTCGTGTATTCAATCACCTCTCTTTTAATAGAAGCCTTCCATTGCTGTGTTTATAAACCAAAAGTCTGAGCCAAACATGACCAAAGACTTCTCTTCTGACATATTAATTTTACCAGGTGAGACATGAGTTTCTATAAACCTCACCAGCACATGAATTCAAATAGTGGACTCAGAATAATAGCAGGTGGAGACTGCTTCTCTAGTTCTTGCTTCTGCCTGTTCACATGAGACTTTACCTGCCCATTCAAGTCTCAGCCTTTTACATTTAAAAGTCACCAGAGGTGTCTCACAGATGTTCAGAACATCTCCTAGTATCTCTTTCTGCTCTGACACACCACCAGCTTCCCTGGTGAGAAGTTCATTGAATGGGTCCTTTTGCCATAGCTTCCACCTATATCCAGATATACATGTTAAATGCACTATTTCCTGTTCTTTCTAAGACAATACCAAGAGGTGCCAGGAGTATTTTGTATACACCCACTCTGAGTCCCACATCACTATGGAGTATCAAAGCAATATTCCTGATGCCCCTGCATCTTACTGTGTTGCCTGTGAAAATAGCTTCTCTATTTCTTTTTCTTTTTTTCTACTGGAAATTGAACCCAGTGGTGCTCTACCACTGAGCCACACCCCCAAGTCTTTTCAGTTTTTATTTTAGACAGGGTCTCTCTAAGTTGTCCAAACTAGTCTTGAACTTGTGATCCTTGTCCCTCAATCTCCCAACTCTCTGGGATTACAGGTGTGCACCATAGCACCTGGTTAGCTTCTCTATTTCTGAAAGCAACTTCATTCATCACAAGACTCAGAGACTTAAAAGCAGATGATAAATCAGTAATGAAGAGAGACACCACGTATGCCTACACATCCTCATTTTCTTCCTTCTTTTTCATGGTACATCCCCCTTGTTCGCTTGCATACCACTTTAATCTGATTGAGCACCTGAATTTCTCTTTTTACCAGTTCATCCTGTATTCATAGACATGCCTGAATCCTCAAAGTACCTATTAAGGTCAAGACAGAACCCCAATATACAGATGAGGAATCTTTCAAAGGTATGAATATTAACCTCTGAAGGAAGCCATCCATGAAATGTGTGAGGACCTTTTCTCAGCATCACAGACAGGGAAGGGATAGGTATGGCATGGGGAACTTCCCTTGGCACTCCCACTGAAATATACTGCCCAATGCACTTGACCTTCCCCTCCACTCTGCTAGAAAGGTCCTGCACAGTAGTACCAGAGATTGGCATAATCCATTAGGAACTGAGCAGCTTACCTGCCCTCACCTTTATCTTATTTTAATGAATTTTCTATGGAAAGCCTTTGATGTTTTCCTATATGAATAAAGCAAACACAGGCTCCTTTCTTTAGAAGGTGGGCCCAGCTGGCAGCTTGCCTGTCCTGCCCCCGCTTTGAAACTACTTTCTGTATTCTGTGGTTATTTCATCGTTCTATTTTTCTTAGCTTTTATTTCTCAGCCAGCCCATTCTACCAGAGGGTACCCTTATTTCCATTGCCCATGTAGAACGTGGGCAGTAAACCTCTCTATATTAGTACCAGTCCATGAATTATTTTTATTAGGTAATACTGGACTTGATCAAAAGGTCAAGATGTTTCATTATGTTAAATCTACCTATTTTGGCCTATGGTGGTAATCCATGCTTCTTATGGTTAAGTTAATGTGTCAACCTGCCTGGGCTGGAGGATGTTCAAATGTCTGCACAAATTTGATTTGATAAACTGAGTAAAGCATATTGTTCTTCCTTGTGTGGATAGGCCTCATCCAATCCATTGAGGGTTCTGATAGAACAAGAAGACAGCGGAGTGTTGAACTTGCTCTCAGCCCGACTGCTGGAGCTAAAAATCAATCTTCTCCCATCGGCATTCCTGGTTCTTAGGCCTTCAGACTTGGCCTGGAATCTATTCTACTGACTTTCCAGCTCTCAGGACTTTTATGTATGCACCAGTTTTCTTGGGTCTCCAGCTTGCAGACAGCAGATTGTAGGACTTATTGGCCTGTCTAATCACATGAGGCCGTGCCTTATAACAAATACACACACACACATAACATGCATAACATATATACGTGTATCTTATTGGTTCTGCTTCTCTGAAGAATGTTAATACAATGCCCAACCCACTGTCCTTAATGGCCTTTATGTGATTTATGACCACATGAGCCTAATGAACCTCCTTTTTTATAAGAACCAAGGTAAAAAGCATTCACATTTGTTAAAATCCCTTCTATGCCTTCAACCGAAATGTGATACTAAGAACAAAGTGCTATTACATTAACTTAATTATGAAGTTACTTGCTAAGAGAAAGTTTTAGTGTATTTATGTTTGTTTAAAAGCCAACATGATTATCAGCTGTACTTCCACAGACTTGGAGGCTCCTATCTTTGTTGTATTTACCAGCTTCTAAATTTAGGTAGAGGATTCTGCTGTGCACTTGAGCTGCTTGTCAATTCTGCATGGCAGACAGAGTGCAATATCAGAAAGGATACTAAAATTATGGTCAAGAAATATTAATACACAAAAGACATTTTATATAATAGAAAAATATATATGAAATGGGAAGAAGAACATTTAGAAATAAATGGATTCATTTAGTAAATTGGAACTGTACAACTTTCCATTTATAAAATCCTTCTCAAATAATATGATAATTCCTATTCAGAATGGAAAAATAGAGGCATAGAGGTATTTTAAATGTTTTTATATTTTTCTCTTCTCAATTTTGTAAAGACTGTACAATCTTAAATTTTTATAGTTAGAGAAACTCTCATCTACAGACCTATACTAAAAAAAGTAAAAAAGTAGAAGATTGGAGATTGAAATTTAGATACTACAATTCAGAGGGACAGGGCTAGCCCTTAGAAAGAAGTTCAGTACCTCTCAAACAGCATCTCAGCTTCTTTTTTCATCAAAGTCTGCTAGCCAGCTGACCCTAAATGGTCCAGTCACACAGCTCAGTCTCACTTGTTGGAAACCTGCTCATTGGAGATTGCAACCATACAGAATAGAAGGAGCAAGAGGGATATAAAGCTTTCAGAAGTAACACCAGATAATACCTTGTGCACATCCTACAATCACAATGCCTGGTCTATGTGTACAGATGTGACACATTAATACATGAGATAACCCTTGTGTGCCTTGGTGTTCTTATCTATAGAATGGGAAGAGTAATTTTTTCTCCCTCATCAGATTGTAGACAGGTCTAATGAGATGATGTATATAAACTATTTAAAACACTGCATTCATGTGTGGAGTGCTCATATATGTTGGTAAACTTAATACATAGGACTTAAATTATATTCAACACTAGAGATTGTTTGAGAGTAAGTGCTAGATGTTTCTCTTTCCTTAAAGATGTGGTGTAATTTTTCTCTTCCTGACAAGTGAGCATGATAGGACTGCCTTTTTTCCTTGTCACTTTGACCACCAGGAAGCTTGGAACCAAATTTCAGTCTTACTATAAAAACCACAGAAGGCCTTGCCAGACATTTAATTCTTGACCCTGCCGCCTCTTGAAACATGACTTTCTAAGTATATACTATTTTTGTCCAGATTTTTGCATTTTGATATTTTATTGTTTGTATAGCATATGTAAGCTTTTTCATAAGTAAAATAAATACATATTTTATTGTATGGCAAAATTTCTTTGAAATAAGTTCCAAAGATGGGCACATGGCACACACCTGTAATCCCAGTTTCTTAGGAGGCTGAGGCAGAAGGATCATGAGTTCAAAGCCTGCCTCAGCAACTTAGCGAGGCCCTAAGCTACTTAGTGAGACCCTGTCTTTAAATAAAATATTTAAAAAATGGCTGGTGATGTGGCTCAGTGGTTAAGCACCTTTGGGTTCAATCAGAAGAAGAAGAAGAAGAAGAGGAGGAGGAAGAGGAGGAGGAGGAGGAGGAGGAGGAGGAGGAGGAGGAGGAGGAGGGAAAAGACATAAGTTCCAGTATAAATAAATTAAATAAAATACCCAACAAGGTATTTTTGAAATCTGATGTATATATGATCTTGTCTTGGAATATTTAATTCTATTGAGTTAAATTCAGAAACTAAAAGGATGAGGTTTTTGGAAGAACATCCCTTCTATAAAATGGTATATGCATTTCCTAGAGGAACAGAGGGTTACTAAATGATATTCTCTTCCTAAATGAAGTCACAGGTTTATCCCAACTCAATTGCCTCTGAAGATATGGGCCTCTATTTTTCTCCAATGGGGAAGAATGAGCAACTGTGAGCAAGAGGATGCTTTCGATCGACAGGGGATGAAAAGCCCAGTTCTTAGACTTCAGAGTTCAAAGGAATAGCCTCTGGATGGATGTCCTAAGCTGGCTGGCTAATGGAAGATAGGAGATTATACAATCCCAATCCTAATTTCACTAGGTCCTAGATAAATTTCATCCCAGGAGAGAAGCCATCCAAACCACCTACATAAACTAGGACTCCCAGCCCAGCCTATTCCTGTCACACTACTTTATTGGCACTTATCACCTCTTGACATACATTTAGTCATCTATTCTACTGCCTCTTGATTGCCCATCTCCTCCCATTAGTGTAAATTCCATAAAGTCCGTGACTCTATCTGCTTTATCTCAAGTTCTAGAACAGTGACTGGCAAATAGTAAACACATGGCAAATATTTGTTAGTTTAACATATGAGTGAATGAATATGTGAAAATGATTGACCAAGGATTCTTTTTTTTCTTTCTGCCACTTTAAAAGAAAATTTCAAAATATTTTAAAACTCATCATTTTATAGAAGGGATGTTCTTCCAAAAACCTCATCCTTTTAGGTCTTTGGGAAAAAAAAACAATTTTTAAAAATCAACTGCATTATATCAACCAAACTATAAGACCAAATGGAGATGCAGAAACATCACCTGCCATGCCCAAAATCTCATAACTTGTCAAATACTGCTGCCTTCCACCCCCAAGGGTCATACAGTCAGTCTAATCTCTCATCTACTACATCATCCTAAAATTTATATCCCCATCCAGGCCTCTTTCCTGATCATAAGTCTGTATCTTACTTAAGGAGAGACCTGCATGGAAATCTTAGATATACAACCCTGTCCAAGTCCAAACTCAGCTTTTCCCTCAGATCAATTCTCTGAACATTCTACTACCCAGGTTAATAAATAGTCCATTAACTCTTTTATATATGGACATGTGTTCAGTTTTTAGGGTTATGGAGCATGGAATAGGCCCTGAAAGAATGAAGTATTAGGCCAGCCACATTTAAATAGCATGAAACATGAATAAAAGAATAAGGGAGATGAGGCAGAAATAAGAATATCTTTCTGCAGCAGGTGGAACTAGTGCCAAGTAGAGCCAACAGTGTGCCATAGGCCCCAGGTGTGGAAGAAGAGGGTTCATTGAAGGAGATTTCAGAAGGAAGGATAAACCACCATCACTTCTCCGTCTTGCCCAGAGCAGCATAACATTAACTAAGTCCCAGCCAGTGAGAGCAAAGATCCCTCAGAGAGGGATATTTGTGATATCATATGTAGGTGGCTATTCTATACCACTGCTATTAGTTTTTATTTGGCCCTGGTTTTGTCTTGCCCTCCAGAGTTATAGCTCAGAAATGCAGACTCTTTTTGAGGATTTTGATTGGAAACATTTTCTTTTAATATAGACCACAGGCAACCAAAGGAGAACCTATGAGTGTACCAGGGTTTCTCTACTCCTCCCTACTAATAATGCTAAAACTTGAGCCAAAGGAGCCCAGGAATTAACAGGACACTCTGGCCTGGCTCAGTTCCCCCTCTCCCTGTTTGGCAGGCGGTAAGCCCCAATGCATGCCTTTTTTTTTTTAATTTCTCATTCACATGGTCAAGTTATAAAACCATTTTGTCCTGATATCTATTTATTTGTTTTCAATTCTGAATATTCATTTATTTAGTACTGTCACTAGGCTTGGGTAGCTTGAAAAGCAGGAAAGGAGGCTTAAGGTACTTCTTAGAATTTGCTTTAAGTGCTAATTTCCTTCTAAGTGACCCTAGATATCAATAAGCAATGCCTATGCCAGATTTTAGGGCTTGCAAACCACTTCCATATCAATGTCTTACTTAACAGTGGTAACAAATCCAAGAGGTAGATATTCACATCCTTACAGGTAAGGAGCTCAAGGCTCAAAGAAGGCAAGCAACCTGCCCAGTCATCTTTGGGACCTAGAATGTTTTCCACCAAATGCACCACTTTTGTAGCTAATCTAATTGTATAAGGGAATTACAAGTCAAAGTAAGTATTCATCCCTCAGTATCTCCCCAGCCTTCCCCTTTCCATAGCCAAGAACCAATTATATTTCTTCCCACTCATGGAACCCTGAAAATACTCTCCTGCTTGTGCTGTGAGCTCTTTTGTCTATGAATCCAAGTTAGCATTATTCATTTTTATCTTACTGCTATTTATTGAGTTCCTACTATGTGCAAAGCATCAATAGTGTGACTATTAAACAGTAAAAACTATTCATGAAATAATAATAAATGAGAGCATTATTCATTTCTTTAAAAATCCACTTAAATCACGCAGGATCCAGTGATCTATATTGTGTTCAAAGCAAAGTAAATCACAGGGCAGCTGGCTCCAATTCTTTTTTTAAAATAGGCAGTGTATAAATAATAAATAGAATAAAAGCGTCACTGTGAAAATTTTACCAGAGGCAATAAGCATAGAGGAATTTAGAGTCTGGGCTTCAGTCCAGCCCTGCCACCAACCCTGTGTGACCTTGGTTGAGTCACCTCATCTCAAAGGACCTCTGTTTTCTCCTCTAATAAAATATGTGAATTAAATGGTGCAAATTTTGAAGTACCTTTTCTTATTAGTGGTCCTCTCATTCTGGATCTGAAACATCACTCAGTGTGTCTGTCCATCCCTGCATGTACCTCAAAGCTAAGGGGCTGAGAAAAACACAGGAACATGGTTGCAGTTTGGATGCCAACTGGTACAATACCATCAAGGGCAAACCACCATCAATTTGGATGCAATATGCTGGTGTGTAAAATATAATTGATTTGAAAAAATAAAATAAGAATAAGTAAATATGGGAGCAATTCCTAATATTGGAGCTGTGACCTATAAATAATATATATGTGGGTGAAATTAAAAATCAGTAGGTGGTAAGGTGCCAGCACTGATTCCCTTGCTATAAGAAATGTACCATGGTAATTCCAGATGTCAACAACAGGGCATGAGCTGAAGGAACTATGGAATTCTCCCTTCTGTCTTTGCAACTTTCTTCTACATCTAAAACTATTCTGAAATAAGAGTTTTACTTAAAAAGCAAGGCAATAGGTAATCTTCATTTACCTAAGCAAGAATCATCTACCAAATTGAAGATTTCTATCATTATTCCCTACCCACACAAACAGATTATCAATTAGATTTAGAATTATCCTTCTGCTGAAAAGGAGAATCTTCATTTTTAAAAGTATATTCAAATACTTTTAACTTTTTGTGAGTATCCTTATACCATTAAGCAGGAAGTTTTAGTGGGCCCGTTGGATTATTTTATACAGATATCAAGAGAGAAAAGTGTGAGCTTTTCTTGACAGTTGGAAACCCTATTCATGAGATGGGAAATATGATGTCCAAACCAAGTGATGCAGACATTTCCACACCCATCTAACTTCCAACTGCCTCTTTAAAAATGAAAGCAAAGAAGTTCAACTTGAAATTGCAATGCAATAACAATCATAGCACATTTACAAACTCATCCTTATAAGCTCATGGTTAAAGACAAAGGATTTGAGGAAAGCTTGGGGCTAACTTCACCTTATATTTGCTACCATTTAGAAATAAGCCAAACACACACACACACACACACACACACACACACACACACATACACACATATGCACATACCCCAGATTCAGCAAGGAAAAGTCAATAGTATTAATAAATTTGCAGTGTGTGTTAAAGGCTATGTGGATAAAAGGAAAATGTCCTACCAGCTTTCTTCATTAACATTAGTGAATTCTTATGTAACCTACATAGCATTGAAGTCAGCAAATCTGGCCTAATTTTATCTTTGAGGCATAGACTTCTCAAATGTGCTGTCTTTGGTCTACACATTGCCTTTTGATATAGTCTATTAGCTGGAAGCTCCAGCATCCTTTATTATGATTCCAGCAGCCTTAGCTCTCTGCTCACAAATAATTGATGCTCCCTTTGCACCAAGCCTAGTTTGCAACTGATAAGCAGCAGGGTAATTGGCACCTTCACAGGATATTAGGCAGAAGGAGGGGGAAAGGACTGCACTTTGCAGACAGGAAGCAAACAGCAGAAGGTAACAAAATATTCATGCTCCTGCTAAGAAAGCTAAATTCTTTCTTGACGAATTATATACTTTGCATGTCCTATATGAAATATTATTTTATCAACACACATTGTAAGGAAAAAGTGTGAATTTAGAGTACTCCCTGGGTTTATTAAAGATGAGGTGTTGATGTTACAATTTATTCTCAGTGGTGTGCAAAATTTGATAGAACCTCTAATAATACTTAGCATTAGCAGATTATATGTTTTCCATACTCATTGCGACATAATTAATGATGCTGTCACACTGAATACATGGACATAAATTATTACTAAATTAGAATAGAATTCCCATAGAATTATGTATAATGCACTGTCACCACAAATACAATATTAATAAAAAATCTAGGTTAGCCTGTGCTTAATCTCTTAAAATCTAACCTTTGATTTTAACAAAACACATTTAAAAGCTCTGACTTTGCTGGATTTGGAGAAAAGTTTATTGCATTTCCAGGACAAAAGGTTGTCAATATGATTTTGACAGTGGCACTGGGCATAGAATTTTTTAAATTTTCTGTTTCAAAATAAACCCGGTGCCCCTCAGGATAATAACTGAACAATAAGTGTTATGCGAGAGCAAGTCAGGAGGCTGGGACAGAGACCAGCTAATTTGTGCTGAGACACTCTGTTCAGTCCCATCCCAACCCTACCCAACAAAACACAACTCCCAGTCTCTGGTGAGGATCAAAGACTGTAAGACTCAGTCTATAAACTGGGCTAAAGGTAAAGTGAGAAGGGAAAAATGAAGGAAAACCCCATATTCAACATCCTACAACACCTAACCCGCACAGCTCACTCCCTCCCCCAGGCTCACTACCACCAGCTCCCTGTGCCCACTTCTCTTCCCCAGAAGAAGCCCACTCAGATTTCTCCATCATAGGACCTGATTTTCAACCTTAGAAGAAACATCCATTTGACCCAAACCAAATCCAGATCAGATGGTCCTCATACTACATGGTCAGGTCTCCCTGGTCCTCTCTCCCCATACGAACTCCTCCCATTCTTCCCATCCACTCCCTCAACCTGGCCACCTCTGCCACAGATCCTGTGCTCTGCTCCTCTGCTAGCATCTGATATTTCTGCATGTGTCTGAAGGATTTGCTATACTCTCAACTCAACCATCAGCTCCAACCTCAGCTCACCCTTAGTCTCTTGCCGATCAATTATGTCAGCAGCTAGACCAACCTGGATGCCTCTCTGAGCCAGGATGATGGGCCCTTGATAAAATAATCTATTCATTTCAGAGACTTCATTCTCTTGAATTGATTAGCCTGACTATATTGGCTTATGGCCTGACTTTCATTTATCCCACAACCACATATTGAGATCTTACTGTGAACCAAAAGAATCAGAGATGAAATTTGCTTCCTAACTTCTTCCTCCCCAAATGTTTTCATTCTCAAATGGCACCTGCCAATTTTTCTAGATCAGTGGTCCTCAAACTGTTTGGTCTCAGGGCCTTTTACTCTATTGAAAATCATTAAGAACCCAAAAAAATCTTTTGTTTATGATGTAATACTTATGAATACTTATTATATTAGGAAGAAACAAATAAAATGTAAAAGTATTTATTATTTTTTGTAAAATAGCCTGTGGATCCATTAAATATGAACATAGATGACTTATATTTCTAAAAATATATTTTCTCAAACAAAAATTTAGCAAAATGGACGCTACAGTTTTACAATTTTACAAATCTTCTCGTCAGGCTTACTAGAAGACGGTTGGATTCTCATATCTGCTTCTGTATTCAGTCTGTTGTCGCATGTGATTTTGGTTGAATTATATGAAAATTTGGCTTCCTACTGTATAAATGTAGTTGAAGAGAGAAGTATTATAGCAGCCTTTTCAGATAATTGTGAACACTCTGATGCTACTTCCACACTGAGCAAGTAGTGATATAGCATAGGATCTGAAACATTATTGATGATCTTTTCATAATTGGTACATTAACATCTATTGGTTTTTCTTGCATTATAAGTGGGTCTTTTGTCCTTTTAGTGTGACTGGGCATTCAGAACATATTGTTCACAGAGCTATGCAAATAAAATGTTGACAAATTTTATTGTATAATAGAAAAGATCATATTTGTCTCAAAAAATATGAAAAGTGAAAGAAGTCAGAGACAATATGCTATGCATTTGCAATTCCATGTATTATGGTATGCTGGGAAAAAGTGAAATTACAGGAATAGAAGTCATTTCTGGGTAGCCAGGGTTGCAGTCGGGGAGCAGGGAGACTATTGACTATCAACACCTGGAAGCTTTTCAGGTGGATGGAAATATTTAATATCTTATTTGTGGTGGTGGCTATGTGACTATATATCTTTGCCAAAGCTCATTGAACTGCATGCCTAAAATGAGCAATTTTACTGTATGTAAATTATGCCACATAAGTTAGACTTTAGATCATATTCCTTAATGTCATTATCTGCCTTATCAGAGAACTTAAGTAGTAGGAAGCTCTCATTTTTATGGTGGTAGACACAAACTTTCCAAAGTTTTAATCTTTGCTTGAAAATTTTAAATTTTGTCTCATCGGCAACAAATATTGTAAGCTTTCACATCTACATTTAAAGTATTCAATTCTTTTTCTTTAAACTCTAAAAGATTGGTCTCAAAATTATGCCACTCCTGGCGCTGCAATATTACTAAAAATGCTTTCTTTCATGTGAAACAGTACAACAAATTAACATCACCAAAGCCAAAGGAAGAATAGCATTCATAATACTTTTCCTTGATATGACAGGCATATCATTCATTTTGGAGAAAATATCTAAATACCCATAGTTCATCTACCAAGTCATTCTTCCAAATAAAAATGAAGTTCCATACAAAATTGGCCAGATACCTCAAATTGCACAATCATGCAGTGCTTTACCTTGAGACAACTGTACTATTTCAGAATGTAGCAAAGTGCTTTACCACATACTTCCAATGTTATCATACAGAATATGTTTAAAAAAACACTCAAGGGTTAAAACCTCATACAATTAATTGAATTTTACAGCTTTCGCAAGGAAACTTTTGAACAAATCTGGCTTTTAAAAAATTGCAAATGCTGGGCTGGGGCTATAGTTCAGTGGCAAAGCACTTGCCTAGAATGCGTGAGGCACTGGTTTGATCCTCAGCACCACATAAAAAATAAATTAATAAACAAGATATTGTGTATCCATCTACAACTAAAAAAAAATTTTTTTTTTAAATTGCAAATGCATGGTAGGGAACACAATGTACACAGAGGCCCTGTGGTGGCTCTGCTGTCACTCATGCTAAGAGGCTGCAGTTTTACCCACCATTGCTTTGCACCATCATTATATGTCAACACAGTTGTTCCAAGATAAACCATGAGATTCAAAAAAAGGTTATTCAATACTTTTAAATATTTCAGCACCACTTGTGTTTGTTGCCAAGGTTTCACATGAAAGAAGATCATCTTTGATGATTCCTTGTTGCTGATGCTAGATGGATAGGAGCTTACTTAGACTTACCATTTGTCAGGCAGAAGTACACATTTTCTGATTAGACATTAATTTAATCTTCAATTATACATACACAGCTTTATTAGACTCTCAACTCTTATGAGCACTGCTCCAGCCAATGCAATAAAATAATTTACCTGGAAAATGCTTCATTTAAAAAGTTGTAACAAAAATGCTTATTTTTTTTAAAGAAACGTTCATAGCTACATTGATATTTAGTTTCTTTACCTTTAAACTCTGAAATATTTATCTTAAAGTGGGGTCACAGGTGGCACTATAATACTATTTTAAAGTGTTATGTTTTAAAATATAACACTATTTTAAAATATTATGCCTATGACAAAATAAGGTTAATTATTAATATCACTGGAGCCAAGACAAAGAGAGAGTTCATCATTCTTTTCTTTACTATTTATCATGTCATGCATATTTCTCCTTTCATGAATCGCAAAACTCTTGAGAGTCAGTTTTATATTTTTTAATATTGTAGATATGTACAGTTCAGCTGTGGGCTGAAAAAGCTATTCTTGTTATTCTTCTAATCTTCCATTTTTTAGTCCAACAGCATTCTTAAATCAGCATAAATAAAATAAGAAATCACTACAAATTTTTTTTATTTTAAAATAACTTTAAATTACAAAATAAATTTTGGGTAAAATATTGATGCTTTTAAATTTGTTGAATGTACATTTCAATTTTTTTTTATATTTTTAAAAAACAGTTCAAGCCAGGCACAGTGGTGCATGCCTGTAATTTCAGCAGCTAGGGAGACTGAGACAGGAAGATCGTGAGTTCAAAGCCAACCTCAGCAACTAGGAGGCGCTAAGCAACTCAGTGAGACTCTGTCTCTAAACAAAATACAAAATAGGATGTGGCTCAGTGGCTGAGTACCCCTGAGTCTTGGTACCCCTGAGGTACCAAAAATAATTTTTTTTTCAAAACAAGACTATAAATTGTATGTACTAGTCATTGCTGGATTGTAAAAATACCTGACACAAACAATTTAAAGAAGAAAATATTTATTTGGCTCAAGGTTTCAGAGGTCCATGTTGGCCAGCTCCATTGCTCTGGCCCTGAGGCAAGGCAGAACATCATGGTGAACGGACTTGGTAAAGAAAAGCTTCTCAGTTCATGGCACTCAGGGAGCAGAGAGAGACTGAGAGAGAGGAAGGGGCCAAAGACAAGATGTAGTCTCCAAAGTCACACTCCCAGTTACCTACTTCCTCCAACTCTGCCCCACCTGGCTATGCTTTCACCACCTTCAGTAGTCCATTCATCCACTTATGAGGTCAGAGCACTCATGATCCAATCACTTCCCAAAAGCTCTACCTCTTGCCATTGCTGCTTTAGGGCCCAGTTCTTCAACACATGAAGATCTGAGGGACACTTCGTATCCAAATCACAACAGTATACTTCTTACTGTATTTTCACATTGGTGAAAGGAAAACTTCAAAATAATAATCCAGTGGACAAGAATGAAGTTACAGAGATTACTGCAGGTGTAATTGCTCTTAAAGTTATGATAGAAGCACTGAAAACACCCCGATTTAATCTCTAACAATGCTCACAATTTATCCTGAACATACTAGCTTAGAAAACTTTGGAAAGCACAAAAATACATAAGCACATGTTCTAGTAGCCATCAGAGCAATGATGTCATCTCATGCCTGAATACCTGTGAGAAAGCGAGAGCAAACCCAGCAAACATCTTAGTGTTATCATGAGAATAGTTATGAGACAGTGAATTCCCTGAAAGAGTCTTGTGAACCCTCAGTATCCACAGACTACATAAAAATCACTAGCTGAGGTAACTGTGGGGTTGACCCAGAGAATGATGAGAGTTGTTCTACTCTAATCCTTTTCTTTTGAGACACTTGAAAGATCCAAGCCTGCTCTTAGACACGGGGAATGCAAAAGTTGTTTTGGAAACAGGAAAGATACTCAAGTGGGTAGGTACCTGAGGGTATTGGCAGCTGGTCAGTCAAGGAAAATGACTGACTTATCATGCTGAAGCTCAAGTTAGAAATGTCAGGTTCGTCTTCGGTTCCTCTCTGTCCTTCACTCCCTACAGCAAATACTGCTGATCTCTATCTTGGTGTCAGCCCTCACAATCTTTTGTTTGACTATTCCTGAAAGCTTCATGAGTAATCTCCTTGCTTAAAAACATCACAATGCTCCAGAAACTTTCCACATGGTATCTACTAGATAAAGGGCAAGAAAGAGCTCTTTATATCAGGACCCATGATCTGCCTACCGTATTTTCTGTTTCAGCCACTGTAAAAAATTTTAGAAAAATAAAAAAGTTCCCAAGCATACTGTACTCATTTGCACTTTCTAAGTCATTGCATGCTTTGCTCCCTGGATTCCATTCATTCTTCAGGCCCAATTCAAATGTCAGTCCCCTCATGGAGCCTTCCCCAATGCCAGGATAGGACCCGTGCTCAAGATACATCACAAGTAGCTTGAGAACTGCTTTTATCACACCAAATTGTCTTTACTCACTCATATAATGGTCTCCCCAATCTTTCTAGAGAGTGTCTTAGCCATACATGGAACCCCTAGTCTAATGAAGCTCATGTCTGGTACTCTGGTGCATAGTAGGTGCTTAATACATATTTGTTGAAGGGATCGGATGCTCTGGAACAACAGTGACTTCTCCAGTTGTCCATTGATTCAGTTGCTGAGATGAATGCTCCCATTGAGCTCTTTCCACAGCCTCATATGATGCTTTGCTGCAACACTGATGTACAATAAAAGATTGCTAAAACATAAGATGAAGCTTGTCAGTAGACAAGCTGCCCTGGTGGCAAAAACAAAGCAAGTATTTCTTTCAGTTGTGAGATATCCTGGCATCCTATATAGTTGGTTCTCAAAAAACTATGTTTTGATCATGATATATGGTCAGCCACTTGTCATGGAATTTCTCAACTGATAATCTCAACAAGTTTACAAAGATGCCTTATTAACATTATATGAATGAGGAAGCTGGAGTTCATATAATAACTGGCTTATGGACAAAGTTACTTTTTTTTTTTTTTACTTATTCACTTTTTAGTGGTAGTTGGATACAACACCTTTATTTTATTTATTTATTTTTATGTGGTGCTAGAGGATCAAACCCAGGACCTTGCACGTGCTAGGTGAGCATGCCACTGCTGAGCCACAACCCCAGCGAGCCAAGCACTTCCATTCTGCTGCCAACATAGAAGGCATCTTAAAATCTTGCCCAATGGCACTTCTCTGACTTTAGTAGGAGTTTCCTTTTTTTAATAATTTTTCCACTGCACATTGAAGAGGGGTTTGGTTTTTATTTTTATTTCTGATGAACACTAAGGAAAGGTGTGTGGGAAGAATCTGCCAAAAGTCAGTTCTGGGGGGTGGGTAGTTTTTGTCTCAAACCCTCTGCTTTGATGTTGCCTCTGGCTAGTTCCTGAATGAAACAACTCAGCATATAATTATGGTAATGAGCAGGACCTACTTCCCAGACCTGGTATCATTTTTGCACTTAATTGTGGTTAAAATATCCCTTAGAAGCTTATACCAAGGCAGCATCTCCACTTTAATTATTGTGATAGGGGTACAAAAAGTGCAGCATTGTACTTTATTAGATAAGAATGAGGAGTGTCAGTGGAAATAAATTCTAGCATAATACAGCACCCTATTCCCAGGACAAGTGCCCGCATCTGTCCTGACAATGGTGTTGCTGCATTTGTTTTCCAATTACATCTTCAATGAGCTCAATAGACCACGAGGCATGATGAGAGAAATCTGCTTTCTGACAATTGTGCTCATGTTCTGCTAGAGGTAGTAAACATTTTCATTGTCCATTTTTATCCAGTTTTGACCGTACAGTACAGAAATCTGAAGAATCAAAACCCGTTTTTTATTTAAGTCTACTTTTACACAATAGAAATCTTCTGCATCTAACCCTTATTGCCTGTGGGTGACAAACACTGTGAATAACATCACAGATTCCAAAAAGGCTGCTGAATGCTTGAACCCCCAGTCATGTGATAAGTTCTTATAGTAATTTGGAAGAAGTTTTTAAATTGAATATTGTAATTAGACCAAATTTGTTATGTCTATTGAATTCATCCATTGGGGGTAGAGGGCATTAGGACTAGTAATTTTGATTTATTATGGTGTGGGTTTTCATTTCATAGGAAACAATGATGACTTTTTAAAAAGCTTCCCTAAAATTAGTCAAAATAATATCAATTTTAATATTATTTCACATAAACTATTTTAAAGAATTTTCAATATAAATGGAAACAGGAATAAAATGTGGAAGGCTTCTGTCATTTGTAAGGTCAAGGTACAAAGATACATGTAAAGATTCAAATGGCAAGCTAATACCATAACCAACTAGTTTTGGCTCAGTAAGTTGGACCATGCAGCAAAAATTATTAAATTTATATAATTAAACATTTCAAGTTTCATTTGAAACTTTTTAAAAGATTCTTTACCACATTGTTTTCAGAATAGGTCATCTTATGCTTCCAACAAATGGGAGCTATCATAGGCTCTTTCCATTCCATTTTGTGCAAACTTTTGATATGCCAGCTAACTACCACACATTTTAAAATATATACCACTTTGCTTTTTCCTTATAATAATTTTAAACTTTTTAGGTAACAATCCATTTTTTTCTTGATCAAGATATTGCTTTTAAAAAAACTGACAGTGAATATTTAATAAGATTTATTAAAAATCCTGCTGTATTTCAAATGAGGGTCAAAATTTGTTTTTAAAAAATTTCAAAAGCTATCTATGATTACTTGTCAACTTTTGCCTCCATTTTCCAATTATTTAAGATGAATATATTCAATACTTGGATTATACATCAAAGCTGCCTTAGCAATAGGCTTCACTTTTTGTAGGTAATGCAATACCCACACTGTTTAGGAATCAATTTTATTATTTATTAGGGAACTCACGCCAGACTATTTTACCCACTTTCAATTTATCTACATTTACATGTATACACATAGATATCTGTATATGTATATATACATATGATGAGTGTTTACATTTCTTAAATTATCTGCAAAATTGCATGTGTTCTCTTCACTTTCTATAGAAAATATAGTATTTGAAAAAAATGTAATTATGTTCTGATTTATCCAAGTGCCTTTCAAAAAATTAGATCACAGATGTTGTAAACTTTATATACATATATACACATACACATATAGACACCAATAAATATTACACACATTTACATGATTGCAGTGACCTTCTTGGCCTACTATCTTTAAACATCTATTTCCTTGTTGAACTGAAAAGAAGTACATTATTCTCAGTTGAGGTGGAAAAGCAGACAGATGAAAAATGAGCAATCCAGACCTGAGCAGAGGAAATCTGCATTTTAAAAATGCTTTGAAAGAAGTGTACATTCCCCTAGGACACAAGACTCTCACTATTCACTCTACTCAGTAGTATAGTACATCAGTACATGATTTTCCTAGATTAATTACATGGGCCTATTCAATAATAATGACTCATTATTCTGTGAACTACATCCTACACCAGCAAGGCTGGAACCAAGAGGCTTCATCAAATGCTACTTAAAGAAAATAGCCGTCTGAAGATAGACACACATACAGAAAATTAGATCACAGAGGTTGCAGACTTTATACACATATATAGCACACACGTAAACACACACACACACACACGCACTCACATTTACACACAGAGCAATGCTTGAGTCCACGTGATTTGATGGTTGAAGGCTTCAGGGGCGAGCACTTACCCCTCATGCTAAAGGGAAGGGGATTTTGGTAATCGTTTCAATCTAATCCTACACACCAGCAATGTTGTTTTCACAAAATTGCCCACCAAAGGAGCAAGATGGTCACTTCCTCACACTCACTCATTCCTGAGCCTTCTTTCATGCCTTTCCACCTTCTCCCTGCCCCATATCCAGTTGCTCATTTAAACCTGCTCTGTCTTAGAGCCAAGCACAAGCCTGACTGCCTTGTTGAGGTCTCCCCTGAGCCCTCCAGGCCACACTCAATTCTCCCTCTTAATACTCTTATAAGCTATGACTGGGACATCCCCTCAACTGCCTCTTCTCCCCTCACTTCTTATAGAGAACAGTCTAATTCATCAAGCAGTTATGGAAAACTACTGTGGGACTGGCACTATGCTTGAATACCTACTATATGTCAGATATTTTATATAGCCCTCATTAATACTTCAAAGAGATACTTATACCCCTAAGCTAGAAATGAAGAAATAGATAATCAAATGAGTTCAATGACCTGTCCAAATTTGCCTACCTAATGTGTAACACATCCAGAATTTAAGTCCATGTCAGCTTGATTCCATCTCACACTAGGAAACTCCTGTATGCTATCTGCTTGACTCCCCAGTGGCAGCTGAGTTTGCTTCCCTGATATACCCTACAATAGGCTATTTTGACTCATGGTTAAATTTTAATAGAGAATAAACCACAATATAAAATGAAAAAGAAGTATGTAGATATTCTTAGGTGGGGAGGTCATTCTAGAATATAGGAAGGCATGGGGCTTAAAAGCCAGGAATTTAAAAGGAGGAATTTGAAGGGAGGGGGTTCTAGGAAAGGGGATAAGAGAGAAATGGCCCACTGGATAGAGAAGAAACACCATCAGACTTGGTGGGCAGGGGTTTAGTTTCACAGGAGAGTGGAGGCTAGTGGAAATTTAAACCTGAAAGACTTTGAATGCCACACTCAGCATCCTGAAACTTTTATTCACAAAACTTAAGGTCTCAAAAGGTTTTTGAGAAGACATGTATTTTGAACTACATTTTAGAACAATCTGTCCAAAATGTGCTGCACTTATATAATAAAAGGAGATGGTTGGATGGAAAAGCAGGAAAAAGGATGAAACCAGCAATACTTATCTCAGAATGAGATGCTAGGGCTGAACCAAGAGTAACAGGAGGAATATCAGTAGGAGGTGGAAACTGAAGAGGAACTTGATGTGAGAGATCCGTGGCCTGCTTTGCTCTGGCTGTATGAAAAGCACTCTGCAGTTTTGCTCGTGTGCCATCTTATTTTACCACCTGATATAAAGGAGCCTTCCCATCCCATCCCCAGCATCCCTATGCCATTGATACTGCTTTATCTTTCTCCACAGTTTTTATCACTATTTAATGTACTAGATACATTCACTTGTTTATGTATTTACCACTGGCTGCCCTGACAACAAGTTAAGTTTCAGAAAGACAAAGATTCTTGTCTGTTTTATTCCCTACAATATCTCCAAAAATACTTGGCACATACAAAGTACTTCATAAATACGTTATATGAATAAATGAATGACATTTTCCTTAGGGTGTGGCATTTTCTTTTTTCCATCTAGTTCACAAACCCTGGAATCCTGTTTCATCGTCCTCAAATCCCACCATGCCACACTTATCTAGGCCTCAATGCTACAGCCAGACCCCTACCTAGCCTTCAACAGATATCATGTTCTTCCCCACCCGCTGCCTCATCTCACACTCTTTGCAAGGATGAGGAGATTCATTTGGCATGGCGCGTGCCATGTGGCACCCGGCTAA
This sequence comes from Marmota flaviventris, assembly GCF_047511675.1. NCBI lineage: Eukaryota > Metazoa > Chordata > Mammalia > Rodentia > Sciuridae > Marmota > Marmota flaviventris. The sequence continues at coordinate 100,540,390 of NC_092499.1, read as the reverse complement.
CCAGAGGACTTTCAGAAATCACCATTTCAGGAAACATGGCATGAGTCCCAAATAGAACTGTAAGCCATGTCACTATGTGCTTCCCCCGAGAAGCTCTCACCACAAATATAACTGATTAGTTGTTGGTATAATTATTTATTTATGAGTCCTATAGTTCTCAAAACTACCAGGTCCAAATTCCCTGCTTAAGACAAATATTTTCTATTACCTCCTTTTACTAGCTTGAAATTAAATTAATGGATAATACAACCTGCCTATAAACATATTTTTTAAAAAATCAATATAATGCCCTAACTGTAAAATGAAAAAGAAATAAAAGGAAGGTAAGTTATAATAAAGTAGTACATATTTCAATATATGAATGCTCTGGTATGACTACACTAGGAAACCTAATGAGGAAGAAGTCAGCTGCTTGCCCCGTAGGTGGAGTCACTATGAACGTGATGTTACTAACGCAGATAGTTATAGACAGGACCTTTCAAAGGCCTGAGTGCTATGAGCAATCATCGTAATGCCATTTTCCAAAATGGTGAAACTTCTTCTTCAAATCCACTGGTAATCTGCCCATGCAGAGAAGTTCCAAGAAAATCTAATACTGGCAGATGTTTGAAAGCATAAAACCATGGCAGAGCCACCATTTTCAGCCATTCAAACAAGTTATAGAAATTGAAGGTAGAAAGAGTTTACCTGATGCAGGCAAATACATGCCCTACTTTTTAAAAGATGTCTACAGAAATATGTCCACATCTAGCCAGCCTGACCTACAGAATGAGAGTAGTTTTTAAGCTTTTGTTTTAGTGTGTAAAAAATATCATATTTTAAATTATTTCTTACTAGAATATGGTTCATCTTAAAAGTTTAGAACATTTAAGTCAACCAGAAGCAAAGTTTCCATTTTAAAACAGAATTTTGTAACTTTCCTTTACCATCCTTTCATAGATAATATAACCTACCATATGTATATTTCAAAAAATCAATATAATGTTCTCTAGCATTAATATAATACAAAGGGGAAAGAATTTGTAACAAAATTATACATATGTACATTATTACACAGATGCTTGGGCACAATCATACTAAATGATACAACCAAATAATCTAAATTTATGTTGTACATAGGAATGCTGTAAATACACATCTGCAAATACATATATGCAAAGGGGTATTGAGCTGGTGACTTTCAAACACCTTGGGGGACATTCCCATTGTCAGCATGATTTTTCCAAATGGTGAACATCTCTTAGTAAATTTAAAAACAATATAAAGTTCGATTTTTCCTTTATTTACCATTGCATTTTTTGAAGAAAAAAAAAATCAGTATGGAATTAAAAATTGAATTATCATATAACCCAGCAATTCCACTTCTGAGTATATAATGAAAAGAACTGAGTGCAAGATCTCTCTCAAGGAGACATTTATATGCCTATGTTCATAGCAGCATGATGTCAAGAGGTGGAAGCAACCCGAGTTCCGTAAATACATTCTACTGCATGTATTTACCACATTTTGCATATCCAAAATGCAAAATGTGGTAAATACATACAGTAGAATATTATTCAGCCTTAAGAAGGAAGGAAATTCTGAAACATGCTATATGGACAAATCTTGAAGACATTATGCTAAGTGAAATAAATCAGACACAAAAAGACAGCATATAATTCCACTTGTAGAAACTAATCAGCGGTCAAATTCATAAAGGCAGGAAGTAGAATTGTGGTTGCCAGGGGATGGGGAGCTGTTATTTATAAGGTTTAGAGCTGGGAACAATGGGGCATTCCTGTAATCCCTGCAATTCTGGAGGCTGAGGCAGGAGAATCCCAAGTTTGAGGCCAACCTCAGCAACTTAAGGAAACCTGTCTCAAATGAAAAATAAAAAAGGCTTTGGATGCAGTTCAGTGGCAGAGCATCCTGGGCTCAATTCCTAATACCCCACCACCACACAAACATACACACATACACACAAACACACATACACACACACACACATACACACACACATACACACACACACATACACAGGTATAGATTATAATTTTGCAGGATAAGAAGGTTATGGAAATCTATTTCACAACATTATGATAAACTTAACATTACTGAATTATCTACTGTTAATATGTGTTATGATGATGCATTTTATTGTAATAAAAATGAGTACACTAAATCCATACCAAAAACATATATGGTGTTTGTATAAAAGAGTTTGGTCCTAGGGTAATTGTAAAAAGGCTTTTTTTTTCCACCTACATGCATATTCTTCAAGATGTTTCAAAGTCGTGTGAGATAAAAAGAAATTCTCCATCATGTGGACCTGTCCTGCATGTTGCAAGACACCTTCCACTCACCCTGCCGACCCAATGCAGCATGATTCCCAACATTGCAATAACCCAAAACATCCCCCACAAACTTCCAAATTCTGCCTTTGGAGAACCCTGCCCACAGAGAACCACGAAGCTAGATAGCAAGTTTCAGCAGGACAAGAATTTTATGTCTTTGAGTTTTGCTCATAGCTGTAACCCTACCACCTAGCAGAGGGTTAGTATGCACTACTAAATATGTTCAATGAATAGTCACTGAGTAAAGAAATGAATGCACCTCTGAAAACAGAGATTGTATTCACTGTCATTTTAAGTGCTCCCCTACACACACACTAAGGCTCAAAAGCATTTGTTTACTTGCTTAAAAATATGTTATGATAAATATATAAATGATTGGACAGGGCACACACAGTCCCATCCTTGTGGAACTTATAGACTGTGTGGAGAGATATAAATAAATAAATAAGTAGTCCAATGTAGCCAGGCCTTTATTCTTGTCCCAAGTTAATAGTAATTGTTGCAAGAGAATAATAGAGGTGGCAGTAGTAGTAGTGATACCGCTAATAATTAATACTTCTACTTCACAGTGCTACTTCAAATGCTTACTACTATTTGTGGAGCATGTGCCTGACACACATCTATAATCTTCTAATCCTCACCCAGCCCTGCAGGCTCTGTGCTATCACATCATTTCTACACCTGTCTTTCCCCATGCCCCACTGCACATTCAGCCAGGATCAGACTTCATGCAGTCCTTCACTCATGCCATACTCTCTTAGTTCTGAACCACAGGTATGCAGACCCTGTTCCTATAAGACCCCTTATCTCCACTCTGCCTGGGTGAGTCCTACTCAGCAAGTAGACCTCACTTCCTTTGGGAGGCTTCTTGATCCTTTCTCAGGTTTCCTTGCTTGTGCTCCCATAGCACCTTGACTTCCTTTATAACACTCATAGCACTGCCTTGCCTGTTTACTTGTCTGCATCTCCTGCTAAGAGCAGAAAACCTGTGAAGTCAGAGATCATGTTTACTTTGTTCCCAACTCTATCTCAGGTAGGGAACATTGAGGTCCTTTACCATTTCTGGCTTTCCCTTCTCTGCCTCTGTTTCTACATTCACAACTCTAATGGAGGGCTAAACTTAAGGAAATGAAGCTATTTTTCCTGCATCGACAGAGTTGGCAATGTCTGGAATTTATGTTCACCTTTTATCCACGGGACAGTTCTTAGCCACTTACTGATTGGTACTAGAATATGAAAGCCCAGCTCCCTTTGCCATAAGTCAGAACAAATGCTGCAGGCTAACACATACCCCAGGGACCCCCTGCAGCATTAAGCTAACCACTTGCTGAGGGACTTTGCCTGAAGTTGTACTCTTGCTTGACTTCTTCTCTCTGCTGCTTCCACCACTCTGTGACAGGTTTCCCCTGGAAGCATTCCTCTGGAAGCCCAACTCAAGACACCTGCTGAAAAAACAGTAAAGTATCTAAAACAGAATAGAATACCATCTCCATGTGACAGATGAGAAAACCAAGATTAAGAGTAAATAGCTTGCTCTAACTCTCACTGTTAATACTTGGGAAAGCCAGAAACCAATTCCAGGCTGACTTGTGGCCCTAAAAAGCAAAACTTTGTTTTTCTTAACCCTGGTTCAATGCTTTGAGAAACAGAAGGAGATGCTGTCATAGTTCTTGGGTCTCTTTGCATAATAAATTCTCTCCTAGTAGTAGCTTCTCCTAGAATCAACATTCATTAAAATAAATAAATAAATAATTCTTCACCTCCCTGGAATAATCTACTGCTACAACCTGATCCACCAGATGGCAGTTCTGGAGTTCAATCTTATTATCAAATATCAGGAAATCTTCAAAATGTCAAAGCCAAATAAAGATCTATTCCCTAGCACAGGACAAGGGGAGGGAAATTTGCAGAAGTGCCCCGTGGTATCAGGCATTGCCAAGGAGAGGGAGATAAAAAGTAATAGCCTAATTTTCGTTAAGTGATTGCTCTCATAAAGTAAAAGAGAACTTGTCCTTACCAGGACATTAACCCTGCATTGCTCAGACAATTAAGGAAAGTCATAAATTAATCTATAATCACAATCTGAAAAGAAAATTTATCTTAGTTAAAAAAGGGGGGTGGGGAGGAAATCTTGGAGAGTGGTTTTCCTGGGTTCTAGTCTGCAAGACAAGCCATAACCTCCATCCTTTATCCTTACAACTCTCTTTTACCCCTACCACCCCATTTCATCTTCACTGTTCTTCTTCCCTCTCTACTTTACCTTAACAGACTTCACCCCAAACTCTCCATCTCAAGATTTAAAAGTGAAAACAGGGAATTTTTTTTCAGACACTCTGAAAGAATATTGAATTGCTTTAATATGAAAGTTCATTCAAGGAGGCTCTTTTCACTAAAGACTATAGCGATCCTTCAGGGCTAAACAGAATTGAAACAGAAAATGAAAATAATAAGATGGTTATGGGATTGTGGGGTGTTAGCCTTGATTCTATTTTTATCTCCTTTATGATGGTTAATGATAATATTTGAGGAGAGAATACATATGTGGGGAAAGTGCAAGAGGAGGCCAGAAGCAGAGGTGAGAAGGTGAGTATCTACACTGCTCTAAGCCCTGTAAATACCTAATTGAATCCTAATCAAGAATCCTAATCAAGACAGGCATACTTTTCCCCATTTTAGAGATGCTAAAAGTGAGAATGAAATCTTTTTCTTGCAGAGCCAAGATTTAGTTCCAGCTCTGTTTGTCTCCAAAACTCCAGCTTTGAGCTTTGGGATGAGGAATGGCCAAGGAGAAGAGATGAATGATGGACACAAGAGGTTTAGAAAACACTAAAATAAAGCTCCTGCTATTCTGTGGCCCTCCAGTAAGTAATAATGCTGCAAGTCAGATAATTTAGAATTCTCCTTTGGCAATTGACATTTTTCTTACCACAGTTTGGAGGGAAGGCAAATGAGGAGAATAGGACAATTTCTGCACTGAGTCAAAGTCCTTGCATTTCTCTTGGATAAGCCCCTAATGATTGAGCTGACCTTGTTTGTATATTATTCCTAAACAATAGCTAACACTTGCTTTTAAGCATAAGAGCATAAATACGTTCTAGTTTTCAACAAATATCAAACTAACAGAAAATCTGAAAGAAGAAGAGGTTAATGGTGCACTCTATTCTTGTGTTTGTTTCTGTGGCCTAATAAAATAACATATCTGTAATATTTTAGCAGAGCTAGTATAAAGATAAAAGCATATTGCCTGATATATCATAACTCATTTAGTTATACAGGTTGCTATCAATATATGCTGCACATAAAAATATCATGATACACACAAGTGACACTTCAATGGAGACATTAATATGCCTCAAAAATGAATAGTTTATCCTAAAGACCAACTTCTATAGCAACATATGAAATAACTTATTCATTATAGCATTTTGTAACAGCAAAATATTGCAAATAACCTGCATGCCTACTATTAGATTTCGGTTGAAACAACTATGTTGCATGTACTACACCACCACCCAAAAGGATGAGGATAATCTCTATATACTGATATGAATATATTGTTAAGTTAAAAAACAGGGCACAAAAAAAGTGTGGTACAGTATACTACTTTCTGTATTTGAAAAAAAGAGGAAGTATATCTATATTTATCCATCATCTACCTCTATTATTACACTTGAAAAAAAACACGGGAACAATACATCATAAAATTTAAAAATGGCGCCTAACCCTAAACCTAATGAAAATATGATAAAGGGATAGAAATGAGAACAAAAACTCTGGATTCTCTTATACAGGTTTGATTTTTGTGGGACATGTTATCTTTTACTCTTCAAAAAGTTAAAAAATATTTCTAAAAGACTGAAGAACTTTTCCCAGATGAAAGGAGACTAAAGATAAATGACAACTAAAGCAATGATCTTTTACAGCATCATATATAATATGTATCAACATGTAACTGTATAGGTCATATTTGTATATCTGTATTGATCATGTGCTTATATATAGCTAATTCATCTCTTTATCTATTAAGCATATGATATCAATTGGTAAACATAGTTTTTGTAAAACTTCTAACTTAATCTGCCATTTTCTCTGTAGAGCAAGGTTTGACATGTTGCGAGCCATTTGTTTTCTTCTTTTCTCTGAGCTATTTGTTCTTATTATTTGCCCATTTTTATTTTGGGTCATTGGTCTTTATCTTTCTGATTCGTTGGAATCAGAAATATAATAAGAAAATAGGAGATATTTATGATAAAATTAAAGAGATCTTCCTTAGTTTTTCTTTAACCCTTTTTATGATGTTTTGTTGCCCAGATACTTTTATTCTAACTTATTGTCATTGTTGTTTTCAAACTTCCCTTTTTGTTAGTATGTCTGGATTATGCTTACAAAGACCCAGCTTGTACTCCTTTTTTCTAATAGTATGTTTGTGGTATTCATATGTATGTGAATGTGTAAGTATTTAAACCATCTGAAATTTATAAGTTTAAGTAAAAGTACAATTTAACTTTTTTTCAGATAGCTGTTCTAGTGTTTGAACAGTGTGTACTGAATAATTTATTTTTCTCCATTGCCAAATTCTTATATATATCTAGGTCAATTTCCTATGTATTATCTCTTTTCATTTTTAAGGCATCCTGTGAGATAGGTATTGCTACAGATGAAGCTACTTGGGGCAGGGAAAGCAAGCAAGTCAGAGCTAGGAAAACATGACAGCAATAGAATATAGATATGAAGGCTTGAAGGAAATTTAGGACCATGGCAAATGCATTTGTATTAGATAAAAGCTTCATAAATTAATAAACTTCACTATATTTATTATAGCTCTTGCCAAAGGAAATAAATGCATTAAATGCCTTGTTAAAAAATACCATGCTCTTGGCTAAATTATTAGTGAGCGGTGACCCTAATTAACAAGGTAATAACTCGCTGACTTGCTGATGAGACCATTTTTCAGTATTCATCCATGCCAGGTAAGCCTCCCCTACAGGATAAGAAAATGTGTTAGACTTAGAAGGGTATAGAAAACAAAAGTGAGACTCTGACAATTAATCAGCACTCATAGGTCTATTCCCTATGTTTCCCTCAGGCACTGCCACCTCCCGTTCCCAATCTAAGGGACAGTAGGAGACATGGCCCGTTGGAGAGACTGTATTTTATATCTCTCAGAGAGAGTCAGTCTTGGGATCCTCTGCTGCTATTCCCTCCAACCTCTTCTTTGCTCTAGGCTGGAACTCTTGGGTACTCAGCAGGTTGAGCTCCAAGATGTTGATGGTCCAAGTTTTTTGTTTGTCTGTTTGTTCCCTAAAAAAACAGTGCTTATGAACTGGGGTTGTAGCTCAGTGGTAGAGCGCTTGCCTCACATGCTCATGTGAGGCCCTGGGTTTGATCCTCAGCACCACATAAAATAAATAAATAAAAATAAAGATATTGTGTACATCTACAAGTAAAAAAATGTTTTTATAAAGAAACCAGTGCTTATGAAAATGTGGTCCGCAGTGTATTGGGGGTCTAATTTCCTCAAGCAGTGAGCAAGAAGAGGCTTTAACTCTGCGTGATTACTGAAAGTTGAGTGGCCTGCCCAGAACTCTTCTGATTTTCATTTTCTAAGGTTTACATTAGGGAGAAGGTCAGGGAAGGTCAATTCCACCCAGACTGCTGATCCTACAATGAAGAGGCAACACTAGGAAACCTAGTCCTGGTGGAAATATGAATACAAAGGCACTGAAACAGGCCTTCAGGTTAGAAATGAAATGGAATATTTTGGGACCCATTTACTTATATACATTAATAGAGCATTGGCATTGAGATAAGTATGATAAGTTTACATTGGCACCAATTTTTTTTTTTAAAAAGCCCTGCTTCTAAGTTTTCTATTCTGAGCATCATTTATTAATATTAATTCAAAAAGAAATTCTTCTGATCCCCCAAAAGTTTAAGGAAGAAGTATATTTTAATGAGTCTGGCATAGGCTCAGATTCAAATCAGTCTATTAATCCATGAATCAATACTTATCAGAGACTCCAACAAAATAAAATATCGACTCAGATGAGGTTCCCTTCAGAGAATAATTTGATGTTCTCATCTTCTCCTGGCTCAGTAATTTAGGAAAACATGAGGTGTGACTATAAAGTAATGATACTGATTCCACTTGTCACACATGAAAATCAACCTTGTCATTTATATAATTCCAGACACTTATATAATTTGAGACCTTGACATTTATATAAATTGGAACACTTTGGGAGGGAAAAAAGAAAAATTTTGTGATGGGTTCTATCTCAGGATAAATTAATATTGAGTCTGGTTGAATTCACTGTTCCTGTAAATTAATAGCTTAGGTTTGATTTTTTTTTTAAAGTTTTATGGGTACAGTATGGGAAATGATTCAAGTATCTTACATGAACCAGGCTGTGCTGTGTATGTGCATGTGTGTGGGTGTGTACATGTGTGTGCATGTGTGTATATGTTGATTAGTTGGAGGAATGTGAGACCACAGGAGGAAAAAAAAGGAGAGAAAATAACCCTAAGAGTTTGCAATCTATTTAAACAGGAAATAATTAATATCCCCACAACCCACTCACAGCTGTGTGACCTCAGCAAGTTATTTAGTTGTCTCCACATGTTTCCTCATTTATAACATGGAGGTAAATAGCTACTCCCTCATATGTTCAGTGTAAGGATCAAAAGCAATCATGTAAGAAAGCGCTCAGCAATGTGGAACTTCCTGGTGACAGCAATGGTCATGGTGCCATATTAACAATGTAGAGGGATGTTGCTCCTTCTCTTGCAGCAAGATTGCCATCAGCTCTCAGAGGTATGTTTTGGAACTGGCAGAAACCTTGACTTTCTTGGTTAAATGCATTGTTTCACAGAAAAGGAATTGTGCTCCATAAAAGGGATATGACTTGGCCCATGTTCGTGAGGAAGAGAGACCAAGTTGGACCATAGTCTCCTAACCCTTAGCCTCATTTGTGTAATGATGGGGAATGGCGAGAGATTTTGTACTTTACAGGGTTGCTCAAAAACTCAGTGAATGAACACTGTGCAAGCAGTGTGAGGCTCGAAAAGGGTAGGCATTAAGTAAAGTCAGTCACCAGTCAACAGCATTTATTGATTTATTTCTGTGTGAAGAGCATTGTATTATGTGCTGAATGGGAATGCTGTATACTTACTCTTCAAGGCATAGAGTTGACCTGGTATAGGTTGACCTGCAGTTTTCTGTAAAAGCTTTCTCCAGATAGCTGCTTAAGCAGCTGTTAATCGAAAGAGAAAACTCCATTCCTTGCACCTTTCACTCAACTTCATGGGAGCTGCCAGGGTTCCTCAGGGTGCTGCACATTCCTTTACCTGCTTCACTACGTAGTTTGTCCCCAGATGTGAGAAAGACCCTGCATCCTGAACCATAGGCTAAGAAACTATGCCATGCAGGATTAAAAAAAAAATACTTGGTAGCATGCAATAAAGGTAAAACTATAGTTACTCTCTTATGTCATTCATTTTCAATTTGTTAACCTTAAAACTTGAACATTTAATCTTACCCAGCCTTCTTAATTAATATTTTTTATTTCTCCCTGAAAATCATAGCAAAATCACTAATAGACATGCTAGTTCATAATATGAGAGTTTCAACATTTTTTTTTTTTTTTTGCCCTTTCTTCTATCTCTGCAGTAGGGCTCTTGTGTTTGAGAGAAAGTAAAGGAGGCAGAGAGGGAAAGAGAGAGAGAGCAGGAAAGAGTGGGTTCAGCACTCTTGCTGAGCTCCAGGCCTCCAAGGCAGCATATATACTTCAAAGAAGATGATGCAGAAACCCAGGAAGGTCCCCAAGCCTCATTCCTTCACTAGCTTCTCTGTTAGATGTTTTGGTTTGGTTGGTCTTCTCTCTCTCTCTCTCTCTCTCAATAGAAAGAATGAAATCAAGAAACTACTAGAAATGGAAAAAAAATATTTACTTACTCTTTTAGAGGAGAGTGTAAAATAAAATTCCTGTTATTATCAAACACATTTACTCCAAGGTGTCTTATAGTTTTGTTACTACAGTTATCTCTTCCCCCCCGCAAAGAAATGTTATTTAAAGGTTATTAAAGAACAGAGTGACAGACATAGTTATAGGAAGCAACTCATATATACAAATAAAGAAGTTTTATATAATTTCCCTTTTTAAAATTAAATCCATTTTCCTCTTTGGTTAGCTCCTCATGCTTGGTAGGAATTAGTTCTCTGGCCTGCAGATGAGGAAACTCTTAACCCCACAGGGTCTAATAGCTTTCTGAAAGAGCATTTTCCCACCATGTGAGTGATTCCTCAGAGCCACACTCCAGAGAAAGAAGAAAAGGGCTTTGTTTGAACTAATATGGGAAAAACTATGACTCTTCACTCAATCCTTTAAAACCTTATCTAAAAGGATCTTTTTACCACCTCATCCTAAGGATGCCATTTATCCTGTGACCATCACTGTTTGCACAATGATCTAAGTCAATGATTACAAAATACACACGACTTAATAATATTCGTTGGTCTTAAAATTTAGGCCTGAAATCAAGTAAGCATCTTTACTTTCCCCATTTTATTAGTTATACAAGGGTTATTTAAGAAATCTGCCATGCTGTACATAAACAAAATAATGGTGTGTGCCTTGGGCTCTCCAACTCTATTTTATTCACTTAGTGGTCTATAACACACTCATCTTGGAAATCTGAAGATGGTGGGAAATATCCCACATTCCTCATTCTTAACATTTACAAAGCTTTGCCCATGTGTTCTCTCCCTCCACCCCTGCCTTCTATGATTCAGTCCCTTCGTATTGTAATACGTTGTTGAATATTGATTTTTGGTTAGGGTTGGAGCCCAGTACAACTGTGTGAGCATTTGCTGCCTTCAATTTGATGGTAAGCTGCCGCCTGCCCACTCCATATTGACAGGCATCCTCTTACTTTCAGATTGGTGTTTGTTGGCTGATGAACACACAGGAGGGGGATCATGACCTTTTCTCTTATCTGGACAGCTCTTAGCTTCACAAACATTTTTTTGCTGCAGGGTGTTATTAACAACAGGGTGATAGAACAAAGAAATGAAGAGGTGGGAAGCACATCGGGGTATGAAATTTTCTTTATTGGGACACCCTTGAGGCCCAAGGGGGGTCTAATTATAAAAGGGTTGCTCTCTTCCTCCATAGAATAACAAATTTCACACACACACACATATTCTGATGAGGTCATGATGAGGAAATTAAGGTTTACTCACTGCCTTCATTCATGGGAATTTGCAACTCCACTTTCACTGGAAATCGGTTTATATAAACAAAAAAGGAAACCAAAGTAATTGCATTTATTATACAGCAGTCATGAGTCAAGACAAAATACATTATAATGAGATACAGCATGTCAACGATTAAAATTTAATGAACATGTTTTTCCCTATATTTGAAGGGTGTGTAAGTTCATCTCTGTGGGATTACTTAGGACAGAGGGGTTAGCAACATAGGCAAATTATCACCAGTCTAAGTTTGTAAGATACCGCCCCCGCCCCCCCCCCAGACACACACACACAAACCTTGTGTCCAAATTTTAAGGCTGTGGTAAGATGTGGAGAATCTAGCCATTTTTAGATGACATCCTATATTTATATTTTATAGACTTATTTCATATTTTTATGTAGTTCTGAAGGGAAAAAAATTGAACCTAAATTTGTGAAGAATATTTTGAGAAAATAGTTTGCCTTTCCTTTGGAGTGTGCTAAATTCAAACTGAAAATTTCCAGGTTACTGGATTTCTTCTGGGGCTCCTTAGCTTTTCTTAATAATAACAAGCTGAGGTAACAAAAAAAATGAAATAGCCATAAGGAAATTTATGGACCAAAAGCCTATGTAACTAAATGGTGATAGCACTAGGAACCAGCACTGAGACCTTTTCAACACATTGTCTCTGTGGCAACATTAATTATTCCCAACTAGTCATTGCTATTGACTCTTGTTCTCTCTCTGAATAACCAATCCCTTCTTTGCTTTTGAGTCCCCAATCCTAATACAAATGAATGATGATGTGAAAATCAACAAAATCCTGCTTTTAAAAAAATCTTATTTTTAAGTTATAGAGGTAAAAAAATACTATCTGAGAGCAGGAACTTCTTTTGCTTTATTTTATTTTGTTCCCTTAAGTAAAATATATACAACTGTATTTTTTCCCTCATATTTTGTTTAAGATAAAATCCCCTCTGGCTTTGAAACATACACCATATGTCAAAAATACTTGAAAATAGAGATTTAAAATGGAAACATGATACAATCACTCTAATGGTCCCAATAGGACTTGACCAATAAATATAAAGTAGTTGGGGGGAAAAAAAAGGAAGAGGGGAATGATTTGAAATTCCAGTAAGCATTGTTTTGCATTTCATCTAAGCATCTCAATCACCGTGTACACATTAAATCGTTAAATTTTATATCTCTATAGAAAGTGATTTTCTTCTCCCCCTGGAATGAGTATATCTTCTGGAGATCACATGGAAAGGACAATGCCTAGAGTGCTCTGAATTCAAGCCATTTGAGACTCCTCCCCTGGTCTCTGATATAATGTACTGAACTCCTGCCGGGAACCATGATTATGTAGAGAAATGTAGAAGTATAAAGTAAATGGGTGAACCCAGTTACTGCCCCAAATCACTTATTAACTTTAAAGTAAAGAGAACAGCTATTTCCTTCTAATCTGAAATGCATAGCCCTGACACATTTCTGAATCATTAAAGCAGAACCATATTGCATTCATCAATGTGCCCATGTATTGTGAATTTCACAGCACTTAAAACTCTTCCTGAATTGGTCTTGAATTCATGAAAGCGTGTGATGCATGAATACTGTCCATTAACAAGAGGCTTTGATTAGACAAAACTAATGATTTCTTGGGTGATACTGAATAAAGATCTGGCCTAGTAAGCTGAATAACAAGGCCAAATTATAACCTGAGTGAAACAGAAAAACACCATTTTTCTCAAAAATTATCTACTTTTTTTTTATACAAACCTACCCAAAGAGAAAAAAAATGAAGAGCTAGACCTTGTCAATAAAACCTATATTGCCTATGACCTATCTAATTATAATCTTTCATTTGTTAAATATACTTAGGATTTTGTTTTATAAATGTTTCCTCATTTTGTTTTTATAATTATGCAGTGGGAGGAGCAATGTCCTTCAAAATTCGTCTCTACTCAAAATGTCAGAATGTGACCTTATTTGGAAATGAGTTTTTTGAGGATGTAATTAAGATAAGATGAGGTCATACTGGATTAGGGTAGAACCTAAATCCAATGACTGGTGACCTTTTAAGAAGAGGATAAGGCACAGAGAGAGATACTGAAAAGAAACTGCCATGCAGGAATGGAGACAGAGATTGGGAAGATGAATCTATCAGGGAAAGAATGCCAAGGATTGTTAGCAACTACCAGAAGCTAGAGGAGAAGTGTGGAATGGCTTCTTGCTCAGAGCCTCCAAAAGGAATGAACCCTGCTGATATTTTGTTGTCAGACTTCTGGCCTCCTGAACTGTGAAAGAATAAATTTGTTAAGTCATACAGTCCATGGTAATTTGTTACAGCAGCTATAGGAAACTAATACAGACTATATTCTTCTCATTATCACTACCATCATCTGAACTAATATTTATTGAGCCTTCTATGCCAGGATGTGCTATATGATTTCTATAGCATCTTATCTAATCCATACAATAACCTATAAAGACAAATGTGATCATTATTGTTCCCATTTACAGATGAGGAAACTGACATTAAAGATGTCCAAAGCTTTATAAAAAGGAAGGAGCTGAGACTCAAAGCCTATTCTTTCTATATTCTAATACCAAGTACTCTTGTAGTAAATTCACTCACAAAATGAGAAAGATGATATCAGAGACTTTCATCAAAAAAAGAAAATCTGAACAGATTTAGCTTGGGGTTAAAATAAATGCAACTGAAAACCCTATGGGTATAACCCTTTTATACCCATGCCTATGATGTAGCACTATTGTAACTAAAGTCTAAAACGATGAGTCAAGGTACTGTAAGATCTCAGTCATCAGCATTTCCCCTCTAATATATCTCATGAACCACAGAAGTAAACATTTTGGCTGACTTAAAAAAGGAAGTGAAACAAACAGGGATATTTTGCTTAACTTTTATCAAAAGACTGTTTGCCTAATTTTGTTGTATTTATATACCCAGTTTTTTGGTTTTTTTTTTCTCCAGGGGACATGAAAAATGCATTTACATATTAAAATCTTCTTTATCACCTTCCCCTTTTCAGTCACCAGGATGCAACATAATACCATTATTTTTGTTCACAGGACTGGCAACATAGCCCCAAAAGGGCATGACGCTGTCATCCCAACATTTTTGTTTCACTAACCTTGGAATAATTTAATGTGTCTTTCTCTAGCAGCAATTCAACCTCTCTTCAGCTGAAAGCTGCTTTTAAAGAAGTAGAAAAGAAACATTCATTCAACATTCAACAAATATTTATTAAGCACCTACTGCCTAAAATTTCAATTTTAGATTAGAATTATTGCCATATATGTAAATAACCATATGAAAAATGTAGAAATAAAATTCATGTGAAGAAAAAACATTACGGGCATTCAGAGGAAGGTGCTGGGTGAGGGTGATCATGAAAAGCTGCCCGGAAGAAGGGCAATGAAGAGCTTAGTTTTGGAGGCTGTGAGAGATCTGGCCATGTGCGAGGTAAGGAGAGAGTTGGGAGAGAAGGGATAAAAAGCCTAAAATTAGGGAAAAATGTTTCTTGATACAGTTTCTCCCTATGGTGAAGGGAGGAGTGAGTCCCATAATGTACTAAGCATTATTTCAAGCTCTTTGAATGCAGGAATTCAGCCTCAGAATTTAGCCTTATATATACATATATACATATGTATATATTTGAAGAGTCAATGTGCAGACAAGTGAATAAATGCATGAGCATTATGTTGCAAGAAGGAAAGTAAACGAAGGCTCCATCTCCCTTTCAAAAGCAATGGCTTGTATAACTAAGGCAGAGCCAGCCCCCAGCATGCACTGAGATTCCATAAAGGACTAATGCAGAGTGTGCCCTTTCCTCACCAGTGCAACCTCAGACGCTTGCTATCCAAATGAGAGCTTCTCCCTGAAACAATCCAGAGGCCAGAGGGGACTGGAGAATAAAAGCAGTTATCTGACTGGCCAGGCCACAGAAAATACCCGGTAAGGAGGAGGGTGAGTGCTGCCTTGTCTGGAAAATTGTCTGACTGTGGAAATCTGACCTGTGCAAAAAGGAAGCCTGACACAACTTTTAAGTCAGTTTCCAAGAACAAGTCTATTTTTAGGTAACCCTTTCTTTTAGCAACAGACCTCCAAGTGCAAGAAAGTACTTAGGATTCATCACTACAAACTAAACATAGATTTCTAAGGCTTATATTGTTTTCTGATTTTTTTTGTCTCCTCTGTAGATGAAAATTTCAAGGTGAGAAGAAAAAATATAAATCCAGTGTCTAATGTATTAGTGGGAGGTGGAGGAGGTGGGGGAGAGTAATTAGAATAAATTGGAGCCTATCTATAGGGGAAAACTGGATGACATTGTCTACACAGCCAAGTCAGAGCAATCCAGCTCATCCACTCCCTGGGGGTAGCCTCCAACTCACATCAGACTCTATGGCTGCCCACACTATGACATTCAGATTAAAAGCATTTCCTGAGAGTTTGTGTCAGGTTCTGAAATATTTGGCAATTGGGTGAGAAATCTCATGCAGGCCTTCTGCCAGTCCAAAGTCAGAAAAAGCAGAGGTATACATCCTGTCACAACAAAGGCAACAGTGTTTAGCCAGCACCAGGGACTCCAGATTCCACAGGCAACTTGGGCCTGGTAAGCAAAGGGCCTGAAGAGCGTTTGAACCACCAAATGCCAGAAGGACTTCCATATGAATAATGATATATTATTGAAAATAGCACTGTCCTAACACAAAGTTAAAACATCTAGAGCCAGGGGACCCAAGAATGAACTAGCTCTTTGAAGAGTGAAGACAAAGAAAGTCAGTATCGGCTGTGTGCTAGGCAACGCATCAGCCTCCCCATGTTTTTGGCTCTTTGAGAATCAGTTTCCCCATGCATAAAACGCTAACAGTGATGCTTCCTCTGTTTATTTCTCATGGTGCTTTGTGAATTCTAAAGGAGCTTTGTAAATGTGAAAAGATCATATATATATAGTCTTTGGGGGATGCCTTTGTACATCTGGATTCAAGTGAAGATGAAGGCAGAATTCCAGCAAATTCTAACTCATGCCCAAGTCAGGTAGAACCATAGACTCTTTCCCATCATCATCTTTATTGTCAAAACTTAAAGTATCAGCTGGTATAAGGATGGATTGAATTCACCATTATATACGTGTGTGTGTGTGTGTGTGTGTATTTAAAAGGGTGAATATAGGATGGAGAATAGTTTGTAGCTATTTTCTTCCTTCTTTCTTCTGTCGTGCCATCTATGCTTTCTTTCTTCTTTTTCCCCCTCCTTGTAACCACCTTAATTATAATCTAGGAGCATCTTGAACCAATGCTACTCTCAATGCCAATCCCACAGCAAACAAAACTCTTTTGCAGTGATGATAACCCTGTCTTTTGATGAGCTCTTACATGCCAAGCACAATGCCATATACATACATTTCCTCATTTAACCCCCACCCACCAACTTTGTGAAGTAGTCATTATTATCCTTATTTACAGATAAGGAAAGTGAGACAACAAAGACCTAGGAACTTGCCTAACATCACAGAGCTACCATATGCCACAACAGGATTTTGAATCCAGGGCTACGTGTCTAAAAACCTTGGGCCTTCGTTCCACAGAGCCTCCAAGATCCTTGTTCTACCATTGCATAGCTAAGCTGATGTTTCTTTGTTGACCAATGCCAGATGACCTATCAAGAATAGCCGTGACCATATTGGGTTGTTTCAGTTCTTCCTTCAGAGCTCTGAGGGCTGGTATCTGAGTGGTGTCTTCTGAAGCTGCACTTGAGTCCTCAACACAAAAAGCACGTGTATGAACACATGAGAGGAACTGGTAGTCACCTCCATGTGACTTCTAGCAGCACCCCAGCCCCAGTTGTGCACTCTAACTAAATCATGTTTCTTCATCTTTTCTATACTGCACATAAGTTGTTCCTTCCTGGCCTAGAATACTCTCTGTGGAGAGCTGAGAAAATGACTGAAGCTGAAGGAAGATGAGGAAACACATGAGCAACAGAGATTTACTGAAAGCAACAAAATCTGGAAAAGAGTGTAATTTACTTTATCACATGCATACTGGGTTGGTCCGGGTGTGTTGAACACTTCTCAATTCATGTTGCAAATGAGTTCTAGCATCCCCCAGGTTGCTACCTTCCTGAGCCTATGCCTAGAAAAGTTCTCAATGGCTTGCATGGATCTTAGATGGCCCCAATTTGTCACCCTTTTTTGCCAATCCAATATGATTGCTAGCTTCCATACAAGCCACCCGTTATAATGACAGTGCACCAAAGGAAGAATAATGAAGCCATACTTGATCTCAGCCTTTCTACTCTGTTTAACCCTGTGTAATCCAAAATCAATTAACCTACTGAATTTATGTTTTCTTGCCTGAGAAATGGGTACAATGTTACCTTTAATGATTACTTCTCTGGATTATTGTGGAGGTTTTTAGGAACTTCAAGGGGCTCTTACATGAGGGATTATTACTTGAAGTAAAGAAAGCTTTCAGCAACTTTATAGGCATCCCAAATTTATCGCTTTACTTCCTATAGATTGTCAATTCCAAAAGTTAGTCTAAGAACAAGATATGTTGAGCCATATATACTTTCTGAAATGATTCTATCCATCCTCATATTTTGAGTCAAACTGAACCAAACTAAAAGCATAAACAAATAACCAAGAAGATTGTCTATTTAACTGATATATGATTCCAAAAAATTATTTTGCTTCTAAGTTTAAATAATTTTCCCTCAACACATGACAAGAAATTACTGTTTCTAAATCGAATTTTCTGATAAAATACTAGATTCTTGTGACATATGAAACAACTGCATCTAATTAAGAGATTTACAATAATTTGCTTTAATAGTTGAAGAAAACACATAATATAGAAGCACATGATACTCTTCCAAGTATGAACCACAAAAATTGAAGATCTATTCCCCAAAACCTAGTTAACCAAAAATCTTCCCATAAAAGAAGTAGCTTATGTTCTTAAGATACAATGATTTCAAATGAGCTATACATTTCTTGCCTAATTACTTATTTGTTGAAACAATATATGTTAATAGTGTGAATTTATCATACTCATAAAATCAATGTCATA
Source organism: Marmota flaviventris (assembly GCF_047511675.1). Taxonomy (NCBI): domain Eukaryota; kingdom Metazoa; phylum Chordata; class Mammalia; order Rodentia; family Sciuridae; genus Marmota; species Marmota flaviventris. The sequence goes on along the minus strand of NC_092499.1, from coordinate 100,521,723 downwards.
TTGCTCTGCTTTTCTAAGTCAAATCTTAAATCTGGCTATAAGTTCCTACTGTGTATCACGGTGGGAAAGAAATTCAACTTCTGGTATTATTAATGCTCTCTCTCCAATTTCTCTATGGGATTAGGAAAGAATTTGGAGCATTTGTGGTATCAAAAAACAAGGGCAGGGCTTTTAACCTTGGCCCATGTACATCAACACAGAGGTGTCACTGCCGAAGACCATGAAAGGGAGCTAAAGATAGTAGGCTTTCCTTCCTTGGTGCCATGTGAGGACTCCCAGACTTCTCATTACAAAAGTCATAGCACTTAGAGGTTTAAAATCATGCACAGTTGGCCCACCTGCCAAGATGGAAGTATACTCCTTGGAAAGCCTGTCCACTAGGGATGCTGCATGGGAGGAGAGAGACAACTTGCTGCTCACCAAAACCATACAAACACAAGCGCCTGCCCCTGGTTATATCACTTCTTACTTCATCTCCTGGAGCCCATTCTCTTCTAGGACTATCCAACTTCATTGTCAAAATCTTGACCTCTACAATATAAGACTCAGTTGGTTGACATCCTTCCTTGAAACTTCTCCAACAATGATATGAAATAGAAAGTAATATTACTATCAACTTCCTGAAATATATGCAGATCACCTAGCTGGAACCTGATACATAAAAGGGCAGTTGAAAAATCCATTCCATCCGCCACCAAATTTCAGATTTTTCGTGTTTTTGGTGCTAGGAATAGTAGTCTAATGGGATAAACAAATAATAATTCTAATTGAGGTAATGTTAACAATAATCAAAAGCTTATAAAATTCAGGCTCCAGCCAATCAGCAGAGGCTGACTCTGGCTTTGAGTCCCCTCCCCTAGAGGCAAGTCCTAACTGGAACTTACGGAGGCTTGGGGAAAGGTGAGGGAGGGCAATGGGGAGCATCCTAGGGGCTAGGACTGCATAATACAAACATTTCAATACTGAAGCAACTGTAGAGACATACTTGTGTATATCACCTGGCTATCAATGCTTACTATAGAACAAAATATCATTGTAATGTCAGAGGAGACTCAGGGTGCTCAGAACACCTAGGTGGTACAGAAGATTTTGGTTTGAGACTTTGCCCACTGAACAAGTTCAAAGAGGACTTTTAGGGAAAGAGAAAGCTTGGGCAAAGACACCCAGTATAAAGAGAACAATGGTGTTTTAACTAAGAAAGGGAAAGTGCTCAGCAGTACTATCATTATTATGGATAGGCAAATTACAACCCTTAACTAAGTGAATGGCTACCTGGATTTTCCAAAAATCCAAATTGGTCCTATTGTTGAGGCATTGGGCTCTGCTCTTACCTGAACACCTAAATCCCAACATCTGTGACCTGCAGCCTTGACACCATCACAAACCTCACCTCTGGGAAGTTCCCTGTTATCCCCACTCAGGCAGGCACATAGACTCCTCTCCTTCAATTGCTCAGCTTAGAGCAGCTTTCACAAATGTAAAAACAAGTAAGTCTTTTCCAGTCAGCTAGATAGACAAGTTGCTGCAGATGAGCTGGTCTTAAGAAAAAGTGACTCCAGGGCTTCCATCCCAGAGAAACTGCCCACAGTGACCCTGTGACTGGAAGGCCATTTATCCATCAGTGATCAGGCAACCAACTGGCAGGAAGGAAAGAGGGTATGAGAGCACCACCATTTGGATCAATGTGACTGTTGATTAGTGTGGCCAGAAAGTGAGCATCAAAATGTGGAAACATCACTCAATTTGGACAACTTGGCTCACCTTTGAAGAGCAACATCAAATGGGAATTCAGGTTAGTTATGAAGATGCCATAGAGTGAGTCAAATAGGCTTTTTGCTGGTTAAAGCCAATAGATACATCCACCTCCAACAAATTCCCTCTATTTTTTTTTTTTTTTTTTGACCAATTGGGACCTTCCAATGAAGTATTTTATTAACTTGGTTACCAAATTTTAAAACGAAAATTTTCAGTATTATGGTTAAAGATATGCTTTATAACTGAGAATAACCATTGAGAATATCTGATCAAATTGTTTCCATTTATATAGAATTTAGCCTAAAGCTCTGAGAGGTGGAGTGACTAACTCAAAATCATAAGGCTCTTAAGCAAAAGAGCCAGAATGAAAGCTGAAGCCTTCGGTGACTAAGTATGGTGACCATTTACATAGGTCCAGGTGACTTCACTGGGTGCTTGCCCACAAGCTTAAAGAGGCATCCTTTCTACAAGGTGGAGGCAACCTTGTCATCACCAAGATACCCAGAGTGGGGCTCTCCCTCCCAGGCAAGGGCAGTGCCAGTCAAATCTCACAGCACCAGGAGACACAGGACAAACCACAGAATAGGTGCCTTAAGCCTCAGTAAGGACATCAGCAAGGACCTCTGGAAGCCAGCATATTTGATTTTTATTTCAACATTGGTTTCCAAAACAGCTTTGTCATAAGTAGACAAAGAAAGTCACCCAGAAATGGCTTGATCTAAAATTACTGAAATAGGAGGAGACGCTTGCGAGCTCATCTTCGCCTCCGGGGTTAGAGAGAAGCCTCTAGTCTTGGGGCTGCCAGGGTTCTGCGCGTGGGTTTGGACTCCTACAGAGCGAAGCCTGATGGATCCGCAGCAGCTTCCTCCTGCAGTGCCACGTATTAACGCCTAGGGGGCGCTCTCGGCGTGCTTGGTAGCCCCAGAGCACCGCAGCTCCCGGCAAAACTATCAAAATGAGAACAGAGGGTTGTTTTTTTTTAATTTACTTCAACATTTAGGGGAAAAGAGAGACGTGATTCTAAAGGAGGCTTACCAAAACTGTCCTGCTTCTAAGGCAGGTAAATATATTTTTTTAAAATATAGTTTTGGATGACCTCCTCCTGCCTCCCTACAAAATCAAACATTTTTTTTAACAACCAATAAAAAGAAAATTAAAAAAAAAAAAAAAAATAAAAAATAAAAAAAAAAAAAAAAAAAAAAAAAAAAGGCACAGCAGCAGCCTGCTAAGATGGGTGGGGGGCTGGCCACATGGCCTTCGCAAACTAGATGGCATTGTCAGTGTCACCAGAAGTGACTTTTATAAAAAGGGCTCAAATTAGCAATTGTTATGATTAGCAGGTGGTTTAAGAGATATGAGGCCCACAAAGTGACTTGGTTTGTGGGGGAGGGTGGGATGGACACCAGAAAGCATTTCAATTTTTCCTATAGCACAAAACGGGCTTAGAAGCATTTCCTACTTGAATGTAAGGATTGTAGATTCATTTAAGAAAAAATACTGGAGTTGTCTAAGATGCAAAATAGCCTCCAAGAGAAGAATATGAAAATTTCTAGTTCTTTAAAGTAATCTTAAATTATCATCTCACACAATTACTGCAGATGAATTTTGGTAAGAGTAGAATATTAAATGCTTTTTTAATTACAATACACCAAAAAAACCCCAAACAAACAAAAACTCTTAGTTTTTTTTTATTAATGCCAGTCTTATGCAGATGGTCCTATTTAGTCCCTATATACAAGATGTTTTAGACAATTCAGCAAAATTTAATAAATTAGCTCTTCTTAATTTAGTAATTATTTACTTCCCAATTTCTCATAGAGTTCCTCACAAAACTGATTCTTTCTTATGTAGATACTAGTTGTGTTTTCCATGTCTTGCTTCTCTACCTTATGACTCTCATAAGTAAACACTTCACAGGCTACTTTTTAAATTTTTTTATTTTTAAAAGTATTTGATAATACTATTTTCAAAGATGACTGATTTTCCTAGAAAGATGGTCCTAGCAGCTTTGTAGGAATGGTCTATCTGCCTCCCTTCCTGGCACTGCCAACAGTTGTAATCCCTATACTAGATTCATGTTCAGGTATTTTTGGTCAACTGTCCGGGATTTCTCTGTTTGCAGTTGCCAAAAAAAAAGACCGGATCAGAAATATCATGTTCTCTAGATCATCTTTCTATGGCTCTTCAGCTCAGAGATGACAGTCACTTCAGGCAAATGGACAAAGATTCCTATTGCAGCAAAGCTCATTTTGATATGCTATAGGAGGAGCTGGAGGCTAGGTTTGTGTGAAGCTGCTGTGGTGTGCAATTTCATGGAACCAAAAAATAAAAAATAGAAACCAAACTATTCAAGCTAGGGGACCTAGCATCAACTCAGATTGCAGTCTGTCAAGTTTGATGATTTTATTGCACTGATTTTGTAGTGGGTAATGTAGAAAATGAAGCAACTGCCTGGCAAATTCAAGTACAAAAAAATCATACCATGAAGTATGCTACTAAATTATATTTGGTGTTTTGCGAAACCTAAATATAATAGCAAAATTACCATGTCTCTCTTATTTTGTTCAAAGAAAACTTGACCAGTATAGTCCTATCTTTAAATTCAAATGATTCAGACACATACCTTACCAAGTGAAATCCCAGTAATCCAATACCTGTGATTTGGAACATTTCCTGAAGTGTCTGAAGTAACATTCCTATTTTGTGGGTATCATAATGTTCTGCAAATGCCTGTAGGACTTAAATAACTCATTATAAATAAATTTACAAATAGATGAGCTAGAAATCATTTTCACAAACCACAATTGAAAACCTGGTTCATCTATTTATAGCTCCACCTTACCTACTATGCAACATAAAGATCCATCATATTTCTGACTAATTTTAGCAGATTTTGTAGGAAATCTACATCATTTACATAAAATTCATGTGGTAGCTTGTCTTTTCCAGACAGCTATTCTGGTTAGCTCAAATTCACCATGGAACAACTTTGTTTCCTCTTGACTGATTCACTTCAATCATGGCTTAAGTTAGGTAGCCAAAGGACTACCAGCTCTGGTTTTCACCCTAAATCATCTTATCAGTAATGAAGTGAGGTCTGTAATAATGAAGTAGACCATCTAGCTCCTGGCACTCCCAGACCAAAAGGGGTTTGTCCCCGGGGTTATGGGAGAAATTATGGGCACAAAAACCTGGTCTCAGTGATATGCATGGTGTTATCTCTAATATTTGTCCCCATCCTCGATTGTATTGATTCCCATCCAAATGGTCAAAACTGAACAAGCCTTTTAAAAACATGAAATAATAGGCTGCTTGTATCCCGCAGGAAACTAGACCATTCAGCCACAATTGGAGCCATTTTCCAGCAAAGTTGATGCATTTGTACCTCACCTGACTGAACAGAAATTAACCCCCATTCACCACACTGACCCCACATAACCCACTCATCCTGCTGCACTTGAACATATTTATTTTTGATATGTATTCACATATTGTTGCTATGCACTTATGTATTTAAGCTGTTGCATGCAGGCAACCAAGAAAGACCCACTTATTTGTCTATTTCATTAGTACTGTGTTGTGAGATGACTGTAACACAGGTTTCAGATAAGTGAGTCTCTCTCATTACTGAAATAAAGAGGAGCGATGTCTTTGATTGAATTACTCAAGCTGTCAGAGTAAATCAGAGACATTCCAGTAGAAAAAATCCAAATGTCTGGCGATTTTATTGTTGATTTAAATACACAGATGTTGGGAAAAGATGAAAGAATGAATGCTTCTTTCCAAAGATGTATCCATAAATGTTTGCACAATATAATTACAGACTTAAAATAGATTAAGCCCACGAGTTTTCTAGATCCATATGCCTTTAGCATCAAAGAGCTGTAAGTGAAAGTATGCCTGCTTAAATGAAGGACAAACTTTTTAGAACATATGCTTTTATGATATTATATAAGCATATATTACTTTTGTAATTACGGTTTTTAAGTAAAATTGATATGCAGTCCACAAATTAAGCAAATACATTGATAAGAATGATATTGCTATTACACTGCCAGTCATCTAAGCCTGCACCAGGAATGCAAGAATAGTTATCCTAGCTTGGCTTCACGGCAATATTTGATTATTACCACAAGATCCAGTCAGTACCATGGACAGGGAAAGCACAAAATTAATATCTTAATTCAAATGGACACATGAAGAAAGAAAGGAGTATTTTACAGCTAAGAAACACAATGAAAAAAATCTCTGACTTCCCAGGGTTGTTTATTACAGTAAGGACTTCTGCTTTCATTAAAATTATAAGTCTCTGGAAGCTTTGTTGAGCTGTATTCCTAACTAAATTTGGTTTAAATATTATAAATTTAAAATATATATTATATTAATCATGGCAAGAAATTTTATTTCAACAATTTAGCCTAGAGAATATCTCTAAAGGAAATAAAACAATTTATGAATTTGGTAAGGAGTCTTCTTGGGGCTAATCTTAGTTGTTATTTAATCTTTACGTGTATATAACACGTTATACACATATGTTAATATTCTTAAGGATAAATTTGTTTACTTAAGAAAAGCCTATGACTGGTTACTAGTATTTACATATAAAAACATTGACCAGCTTTCATTCTTTCTATGAAATGAATAGCAAAATAATTTTTTTAAATTTGTAAAAAATTAAAAACTTCTAGTTTATTTCAGATATAAAACAAAAAAAATTAATTCACACTTTCATTGAGCAAACTATTATAAATCCTATATATAAGGTGATCAACTGAACACCAGGAGTCTCAATCAAGAATTACAAATGAAGCATGGTTTTCAAAGAACCAAGAATCTAATGAAAATTAGATATGAGAAGAGAAAGGAAAAGACATGCGCTTATGTTCAGTGCATGTTATTTGCCAAACACTGAGCTATGAATTGTGCTTGTATTGTTTTTTCATAGATATTAGTGCATCAATCTCTACCTATAAGGAAAGGAAGTCTCAAGGTGAAGTACTTTTTCCAAATCACTCAGCTAGTAAGTAGTAGAAACAGAATTAGGTCCAAGTCTTTCTGATTCCAAAGACCACACTCCTGTTTCACTACTCAAGCCTGCCCCAGAAAAATAAGTGAACAATTCCGAAAGGCAGAATACCAGAAGACTTCACAAAGCAAGTAGTATTTCAGCCCATATTATTTTGTCAATCATTTATAGAGAGTTCCAAGCAATGCTTATTTCTTGGGATACTTTATGTATTTACAACACGTCAATGAGCCAATGTTTATAGTCGCTTTCTTGATTTCTCTTGCAAAAACAAGGAATTTGTGACAAGAATAATTCAAGACAAGACATAATATTCAAGTCCTTTATCTTTACATTTTGGGGACCAACTCCAGTAGAAAGGCCAACTAACTATGTTAGCAAAAGCTATCAAAATTAATTTGCATTTCCAGTTGCACAAAAATCTGATGATAGAGATTGGCCTAGGGCTACTGAGTCACCTAATGACAGCAGCTTTAATTTAAAATATGTTGTGGGTAATAGACCAAGTGGATAATCCACTTGTGGATAATTGAGAGTATATCTGTGCCCACATTTTAAGATCTAGGTATTTCATAGAGGTCTTATAACACAACATGTCATAAAATAACCTGTTCCCAATGCAGTAGTATCCATTAAAATCAATAGGGTTTTGCAAGCCATGCATATGATAGATAGTATGAAATGTAATTAGTATTGGAAAATTGCTGTAAAATCTCAGACTCTTTGTACTTAAATGACCAAGATGTTTTCCACTGGGGCTCCTTTTTTAGAGCAAGCTAGTGAATAGATTCTGAAGGATTAAATAATAGGTGTCATGCTGGTTTTTAAGCAAATGAAGCCTGTTGTTTCCCTGCAAAAGAACACAAAAATTTATCCTTACAACAAAACACTACTATTGATGGCACTTTCTGAAATGAGGTGAAAAGCAGGATTTAACAGCCCTTGGGCTGAAATTTTTGTATCCTATATCTGACCTGCTGGGAATAAATTATCTGAGGCTGACATCCCTTAGGCTAAGGGTTTATAATGGAAAACAACCCCAAAAAGCCTTAAATATGAAATAATACCATGTGCCACCGTAATTTAAGTTCTCTGTTCTAAGTAGAGATATTCACAATGTGCCACACAGACACACATACCCTGGATCCAAAAAGATGTTTGGAGAAAGAGATAGAGAATAAATGCACTTTTTCTTTCTTTCTTTTTAACCTTATCTGTGCATTCCTGGGTCACACAAGCATTGTGCTGACTCTGGATGAAAACACCCCTTTGATGGAGGATACATGCTGAAAGGGAGAATTCTGAATTATGTTCTCTAAATTATCTAAGGCTTGGAGAGCAAGTATTGATTTTAAAAATGACTGAGCCAGACCTCGTACTGCAGAGCCCCCTTCCTCCCTCCCTCCTCACCCCCTCCCTGCCTGTGCCCCAAAGCACAACAAGAGATCTCGGGCACTGTGCAGCCGCCACAAGGCTCTGAGCTGGCATTGTTTCAAAAAATCAGAAAGTCATCCATCAACCAGAGTCATTGGAATAAGTACATGGTAGCTAAAGATACATTTTATCTGCTCACAGGCTCCGACTCAATGAGCTACGAGGAGAATTAGAATGATATTGGACCGATTAACTAATGCATTCTGGAAACCATGAACTGTTAAGGTGTTTACTTTGCTGCCTCATATAAAAGAATGAGAAGTTTATCTGCATAGTTAAGCGTTCTGTTTGCTCCAGCCATAAATAACAGAGGAGCTTCTCAGGTTCTGACGTCTTTTATGGAGGCAGATTGAGAATCGGAATTTGTTCTGTAATTGCTTCCCATGCTTTGCAAACAATTTAGGCACAGCATGAACTGCACTGTTGTGGATGAGTGTGTGTGTGTGTGTGTGCGCGCCTGTGGAAGCACATGTTCACCTGGTTGTATGTGCTTCCTTTGGAACCATTACCAGACATTAATTTTATGGGGAAAATGAAGGCTGAGGGTTTAGTGTCCATGGATCAGGAACATCACTTATGTTTTATTTAGTCAGTGGCTTTTTTATATCCTTTTGAGGAGACTTCTTTTGTCTCTGAAAAATTAACAAGGTACCATGAAATTATACTTACACTCATTTTACGTGATTACAATTCCAAAACTACTTGACATGATAAAATTCCAAGTCCTTATCTTCAAACATCAAATAAAATGCAGATGTTTTAATTAGCAAATGCATTCTCAAGACTAGTGTTTCTTTTAAGAGATACCAATATGAGCAATACACCATTTAGAATAGTAGGGCTTCTCAACCTTGGCACTGTTGATTTTGGATCAGCTCATTTGTGGAGTTATCCTGCACATTGTAGGATGTTTAGCAGAATAGCTGGCCTTAAATACCAATAGCATCCCCTCATCAAGTTATGACAACCAAAAGTGCCTCTGGATATTACCAGATACCCCCTGGGGATAAAAATCACTCCCATTTGAAAATAATCGATTTTTAAAACAATCTTATTTTCAAAATATATTTTAGGAAAAATTTTGAGTTTTTTTCAGAATGAAAGTAGCACAAGCACAACATTTCCAGGTTCCTCTGGGTGGTGAGGGGCCCCTGACCATGTTATACAGAAAAACAATTGCCCAGAGAAAGGCCCAGGAACTGTGAGGCTTTTTTCATGCTCTAATTCTCAAAATGGAATTTTCTAAGTTATATATAGTATTGTCATTGAAATTTGGAGTAATAAAAGTTCCATAGTCCATATTTTTTATGGTGATTTTTTTTAAAATTATCCCATTCCTTGACCTGCTGTGGCTTAAAATATTGCACTGGAATTTCTTTCATAGAAACTCTTTATTTTTTCTTTGACTTTTTGAAGGATATGCAATTGAGTGATGGCACTGATTTCATTACCAATTCCCTCTGAAAAAGGGCAATTTTACTAGGTCAAGGTTGAAACACCAAGTCATGGGATAAAAAGAAACCTAATCTACCTCTAAATCACTCTGCAACTTAGGAGTTATTATGTTGGAGACAAGTCTGCACAGAGCCAAAGTCAAGTCTAGGGTTATACAGTGACTTTGGGCAGTAGATTTAGCCAAATAGATAATTCACCATTCCCTCTCTCTTGCCAGCATGGCAGGGAGTTGTTTATATGATATAAGGTAGACAACACTGTAGGATATTATAAATCCCATGCGACTGAAAAGGAAAATTCAACTAGGATGATATTTTATGAACAATTTTCTCTTCTATTTAAGACTCGTGTTTTATTCCCATGCCCCTAAGGTACATACACACAGCAAAGGAATTCTATTGAAAAGAAGTTAGGAAAGAACAGGGTTAAACATAAGGAAATCAGCTAATAGCTGCAGATGTCCCTGGAGCATCTAATGTAACAAAGTGAACAGTGATCGTCAAGGAGCTTTTCCATGCTAGGGATATTTTGGGGAACTAAGTTTTCCTCACAAAACATTTGGAAAATAATAGTGTACATTTTAGTATAAGTCATCTATGTCTGGTAGAATTATAAAGTTAAAATCGAATGTTCCTTTTTTTCTGTACCACCCTAGGCCTTGGACTTCAATTCTTCACTTCTGAAAGCGATGGGAATACAGGCCTCAGCTTATGGCTTGTGGACAATGACAACTCAGATGTAATTGTGGAGAATATGTACATAAGAGGGTGCTTGGTGATGCTCTGAGAAGTCAGAACTATCATCAGATAACCTGGGGTCCAGTCTCTGCCCTGCCAGATACCAATTATGTGGTCTGAAATCAGTCACTAGACTTCTTTAAACCTCAGTTTCCTCATGAGCCAAGTAGGCACATATATCCCTGATTGATACTTTATAGATTAATACAAGACTCAGATGGAAGCATGGATGTTAAAAGCCTTCAATAAAGTGCAGTGTTGTATAAAGCTAGTTAGAATGCATTTGCTAAGAGAATAGATTTTGAATATTCTTACTGGGAAGAAAGAAGGTAAAGGTGAGGTAATAGATAATTTAATCAGCTTGATTTAATCATTCAGAGACATACACAAATATCAAAACATCATATTACACACCATAAAAAATACAACTTTATTCATTTTAAAGTAAATAAATAATAAATAAAGGTATAAACAATAAAAATATATAATAAATTTAAAATTAAAAGTTAGATTTATTATTGCAATTATAGAAAATAGCATTTAGTCTCTGAGACAGCATGATTTTGGTTGTGAGAAATGAAATTCAATTTAAAGTAACTTTGGAAAAAAAAATGTTTTTTTCAAAAGAGAATTCATTGAAAAGGATAATGGAGGAAACTATGATCAATGTAGAAACCAGGAGGATCCTGACAGGAAACAGATGGCACACCCAATAGAAGATAGTTCAAGGAGAGCTATTTCAAAGGGACAAATAATAAAGGTGTAGGCAGGATGTGAAAAACTAAAAGGGACAGGATAGGACCTTGGCCAACAACAGAGTTGTCACAGAAAGATAAGAGGCAAGATCCCGGAGCCTGGAGCCAGGGGAGCAATGCGTATCTAGTTGCCTTCTTTCAAGGACACAAAGAGCCTGAGATGACAAGGAGGAAGCAAGGACAAAATTCCCTGACCCCACTCTCCTCCTCCTGTCCTCAGATCTCTGATCCCCAACCACAAGCTAAAGGCACAGGAAAGTTCTGTGGGGCAAAGAGGAGGGTAGAAAAGGGAGAAGAGTAAACCTGAAAAACAAACAAAGGTGCCAGTAGGGAGAAGATGGCAATCGACTGGAGGAACAATTACACTTGATCTTAGCCAAAAGGCCGAGAAGCGATGGAGGAACAATTAGAACTGGAGACTCAGAGCCAGGTGGAGAAAGTATGCACATAGCCTCCGAGTATCTCTCCCAGGCCAAAGATTATTAGTTATTGATGTGGTTTGAACATGTGTCTGCAACACATTTGATACTCCTCCCTCCAGGATATCAAGCTTAATTCCTCTCCTCTTGAGAGTAGATTGTACTTAGTAACTTGCTTCTAATGTATAAAATAAGAGAATATTTGTAACTTGACAATGGAGAGACCTGGCAGATTCTATCTAAGGAAGTGATCAAGACTGACATTACCAATGAAAAGTCATGCTGCTAGCATACAGCCTCACAGGAGGCAGTGAGAAGGGCGCTTCAACCCTGTGGGGTTCTTCTACCAAAATTGTAACCCCAGTCAAGTTAGAAGGAACACCTCCAGCAAACCCAAAGCATGAGGCACTCTACAAAATACCTGGCCAATAATCTTCAAAAGTATCAGGATTGTGAAAGAAGAGGAAAAATTTTAAAACCTGTCAGAGATTGGGAAGAGTAAGGACAAATGATGACACAATGTAATGTGGTAAGCTAACCTGGATTCCAGGACAGAAAACACTGGATAAGTTGGAAGAATCTGAAACTGAATTAATGTTAATTAATATTTCAATTTCTTAGGTTTGAATAAATGGATAATGGTTATGGAAGATGTTAATATTAGAAGAAGCAGGGTGAAGAGTACTCTTCATACTGATTTTACAACTCTTGGGTAAAGCTAAAAGTCTTCAAAATAAAAGAATTAAAAGGAACATCAAGACATTATCTTTCTTATTTGTGCTCTGCCCCCAAAGTCTGCTGTTGCTGTTCTCTCTCTCTCTTCCACCCCGTAAATTGCCCAGAAGGGATTTACTATGAACCAACCAGTGACTAATCAGATGGAGAAGCCCACTGTACAGAAAGGATATCACTGTGTTATGTAGATGAAGTAGAAGGGACACTTCCCAGGAAGGGGTAACAGGCATTTCAACAGCTGCACACAACTTGAGACTCATGCAAAAAGAACCTTTCTTTACATTCTTTTAGTTCAATCCAGCGTCCCTACTCCTGCAAAACTTACATAGCCCAAATAGCATGAGACCAAGAACTGTTAAAAATTCTTGCTGATGAACTATTGGGGAGAGGTTGAGCCATAATCCCAAATGTTAAAATCCCCCAAAATGAAAATCCTTAAAGTCTAAAATCCTGAAAGATCAAAATCCCCAAAATGGAATTCTGGGAAAGTTTCTTTGAAAAGTTCTTTAAAAGACATTTATGTTCCTTTTTAAAAAGGATTTTCTGAGGAACCAAAACACAATAGAATATAACATAGGTAACTTTATACAATAAAACAGACAACAACAACATACATATATATTTTTTTACAAGTATAAACACTCAGGTATACTAATGGCAGCCACATGGGTTTCATAAAAAATACGTCACAAAATGAAATATATATCATTGTTGGTTATTGTGTTCACCAAGCTTTGTAAGTGCAGTCATCTGAAATACTGAGATGAACAATCCAAGTCTTTTGATGAAATTAACCAAAAAAAAAAAAGTCCACCTGCAAGCTGGAGACCCTAGAATGTTAGTAAAGTGCCTTGGTCTGAGTTCAAAGGCCTCGAAGACAGACATCAAGGGTGTAACGTTCAGTCTGAGGCCAAAATCTGAGGATGTGGAGTGGGTGGTAGGGGCAGGGGATATAAGCCCTGGAGTCCAGAGGCTGAAGAGCCTGGAGTTCTGGTGTCCTTGGTGGTAGAGAGAGGCTCTCAAGAGAGGCCAATTTAGCTTCTGCATTTGTTCTCTCCTGGCCTCATACTAGGCTACATCATCCCCATCTGGTCCACTTAGACTCACACTAATCTCTGGTGTCTCTCGAGACACCAAAATAATGCCTTATCAGGTTTCCTGATATCTGTTCTACTTAATATGACACAACTATATCACATACAACTGAACACATACTAATCCCTTCCCCAGAATTCAGCTTTCTACCTCCCTATGTAGTCTTTTCTTTCAATGGAGATTGTGCTTTTCAATATTTTGACTTTAAGGATTTCTACATTCGGATTTTTTTTTATTAGTTGCTCATGACAATATAATGATCTTGTCATATCATACATTTGATTCAAATGGGGTATGAGTTCTCATTTTTCCATGTGTATAGGTTGCAGGATCACATTGGTTATACGGCCACATATATACATATAGTAATACTAGTGACTATTATATTCTGCTGCCCTTCCTATCCGCCCTCCCCTCCCCTCCCCTCCAGATTTTTAATCAATTGGGATTGGAATTTGGGGGATTTTAGACAATTGACAATTTTGATCTTTTGGGATTTCAAATTTGGGGTTATAGCATTTGGGATTATGTCTTTTAGGATTATGATCAGCACCAGTTAAAGAAACAACTGAGTATATAGACATGAATTTAGAAATAAAATATTCCATTTGTTTTCTTACATTTTGATGGTAAAGTAATTCTTTGCTATAAGGATTCTCTTTCATAGGTTCTGTAAGTAAGAGAATATTGTAATCAAGAGCCAATAAGAGTAGTTAAATTACCTTATCATCTACAAGATAAAATTGAGTTTCATCACTACAATAGGCATCTTCTGAAACTATGTAATAAGGTAATAGAGTTGTTACAGCTACAACTAGCAGAACAGGGGCATTATAGCTATAAGAAATATGAAGTTCTGCTCAAATTGGTGTGAATAAGAAAAAAAAAATACCTTGATAACAGGTCAGGCAGATGAAAGGAATCCAGTTCTTCTTGACAGCAAGTCTATCAACTTCAGTTTCTTCCCTGGGAAACCTGATTCATGGACTTGGGATGGCCACCAGCAGCAGTATGCTTCCTTGGGTCTATCCAAGGGAAAGACAGAAGCCTTTCTCATTCCTGGAACATAAAACTTTTTCTTTACTTTTTTTGAGCTATCTTAGTTTGTATGCCCACCTTCAGACAAATAATAGTTACCAAGTGGAATGTCATTCCTGAGTTGAGTTTATTTTAGGTTCTAAACCAATGACTAGGATGGAGAATAGGAGTGCCATATTTGATCTACAACAATCAGGATCCTCTCGTGGCACTACAGCAAGCTGTTCCTCAAGCTGATACATCTGAATACCGATGGAATGGGAAGGAACAAGAACCCACCTGACCCTCAACTGTCATCTGCCCTTAGAGGCATTCACCCTGTTGGGTCTGTTTAGAGTCAGGTGTAAGTTATACAGATGCAACTGTGTTCACCTCAATCCAGCCACAAGGGCCTGTTTAGATTCACTAGTTCTGTCAGATACGTGGGAAAACATTGTGCTGCTCCCTTAGCCACTACTGGAGAGCACAGTGCCTCTTGAAGTTGTCCCATCTTCCTGGACATTGGGGAGGGCTGTTCCTATTCTGCAATCACCATACCATACTGGCTACCCAGCAAGGTATGCAAACCTCACAGCCTTCTCACACATGCCCAAGAAGGAAGGCACTGTGCAAATGTACTCTTGGATCCATTTGCCTAGCCTCCCCTTCCCCAGCAGAGCCATGTAGAAACAGCAGGATACTAGCCCTTCCCAAGGGTCCCCCAGCAGCCCAACTCCACTCTGGCTCCTATCCCTGCCAGAGAACCTTCATTTCCTCTCATCTGGGACAAATGGGCACTGACTGATCACTTACTGTCCTAAATCTATTATTTATGCCAGGATCTCAGCGTTTGAAACTCAAAAACAAGAATTTGGCTTTTATTCAACTGCATCATCCCTTCCCTGAAGCAATAAGCCCTAGAATGCTCTGTCTGCTGTTTGGGTAAGAGCAGGGTCACAGAATAAAAGGAAGTATTGAGAATAAAAAACAGAAGTTCAATATAGTTTGCCAAGTATTATTCTACTATACCTCTTAAGAATGTTTTGCACTATCCCAACTGCTTTCAAAGCAAAGATTTGAGATAACTTAATAAAAATAGAAAAATGACAAAACAACTAAAAACTAAAAATAGAAACCAAGAAACAAGTTCCATTAACACCCAGAAACAGTTTAATATAATTAAAGCCATCGCCCCCATTTCTTGAGTGCCTGCTGTGTGACAGACTGTGATAAGTGGTTTGTGTCTTAAATTCCCTCACAACCAATTGTCAATTACATTCTTACAACAACACTCAGTATTATTATCCCCATTTTTCCTAAAAACACGGTGAGTTTCAGACAAGTCTAATCACTTAAAGATTCTCCCCACAGAAAAATGAATATGGTATAGGAAATGTATATGTAACATAGGAAGGCAGAGTCATATTAACAGATCAGTGATTTGGTGGTCCTAAAGGTTCCTGTACAACTTCAAGCAAGAAACATATTCCTGTTCAATGGTGAATTCCCTCTGACTCCCACATCTATCTGTTATCCTGGTGTCCCGTTGTTTCCCAACAATTCATTGACAAGAATAAGTTTTTCCTCCATCAAGTAGTGATAACAATGACAACTTACATTTACCTAAACAGGCAGAAGCAAACAGTCAACAGAGTTAAGACATTTGTTTTGGATGGAGGTCTGGCTGATCAATGAGAAAGACAAAGTATTTCACCTAAGTATCAAATCCAAGCTCTCCATCTATAAGACTCTCTCACTATGCCTGGCATAGCCAGACTCATGAGTGTTTGACCCACATTCTCACCCACTTGCCAAAGGTCAGAGATGTCCCTTCCAGAGAGGGTGGATCTCACTTCCTGCATTGTGGCACCAGGCAGGTAATCAGAGAACCCGATCTCTCATAAGCCTGTGTGGCTGTCTTTCCCAGAAAAGTCATACTGCTATATTTAAGTTCATTATAAGTTCCATGTTAGGAAATAAAGCCAAATTCCAGTGAATGAGTTATGAATTACTTGGTGAATTTGGGCCATGAAGGCAGCCAAAAGCAAATAATTCTTGCCTATTAAGTGGATTTATCACATCTTCAATTGTGATGAAATCCATTTTCCCCATTTTATTGTCATAAAGATACAAAGGGGACATTTTGGATAAAGAAATCATTATCCAGTGAGGAAATAACAACTGTTTCTCTTGTAAAGTTGAGCTTTTATATCCATTAAGCAATTCAAAGAAAGAATCAGTAACTGGAGGCTGCTAACTTCTTGCCCCTTCACTTAGAGCAAAATAGTACTGGTCATATAAGGAAGTAGCTAAATAGATGACATTATTGGAAGGACAATGAGAAAGCCCCACAGATCCAGAAAACATTTGTCAAGCACTTGTCATGGTGCCTGAAATTCTATTCTTAGCAAAGCACTTCTTTGAGTTGTATTTTCAAATTTTTCTGATACTCAAAACTCCACCAAATTAAAAATGTCAGTTATGCAGGGGTCTGGAGCTAACACTGTAACCCATCTGCAATTGCAGTTTGCCTAAAGAACTGGAATATGGAAAGGAGAAAGGACATGGCAAAAGAACACTGAATAAGCCTGAAGAAAGTAATAGGGAATAACCAATATAAACAATATATAGTTCATTTAGATCACCTTTCACAGAACTCAATAGTTGCCCCATATATAATATGCTTTCCTCAGTGACAGGATTGTGAGTTCAAATACTCTGGGTTAAACAAAAATGCAGCAAGTTTGATCCTCTAGGAATTACTAATGCTGATATGCAATGTGAATCTTGGGGTGACAGGAAGGAAAGAATATATAGGGAACACAGATCATTATATCTGTCGCATCTTCTAAGACTAATTGCTGTAGAAATCCTCCTCTACAGAGATGAAGTGAAAAACTAGCTCTTGGTTGTAAAAGCTAGAATGTGGCTTTCCTGACACTACTTCCCTGATATCCCATTTTTGTTCTATCCTACTTTGCTCCTGTCCCATTATTTCACTTTGGGCAAATCCAGGATATGAAAAGAAGAGTGCAGCAACATAGAGACTTGTATTCCATACCCACCCCCAAAAAATGCAACAAAAACCATACCTGAATAAACATGAATGAACTCACTGGACTCCAGCAATTGCTACTTACTCTCTCAGGGCCCTGATGATGAAGTAGCTGCATCATCTAGAGAAGCAGGGGAGTTTCCTTCCTCTATTTTTCCACCTCATTCATTCACAGAGGTCCACTGGTAGATAAGAGCAATACCTGGGGAAGACACAGGAAGGGGCTGAACCTGTATTGGAACACTTAAGGCTCTTCTCCCTAAGGCACAACCATGATCCCCTAAATTCATCTAAGAAGACTTGGTTAAGGCCTAGATTCTTTTGCCCTTCACAGGAGGACATTATCATTCAAGTTAACTGACATCCTGAGATGATAAAAATGAGCTAAAATGGACAAGTGATAAGAATCTGAGAAGCGACCCATGCATGAACTTTTATCAGAGGAAACAAAACTAAGGGAAGCAAAATGAGAGATTAAAATATGCATTATGAAAAATCTCAGGGAGTTTATAAAAACTATCAGAAACATGAAGCCAAAAAACAGAATATAATCAATTTGAATTTTTAGTATAAACAAGTACTTGCTAAGATAGAAAGCAGAAATCAGAATATGGTTTGGCAGCATAACTCAAACCAGCAAAATAAAATTCAACTGATCCACTGGATGGGTATGCAATGGGTATGCGTAGGGAGGTTAAACAAAATAAAAACAAAATGAAATGAAGGAAAGCATAGCAAATAGAAAACATGAAACCACTTGGCCAAAATAAAAACCAGTGGTTACCATAAATGTAAATGAGTTGCACTCACTAGTCAAAAATCTCTTAGATTGAATTTTTAAGATATTGTCCACAAACAGCATTTTAAAACATAAATGGCAAAGAAAATAGAAAATAAAGTTTAAAAAAGATAAGAAAATATAAATCAAAAGAAAGTCAAAATGGATAATGAAAAAGCACCATAAGAAACAGCATCATTTTATAATAAAGAAATAATAAAATGAAAATATATATCATGAGTAAAAATGTGCTTGTCTCAATCAGTCGGGCCTATACAGTCCTGGAGGAAGGCAGCCCTAGATATAGCTGATTGCAACGTCATCAACCTGGTGCATAAATGATCATCTTTTTGCTGGGTCCTCCCATGGTGGAATGGGCAAGGGACCTCTTCTGTAGAGGCACTAATCCTGTCCAGAAGTGATTTGCCCTCATAACATAGGCACATCCTAAAAGAACCACCTCCAAATACCATAACCTTGGGGGTTAGGATTTCAACATATGATTGTGGTGGGGGAGGTACCAGATACTCAGCCTAGAGCAATACTCATTAACATAGCATCAAAATAACAACTGTTAGAATTATCAGAAGAAATGTAAAATCAGCTCCTCTCAAGAACTGATAAATCCAAATTAACAAATTAATAAATTTGACCTAAATATATGAACTTTATAGCCAAGAAGCATAGAAATAATTCTTATGAAAAGCATATATAAGATACCACAAAAATTAATCATATAGTAAATCACAAAGAAAACTTCAATAAATTTAAAGACTGGCATCATATACAATGTGTTCTTTGTCTACAGTGTAATAAAACATGTATAACAAAATCATAACCTAAAATATTTAAGTCTAAAAATCTAAATACTTTTGTTTTAAATACTCCACAGGATAAAGAGGAAGTTATAAGAGAAATTATGAGTTACACAAAAGCATTAATACCCAAATATATTGCTTTGCAGTTAAAACAATGGTAAGAGAAGAGTTACAGTCTTGGTTATATTTTTGTAGAAGAAATGAAAATAAATTAAAATCACTTAAAATCTAGAAAAGTAGCAGCAAAATGAACTCAGAAAAAAGTAATAGGAAAGATAAAACAAAAATCAATTAAATAAAAAAACCAGAAATTAGTAAAGGTGATTAATAAATCATTAAAATGGTTTATTAGAGAAGATGGAAAGACAAACTGCTAGAAAACAAAAGAAAGAGAACAATAAAATTCAGAGAGAAAAAAAGAAATAGAAGAATGTTATTAACAAATGCATATACTAGAAAGTTTGAAAACCTGGATATAAGGGAGATAATTTCATAAAATTATAAAATACCAACATTAGAATAGAAAAATATGAACACTTGGAAATGCCAATAAAGAACATAAGATCAGTCATTAGAATCTGCCATTTACCCCCTTCTCTCCCCACTAAAAACGCCTGATAGATGATTCTTAAAGTATATTGTAGCAAAGTAAATCATCTTTATTTTACACAATTTTGATGGCAAATAAAAAAGGAATTTTCCCAATTCATTTTATGAATCTAATAATTCCTTTATTCCATAACAAAGAAAGAGTTGTAAAGTGGGGCGGGGGTGGGAGGAATATGCATCAGTTTCACTTACAGAAATAGACATCAAAACTTGAATAAAATTTAGTTAAATAAAACTAAAAATATATTACTTCTAACATATCATAATTAAATATAATTTATTCCTTCTGAATTCAATATCAGTTTATTACATTAATGAGCCAAAAGAAAAAAATCATGTGAACATTTTGTAGAAGCAGAAAAACTATTTATGATTTAAAACAAAAACTAAACTAGGGGAGAGGAAATCATCCCCTTAATCTGACAAAGGCCATTTGAAACCCCACAGCAATAGCAATAATAAGCCATAAAAAACTGAGAAATATTAAATGCTTTTTGAAGTCCAGAAAGAGGACATTAGGTAATAATTACAGCCCAATCTAGTATTGTTGGTTCCCAGGCAATCTAGTAAAAGAGAAAAAAGTAAGTGATGCAAGTCTTAAAAGGAAATAGGCAATATTTGTGTCATTTGTAGATATGATTATTTACATTTAAAAGAATAAACTATCTATTGGAATTAATAAGACAGTTGATCCAAGTTTCTGTATGTAAGATTAATATATAAAAATCAAAAGCTTCCCTCTACTTCATCAATAAATACTTAGAAAATAGAAAAAAAATGAGCTACCAAAGCAATCAATGCAGTAATGAATATAGAAATTAACCTACTCAAGAATTTACAATCTTTATGTTAAAAGAAAATCTGAAAAGGGGGAAATATTACTCTATCAATGAATGAGATAGTGACACATTATAAAAGTATGAATTTATCTACATTCATTTACAAATTTAATATAATCCCATTCATAATTCAGAAAGGGGGTGGGGTAGGGAAAAAATGAAAAAATGTACATGAAATTGACATGGAAAAACAGGTCTTCAACTAGCTAATAAATGTCTGGGGAAAAAACAGAGAGGCAAGAGATAGAACACTATCCTTCAGGTATTAGAGCAACTAGATGCTATTAGTATTTTGTTAGTGTTGTTGCAAAAAGATAAATAAAATTGTCTTAAAATGATGGAGAGATCAGAAATTGAACTTTATCTATATGGAAACTTGCTGTATGTTAGAAATGGCATAAAATCAGTAGGGAACAGATGAACTATTTAGTAAATAGAATTGGAATAACTGGCTCACCTTATAGAAAAATACAAAAGTTGGTTTCCTACTTTAGCATTCACACAAAAATAAACTCCTAATGGAGTAGGTACCTAAAGGATGAATGCAAAATGATGTTAGTATAAGGAAATGTCAAGAATATTAAAAAACAAAACAAAACAAAAGAACAACCATGAACAGAAGAATTGCTACAGAAGAATCGGCCTACAGTGAAGTTGAGATTATATTTCACACCATAGACATATCTAACAGATGAGTGATTGAAGTATCTTAAATGTTCATAACCAATGCAGATGTAATATCTGGAGTAAACAACAAACAAAAACAAGTAAGACTTGCCCCCCAAATAGATAAGGAATGCTATAGAAAAAACAGTAATATATATGTTTGCTTTATGAAAAGATGCTGTGTCTCACAAATAATCAGAGAAATATAAATCAAAACAAATATATTACTTATGGCCATTAGACTGAAAAAATTAGAAGATAGGGAATAAAAAACCTCATACACTTCTGCTGGGAATATTAACTGGTGCCAGCACAATTGGGAGAAAAGCATTCATTTATTTTTAAAAAAGTTTCTGTAAAAGTTTTGTCAAATAACCATTAGAAGAACAGCCTAGAAGCAGTACTAAACAGTATAAAGGCAATACTAAACATGGCAGAAGAGAAGTCCATCTGCACTCTCCAATATAGGAGCCAATAGCCACCAGGGACTATGGAGCAATTAACATGTGACTAGTGTAGACTGAGGCATTCTGTAAGCAAAAAAGGACATGGAATACCCAGTTCAGAAAAATTAATGTGGAAGTATCTCAATACTATTGTTTTAGGTCAATTACTTATTGTCATAATATTTTAGGTATATTGGGTTAAATAAAGTATATTAGTAAAATTACTCTCACTTTATTCTTTTTACTTTCTTTTTATTGGACTTTTTTATTGTACATTTTAGATATAAATGGCAATAGAGTATACTTTGACATGTTATATACATATACAGTATAACTTATTCTAATTAGAATTGCATTCTGTGGCTACTGGGAAATTTAAAATTATATCTGTGGCTTTAAATCTTTCCCTCGGTCTGTATGCTCTCAAAGATACTCATCTCAGGGCTGTGCCACCTGGTTGCCCATCACTAAAGAATGGAGAAGGAAAGGGGAAAATATACATAGGATGTATTTATCTGCAAAAGAAATATACAAGGTTTGCAAAAAGAAAAAAAAAACATAGATCTCCAAAACAAAAATGGAAAAATAAACAGGAATTATAACAAAATGTATAGCTTAACATTGAATTAATTTTAAAACTCAGACATAAAACAACACTACATACACAGCAAATATATGTTACAGGTACATATAATGAAACAAATGCTTGTTGGCAAACACTAAAAATTGAAATGTGGTTGTCTACCCAACAATGTGGGATTTGGATTACAAATAATTGATAAAGAAAATATATAATACAAAATAAAATAAAAAATAAAGAGCATTGTGTGGGCCAATGCTGATAGCCTGCCATGAACTCTATTCTATGTACTTATCAACCCTTGTTTAGTCACTTGAGTTGTAAAAAGAAAATTTAAACATATAAATCTGTTTAAAATGGATCAATTAACTGAAATCAATTAAATTTGCCAATGCTGTATAAAATTACATATGCTGCTATGTGTCCAGAATAAATTTTATATATATATATATACACACACACACATATGTATGAATATATATATATATATATATATTTTTTTTTTTTTTTTTTTTTTTTCCAGACTGCTTCATCTTATCTGAGCCACACACACAAACCAAAAGATGCCAGTCCTCATGAAATGTACAGGACAATGTGAGACAGAATTTAGTTGACAACTGTGTGAAACAGGCAAAAGGTAGTGTGCAGAAAAAAAAAAACAGAGAAATGGGAAACAGCAAGACTTGGAAAGGTGGCAGCATCTGAAGGTGACTTCAGGGGAGAAGCAGTGCTTTGACTGAGGGAGAGAGAAAGGAATTCTCAGCAGATGATTTGTCTGCAAAGCTGAGGGAAGGGTTGCTGTCACTGGAATGGAAAAGTACTGTCCTCCACTTGAGAACACAAGATCAGCATCAGGATGAGTGACGCGCTAGTCCAGTCCAAAATACAATTGTTCCAGCACCTTTTCTAACCACTAGATCCTTCAGCCTACCACAAAGCATGAACTGTTTCCATTCGCAAATGTACCGAAAAGGTGATCAGAATGAGATAATACAATTTCCAAGAGTACTTTGCTTACTACCAGGGCAGAGTGGGTGCAAGGAAGAATGACTTGCTAAATGTTTAGGCTATTCAGTAATTGGCATTTTGAGAGATGGTACAGATCTTTTCTAAAGCAGGGAAGGGGAGCAAGGGGGATTGTACAATACTCAGTAAGACATTCAAGGCCATCCAGCTCAATGCCCTTGATTTACCCCTTAAAAACATCTCTTTTGTGCCCATCCAAGTATCATATCTTCTCCATGCATTTTCAGATTTGGGACTTTCCTAGCCCAGGCCTTCAGTAGCAGTCTTCTTGCATGTGAAAAATCTTCAGCTCCATCACCACCTGACTCAACTCATTACACCACATGTAATTTCTGTTCCTTGCATTATGTTATATGAAGCCCGGGCAGAAGGAAATGCTCCCTTCTCAGCACCCTCAAAACACTATTCTGGCAGTCTGTGATTATACTGGTCTATATGAATCCTATGAAGTTAAGTCCAAGATTGTCTGACTAGACATATGGTTGTTATTATTAGTAGTAAAATAAATTAACACACACATTGAGTCCCATTGGCCAAAATGAATCTAATACAAATGACTCTTTGCACTTTTCTATAGATTGACAAACCCACATTCTCTCAAGTATTTTCATATTTGCAAATTGATCCCCAACATTTGTTCATTTATACAAGTATTTTACATACATCTCATCAGAAAACACACAATTTTTGCCCTGTTTTTAACTATTTGCAAGTCAAACACATTTTCCTTATTCAATATAATTTCATAATTATCTTAATGCCTCTATAGTTCTTCATTGAGTGGACATGTCATCACTTTTTAAAATCCCTAATTCTGATCAATGGTTCAGAAAAATAACATTCTTTTATTTCATTTCTCTTCCCACATGCAGACCCTCAAAAAAAATTTCACATTAACCCTAGTAGACTAAAATAAGTAAGTTCTCAATAATCATACTACTCTTCCACTCACATTTATTGCTCCATGCCATAATTACTATAACCAGAAATCAGGATAATCTATTCTTTGCCATTTTGATAAATTGTCCCCTATCCAATTTACCAAGATAGCTAGATAAATAAATAATAAAGGCTCTTCACAGAAACTCAAATAATTCACATAGAAATCTGGAATAGTTCCAAACATCTTCACACCACACAGATGTGTGAATTCTGTTCCTTCCGTAAGTTATGGACACATCTGTATTTTCAGCCAGGATAACCTTGGAAAACATACTACCTGTCCTTATCTCCCTCCAGGGCTTTCCATAGACAAATGCAGCTTATTTGAAAAAAAATTTGACTTCTTAATTCTCCATGTGGAGAAGATGGACCATTAGCCCCTTTACACTGGCTAAATTACCAATTACCAGCAGGTAAACAGCCCTTCACTACAACAGGGCTCCAAGCTTATTATGAGTGTCATTTGCAAAGGTGGAGCCCTTCAGAGAGAAATCTCTGTTTTATTAGCATAAAGAGGTCTAAAGAGCACTGGCCGGGGCCAGGAGGCCCTCAGCAGTCCCCAGGGGATCACTGTTGATTTATGAGCTCCCACACATTCACCTACGACATCACAATTCATTCTTGTGTAAAATACTCTATTATTCCTCCACCCAAGAGTAAGGTCAGAAAATATCAAATGGAATATGATTTCTTAAGCAAGATAGGGAGAATAACTGGTTTTATAAAAAGCCTCAAAGCCAAAACCAATTAAGCTGAAAAACTAATCTGGAGAGAAGTAACCAAAGGAACAAAAGCGAGCAGGAAGGCCAGACAGTGTTTTTAAAGGGTCGGTCCCCAAGTCCCTGGAGGCCAGGCTGCCAGGACAGAGCTTTCTAGCCGCTTGGTGAAGAGGAGAGAGCTTGAGTTCTGGGAGTTCCATGTTCCTCCATTTTGAAGCCATGTGACCTCTGTTGGGAAAAGTATAAAAGGCAGCCATACGCCAGAGAAAAACCCCAACATGGCGCCTAAGGACTTCTTCTTCCTACCTTCTTCTTTTCTGCAGTGGCGCAAAAAGTTCCCGCCCGTGTGAACTCTCCCGCCAGCGCCAATTTCAAATCTCGCTGGCGGGGAACCTTAGCCCCAATGAGAACTAATTCCTGGGCTCCGGAGCTGATATCTGAAAGAACTTGCCAATAAACGGGTTGCCTGCCATTTATCTAAGCCCTACCATCTCCCCCTTAGTTTTATATAAGCACACAGCTTTTTGCAATAAAATTGGAATTCTCCAGGCGAAGTGTCTTTGCGTGGGGAATTCTTTCAACCTCCCCGCAAGACATATAACCATATCAAACTTCATCTAAAATCTCTGTATGGCTTCATGTGGTTGTGGGGTGAAGTAGAACACCTACCTCCTGGCAGGGAGCAGGCTTCTAAACTTCCAGCTCAATGCCCCACCTCTCCCTACTCATGACACGTGTTCCCTCCATGCCAGTTATTCTCAACCAGATCACAGGCCAATACTGATCTTCTGGTCTGGGAGATGTTGTCCTTATAGTGTCCAAATACCTAAATACTTCCATCATTCCAGGAAGACTTTACACCCTAACTTTGTGCCCCCAATTTTTTTTTTCTGAGAACAATCAGTTCTCTGTACTACCTTTATATTTTGATATAAACAAAGATTTTTAAATCAACTCGGGATTACCATATGTATGTATATATTTAACTTTTCATTTTTTCTTTTTTTGGAATAGTAAAAATTACCTGAACTGTTTTGTGGAGAGCTAAGCGTTTTCTCTTTTTTGAAAAAGAATTATTGTTCAAGTGCTTCAAAACTGTTTCCAATTAGGCTTTCCTTTCCTTTCAAGTTCCCATTTCACAATGAAAGCACCTTTGGTTTAGCTGTGGCCCAGAAGCCCACTCTTGTGAGTGGCAAGGCATTAGAGGTGAACTGGAGCAAGTGAATATCTGCACTTGCCCCATGCCATGCAATCTCCCTGCGCAAAAGAGGGGAATAACTAATATTTGCAAGGGAAGAAGTAAAACTGTTACTTCTTAATAAAAATGACCTAATATACCTTCTCTCTACTTCAGAATAATGTGTGTGGATCCCTATCCTCTCACCACCAACTCTTTATCAGAGAAGCAGCTATCCCTTTCTAGACTGGAATGAAATACCACCCCATGTCTCCTGACCCCATTCCTTCTCAGCTCCTATACAATTATTTTTCTAGAAAATTTTACAGGTATTTGTCCACAAGGGAGGGGGGAATCGCTTCCAAATGTGACATTCTGCAATTCTATGGTTTGTACCTTCAATTATCCTCTCTCCAGCTAGTATGTTAAATCTCTTCTACTTTGCTGACTCCTTTCCTCTCTGATGCCACCAAATCTGTACCTGTAAATGTATAAAACTACTGTGTCAGTAAGAGGTACCCAGGGCTTGAGGTCTCCAGAATACCTCCTTAAATCAAAACTTTCTTGCTTTAATCATCAGAGACTTTCTTAGGCAAAAAAGGCCCAGATGCCTTGGGTACTCAGAGAATGCCAGAATGGTCCCACCCAACCCTACTCCAAACCCTCCTTGAAGTGGCAGGAAATACACTGTTTGTTCTTCTTCACACTGGCAAGGACCCACTGCCCTCAACTCCACCGCATTGCCACCTTTTCTCCATGGTCCTCTGTGGGGAAGAGGAGTGGGCCATTACATTGGCCTATTGTTTTCTCAGACCTTTCAAATCTCAGTCTCCTCTCCTCTCCTCCCCTCCCCTCCCCTCCTTTCTCCTCTCCTCTCCTCTCCTGTCCTCTTCTCTTCTCTCTCTCTCTCTCCCCCCCCCCAAAAAAAATCTCTCATTTATTTATTTTTATTTACCAGTTCTATTCAGTTATACATGACAATAGAAAGCTCTTCAATTCATTGTACACAGATAGAGCAGAATTTTGCACTTCTCTGGTTGTGCATGAAGTAGAGTCACACCATTCGTGCAATCATATATGTACCTAGGATAATGTGTTCATCTCATTTCACTGTCTTTCCTACCCCTTTGCTTCCTCCCCCTCTCCCCTTTGCGTCATCCAAAGTTCTTCCACTCATCCCATGTGCCCCACCCCTAATATGGATTAGCATCTACTTATCAGAGAAAACATTCTGCCCCTGGGTTTTTGAGAATGGCTTATTTCACTTAGAATGATATTCTCCACCTCTAACCATTTACTTGCAAATGCCATAATTTTATTCTCTTTTAATGCTGAGTAATATTCCATTGTATAAAACCTCTCATTTAGACTCCTTAAAACCTCTCATTTAGACAGAAGAATCTGCTTCGAGCTTTATCCCATCCATTTGCCAAACCACAGATACTCAATCAATATGGCCTTAGAACAGGAATATTTTTCTTAACAAAACCACCGATATCACAAAACTTTAGCTCCTGTTTGGTTTTCCCTTTACAATGTTCACCTGCCCCAAATTTAACTCTCTCTTTACCTGTTGTCTCTTGGTTTTCCCCACTCCAGATGCCCTACATAATCCTCTTGACCTCTCTTTCTTCATGCTCCTAACACCCAAGATCAGTCAAGATCAGAAGTCCTGGTCTCACTTGTTTTTCAATTGGTCAATAATTACTGAGCACCTACTCTGATTCAGGACCTCTTTTGGGTGTAAGGAATGCAGAAATAAATAAAACAAAGCAGATCACTTCTATCATATTGTATACCAGTCTCATGAGCAGGATGGAAGGAGTGGATGGCTATCACATAATTGGTCCTTCTTCAGGCAGAGTTGGCTAAGTGAAGGATCAGGCATTCTCTACCTTAATTTAGACATGACTTCCCTGGTCTAACAACCATCCTGCATGCTCTCTACCAGCCTCTTACCATCCAGTCTCTTTAAGCCCCTCTAAATTAGTTTCTATCTCTATTGAATCCATCATTTTTAGTCACCAAATAGCTATGACCACATTCGTCAATTTCTGTAGTTTATCTACTCAACTGCATGTGACCTCTGTATTTCTATTAGTCATGCAAATGAAAAAGAGAGTAATCTTTTTCTTATTCTTTATCTTTCTGTCCTATGATTATGAGCCCTGAAGCCTGCCAATCATTCTTTGTAATCTTTCTCACACCTATGCCTTTTTTTCCCCATTCCCTTTGTCATCCTTTTGTGACTCGATTGTTACAGTACTACGTTAATCAACATCATTAACTCCAGGATTATTTCTTTCTAAATCATCATCTATACTTCCTAAAACATGGTTTTGATCATAGCATACCCTAGTCTAGATCCATCAATGGTACTCTATTGCTTACAGTAAGGATCTTTAATGTGTGACTTATTTTAAGTATATAAAAAAAGGTTTTCAGAAACAATAAAAAAAATAAAATTTTGAGAAGAGGAGCAGTCGCCTGCTGAGAGGCTGAGCCGCCCCCTCCCCCTGCGCCGGCATAGTAGAGAGAACTGGGACCAAACACAGAGCAGGCCCAGCAGCCTGCTGAGGGGCAGAGCCGCCCCCCACCCCCCTCGCCTGCCAGGTAGGGGAAGGGTGACCACCGACAGAAAAGGCCCAGTGGCCCAGGGCGGGACAGAGCTTCCAATCACTCCTGCAAGGTAGGCGGGCCTGCGACCCACCGGCAGAAGAGGAGCAGCCGCCTGCTGAGAGGCTGAGCCGCCCCCTCCCCCTGCGCCAGCATAGTAGAGGGAACTGGGACCAAAGACAGAGCAGGCCCAGCGGCCTGCTGAGGGGCAGAGCCGCCCCCCACCCCCCTCGCCTGCCAGGTAGGGGAAGGGTGACCACCGACAGAAAAGGCCCAGTGGCCCAGGGCGGGACAGAGCTTCCAATCACTCCTGCAAGGTAGGCGGGCCTGCGACCCACCGGCAGAAGAGGAGCAGTCGCCTGCTGAGAGGCTGAGCCGCCCCCTCCCCCTGCGCCGGCATAGTAGAGAGAACTGGGACCAAACACAGAGCAGGCCCAGCAGCCTGCTGAGGGGCAGAGCCGCCCCCCACCCCCCTCGCCTGCCAGGTAGGGGAAGGGTGACCACCGACAGAAAAGGCCCAGTGGCCCAGGGCGGGACAGAGCTTCCAATCACTCCTGCAAGGTAGGCGGGCCTGCGACCCACCGGCAGAAGAGGAGCAGCCGCCTGCTGAGAGGCTGAGCCGCCCCCTCCCCCTGCGCCGGCATAGTAGAGGGAACTGGGACCAAAGACAGAGCAGGCCCAGCGGCCTGCTGAGGGGCAGAGCCGCCCCCTCCCCCTGCGCCGGCATAGTAGAGAGAACTGGGACCAAACACAGAGCAGGCCCAGCAGCCTGCTGAGGGGCAGAGCCGCCCCCCACCCCCCTCGCCTGCCAGGTAGGGGAAGGGTGACCACCGACAGAAAAGGCCCAGTGGCCCAGGGCGGGACAGAGCTTCCAATCACTCCTGCAAGGTAGGCGGGCCTGCGACCCACCGGCAGAAGAGGAGCAGCCGCCTGCTGAGAGGCTGAGCCGCCCCCTCCCCCTGCGCCGGCATAGTAGAGGGAACTGGGACCAAAGACAGAGCAGGCCCAGCGGCCTGCTGAGGGGCAGAGCCGCCCCATCCCCCTGCGCCGGCATAGTAGAGAGAACTGGGACCAAACACAGAGCAGGCCCAGCAGCCTGCTGAGGGGCAGAGCCGCCCCCCACCCCCCTCGCCTGCCAGGTAGGGGAAGGGTGACCACCGACAGAAAAGGCCCAGTGGCCCAGGGCGGGACAGAGCTTCCAATCACTCCTGCAAGGTAGGCGGGCCTGCGACCCACCGGCAGAAGAGGAGCAGCCGCCTGCTGAGAGGCTGAGCCGCCCCCTCCCCCTGCGCCAGCATAGTAGAGGGAACTGGGACCAAAGACAGAGCGGGCCCAGCGGCCTGCTGAGGGGCAGAGCCGCCCCCCACCCCCCTCGCCTGCCAGGTAGGGGAAGGGTGACCACCGACAGAAAAGGCCCAGTGGCCCGCGGCGGGACAGAGCTTCCAATCACTCCTGCAAGGTAGGCGGGCCTGCGACCCACCGGCAGAAGAGGAGCAGCGGCCTGCTGAGAGGCAGAGCCGCCCCCTCCCCCCAGCGCCTGCAAGGTAATCGGAACTGAGACCACCATCAGAACAGGTCAGACCTGCAACCGAGAGACAGAACAGGCCCAGTGGCCTGAGGAAGGGTAGAGCCGCCCCCCCCCCCACGCCTGCAAAGTAGGTGGACCTGCGACCCACTGGCAGTACAGCCCCAGAGGCCTGCAGAGGGGCAGTGCCGCTGCCTGCGCCTGCAAAGTAGGCAGAACGGCGACCACCGACAGAACAAGCCTAGCGGCCCGCAGAGGGACAGAGCCGCCGCCCGCGCCTGCAAGGACGGCGGACCTGCTACCGACTGGCAGAGCAGGCCCAGCGGCCTGCCGGCGTGGTAGGCACATTGCCCCAATTGGCGGAGGGGCAGAGCCGCCGCCCGTGCCTGCGAGGGAGACTTTGCAACTATACAAGACCAATATAAATATATAGGGGGAAAATTCAATAGCACAACAGTTTCACCAAGAAGAAAGGAACGCGAACAGTATGAAGAGACAAGGAAAGAAAGGACCACAAGCATTGCAGGTCAACTCAACTTTAGAAGAGGTAATAGCTGCAGCTGATGGAATGTCAGATAAAGAATTCAGGATATACATGCTTCAGATGATCTGGAGTCTCAAGGAAGACATCAGACAGCAAAATCAGACAATGAAAGATCACTTCAACAATGAATTACATAAACAAATCCAAGAAGCAAAAGATCAACTATACAGGGAAATAGAGGTTATAAAAAACAAACAAACAGAAATCCTAGAAATGCAGGAAGCAATAAGCCAACTTAAAAACTCAATTGAGAATACTACCAGCAGAGTAGAACACTTAGAAGACAGAACATCAGACAATGAAGATAAAGTATTTCAACTTGAAAAGAACATAGACAGCTCAGCAAGACTGTTAAGAAACCATGAGCAGAACATCCAAGAAATATGGGATAACATCAAGAGACCAAATTTAAGAGTCATTGGGATACAGGAAGGAACAGAGTTTCAAACCAAAGGAATGAGCAATCTATTCAATGAAATAATTCGAGAAAACTTCCCAGACTTGAAGAATGAGACAGAACCCCAAATCCTAGAAGCCTACAGGACGCCGAATGTGCAAAATCATAAGAGACCCACACCTAGACACATTATAATGAAGATGCCCAACATACAGAACAAGGAGAGAATTTTAAAAGCTACAAGAGAAAGGAAGCAGATCACATTTAGGGGTAAGCCAATCAGGATAACAGCTGATCTTTCAACACAGACTCTGAAAGCTAGAAGATCCTGGAATAACATATTTCAAACACTGAAAGAAAATGGGTTCCAACCAAGAATTGTGTTTCCAGCGAAATTAAGCTTCAGGATGGAAGATGAAATTAAAACCTTCCACGATAAACAAAAGTTAAAAGAATTTGCAGCTAGAAAACCATCTCTTCAAAACATCCTTGGCAAAACATTACAGGAAGAGGAAATGGAAAATAACAATGAAAACCAACAGTGGGAGGTAGGACACTAAAGGGGGGAAAATAATCAAAGTGGAAAACAAACCATGTTTAGTAACATAAATAAACAAATATGGCTGGAAGAACAACCCATATCTCAATAATAACCCTAAATGTTAATGGCTTAAACTCACCAATCAAGAGACACAGGCTAGTAGAATGGATCACAAAACAAGACCCAACAATATGCTGCCTACAGGAGACGCATTTGATAGGAAAAGACATACATAGGCTGAAGGTGAAAGGTTGGGAAAAATCATATCACTCATATGGACTTCGGAAACAAGCAGGAGTATCCATACTCATATCAAATAAAATAGATTTTAAGCCAAAGTTAATCAAAAGGGATAAAGAGGGACACTACATACTGCTCAAGGGAACCATAAACCAACAAGACATAACAATCATAAATATATATGCCCCAAACAATGGTGCAGCTATGTTCATCAAACAAACTCTTCTCAAGTTCAAGAGTCTAATAGACCACCATACAATAATCATGGGAGACTTCAACACACCTCTCTCACCACTGGACAGATCTTCCAAACAAAAGTTGAATAAGGAAACTATAGAACTCAATAACACAATTAATAACCTAGACTTAATTGACATATATAGAATATACCACCCAACATCAAACAGTTACACTTTTTTCTCAGCAGCACATGGATCCTTCTCAAAAATAGATCATATATTATGTCACAGGGAAACTCTTAGACAATACAAAGGAGTAGAGATAATACCATGCATCCTATCTGATCATAATGGAATGGAACTGAAAATCAACGATAAAAGAAGGAAGGAAAAAGAATATATCACTTGGAGAATGAACAATAGGTTACTGAATGATCAATGGGTTATAGAAGACATCAAGGAGGAAATTAAAAAATTCTTAGAGATTAATGAAAACACAGACACAACATATCGGAATCTATGGGACACATTGAAAGCAGTTCTAAGAGGAAAATTCATTGCTTGGAGTTCATTCCTTAAAAAAAGAAAAAACCAACAAATAAATGATCTCATACTTCATCTCAAAATCCTAGAAAAAGAAGAGCAAAACAACAGCAAAAGAAGTAGAAGGCAAGAAATAATTAAAATCAGAGCTGAAATCAATGAAATCGAAACAAAAGAAACAATTGAAAAAATTGACAAAACTAAAAGTTGGTTCTTTGAAAAAATAAACAAAATCGACAGACCCTTAGCCATGCTAGCGAAGAGAAGAAGAGAGAGAACTCAAATCACTAACATACGGGATGAAAGAGGCAATATCACAACAGACACTTCAGAAATACAGAAGATAATCAAAAATTATTTTGAGTCCTTATACTCCAATAAATTAGAAGATAGTGAAGGCATAGATAAATTTCTTAAGTCATATGATCTGCCCAGATTGAGTCAGGAGGATATAGACAACCTAAACAGACCAATATCAATTGAGGAAATAGAAGAAACCATCAAAAGACTACCAACTAAGAAAAGCCCAGGACCGGATGGGTATACAGCAGAGTTTTACAAAACCTTTAAAGAGGAACTAATACCAATACTTTTCAAGCTACTTCGGGAAATAGAAAAAGAGGGAGAACTTCCAAATTCATTCTACGAGGCCAACATCACCCTGATACCTAAACCAGACAAAGACACTTCAAAGAAAGAAAACTACAGACCAATATCTCTAATGAACCTAGATGCAAAAATCCTCAATAAAATTCTGGCCACTCGGATACAAAGGCACATCAAAAAAATTGTGCACCATGATCAAGTAGGATTCATCCCTGGGATGCAAGGCTGGTTCAATATAAGGAAATCAATAAATGTTATTCACCACATCAATAGACTTAAAAATAAGAACCATATGATCATCTCGATAGATGCGGAAAAAGCATTCGACAAAGTACAGCATCCCTTTATGTTCAAAACTCTAGAAAAACTAGGGATAACAGGAACATACCTCAATATTGTAAAAGCAATCTATGCTAAGCCTCAGGCTAGCATCATTCTGAATGGAGAAAAATTGAAGGCATTCCCTCTAAAATCTGGAACAAGACAGGGATGCCCTCTCTCACCACTTCTGTTCAACATAGTTCTCGAAACACTGGCCAGAGCAATTAGACAGACGAAAGAAATTAAAGGCATCAAAATAGGAAAAGAAGAACTTAAATTATCACTATTTGCAGATGACATGATTCTATACCTAGCAGACCCAAAAGGGTCTACAAAGAAACTATTAGAGCTAATAAATGAATTCAGCAAAGTGGCAGGATATAAAATCAACACGCATAAATCAAAGGCATTCCTGTATATCAGCGACAAATCCTCTGAAATGGAAATGAGGACAACCACTCCATTCACAATATCTTCAAAAAAAATAAAATACTTAGGAATCAACCTAACAAAAGAGGTGAAAGACTTATACAATGAAAACTACAGAACCCTAAAGAGAGAAATAGAAGAAGATCTTAGAAGATGGAAAAATATACCCTGTTCATGGATAGGCAGAACTAACATCATCAAAATGGCGATATTACCAAAAGTTCTCTATAGGTTTAATGCAATGCCAATCAAAATCCCAAAGGCATTTCTTGTAGAAATAGAGAAAGCAATCATGAAATTCATATGGAAAAATAAAAGACCCAGAATAGCAAAAACAATGCTAAGCAGGAAGTGTGAATCAGGCGGTATAGCGATACCAGACTTCAAACTATATTACAGAGCAATAGTAACAAAAACAGCATGGTACTGGTACCAAAACAGGCGGGTGGACCAATGGTACAGAATAGAGGACACAGAAACCAATCCACAAAACTACAACTATCTTATATTTGATAAAGGGTCTAAAAGCATGCAATGGAGGAAGGATAGCATCTTCAACAAATGGTGCTGGGAAAACTGGAAATCCATATGCAACAAAATGAAACTGAATCCCTTTCTCTCGCCATGCACAAAAGTGAATTCAAAATGGATCAAGGAGCTTGATATCAAATCAGAGACGCGCCGTCTGATAGAAGAAAAAGTTGGCTACGATCTACAGTCGGTGGGGTCGGGCTCCAAATTCCTCAATAGGACACCCATAGCACAAAAGTTAATAACTAGAATCAACAAATGGGACTTACTCAAACTAAAAAGTTTTTTCTCAGCAAAAGATACAATAAGAGAGGTAAATAGAGAGCCTACAACCTGGGAACAAATCTTTACTCCTCACACTTCAGATAGAGCCCTAATATCCAGAGTATACAAAGAGCTCAAAAAATTAGACAATAAGAGAACAAACAACCCAATCAACAAATGGGCCAAGGACCTGAACAGACACTTCTCAGAGGAGGACATACAGTCAATCAACAAGTACATGAAAAAATGCTCACCATCTCTAGCAGTCAGAGAAATGCAAATCAAAACCACCCTAAGATACCATCTCACTCCAGTTAGATTGGCAGCCATTATGAAGTCAAACAACAACAAGTGCTGGCGAGGATGTGGGGAAAAGGGTACACTTGTACATTGCTGGTGGGACTGCAAATTGGTGCAGCCAATTTGGAAAGCAGTATGGAGATTTCTTGGAAAGCTGGGAATGGAGCCACCATTTGACCCAGCTATTCCCCTTCTCGGTCTATTCCCTAAAGACCTAAAAAGAGCATGCTACAGGGACACTGCTACATCGATGTTCATAGCAGCACAATTCACAATAACTAGACTGTGGAACCAACCTAGATGCCCTTCAATGGATGAATGGATAAAAAAAATGTGGCATTTATACACAATGGAGTATTACTCTGCATTAAAAAATGACAAAATCATAGAATTTACAGGGAAATGGATGGCATTAGAGCAGATTATGCTAAGTGAAGCTAGCCAATCCCTAAAAAACAAATGTCAAATGTCTTCTTTGATATAAGGAGAGTAGCTAAGAACAGAGTAGGGTCGAAGAGCATGAGAAGAAGATTAACATTAAACAGGGATGAGAGGTGGGAGGGAAAGGGAGAGAGAAGGGAAAATGCATGGAAATGGAAGGAGACCCTCAGAGGTATACAAAAGTACATACAAGAGGAAGTGAGGGGAAGGGGAAAAATAATACAAGGGGGACAAACGAATGTCAGTAAAGGGGGCAGAGAGAGAAGAGGGGAGGGGAGGGGAGGGGAGGGGAGGGGAGCGGAGGGGGGATAGTAGAGGATAGGAAAGACAGCAGAATACAACAGACACTAGTATGGCAATATGTAAATCAATGGATGTGTAACTGATGTGATTCTGCAATCTGTATATGGGGTAAAAATGGGAGCTCATAACCCACTTGAATCAAATTGTGAAATATGATATATCAAGAACTATGTAATGTTTTGAACAGCCAACAATAAAAAAAAAAATAATAATAAAATAAAATAAAATTTTATAACTTCTGAAGACTAGCTGCTCTTGGAGGGTCAGAAAGTCCAAAGAGGGATGACAGATATTACATAGCGGTTAAGACCACAGACTTAAGTCTAGCCTATACTACTATGTGAATACAGTGTATGCACATATACCTGTATGTGCCCCAGTTCTCTTATCTGTACAGTGAAGAGCATAATACCAATTTCACTATGTAATTGTAAAAAAAAAAAATTGCATCATCTGTCCAAAGTATTCTGCAATACTGAAAAATTCAGTAATTTAAACTATTAACAGAAATAATGATATTTAGGACAAGATGGTTGGTAGTAACAGGTATGGGATAGAGATGGCAGCACTGCCCATGTTTCCAAGGAGACATAATCAGACCCTGTGAGGCTCTTACAAAGGACCAGAGCCCATCACTGTAATAACTCAGCTGAAAAGCTGTACTGCTGTTCACCAGCTCCGTCCCCAAGAAAGGCAGGAAACCACCCTCCAGCCTCCCATCTCATTATTTCCACTCTTTTATCCAAGCTTGTAGAGCTTCCCCTCTTTCAATCCATGTCTCCTTCTATTTTCCCATTTCCTTATCTGTTCTGAAAAATCCAGCTCTACCTCATTCTTCCTCCAACTAATTTTAAAAGCCTATAAAAGACTGCAAGTTAGCATATGTTAGACTGTGTCAGTCAGCTTGTCATTGCTGTGACCAAAATACCTGACAAGAACAACTTAGAGGAAAAGTTTATTTTGGACTCACAGTTTCAGAGTTTTCAATCCATGGATGGCCAACTCCATTGCTCTGAGCCTGAGGTCAGGTAGAGCATCGTGATGTAAGGGCATGGCTGAAGAAAACTTCTCAGCTCATGTCAGCTGGAAAGCAGAGAGAGGGATAAGCTAGGAACAAGATATACAATCCCCAAGGGCACACTCCTAGTGACCTATCTCCTCCAGCCATGCCCTATTTGCCTACAGTTACCACCCTATAATCCATTCAAATTATTAATCCATCAAATGGATTAATCCACTGATTAGGTCACAGCTGTCATAATTTAATCATTCACCTCTGAATATTCCTTCATTATCACAGGAGGTTTAGGAGAACATCTCATATTCAAACCATAACAGACCACATCAGACTTCTGCATAAGGTCAAGTCCCATTTACATTAAACATTAGAGTGTAACCAATGTGAGTAATCCAGATAACTTCTGGGAAGTTAGAAGGAGTTTCTTAATAGAAAAAGAAAGAGAAACCCATAATATGCAAAAAATGAAAGGGGCCAGGCAAGTATTGATTAAGACCCAATATGACAATCATGGTAGATCATGCCCTTTCTATCTTGCTTTGTCCTCATATGGTCTCAGGTTTGCAATGGTTGGTTCATGTGTCTGTCTCCATTACACTGTACACTTCTCAAGAGTACTGGCTATGTCCACTCACCTTAATATCTCCAGGGAAGGATACAGTGCCTTGCATATCACAAGGCCATGAGTGAAAGACAGAAGGAAAGAAGGAAGGAAGGAGAAAGGAGAGAGATGGAGGAGCAGAAGCTATTTTATACACTTTAAAAGAGGAGAAGAAACTAATTTGCAAAGTACAAAATCAGGTAAAGGGTTCTAATCCTTAGCTGTATAAACACAGACAAGTGACTTAATCTCTTTAACCCTTAGTTAGTTTATCTGTGAAATAGGGATAAGTTAATAATACCCACCTCAAATAACTATCATGAGACTTTAAATAGATAGCTAAAATAATTGATACAAAGTCTGGGGTATATAAGGTGATTGATAATAACATTACTATTACAAATGAATGAAATTTTTTGAAAAAAGAATGAAGTCACTGCTTCTATGGTAATGAAGGTGTGAAGGTCTTGGCCTGGCCCACTCAAGTCTATCATTGGGTTTGGCCAGCCCATTCTGGACCTTTGTCGTTGGAGAGCCACTTTGCCTCCGTAGCTTTCACTTAAATGGGGCTCTAAATCAAACTGTCCTCTGCCACCATTCTTCCCTGGGCTTCTGATTATAATCATGCTGCCTGCTATTAGTACAGGGATGTTTAAAACTCCTATAAAACAAGAGCTAATTGCTGATCTGCTTAATTAAAGTGAGCCTTTTGTTGTCACATTTACAAAGATAAATGAAATAATCAGCTGTGGACTAATGAGAGATAATTAGATTATGCAGCCCCAATAAATAAAGACCAAAATGCTCCCAATTGTGCCTGTATGTCAGAGAAAGACCATAGTGAGCTTTAAGGAAATGTGTGTTAGTGATACTTTATTTTAACAACAGTGCATAATTCTACGATCCAGCTCTCCAACTCAATTTTATTACTCAGATTGACAGCAATCAACAGAGAACTAACAGCGCCTTCCTGACTGGAACTCTACCAATCCTTTATCAATTAGTCCTAAATCTTTAATTAAAATAAAAATATTTATAATTTAGAAATAAATATCATTTTTACTCTTGACATACCTGATATAACTTATTAATAAAGGGTATCTATGAAGGTAGCATTGTAAACCCTGCTATCTTGCCCCATAATAATTTATTAATTACTTTACTAAAAATATTACATTAAGTATAAAAATAAAATTGATCCAATATCAATTTTAGCTGACAGCAAGCAAATCTATTAATTCTTTTGTGTCACCAAACCATAACTGCCCTAAGTCACTTCCTATGACATGTCCTTTTAAGACCAATTCTGGTCTCCTAAAACAGACACAAAGAGAAAGATAGAGGGAAGAAAAAGAGAAAGAGGGAAAGGGGGAGAGGTTTTAAGTGCCTATAGCCAAAGGAAATCAAAGCTCCTCCACACATGAATTGATTGATATGAAGGTAAAGATAAAATTTTTATTTTGCTCAGATAAAATAAAGACAGATTGCCCAAGACTAACAACATATCAAAAGAACCATCCCCCCACCACCAAATGACAGAGGTTACTACATCTGGAAAAATCTGCTAAGCTAGTAGTTTCCCAACTTTTGATGCATGAACCAGGGTTATGTATATTACACTCTGTAGTCATCCTTAATTATATTG
Organism: Marmota flaviventris; assembly: GCF_047511675.1. Lineage (NCBI taxonomy): Eukaryota > Metazoa > Chordata > Mammalia > Rodentia > Sciuridae > Marmota > Marmota flaviventris. The sequence continues at coordinate 100,482,596 of NC_092499.1, read as the reverse complement.
AGAGTGTAATTTTTATTTTGCCAATTAAGAGTTTAAAAATAAGATCTATCCTCACCTCAATTTTACCACCAAAAGGAGAAAAAAAAATATGATCTTGTTACAAAGGGGAGGCCCTTAAATTGAAATCAAGTAGCTATATTAAGAAAACACACTATTGTCCTCTTTTTCTCATTTATTCTGCAAAGGTAGAAAATCCATCTTAGACAGGCACCCTCCAAAAATCAGTTCCCTAATGCCCAGGAACTGATGATTTTAGAAGTCAATATTCTAAGTCATTTTGTAAAATTAAAGGTTGATTTGAAAAGAGAATAAAGAAATCAAAGCCTTCATAGCCCCTAAATCCCTATAGCCCCTTCTGGTCCAGCACATAGCTGACCCAGGCTATGACCTTTGATGAATAAGGCTAACATCCCTCAAGAAGCCACCCAAGTGTGAGCCCATAGGTACTCCTTGCAATAAGGCCAAGTTGATTTTCTATGAAACAGAAATTTCAAAACCAGTCTTCTTTTCAAAACATTTCCTAATTTATGCTCTACATAAATGACACACATTTTGAGTAGTTCTTTATAAAGGGACAGTTTGATACAGTGCGAGGGAAAAAGCCAGAACATCCAGCCCCATTTCCAATTCTACCTGAGTTGTGGTTGTACAGCCTCATAACATAGAGATGGCCCCTAACTCCCTGGACCAGTGAGATGATGAACAGGCAAGCCAAGAATTAGAGAAGCACAACATGAATCTTAATTCATTTCTGATTCTAGTCTTAAGTTACTAGATCTAGAATCTTAAAAATGTGTTTAGTGCCATGTTGAACCTTTAGTGTTAAATATAATGTCAACTTATGCAAAATTCTGTCCAGTAATTCACTCACAGAGCCTAAATAAGTTGGCCCTGTCCTCACTCTTGAAATAATATATTCCTGCTGTCCCTAGAAACCCAGGCATGGATACAGGGGGGAGGGAGAGAAAGGCAGTCATAGATCAAGTGTCTCAAATGTCAATAAATGGCAAAGGAGAGTTATGGAGCACATAAGGAAAGGAGGAGGCTCAGAATATGGGGCTTGGGATGCCCTTTGACCCCACTCAGAGTAGCCTAGTAATAAATCCAGAGGTGAGGGACATCTTTAGATATTGGAGCCATCCAGGGAAGCCATAGAGAATTTTTCAGCATCATAAACAGTTTGGAAAGAAAAAAATCTAATCTGGAAAAATCAGAGCAGAATGGTGGAACAAGAAAAAAAGCCTTAGGTAAGTATTTTTGTTTCTTTGTTGTTAACATTGTCTTATCTGAAAAATATTTATGTCACTACACAGACATTTGAAAAATCTTCCTTTAGATCTCTTCCCTAAGTCAGAATCTGAGCTAATAAGACAAACACCCTTTGCAGGGCCACATGCAGATGATTGCCACTACTTGGAGAATGCTTACTCTTACCACACCTAGATCTAGCAGGTTTCATGGAAAACAAGAGGTCTGTGTAGAGCACATTTGCCACCCTATATACCTAGAGTGCATGTCAGCTGCATTATTAATCAGAACAGGCTATGGTAGCTCCTGTAATAACCCCCAAATCTCAATTTCTTCACATAAAAATAGATTAAATCTATTTCAAGCCCAGTCCAGTGCAGGTCAGTCAAGAGTGTTGGTAAGAAGGCTTCAGCTTCACAGGGTAGTCAGAGATCCAGGCTATTTTGTCCTCAAGGCCTCAGGACTCTCTGTTGGATGCTGGGAATTCAGGAAGTGGTGGAGTGGGAGGGATCTAGTGGAGTTTCAGAGGTCAGGCTTGGAAATGTTGCCCAACATAACCACCCAATTTCCATCATGAAGAAGGAAGTCACATGACCTCATTCAAAGCAAGAGATGTGTGACATGCAGTCTTCCTGTATGAACACATGGCATTGGCTCTGCTGCACCAGCAAAGCCCATAGAGAAAGATCAAGAGAGAACATGGAAGAGCAACCTCTAACTTAAGTATAGGAGATACAGGGATCCAAGATGGCGGAATAGAGGAGGTCCTGTTTCTGGCTGCTTTGTGGAATTAAACAAAGAAAAATCAGGCAGCGACTCCACAAGGTCTCACCTAGACTGAATACAACATCTCAGAGCATGCGACAGGACCCCTATACAGCGGATTTTCACAGAAACCATCAGAGCTGCAGTCACCTGTGCAGAAATCAGAGCCTCTGTGTTCCAGTAAGACTCCAGACCCAAAGCCCGCAGTTCTAGCGTGCACATGGCTCTCAAGCAGCATACCAGAGTCACCTAATCAGCTGAGCTTCTTTCCCATGAAGGCCACACAGCTGCAATCTAGCCACAGTACAAAACCAACCCAGCTCCCCCCACCTCACCAGACACCCCAGCACTGGAAGCAGACCAACTGCATCTTGGAAAACCTCTCTCACCATTTTTTGGTGGGCGTGGCTATCGGTGTGGACCTCCCTTTGAACAGGTACCTGGTTTCGAACTTCTTCCCCCTCCTCCCACCCCAGCTGCGATTACTTGGCACAGTGACTCCCCAACACAAGACTGCTCTCAGCTTAACGGGAATGGGAGCACAATGCAACAAGGGCACTGCCCACCTGGCAGGAGCCTAAGGGTGAGAGGTCCTGAAGTTGGGACCTGATAAGCAAGGAGGGGAGGGGTCTAGTGACGAAAGAGTGAAAAACCTGAAGCAAATCAGAGAGACCAGTATTAGGAAGCTCCAGGCAGGAGAGGGAGATGATACAGGGGGGCTCAAGTCTTCTCACCCTGGTTAAGACAACTCACCTACTGGAAGAGAAGAGAAGCAGAAAGGAAACAGAATTCTAAGAGTTTTGTTTTATGTACTCTACTGTCCTCCCACGTACTTGTCTAACCTAAATTACCCCCTGTCTATACCCCTGCTTCTAACCCTCTTCATTAGTGTTCTCCTTCAAATTTCCTAAGATATATTAACCCCATAAACTCACATCTTTCCCCATAGCATATTGCCTTATGCCCAACCCCCAGTTCTCTGTCCACCACCAGAAACTGTACACCTTTTAGGAAACTACTGACTATTTTAAATAATAATTGAATCCAAAATTTCTGGACCTTGAGACAAACTATAAATGTCTTAATAACAATAATTTGTTCATAAGTGATGTACTACTGTTGATATTAGGATCTGTTAACATTGTCCTTCTCCACAAAGGAGGGATATTGGAACCATACAAGAGCACAACAAATCTATAGGGTAAAAACAATAACACATCAGTCACCTAGAACTGGAAAAAAGAAATGTGAGCAACATGAAAAGACAAGGGAAGAAAGTACCACAAATAATTCAAGACAACACATCATTAGAAGAATTGACAGCTGATGCAGAAAAAATGACAGATAAAGTTTTCAAGATATGCATGACAAAATGACTTGGGATCTCAAAGAAGACATTATACAACAAACAAAAGGCAGTGAAAGATCACTTTCACAATGAGCTACACAAACAAATCCAAGAAGCAAAAGATCAGCTCAATAGGGAGATAGAGGTTATACAAAAAACCAAACAGAAATCCTTGAAATGAAAAAAAAAAAAAAACAATAAACCAAATTAAACACTCAAACGAGAGCATCACCAATAGAGTAGACCACTTGGAAGATAGGACATCAGACAATGAAGATAAAGTATATCATCTTGAAAAGAACATAGACAATATAGTGAAAATGATAAGAAACCACGAGCAGAACATCCAAGAAATATGGGATAGCATAAAAAGACCAAATTTAAGAGTTTTGGGGATAGAGGAAGGCATAGAGGTCCAAACCAAAGGAAAGAGCAATCTGTTCAATGAAATAATATCAAAACACTTTGCAGATGTGAAGAATGAAACAGAAATCCATATCCAAGAAGCCTACAGGATGTCGAATGTGGAAAATCACAACAGATTCACACCAAGACACATTATAATGAAAATGCCCAACATACAGAATAAGGAGAGAATTTTGAAAGCCACAAGAGAAAGGAATTAGATTACATATAGGGATAAACCAATTAGGATAACAGCAGAATTTTCAACACAGACCTTGAAAGCTAGAATATCCTGGAACAACATATTTCAAGCTCTGAAAGATTATGGGTGCCAACCAAGAATCTTGTACCTAGAAAAATTAAGCTTCAAATTTGAAGATGAAATAAAAATTTTCCATGATAAACAAAAGTTAAAAGAATTTATAGCTAGAAAACCAGAACTACAAAACATCCTTGGCAAAATATTTAATGAAGAGGAAACAAAAAACAACAATGAAAACCAGCAGAGGGAGGTAGCACACTAAAGGAAAAACTAATCACCGAGGGAAAACAATTCAAGTAAAATAACAAAAATAAACAAATATGGCTGGAAATACAAACCATGTCTCAATAGTAACCCTAAATGTTAATGGCTTAAACTCACCAATCAAAAGACATAGGCTAGCAGATTGGATTTTTAAAAATCCAAAAATGATGCCTACAGGAGACTCATCTGTTTGGAAAAGAAACCCAGACTGAAGGTGAAAGGTTGGGAAAAATCATACCATTTATATGGACTACGGAAGCAAGTAGAGGTTTCCATACTCATATCAAATAAAGTAGACTTTAAGCCAAAGTTAATCAAAAGGGATAAAGAGGGACATTACATACTACTCAAGGGAACCATACGCCAACAAGACATAACAATCATAAATATATATGACCCAAACAATGGTGTAGTTATGTTCATCAAACAAACTTCTCAAGTTCAAGAGTCAAATTGACCACAACACAATAATCATGTGTGACTTTAACACACCTCTCTCACCACTGGATAGATCATCCAAACAAAAGTTGAATAAAGAAACTATAGAGCTCAATAACACAAGTAATAACTTAAACTTAACTGACATATATAGAATATTTCATTGTGAATCAAGCAGATACACTTTCTTCTCAGCAGCACATAGATCCTTCTCTAAAATAGACCATATACTATGCCACAAAACAACTCTTAGAAAAGACAAAAAAAAATTAGAGATACTACCATGTATTTTATCAGAGCATAATGGAATGAAATTGGAAATCAATGACAAAATAAAAAATAAAAATTTATGTATCACCATGGAGACTGAACAATATGCTACTGAATGAACAATGGGTTGCAGAAGACATCAAAGACGAGATTAAAAAATTTTTAGAGGTAAATGAGAACACAGGCACAACATATTGAAATCTCTGGGACACTATGAAAGCAGTACTAAGAGGGAAATTCATTGCATGGAGTTCATTCCTTAAAAGAAGAAAAAGTCAACAAATAAATGACCTCACACTACATCTCAAATCCCTAAAAAAGAAGAAAAAATCAACAGCAAAAGTAGTAGAAGGGAAGGAATAATTAAAATTAGAGCAGAAATCAATGAAATTAAAACAAAAGAAACAATTGAAAAATTTGACAAAACTAAAAGTTGGTTCTTTGAAAAACATAGATAAAGTTGACAGACCTTTAGCCACACTAACAAAGAGAAGGAGAGAGAGAACTCAAATTACCAGCATGAATGATGAAAAAGGCGATATCAAACAGACACTACAGAAATATAGAAGATAATTAGAAATTATTTTAAAACCTTATACTCCAATAAAATAGAAGACATTGAAGGCATTGACAAATTTCTTAAGTCATATGATCTGCCGAGATTGAGTCAGGAAGATATACACGACTTAAACAGACCAATATCAAGTGAGGAAATAGAAGAAGCCATCAAAAGATTACCAACCAAGAAAATCCCAGGACTGGATAGATACACAGCCGAGTTCTTCAAGACCTTTAAAGAACTAATACCAATACTCGACAATTTATTTAGGAAAGAGAAAAAAGAGGGAGCATTTCCAAACTCATTCTATGAGGCCAATATCACCCTGATTCCAGAACCAGACACAGACACTTCAAAGAAAACTTCAGACCAATATCTCTAATGAACATAGATTCAAAAATTCTCAATAAAATTCTGGCAAATTGAATACAAAAACATATCCAAAAGGTTGTGCACCATGATCAAGTGGGATTCATCCCAGGGATGCAAGGTTGGTTCAACATATGGAAATCAATAAATGTAATTCATCACATCAATAGACTTAAATATAAGAATCTCTGATCATCTCAATAGGATGCAGGAAAAAGCATTTGACAAAATACAGTACCCCTTTCATATTCAAAACACTAGAAAAACTAGTGATAACAGGAACATATCTTAACACTGTAAAAGCTATCTACACTGAGCCTCAGGCCACCATCATTCTAAACGGAGAAAAAATGAGGGCATTCCGTCTAAAACCTAGAACAAGACAGGAATGCCCTCTTTCACCACTTCCATTCAACATAGTTCTTGAAACATTGGCCAGAGCAATTAGACAGATGAAAGAAATTAAAGGGATATGTATAGGTAAACAAGAACTTAAATTATCTCTATTTGCTGACAATATGATTCTATACCTAGAAGACCCAAAAAACTCCACTAGAAAACTTCTAGAACTAGTAAATTAATTCAGCAAAGTAGCAGGATATAAAATCAACACCCATAAGTCAAAGGCATTTCTGTATATCAGTGACAAATCCTCTGAGAAGGAAATGAGGAAAACTACCCCATTCACAATATCCTCAAAAAAAAAAATAAGATAATTGGGAATCAACTTAACAAAAGAGATGAAAGACCTCTACATTAAAAATTACAGAATGCTAAAGAAAGAAATCAAAGAAGATCTTAGAAGATGGAAGGATCACCTTGCTCTTGGATAGGCAGAATTAATATTATTAAAATGACCATATTACCAAAAGCACTATTTAGATTTAATGCAATTCCAATCAAAATCCCAATGGCATTCCTCATAGAAATAGAAAAACAATCATGAAATTCATCTGGAAAAATAAGAGACCCAGAATTGCTAAAGCAATCCTAACCAGGAAGAGTGAAGCAGGTGGTATCACTATACCAGAACTTATACAGAGCAATAGTAACAAAAACAGCATGGTATTGGCACCAAAACAGGCCAGTAGACCAATGGTACAGAATAGATGACATAGAGACTATAACCCACAAAATTACAATTATCTTATATTAGACAAAGGTGCCAAAAACATGTACTGGAGTAAACATAGCCTCTTCCACAAATGGTGCTGGGAAAATTGGAAGTCCATATGCAACAAAATTAAATTAAACCCCTATCTCTTACCATGCACAAAACTTAACTCAAAATGGATCAAGAATGTAGGAATTAAACCAGAGACTCTGTGTCTTATGGCAGTGTCATATATACACAATGGAATTTTACTCAGCATTAAAAAGTAGGCCCCTAATCTTCATCATGTGGGTTTAGGCTCGAACTTCCTTAATAAGATTCCTCTAGTGCAAGAATTAAAACCAAAAATCAATAAATGGAATGGAATCAAACTAAAAAGTTTCTTTTCAGCAAAAGAAACAATCTGTGAGGTGAATAGAGAGCCTACATCCTGGGAGCAAATCTTTACCCCTCACACATCAGTTAGAGCACTAATCTCTAGGGTATATAAAGAACTCAAAAAGCTAAACACCAAAAAATCAAATAACCCAATCAACAAATTGCCTAAGGACCTGAACAGACACTTCTCAGAAGAGGATATACAATCAATAAATAAATATATGAAAAATACTCATCATCTCTAGCAATCAGAGAAATGCAAATCAAAACCACTCTAAGATTTCATCTCACTCCAGTCAGAATGGCAGCTGGTGGAACTGCAAATTGGTACAGCCATATGGAAAGCAATATGGAGAATCCTTGAAAAACTGGATATGGAACCACCATTTGACCCAGCTATCCCTCTCCTTGGTCTATCCCCAAACAGCATACTACAGGGACACAGCCACATCAATGTTTAAGCAGCACAATTCACAATAGCAAAATGGTGGAGCCAACCTAGATGTCCTTCAATGGATGAATGGATTTTAAAAAGTGGCATATATACACAATGGAATTTTAACTCAGCATTAAAAAAGAACAAAACCTTAGCATTTGCAGGTAATGGATGATGTTGAAGAAGATAATGCTAAGTGAAGTCAGCCAATCCAAAAAAATATATATCGAATGTTTTTTCTGATATAAGGAGGTTGACTCATAGTGGGATTGAGAGGGAGAACATGGGAGGAATAGATGAATTCTAGATAGGGAAGAAGGGTGAAAGGGAAAGGGAGGGGTCTGGGGATTAGCAAGGATGGTGGAATGTGATGGACATCATTATACAAAGTACACGTATGAAGACTTGAATTGGGTGTCAACATACTTTATATATAAACAGAGATGCAAAAATTGTGCTATATATGTGTATTAAGAATTGTAATGCAAAAAAAATAGTGTTACCTTAGATTAGGTAGAGGGAAGTGAAAGGAGGGGAGGGCAGGGATGTGGAGATAAGAAAGATAGTAGAATGAAACAGACATTGTTACTGTATGTATATATGTGACTGTATGACCAATGTGATTCTACAATATGTACACTCAGAAAAATGAGAAATTATATCCCATCTATGTATGACATATCAAAGAATATAAGTGCATTCTACTGTCATGTATAACTAATTAAAACAAATAAAAAAATTTTAAAAAGTATAGGAGATATAGAACTTGTTAGTTAATTGACCAATTACCTTTGTTACAATCAATTTTAAACTATTCATTAACAACCTACTGGTACTGTGAGACACACTGAGGGAACCCTGAGGTAAAGACTTCCTACTTCCTATGGTCAGAAAGAACCATCTACTAAACGGGATCAGACGTGGACATTCACATGATCCAGCCAAGCCTTAATCTTTTAACATCTGTAAAGTGTGACAACATAATGTAACACATAGTGTGGTTGTGAAGATAAAATGAGATAACACGTGAAGCTCATGAAGTGTCATAGTTCCCCCCTCCTCCTCCTCTTTGTCTTCTTTTACTCCATTCACCACATCCTTCCTTTTTTTTTGGTCCATCTCTTTTTCTTCCCTCTCCCTCCTATCATCATTACTATTTTGTTATGTTAGATGAGGGCAAAGTACCATAAGAAGTAAATAAAAGGGGAAATTATACCCAATTGGAGAACCAAGAGAATTTAGAAGACATTGATATTTTGGGTAGATTCTAAAGATTAAATAGAATTTTGATAATTGAAGAGGGAGAGAAAAGGCTTTCCAGGGAAGAGGGCAGCAAGAGTGAAGCCATCTGTTGAGAAGCACAGGGCACAGCTATAACCTGATCATGGAGTTGATGAAAATAATGACATGGCCGGGGCACAGGGGTGGCGGGGGGTGAGGGTTGGCACTGAGAACAGGAAGCAAGAGCTTGTAGTATACACCAGGTGCTCATGGATGAACATGTGCATGAACCTGGCCACATGATGTCTTGGAGGCTCAGTTTCTCATCCATAAAATGGAGGTGATAATAGGACCTTGGAGGATCATTTGGAGAGGTAAATTAAACTGAATAATTGGGTTCAGAACTCTGAACCCAAAGTTGGCCACCATAAGAACACTTATGTGAATAGCTCTTATCGTTCTATAATGACTGCTATTACTGCTAATTCTTGTAACTCCAGTTTCAGCTCTTTTGTCAGTAGACACCAATAAATATGTGATAACAAAATGAATACTCAAAGTATACTCAAACGAGCACAATTAAGGAGATGATTATAAAAATATTGGCATAATTAAAGCCTTTCCATTTCCCAGCGTCTGGCTTAAAGATTTAAATGTGCAAAATGGAACACATTTCACCAAATCTTTTTATTAATTAGGGGAAATAGAGATCTATTTTATAGTTAGTAAGTTAAAATGTAAACACTTTAGCTACAATTTCTAAAATTCAGCCCTCTTATTGATTAGTAAAAAGCATGTATTGAAAAGGAACAGTACTGTGGTCATTATTCGAATACACATTGAATTGAAGATAAACTATCTCTGCATAAAAGCAAAACTAAAAGGCAGAGGACTGGAGCTAAGTCTCTTCCACTAGAAACATGGACGTGAGCATGGAGGGTTTTGTCAATGCTGAGATGGGAAATGTTACTTGTGGACCGCAGATTCCTTTCTGGACTAAGCAATCCTATTGTCCACAGAGCTCCCTGAGGTTAAATAAGCCACAAGTAAGAACATCAAATTAGGAATTGAAATAATGGGGGTGAAAACTGTATCTATCTCATTGGGCTATTAAACAAGTAATTGAGGATTAAACAAGCAATACATATAAACTATTCAGAATAGTTCCTGGTATTAAGTAAGCAAGCACTAGTTAAATGCTGGCTATTCTGTGTTGGGAAACCACTTTGACATGAGGAAATTGAGGTGCACAGAAATAAAGTGACTTTCCCAAACGCAGGCAGCTATTGGAGCATGCAAACTTCCTTACCACTGATCTTTATCCTGGGGATAAAGATTTTTGTACTGGGAACAACATTTTGTATTTACAATACAATAGTAAATATTGTGACAATACAAGAACACTTTAAAGGGGATAATATCCCCTTCCATAAATCCCTTGTTTGCCCATACCGACTCCAGTGCAACTACATCATGGCTTCTAGAAGCAAAGTCTCTATGGAATTAGCAATTCCCTGGTCTCCCGCATGGAGCAGATTAACACTGCTTAATGCTAGGAAGATCATATTCCCTTCTGATATCGGAACCTATAATTTTTCATCAATTAGAGGTTGGTTACAAAAAACAATCAATTGATATTTTACTCACTGAGCCAGCAATCATTGCAGTTTTACTTTGGTGTCTCTCTTGGCAAATGATATGTTGTATTTTGAAATTCACAAGAGGCCTTCAGAAAAACAAAACAACTGAAGGGCTTTTTGTCCCCCTCTCTTTCTTCTTCGGAGAATGTTTCCATTCTTAGCATTTGAAGTTTGAAGCTAATGGGCATAAACAGAAGAAAGCACAGCAATTCCATCAAGTTCAGTTATAAAGAAGGGTATTCCAGAAAATGCTGTGGGTTTTATTCTTAAACTTTGGTTTCATCTGAAACTTGAAAGGTGTGACCATCTCTATTGTGCAGCTCTAAAATAAGAACATCCACCACCAATGAGGAAATTTTGACTGTATACATGGTGCTGAAGTTCATTTAATCTGTACCAAAGTGTTAGAATGTGGGTACTTCGTTTCCATGTTATGTAGGAGCTTCTGGAGGTCCTTAGAGGTTAAGGTGCTCAAGGGCAGGTCTTCAGAGAGGAATAGTTCAGGGACTTACAGCCAGATCAGTCTGATTCTTGAGACTCTATCTTTCACAGTTAGCCACTAATCTCATAGACAGGGTCAATGCCCCAAACTCCAAAATCAGTTATTTTACTGGAAGCATCCTAGAGAGCCTTTCACATTCACAGACTTTGGAGCCATGCTGATAATGGCTCATGGCTGCTCTCTGTCCAATCTGTTGTGTGACTTCAGATGAGAAATTTAACCTCAATTTCCTCTTTCATTATAAAGAGAAAAGATGTATTTGAATACTAAATAATGTTATGATATTATTTTGTTGATATTTTTTGCCAAGTACTTTCTTGAGACAATACAGAATGGTGGCAAGACTTCAGATAACCTGAAATAAAAACATCTGGGTTTAACTGGTTTTGACTCTGACGCTTGATAGTTCTGTGACCTTAGATAAGTCACTTAAGACCATAGTTTCCTCATCTGAAAACTGGAATATTAAATATGGCTACTTCATAGGACTAATATCATGAGTATGAAGTGCATTAAAAGGTTAAAAACTTAGTATAGTGCCTGATACATAGTGTCACATATGCTACTATTATCACTTCATTTTTTTCAGAAACATTTACTTTTGCTGATTACCAAAACTTCCCGACATAGCCTGAAATGCCTGCTTGGATTTCTGCCTAGGGATCTCTCCTGCTGGGGAATAACATAGGTACCTACATTTCACTGTGAGCCACCCTAGTCTTCCTTCTTCTGGAATTCCCAATCGCTGCTCTACCACTGGCCATGACCTGACACAACCACATCAAGAAAAAAGAATCTGCCTGGCTGTGTTTAAACAGCCAAGAAGACCTCTATGAGGTCAAATGTTTTATTAAAGTTGTCCATTCACTGTTCAAATATGTTTCCTTGGAGAGGTAAGTGCATAACAAGACGATGGGAAAACATGTCTATAAGCTTCCTTATCTTCCCAGGTTCATTGGCATTCACACCTCGGAGCCGAGACTGGATTCTTCATTTCTCTAGTCTCATAATAGTTCACATTCTTCCAGTATTTTCAACTAAGTCATGACTCCCACTAGTCTCCATTGTATGGTGTGCTATAAGACATATCTTCTGAATCCCTCAGCAGTACTCCACAAAATGGTGAACACAAAGTAATGGTGGATAAATACTTAGTCATTTTATTGGTAAGCATAAATTTCATAAGAAAATTTTATACAAGGAGCATTCAAGTGCTATACTCTATATATACCTTAAGGGTTAAAGAGTCTTGCCTGACTCTGTTTCCATTATACATCATTTTCCCCCTACATTTTTGCCCAAGTCACTAATAATCCTGTTGGTAATGCCAGTGGTCATCTTGCTCTATCACCAGTATTTGACACAATATATTCATTTTTTTCCAGAACACTACATTCATGGTTTTCTCTCAATTCCACTGGTGGCTCCTTCTCAATTCTTCCCAAACTTTTAATGTTAAAGTGACTTAACTTCTTTCCTATTCTCTTTCCACATTCACTTCCTTGGTGATGATATCAAATCCTATGTCTTTATATACAATCTATTGCTAACAACTATTGGACTCCAGACTCAATATCAACTGCCTACTTGATCTAATAGATATTTCAAAAGTCAAAATGTCTAAAAACACACTCTTCATCGTCCTCTGCCCCAGCCAATGTTAATAGTATTCCTCACTTGGCATCCTTCTCTCATACCCCAAGTCCAGTTCATCATGAAATTCTGTCAACTCCACAGTTTATCCAACATGGGTGCTTCTAATGCCTCATGTTACAGCCATTATCACCTCTCTCAAATTACTCAATTTGGTAGCCAGAAAAGCAATCTGGTCATGTTTCTGCTCAAATCCTTTGAGGGATCCCCATTTCACTCAGAATTTATCCTGAAGATGGCTTATAAGATGCTGAATTATTGGGGCTGTTATTCCTCTGACCTCACCTTCTACCTCTTATTCCTCATATTCACTCTGATTAAGCCACACTATCTTCCTTAATGTTTCTCAAACACACAGTTGTACTTTGACCTCAGGGCCTTTGCACTGGCTATACCTTTTGCCTAGAGCACCTTATCCATGTATCCACATAGCTAATGTACTCCTTCAGTTTCCTCGATTCTTTACTGAACAGTCACCTTCTCAATAAGGCCTATCCTACCAACTCAGTATTCATGTCAGCTATCATTTATATTTTGTCATGTGTAATATTTATGGCCCATCTCTTTGCAATATAAACTCCATACAGGCACACATATGGGTTGATTTGGGACACTGCTGCATTCTTGATGTTAGAACAGTTTCTGGCATATAGAAAGTTTTTCATGTTTTTTCCCCCCACTAATAGGGCTTTTTATTGGTCACTACTAAAAATCTGAATTTTAAACAGATTCTTGAACCTTTAGCACCTGTCTCATTTCCCATAGCTTTTCTAGAAAAATATGGAACATTTCCTGAATTTGGGTGTCATCCTTGCACAGGGGCCGTGCTAATCTTCTCTGCATCATTCCAATTTCAGTATATGTGCTGCCAAAGTGAACTTAGAAAGTTCTTCATGTTTGCCAAACAAATTGAATGGATTAATGTGGGAAATGCATTTTCATGATTTGACTTATAAAATGAAACCTGTAACTATGATAGACTGCAAAAGCAGGCATTTCATTTATGATACAGAAACTCTAAATATATCATTAGGGATCATCTTATAAATCAGTGCTTGATTAACCATATCAGGTATACAGACAGGAAGTGGAAATCATAGTATAGTCATGCACCACTTAACAACAATTTGGTCAATGAGACCGCACATTTGATGGTGACGTTATATCACCTAGTGACATCATAGCCATCTTAGTTTGTGTGGGCATGCACTATGATGTTCACACAACAAAAACACTTGACAACACAATTCCCACTTAATACCTCTATCATTAAATGAGGAGATGACTATATTTTTAAAAAACTTTTACTCAATTACACATCCACATACTGAATTGCTTTGGGTGGTTTTTATTTCATCTCATTAAAACTTTCAGATCCTTCTCATTGATCACCTGGGACAGGAAGATGCCCTAGAAGTTAAAGAGACAGAGTGAAAGGGCCATGTTGCATGAGTTGGAATCTCAACTCCATTGCTTACCACTTTAGCAGTAACTCCACCTCTTGGTAGCTCCTGTTGAAGACATTCAAGTATAAAGCACAGTAGAAAAACCTTCTGACATACGGTCCTCCAGCCCAGTTTGCAAGTTCTGATGACAGGAAGCTCATTATTTGGGTAGTCTGCTCCTTTGCTGAAGAGCATCATGTTTTAGAAAGTTCTTTATAACAATACTGAGCTAAAAAATCTAGCTTTCTGTTACAGTCTAGCATTGATTTAAAACTGACCTTTTCAACATTAGGGAGTATAAACATTTCCACATAAGTCCCAAACAACTTATTTTTTAACTTCTATTCCCAATTGCCAGCTTTGAGTATAATAATTGTTATGCCCTCCTTGCCTCACAAAGGCTGTGGGATTCAGAAGAAACACACTGCATATTAGTATGTCCCAGGCATTGTACCCCTGTTGCCCAGGCCCCTCACTGCATGCCCTGAGCAGGAGCTAACTGAATGCTTTTATTTAATGAGCAGGGAACACTCTCTCTCTCTCTGCTCACAAGTAAACTTTGGCTAATATGGTTACTACAGTTAAACATTAAACTTAAGTCTGAGCTTCCAGGAAAGAAACTGAAAGATAAAAGACAAACTATCTCATTATCTGATTTTTTTTAAAAAAGAAGCATATCACATAATTAAGAAAGACAATTTCCCAACAAACATTTCCCAAAGGACTTTTCTATGTGAATATTACATGAGCAACATTAAGTAATATGGATATTTTCTTCTACAGTGTAAAAAAAGAAAAATTATTTCTTCAGATATTTTAAATTCATTTTCAGTGAAGAAAAATCGCAGAGCAGGAACCCATTCTAGGCAGAAGCAGTGAGTTAAAGAAGGGAGACTCCCCTGGGGTTGGAAAGTGCCAGAAAGAAGGGACCACCAAGGTCCTGCATGAGAGCCTAGATGTGGATGCTGCAGGTATAGTGTCAGGGACAAGAGAGAGTCTCACCGCGGTCCTCCCCAAGCTGGAATTGTAAGAGTAAAAGAAATTGAAGTTTAAGTGTAAAAGACCGGGTATCGTAAAGTTTCTAAGCTGCAAAGCCTGAGTTAAAATGTAAAGGACCAGGTATTGTTAAGTTCCTATGCTACACCCCCAAAACCTGAAATTCCTGTAGCTGTTAGGACAATTCCCGGGACTGCCCAGTAAATATTCCCCCTGACCATCTAGTTGTTTAATAACCTAGGACCCTGTGCAGCTTGGCACGTAGGCATCTCAGGGCCTAAACCAATCAGTTTGAATGTGTACCCCGCTTTAGAACTGACCTATCACCCCCGTGCGATCTGTTCCCGCCAATGAATGTGCTAATCAAGTTTGAGAGTTGTTGTTCGATTTTCCCGTGCCTCATGATGATTTGTTCTGATGTATGCAAAGCCCCCGCCCTCCCCAAAAAGTGTACTTAAGCACTGCTTAACCTCTGCTCGGGGCTCTGGGCCGCTCTCCCTTGTTGAGTGAGCACGGAGCCCCAGCGTGCTGGATTGGATCCTCAATAAATCCCCTTTTGCGGTTGCATGAGTCGGTCTCTTGGTGGTCTCTTCCTCCGACGTTCGCCGGACCCTTACAGAATCAGACTGATAGCTAAATAAGGCACAGAGTAGGGGGCAGGAGGCAATCTCTGCAAAGAGTCTTGAGCAATAATGTGAAGTTATATATAGTTCAAAATAGATTTGGGACTCTTCAGTAACTTTGATGTCTTAAGAACTAAAGATTAAAATGAGCCAAAGCATTGTTTAAAAGTGTGTTTCTGGGATACTTCAATCATAAGATAATTCAGCTTTGGCAAGACAACATATGGGAAGTAGATAGATCTTATCAGGCTCTGGATACCACCTTCAGGTGGCCTTTCCTGCCTTCCTCAGCCCAGGCTGCCAGGGACCACCTAGTGGTCCTTGTATCATGTAACCATGTACACATCTCACATTGCTTCTGTCTCTCCCATGAGCTCCTCTAGGACATGTATCAAGACTAATTCCACTTTGTTCCCCTGACATAGTGCCTGACACAAAATGATCAACCACTAAATATCAATAGCAGGAAGGAAGGGAGATTGGGTGATTAAAGAGTATTTGGGCACAGCAATGCCACTGACAATAAGACCGTAGAAGAAGTGGTTATGGGGAAGGGTTATAAGACTTTTGGTATTTGTCTTGGCTAGGTGGTGTCTTTGAAACAGCTGGGAAAGGCTAGGAGGGAAATGTGGGCATTAACAATATACATTTGAAAATTACCTACCATAAAGTAGAAGCTGAACACTGAGAGAAGATGAATTTTCCTTTAAATTGCATCCGGGTGAACAATTATCCTTTGATTAAGATCTTGTCATTTTTTCTCCCCCTCACTTGGAACAGTTACTGCAGAACCAGGATTCAATTCAAGCTCTTGGCTTCATTTGAGGAGGGC
The DNA here is from genome assembly GCF_047511675.1 of Marmota flaviventris. Taxonomy (NCBI): domain Eukaryota; kingdom Metazoa; phylum Chordata; class Mammalia; order Rodentia; family Sciuridae; genus Marmota; species Marmota flaviventris. The sequence goes on along the minus strand of NC_092499.1, from coordinate 100,465,828 downwards.
TCAAGTCCCTCCCTTGAGACCACATTACTCACCAACTAGTTTCCTTCTGCTCCAGTGAAGCCCACTGAAGCATCCTCTGTGCATGTCTTGCTGATCACTCCCTTGGAGTATCACTCAAGCCATTGCCTTCAAGGTGAATCCTTGGCTATTCTTTCAAAACCCAAACTCAAAAGCACAAAAAGCTGTTCTAAACCTAAGAGCCCCCATGATTGTCCTTTGCTTTGTATGTGTCTTATCTACCCAAGCAGAACGCAAAACCCTTAAGAACAGAAGTTATAGCCTGCCCCTTTTTTTATCCTGCATTGACTTTAAACATGATAATTCTGCACACTGTGCCAATTAATGCTTAGGATGTCAGTACGTGGAAGACAGCTTATTATTAAACATTTAAGGTTTCCAGGTCATTGTTTCTCTACCAAATATCAGTAAAATCTCTTCTTATGAAGCCAGCACTATCCACTTCTCTCCTTCAGGCCTTGAAGCTTTCAGGATAGAACCTTGTCCTTTATGGTTCTAGCTCTGATCTCATAATTCTCTGAACCTTTCTTGATGGCATCCACACAGATGGCTCTGGCTCACAGCTATTTGGTTACTCCAGCCTTAAACAGTCTCCAAGTTTATGTCACTGAAGCTGCCAATGAGCAAGTCTAGAAATCCTCACTTAGCCCTATTAACTAACCTGTCCCTTTTGAAAATCTGGAATGCCGTATGTCCTCTTCTCACATCCAGCCATCTCCCTGTCAAGCCATGAATCTGCTTCTCTCTTCTTGGTCAAGTAGATCAAGCCTCCACCCTCATTGCGGCACTTGGGGAGTCTTTCCTTTCTGTGTGTGATAAGAATAGTGGCACAGAGTTTGCCGTGTCAGGGAGAAGATGAAAAGAGATAAAGGAAAGCAAACGCCCAGCTCATAGCATGTACTTGCTGAGAGCCATAGCCAAGTAGGAATGGCACATGGCAATTTCTTTGTCAGCCTACCCAATGTTGCTTAGAGGGAGGACTCTCCATTGTGGAAATGGGCTTGCCTTGGACCCAGGTCATTTGCAGTGACATTGCATGAATGTTTGAGAAAGGTGACCCTGCTCAAGGACCAGGGTGGATCCGGGTTTAGGGAGGATCCTGCTGGATTAGGGTGGGTCCAGGTTTAGGGTGTATCCTGCTGGGAATAGGGAGTATCCTGCTGCCTCAGGCGCCCGCCCCGCTCCTTGAGTTCTCGCAGGATTCAGAGAGTATTTGGGATGCAGAGCCCGGTGGAGGTAAAGGATTTTTCCCCAGAACGTGCATGTAGAGCGCCGGTGAGAGGTCGGGAATAAAAACTTGCTGTTTGAATCTACAAGGCTGTGAGTGGCTCGTGATTTTGTGCCCAGCCAGACTGCGGCATGTACTCACTAAAGCAAGTTTCTCCCTCTCTCTCTCTCCCTTTCTCTCCAATAATGAGGAGCTAATGCTTCCCAAAGTAGTCATTCTAACTTTGAGGATCTTCAACTATTCTAGAAACCCCATTTTTTTCTGAATGAAAATTTATTTCTCAGGGTTCCCATGGCCCCAGAACAGTTTCTCTGGGGCAGTAAGAATAACAGTAATCTTTTTTTCCTCCAGATCAGTCTGCCAGCAATCCTCAGACAATTCACAGAGCCCCTCAAGTCTTTTCATCTCCAGTCCAACTCCCCCCCTCACACACACACCTTGACTCCACTTGCACTTTGAGCCCATAATATAGTGGCCATGTTAGTCTCCTTCCACCTAAATATTCCAGTGCCCTGTGCAATAACCAGTAACGTCTGCCAGAATACCAGTCCTGTTCAAAATTCCCGGGACAACAGCATGAACATAGTCTGGAATCGACAATTTTTCCTGCTCCAAAATGGCTTAAAAGTAAGTCTTCCTTATTGTTTTACTTACAAATCGAACTCTGTAAGGGAGGGGGAACGAAAGGAAAAAAACTCCTAGGATTGCAAGAAATGGTAATGCCAAGTGAATGGGGATTTTTTTTTAAGAGTCTTGAATCCTGAGGGCTTGTCTTGTTCTTTTAACTAGAAAGTTTGAGTCTTGATCCATTAATCCAGAGCTAATAAATGTCTGGTGGCAATTTGCCAGTTTGAACTCACAAGTGCAAGCTTATTCATTATTAGGAAGTAGCAATCTCTGTGGGGAAATGCTTGCAAACAGGATTAGCAGAGCAAGGGGAGGGCAAAGCCTTTGGTGAAAATGTGCCCATTGCTAATCAATGGCCCACAGCTTCTTGCAAAAAGCAATAGGAGCTCAGTGATCATTCTCCAGAGCAGGAAGTGGACTTTGTGCACTGGTTGAGTCAGGATTTCTAAAACTTTATTACTTAGTGTCCCTGACAACAGTAGCCAGTAAGCTTGAGTTCTCTCGGGATTTCAAAATGGAATCAAGATGTAGTTAAAGCCTTCCATTCATTCTTTAGTATTTATGTAACTTTAGCATCTTATTCCACAGTATTACCACTTATGCTTTCATATAAAAGAATGAAAGGAACAGGTTTCTCTTCTCATGTAATTCCTATAATTCACCAACTATGCCCCTCCAGAGCTTCATGTCCTTAGTTGGAGAAGTCATGGCCCTAGCAGCCTCAGTGAGACCATCTTGAAGGTCTCAGTGATTACTTCAGTGGATGTTCCTCTGATTTATGGGTTTATTGATTCCAGAAAAAAATTATACCAGAAAGGGTATAGCACTTTGAGATCTCAGTACAAAAACAGACAAGCAGTTTGGATCTTGGCATTGTATTCATGGAATTCCTGACCTGAGGCTGCTTAACCTCTCCAAGCATCAATTTCCTCATCTGTCCAGAGGTATCCAATTCGTAGATTGTGTTGAGGACTAAGTCAGATGCTGTGTGTAAAGTGTTCAGTTCAACAAATACATTGTAAATGTTTGTTGTCATGATACTGGGGGTGATCCTAGACATTCAGAGGGTTCCCCAAAACCCTGCCCTTGTGAGCTAAACAGAACCTTGAGAGTGGAGTCTAAAGACCTTTGTCTTAGCTAGGCATGGTGGTGCGAGCCTATAATCCCAGTGGTTCAGGAGGCTGAAGCAGGAGGATCATGAGTTCAAAGCCAATCTCAGCAACTTAGGGAGGCCCTAAGCAATTCAGCAAGATCCTATCTCTAAATAAAACATAAAAAAGAATTTGATGTATGGCTCAGTAGTTAAGCGCCCCTAGGTTCAATCCCTATTACCAAAATAAATAAATAGAGACCTGTGTCTTCCTTTTTGATTCTGCTATTAGTTAGGGAGAGGTCTCAAATGGATTATTTTAAGGAATCCCCTGGCATCCTTATCTGTGAAATTGGGAACATGATACCTGCTTTAGATATCCTAATGTCATTGATATTTGAGAGTATTTTGTAAAAACTGCACATATATAAGATAAAATCCACTTTCCTCTCCTTCAAGTTTTCCAGATTTACTTTTTAAGGGTCTTTTACTCCTAGGATAAACAAGGAAAAGATGTGAGAAGGCTCTAATCTGAATAAAGGAGATGACCTCTGCCAACTCCTCTACAGAACAAATACCAATAATAACAAATGACAGAATACCATATTCAGTTCACCATGCCAGACATTAGTTCAATTCTTTACCTACAATCTTTGTCTAATTTTTGCAAGCTCTATGCCATGGTTACACTCAGTTTATAACCAAAACTTAAATTCAGAGACATAAGAAATTCATCCAGATTTGTAAAGCTGGAAATTGAATCAAGTCTGGATAACTCCAAACACCTGAAAAAGCTCTATTATCACACCTTCAAATGAGCCAATGATCTGATTTTTTAGTAACCTAGAATGAAAGAAGCCTATTTAGAATTTCTCTCCTGAGGGTATTTAAGATTCCTGACTGTTCCTGACTACCCTTGGCCAAGTACAGGCTGATGGTGTAGTTTCAGAGTCAGTAACTAGTGATGCCAGAGAAGGCGTGAGCCTGAAGTCCCTGGCCTTTCCCTTCCTTCTGAGGAGCCAGTAGGTCTAAGATGCTGTGGGGCTGGAGTCACAATGATGAGGCTTAAATTCCAGTTTGAAAACCAACTCCATGTTACTGTGCAAACTACTTAATGTCTCTGAGAAGAGATATATATATATATATATATATATATATATATATATATATATATATATATATATCAGAAAAACAATTAAAACTATAATCTCAGGCTTGGGGCTGTGGCTCAGGGTAGAACACTTGCCTAGCACATATTAGGCACTGGGTTCGATCCTCAGAACCACATAAAAATAAATAAATAAAAACAAAGTTTTGGGGGTTTTTTTAAATAAATAAATAGAACTATAATCTGTACTTTGCAAAGATTTCTAGGGAAAATAGCAAAGGTTGTATAAAGCGACTAGTACATAAAAGGTAGCTAACAGTTATGGCCATTATTATTCACTATTATTTTTATAATGAGGTAAAAATCTTCCATACAAAACAACTGTCTGATGTCACATTACATGAAATGTTAAATCTGATCTATCCTTGTATAGCTCTCCAAACATTAAGCAGATATGTGCAACTGTCCAATAATTTATGTCAGTTCACAAATTATATCCATCTAAAAGATTTTACATCTTCTTTCTAATCAAAAGCTGTCCTGAAGTGGTTGAATTCAGATAGGGAGAAGAAATCCATGTGGGTTAGCAGAGAAATCTCTGGGGAGCATTAAAATGATTCTTGAATAATTTTCAAATCTAATTGTATTTGCACTTCCCACTGCTCTAAAGCCAAATCAAAATTCATTGGCAAATGAGCAAAGTCCTGCCAGGATCTCATGATTTATCACGTGAAATTTCACCATGTATAGCAAGCAGCAAATGAACATAGGTTTTAGAGACATGTGCTTGAAATTCTAGATGATTTGTCTGTTCCTGCTGAGAAAGGTAGACCAAAGAGAGTCAATCATGCAACTCATGGATTGGAGCTGAAAATTCCTATTAGGAAGGCATGCATTTGACCAGGAGAATGCCTTGGAACTCAAGAAGACACAGGAGGGTGGTAGGAACACAAGTGGAATTCAGCAAAATATATTCAATCCTGTTCCCCCTGAGGGTGCTGAAAACCAGAAAGAAGTTTTAAAAGGACCCCCAGAATTCCTTATCTGTGCTCTCCACATCCACCCCCCGCCCCAGCCTTCTATTTTTGCACCATGATTCCAGGGAAGAACCAAAAAATCGAATAAGAAGCTGAGGGGGTACCCAGTGACTACACTAACCTTGGCAGCAGCTCCCATGCCCTATGGGTCCACCTGTTTGAAGCTTTGGGTATCCCCTGAAGGAGAAGTTCTCTGTTAGCCAATTTAGCCAAAACAAGGACTAGACTGACACTTCTCAAAGATCCACATCCATCAAGCAATACACGCTGCTCCCAGAAAGGCACTGTATATATAGAAGTTAAGAGCTCCAACTCCAGAGTCAGGCTGGTTCTTTGCTGGGTCAACTTAGATATGTTACTTAACTTCTCTTAGAAACTAATCATTTTGTTTCTCCATCTGAAAAGTGGAATGAACAATAATGGTCCCCATCTCTTGAGGTTGTGACCACCAAGTGACTGATGTAGAATAGTTAGAAGATGCGAGACACTTGATAGGTGCTCAGAGCACATCATTATTATTCTAAACAATGCACTTGTTTGTCATGGAGTTCCTTAGCTTATTTAAAATTCACTATGTGCTTTCAGGTTCTCATTCAAATCTCAGGACAACCCAGGGATGTCTGGAAGGTGCCATTTATTCCCATTTTACACATGGAGCTCTGTGACTTGGAGAGCTTAAGGTTTTTTCCAAGGCCACGAGCCCAGTGAATATCAAGGGGAACCTGAAGCCAAGGTTTAGATCTCAGGTTTAGAGATCTCCTGTTTACATATAACACAACTTAGAATTTTGGTTGAAATATTTGATTTAATTAAAATGAATACTTTCATGCTTTCCCTGCATCTCCTTCTGTACCCAGCTGAGGAATCTTCATGCAACATGCAGGTTCACAGGTTTGCCTTCAGCTGCTGGGAGCAGCCTTCCCAAGAACCAGAGCTTACACCTTTTTCATTTGATCTGTGGAGTTTGAGGTGCTCCATCGTCACAAGGGACAGGACTAAAGCCAGCAGGCAAAAAATAGCCACAAAGAAAATCAAGCAAACCACTTGAAAACAAATGATGGTACAGGTCATAATCACCACACAGGGAGGAGACTCCAAAAAGATTCCTAACTTTCCACGTGTCAGGACAACCAGCCCTGTAACAAGCTCTCTCCGATGAATAAAATTCTAATTGTACCTCCAATTAGATTTCACCTACCCCAAAGGCAGACTAATCACAGATTTTAAAGTGGCCAATGACAGGATAAGCTCTGAGGTGAAGGACCACTTATGCACTCTCAGTCAGTTGAGGAATCTTATCCCAGCAGGTTGGGATGACTCTGATACAGACAGAACAGGGGACAAGAGAACTGGAGACACTTGCAGGGTGATTATTCACAGAAACTCCCGATTCAGACTGGAGTAAGTCACATGAAAGGGAAAGATAGAAAAGGAAGCCCTGAAAAAGCATTTGGTCCTTGGGTTCTCTGAGGAGGAGCAGATGGACATAATCAATTACTTAAATAATTCAGCAGAGAAAGAAGGCTGCTTTTCACCTGAATTATCCAGATAATTTTAAAGAAATATTTTGGGTGAGGACTTCCTTTTAATCCAAATGATCTGTTTATATTTTACGGAATAATTCGCTTCTGCCAGCCAGGCTTCCAGGTCTGCCTCAGCCAAAAAGACGTCACTGCCCCTGTTACATTTGTACTTCAGCAAAGAATTGGTTTCCTTTGTGTCCTGGTAAGCTTTTCCTCTGGAAATAGACTGGGCTGGCTGTCCCTTTGATCCCATTGTGCGACTCTATCTCGTTCATCAAGCTTTGGCACCTGACAAGGGTATAGAAAATAGTACAATTTGAGCATTTCAAAGTGATGGTTTTCTATTTTTTAAAAAGGGATATTTGACAGCCACCTTTAGATCCACTTGCTTATCGGGGTTGCGTTTTAACAAATTTTTCGTGAAAGTATTCCATTTATTTGCCAAAATTGGAAAAAAAAATGAACAATGGTGCATTCGTATCCCATTGAATATGGCTGAGAACATCGAAATCTACAGCACAGACTGACAGAAAGAGAGAAGCATCATATCAGTGTTGCATCAGAAAATGGCCCAGGGCTTGAGCCTCTACAGCCCACAATAAAGATGACCGCAGCAGCTCGGGTGAGAGCTAGGGGTTGGTTGTCTCCAGCTGAGCCGAAAGGAGCCGTTTCCCCCACCCATCCCTTGGGTGTATAGATCAGAAGTGACACAGAAGTAGCCCTGGCCAGACACCTCTTGGCTCCACCTTCACCGGGAGCTTTCACCGATTACAGGAAACCACTGTTAACTGGATGAATAAATATCACATCTGGAGGCAGAGATCCCAAGATGACTCAGAGCTGCCTCCCCTTGGGTTTTCTCACACAACTTGGTGGCATGAGGGCCTTCTCCCCCTTGCAAGACAGCTCATCACAACCCTCATCTTTTCATCAGAGAGCCCTGTAACTTCGGGCAATAAGAAACATCAAACATCCAACCCACCATTTTTTTGTAATAAATATTTTACTATGTTTAAACCAAAGAACAAACAACAAAGCCAAAGTATTTGTCTCGCCCTGCTTTGCACAGAGATATAACTCTAGTCTTAGCTAAAAATGTTTCTGGTGATTCTAACAAAATGTAATTTAAATGGTATTGGTTGTACCCATTTAAGAACATTTTGATATTTTTCCTGCAACATTTTGTTTCATGTTTTTGAACCCTCTCTACTAGATTCTAACCCTGAGAATGGTCTCCCTGGATGACATTACTGTTCCTGCTTCAACTTGCACAAAGCATTTGGAAACCAGGCCAGGCCTTTCCGGAGAACCTCAGTGTTGATAGTCACACTTTTGCTTCCATTTCCTTGTGCTTCTGATTATAACTCAATATGTTTTCATTCAGGTTGTAGAGTGCCCCTTTTTAGCCTCTAGCTGCTGGATGACACCATCTGTGATTGCCAAGGAAATTAAATTAAATTAAGTTAAAATTCAATCAACAGAAGATTGTTGCCTCTATGACTTTACTTGGAACCTTGAGAGCATAAGCGTCTAAATGCTTCTCAAGACAGAAACAGGCCAGCTCTGCCCAGCAACACTGGCCCATGGTTAGGACTCCCCCAGAGTCAGGAGCCAGGGACCCACCCTTTCGGTTCCATCTCATATGGCCTGCAGCAGCAACTAGGAGACAGATTGTTTTGCCTCTACAGTCTGAGCTTGGCTTAGGGCAATCTTTGTTTCTTACCCAAAAGAAAAACTTTAGATTTATGCAGAAGAGGATTAGGAATTTGCACAATATCTTATACACCATATCAAAATAAATTCTGGAAGGATTAAAGGGTTTTATTTTACAAATAAAAACTAAACCATACAAATGCAGTTTTGTTTGTTTGTTTGCTTTGATGTTTAAAGGGTTCATAAATTTTGGGTTACATTATTATTATTATTATTATTATTATTATTATTATTATTATTATTTGTTCCTTTTAGTTATATATGACATTAGAAACCATTTAACAAGGGCATTTTTTTAAAAAAAAAGTAAACATTGACCTCAGGAATTTGTGAACATTAAAAGTTCCAATAAAAGAATTGATAGAGTAGAACATACTAAATTTGAAAAAGCTCTATCAAATAATACTTACACAAATGCAAATTTAAATGACAAATTAGCAGGAAATGTTTGTAACATGACAAGGAACATAACTTAATACACATTTAAACACAAACATGTGTACATGAGTATATAGAGAGATTCTTATAACAAAATCAGTAAAAAAAAATCCCATTTTTAGTCAAAAGACATTAATAGTAATTAGCAAATTAAATAAATACAAATGGCCAATATCTTTTCAAAGTCCCCTATTTTATTCAAAAGTACACACATTCACAGATGTACACATCAAAAAACAGTAAAAAAAAAAAAAAAAAAAAAAACTATGTGGCAACTAACCAAGATTCAACAGTTTATTATTAATTTGGTGACAATGAATTAAAATAAGAATTCTCACACATTGCATATGTTAAAATAAGAAATTTCATGCCTTAACATGCTACCATCTTCCTAGATCCTAACTTGGCAATGTACATGAAATCTTAACATACTTGGAAAGAAATTTAACTTTAAGAAATAACCACAAATATGCACAGGAAATTGTGTAAAAGACCATTTTTCTGCAGCTTCCTTTATTACATCAAAAAATTGGAAATAATATAAATATCAGTCTGACTACATAAGTTACATTAAATACAAAATGCAATGTTATATGCTTTTTAAGAATATATAAATAAGGGAAGAAATGTTTACCATTCAATATTTCTAAAATTAGTGTGAAAATTTTTATATGTGAATGTGTGTGTATATATACATATACATAGATATATAGATATACACTGTTTTCATGCATATTTCTCTTAATATTACATAAAATGTTTCAATATCATATGTTGTATATACAATACATGCATAAGTACATATAAAATCACAAAGAGATTGAGAAAAAGAAAAAATTGACAAAATATGAATAATAATTAAAGTGGAAACATTTGCCATTTCTATAGTTCTTACATTTCTGTGTTTTCAAAAAAAGTATGAGTTTAATTTATCATTTAAAAAATAATACGTGTCACGACAACTACTATTACTAAATAACAATAATAATAATGTGCTTTTACCGTATCTCCTAAATGGTAGGGTCTCATTCTCTTCTTGCTGTATAGTGAGGTATATTTCATTACCATTTCCCATAACCATGTTATAATTATCTTCTTAACCAGTTCATAACAGGAAGTGCAAAGACTCACAGTAAGGCAAAATACCAGTAAAAATTTCCCAAGGGAAAGAACTAAGTGGTCAAGCCAGGAAATGTGGTTTGCATTATCATATGTGGCTTCACATTTTGCCTCCCAGCCCACCACCCAGTTCTCTAGGACTGCTCTCCATCCCCCACCAACTTCTCGTCTAAATAAATACATTCAAATTTGGAAAGGAGCCGTTGCCCTCCTGCTATCTGTTCACCCTTAATCATTTGAACCCACGTTTCTTCAAATCTGAGGTACAACGGATGTACTCCAGGCACAATATTTAGACAGTTTTGTGAGTTTTTCTTGGTGCATCCTCCAAAGAGAGAATTGTTCTACCACGTACAATATATTGAGCACTCCTGATGGTCTACAGTTCTGCTAAGTGTTTCATATATTTTACCTTGTTTTTAATTCTTAAAACAATCCTGCAAGGTAGGCATAAACAGCCCCATTTTACAGATAAACTATTTGAGGCCAAATCTGACTAGAATTCCATAGTTGAAATCTAAATTTTAGTCAATGCCAGTACCTACACTCTAAACTACTGCACTTTATTATCTTCAAATGAGCTAGGTGTGGTGGCGCACACCTGTAATCTCAGCATCTCGTGAGGCTGAGGCAGGAGGATCACGAGTTCAAAGCCAATCTCAGCAAGAGTTATGTTCAAAGTAAATTATTGAGACCCTGTCTCTAAATAAAATACAAAATAGGGCTGGGGATGTGGCTCCGTGTGCCCTTAAGTGTAACCATTGGTATCTCCCCAAAAAAAGTGATACAAGAAATCATGCTTTTAAAGCTAATCTAACTTCAAAGCCTATCATTGGATTTGGTATTTAGAAAGGAGGCTCATTGATTTTCAACCTTCTCCCACTTTTTCTGCAGATTGTTACTTGTTATCACTTATGTCTTTGCTTTCCCACCCCCTGTTAACTAATCCTCAGCATTAGAAACCGACATGCTATGAACTCAAGAGAATGGAAGCATCACATAGTTCTGGCGGATGAGTTGTTGTTATTCTTGTTTTGTGGATGTATTACTGAGTCCCCAGACACTTAAGGGAACCTCCTAAGTCACATCCCTAATGAGTCACAGAGAAGGGACTGACACCTGGTGTTCTGCTCTTTGTTCCTGGAAGCTAGCAGCATATGCACCATTAAAGGTTTTCACTGAAAAAAAAAAAAAAGTTCTTTTTCCATAGCTGGTGATCCTTAAACCATTTTCAGATAACTTGACCTCTGTATAAATAAAATGAGGTTTGTTAGAAAGCTGATACTCTTTCTGCAATTCCTCTTTGCATGAGTTACCCCTCCATGATAATAGCTCTATACCAAGTGCTTTTGTGAGTTCTTTATGTTTATTGACTCATGTAATTCTCCTAAAAAGACTCTACCAGGCAAGATACTGTTACTATACCCATTTCACAGCCAAGACAATTGAGGCCTGTGGATTAAATAACCTCCCAATGGGACAGAGAGATGGGGTTTGAACCCAGGTAGACTGACACCAGAGATCAGGCTCTGTCCCACAGCACTGCACCAATTCTCTAAACAAAACAAGTGTCATGAAACAGCACCAGAGTGTCATGGCCAGAGTGATTATTTTCATACTATTTACAACACTACCACTTAAAGACGTGGGAAATTTGGAGCAGTTCCAGAGATACATAATAAAAATTATTAATGTTTAGAAAATGGAACATATGAGGAAAGGTTAAAACAAGTAGAATTTTTTAGACTTAAATAGAGAAGTCTGAAGGGGAATTTAACAATTCATGTAAAGAATGAAGGATTATGATGGAGACAATGGTAATCAGAGTTTATTCCCACTCCACGGAGAAAAATGTTAAATAAAACCAGCTTAAATTGCAGCAGGGGGAAATTAAACCAACTTTCAGGAAGAGCGTCCATTAATAAGCATTCTATCAATTATGAATTTTATTCTGGCCCCTTTATTTTGCCAGTTCAAACATTATTCCTAATTAGCTCAAGAATTCCCTTTTTGAACCACCAGTGATTAAATAGTATCCAGGATAGTATTAGTTTCAAATGTTGTATTTTTCTTCCAGATTCTTTGACAGACACTCAAAACAGGCTAATATGATAATTGTTTAATGAGCATAGATGATTAGTCAGACTATCTTATTCCCTGACCCGTCTCATGAAGCATTTCCGTGATGCAACCACCCAGAGTAAATGGAGCATCACTTTCTCGAGATCTCTGTGAAGAGAGGTAGAAAACAATTTGTCTGGGCACTTTTGATAAAGTCTAGCCCAGAAGGTAGGAGGTGAATGGCATTGACCTCTTGTGGTTCCTTCCTGCTGGATGACTCTATAACCCTTCCATTGAGTCATCCATCCCAATAAAGCTTCATTGTTAGAACCTATGGTCTCTTTGCAACTGGGAAGAATAAAGAGCAGGAATAGTACAGGTAAGAATCGTTGATGGGTAAGACAAATCAGGCACCAGGCTAATTTGAAAAGATCTTACTCTGTCTTCAGTTAAAATTTGCTCAGTGTGGTTTTTAAACTATTTGTCTTAGAATTATCTGTGGTATGGTACTTGTTAAAAATTAATCAGCATCTTTAAGAGAGTTGCAAAAATCTGCATTTTAAGTACTCTTTCCACACTTTAAAAAAAATGTGCACTAATCTTTAAGGACCAAGGGATTGATGTCTAACAACCTCTTTTCACAATTGAGAAAATTGAATGCTAAAGAAGTCAACATTTGTCCACCTAGTTACTAGAAGAACCAGGGAGTCAGATATCCAGAATTCCCATGTTAATAAATTTACTTGGAAGCATAGTAAATAGGTGGTTAGAAAATGCCCTGTGGAACATACCCTTGGCATCAAAGCAGTGATGAAACTAGTCTGTTTTTCTGAATCATTCCATTATTCGCTATAGAGAAAAATACCAATGGTCTATGGGTCGGTGAAGAAGTTTAGCATCAAAAATAACTGCATCTCAACTCCAAATGACTCAAATTTTAAGTAACTACATTAGCACATCTGAGAGAAAGTCCTGAAGTGAGGCAGGTTTCTGGTGCAGTTGATCTAAGGGTTCATCCTTCCATTTAAGACCAGTTTCATCATCTTCCCACTTTGGCATCCACATCATCAAGTTAACCCTCTTCAAGTGCAGAAATTCTTTTTAAGAGCCCAGAAAGATTTTTCTTGCCTTTCACTGGCTCAAATAAGTGGAAGCTTATTCTTTCCTCAACCAATAAATGAAAATGAGACCAGAAATACCATAATTGGCTGTCATAATCAGCGGGTATGGAATGGAGATAGAGGGGGAAACCAGTGCCCACCCAGTCTAATAGGGAGAACAGCTGGAGCAGCTTCCATACCCTTCCTAGACAGGGTCGCTCCACAAAGAAAAATCACTCAGAAACCTTGCTTCCATCAGATGTTGCCCCCATCCTTAATGTGCATAGGGCCTTTTTTTCCATTTTCAAAGCAACTTCATCTTGGGGCATGAGATTCCTGTTCCATGTCCCAACCTACCTTCATGACCACTGACTACAGAGTCATTAACTATTGGTCTTAGGAGATAAAAGCATCTTATCTATATATAAACAGTACTAAAAATATACTTATGTGTACAAAGAAAAATGTAATTTCTTTGCTTTTGTATTTGAACTAATCTTCTTCCCAAACCTACAGAATCTAGGGCAGCTGAATGGTTAAATTTGGTACAATCTCCTGAAATTTGAGAATTATTATAATTTAAACATTGCTTTAGGTAACTAGTCATCTTATTTGGCTTCCTGCTCTTCCTCAAAATGTCATTTAGGTATACAGGGAGTGCTAACTGCAGAGAGGAGACAGGCAGTTTAGATCCACACAGCTTTATCCCAACAGCCCTTGTGGGTGTTCCTCATTGTGAAGGGCAAGAACATGCTGACTCCTCCCTTCTGCCACACCTCCCGCGATTTCTCTGGATCCAGGAGCAGTGGACTTTCTCCCCACTCTCCCTGTTGGTATCAACATCCGTGTCCCACTCTCCTCCTTTCACAGTCTAAGTGTACACACTAGACACTCCTGCCCTAACCAGAGTGGCTGAGGAGTGTAAGAAGGTAGAAATCTGATAAAAGAGCATAAAAGATACTGCTTCAAAAGTCTTATACCTGTTATGCAAGATAATATGTTAAATACTCCGGGCAACCTTCACAGTCACTTGGACAAACATATTCCACTAACGAAAGCACATATAGGAAAGAAAGAGTAGGGGCCAGTTGTAGCTAAGCATAAAAACATAAAACAAAACCTATCATCCCTGTGAAATATCAAAGCTGAAAAGATATGTCTGTCCCCTTAGAGACTGAGGTTTAAGTGCAAAAGGGTAACGTATCCATGAAATAAAGAAAAGAGACAGGTTTCCAGTAATCCCGACGGTGTCTAGACAGGCGACATCTAAAAGCCATATTGTCCAGAACTGTTTTTGCCATCAATCTGCATGGTGATGGGGCACAGAAGTATCAGTGACACCAATGCCATTAACACATAAGCAGCAGAAAAAAAATGCAGTCCAGTCCAGAGCCACAGCTGGAGAGATCTTTCCTATTAAAGACAGAACTCAGTTTCAAAATAGTTCATTTACTTAGTTAATACTTCTATCTGAAAATTATAAATTAAAACTTAACATATGGTGCTTGATGTAATGGCATTCAATAGGGTCAAACAGTAATTAATATTTGACAGTTAATTATTGGTCGTGAAAATGACAATGTTGTTCTCCTTTTATTTTCTAACAATATAATTAATGTTTATGTTTGAACTTAAAACCACATCCTATACTTCTTCTACAAAACATCCTATACCTGGCTATAAGAAAAAGCAGATCTTTTAAAAATAATTCTATTTGTTAAAGAAAGAACCAGTGATCTTCTTATAACTCAAGTCGAAAAAATAAAAATTTAGTTTGAGTCTTTAAACAAACATTGTGAACACCTCTATACTAGACCAGCTTCAATGCTAAAAATCAATGCTAATTAGCCAAGGTCAATGCTAATTAAAAATGCATTAAAATGGAGGGAAAAGTTAAAGAAGACAGAAGGTAGAGAGAGGGATACCTAGTGGACTATTGAACCTGCCATCATATGCAAACAGAATAATACATGCAATGAAGTTTTTTAGAGCAATGAAGAAGATAGGGGATTTCCTCTGTTGTCCTGTTTCCGATTTTAAATAGGAGATTTTGTGACTGAAAGATTGTTTTGGAAGCCCAACTAGGGGAAAAAGATCTTTAGCTAAGGTTGACTTAATAAAAAGAGGGCCAGGTTGAAAAATTAATCTGTAGAGGCAGCATATAGAAAGTGGCATCAAAGCTGGAATTTGAAAGATAAATATTTCCAGGCAGAGAAGGCGGAGGGGAATGGAGAGAAAGACATTCCAAGGACAGGGAAGGGCATGTGCAAGGCAGAGATGTGTGCCATCACTGAAGTCACTAGGGTCATCTCATCACATCACTGAAGTGATGTAAAAGGAGATAAGGGAGACTTAAAAATCACTGTGAGCCCCAATGTCAAGATCTGAAAAGAGGGTGACAAGAAACAAGGATAGAATACTCCACCCAGTGATCTTAGTTAGAACACTGTCAGTGATTAAGGCCGGGATGCAAAAGAGTTTAGTAAATAAGATGTTGAAGCATGAAAAGATGAGCTATAAGTGGTGGTGGGGGGGGGGGGGGAGATTATCCAAAAGCTTAGAAGAATTATAAAATAAAGGGAAGAGATTTTTCTGTTTTTGCTAGAATTGAAGAACTTGATCATATGCCAGACTGAAGGAAGAGCCAGCAAGACATGGTAGAAAAGGGAGATAACTAATACAGCAGGGTTCCAGGTGAGAGAGGAAGAACAGGTCAGGGAAGATACTTCCTTGGGTCTAGAGAATGGTACAGGTTTAGATGAGATCAAAATGGAAATCAGAAATTAAGGAGTTCTTTTCTCAAAAATATTTTTAATTGTAGATGGACACAATAACTTTATTTTATTTATTTTTTTATGTGGTGCTAAGGAGTAAACCCAGTGCCTCACACATGCAAGGCAAGAGCTATACCGCTGAGCCAAAATTCCAGCCCAGAAATTAAGGAGTTCTTGATGAATCATCTCTAACCACTCATAAATAGAAGCCAAAGCTCTTCTTTTTATGTAAACATCATTATGTTCCATACATGATTTAAGGTAGGTAGATGAGATGGTCCCTCTACTGAGGATTCTGACAGGCATTGCACTGGAAAACAGATAGAGCTGTTTAGGGAAATTGAAGCACTAACCAGAAAAGAAAGTTTAGTCCTAGAGGATTTTAAGGCCCAACAGCTATTAGAAGTCATGAATTTGTACTGATACATACATGCATGAATTTGGGACTATCTCCATCAGTATTCACTAATTGGCTGTTCAGCTAGAAGTGTGCAGGAAACACATCAAAAACATAAGCTGGGGTTCTCGGGGTGGAGCTCAGTGGTGGAGCACATGTTTAGCAGCTTACAGCCTTGAGTTTAATCTACATCATTAAAAAACAAACAACAACAACAAAAGCAAAAGCAGGAGAGAGATATAGAGATGAGAGAGACATTGTAATTTAGGAAGGTACCAAAAAAAAATCAGAAGGCTCACAAACTGAGAAGTTTGAGGAGCAATCACTGTGTTGGTGAGAGAGATCAGGAAGGATGGAAGGTTGTGTCACAGGAAGAATTGTTGAGCTTGTGATTTCAAGTGTGACAGTCCCCTGATGTCAACATTGCTATAGAGGAGAACTGATGTGGACTCAAGAGGAAAGCCAATGGCATTGACGAGGTTGAGGAATTGGAAATAGGATGATAAATGCTTTGCTTATATGATGTAAAAATGCATTCAGGTGATGACAGAAGTTGAGAGAAGAAAAATCTCCAGCTCACTTACATTAGAGGTGAAGGAGGTGATGGCAACAGGGTATGGAGAGGAATATCACAATCTTTTCAGAACAAAGAGGAATAGGATCAAAGAGGCTGTGGGAAACAGGAGGTGCCATGGCAAGGGAGAAAAGCAAATTCGATTAGAGTGATACAGGATACATTACATCTCCAGATGAGAAATATGGCCTGGTTAGGGCCAGGAGCACTGTGAAATGAGACTGAGGTACCAGAGACATAGTACAAAAGATGGAGAGAAAGATCTGGGGTGAGGATGGAAGTCAGGGAAGATGATGCCCCAGAGAAACATGGAGGCAGCAGATTGAGAGAAGACTGGTAAAAGAGAGTCAGTATACTCATGTAATCCAAGTTCTTGGGCTCAATTGAATTGGCTGGGCTCAAGTTTTCTAGTTTTCTGGGTGTTACTCTTAGGGCCCAGAAAAAGCTAAGGACCAGAGGGGTATAAGCCTGGTGCTACAGCTGCTCCCTACACTAGCTCTGTGCAGCAACTGCCCAAGGGCCCCTGGTAATAGCTAACCTGGGCATCTTCACTCCTATGTCCAATTTTATTAAGGTTAGTTGTTACTAGTAAGTATCATGCAACTTCTTTTTCTTATTTAACACTGGCATGTTGGTAAATTTTCTGCTGAATTGTAGTATATCTTCCCCGACTTTAGTGTAGACTCTATAAAACTGTGATTGGTTTTACTGACCAATTTAGTTAGGTTACAACCTGGCTAGTAGTTCTTCTGTTTTGTAATCTGGGAAGGAAATAAATTTGAGATGTCAATTTCCCCTCTTCCCCTGTCTGCTTATGGTCAAGTGACCCAGATAAATTGGGCCACTAATATTCACATCGTATGTGTAATGGCATCTAGGTTTTTGGTCCACAGTGAGATAGTTATTTTAACTGGCACTACAAGTATTTGTGATCTTAATTTCCCTGCCTATACCAATGTACATTTTAACCATTTTTGCCATGGTGAACCAAATGAAAACATTTGCCTAAATGTTTTCTATGGGTTTTCTTTCATAGCTTTATGGTTAACCATCTTAATTACAATAAGACCAGATATTTATAGACTTCCTTGTTCTCTTTATTAATTTGATCTCTAATCCTTTAAACCTATCTGTCACAACTGTCACAGTAAACCAGAGACTATGTAATCTTACCCACCCTATAAAATTCCTAGACAAAAATTTCTACCATAATTATCTTTGTCCATGTTGATGTTTCTTAGCATATCATCTTCCACATGCACATTTTGAAAAAAAAAATGAAATCAAGAGAAAGCTTTCTTTTTCACATATACAACCTTTAATGGGTTTTTCTGTCTATTGAAAGGTATAATCATTGCTGCCAACATAAATGTGGGTTTATGTATATAAAACTTGTACTCACTGAGGTAGACAAAGAGTTAAATTAAAGGGCCAGTCAGAAATCTAGTCCAAGCAGAGCAAGAACTAAAAGGTCTCCTCTGCACTCCTAAGCTCTGCTCATTTTCTCTTTTCTTCCAATGCAAACACCAGGAAAGCCTCAAGGAAATCGGGAAGAACTGGTCTCCCTATCTTAGAGACCCTTCTCAGTCTCTGCCTTTTTCTGTCTAGACAAACCATTAAGTGTGTTTACCCTTGACCAAGTGTTCCAGGCTCCCAAATCTGAATTCGCCACCCCTAGAAGAAGTTCTAGGGAAGAGAAAAGAAACCAGCAACACTGAGAAGCAGGGAAGGACAAGGGAAGGAAATAGGAAACAAGTAGGAAAGAAGCAGGAAGAGAGAGAGGCAAAGAAAAAGGAGGAGATAAAGAAAATAAATATAAGAACAGAAAAAATAAAAGAATGAAAAGGGAAATGCTTAGAAAAAAATTAGATCTTGATTTCGAGCACAAAATGCACTTATCTACCTTGGAAGATTTAATCCTAATTTTAAAGATGAGAATTTTATGGCAAAAATCCTTAAATCCTTTCCCTTCTCACAACGACTTGCGTCAACTCATTTACAAATGCATAAGGTTTTGAAAGAGAAAACATGTCAAATTCTGATAGGGTCACAGATCAGAAGTTAACCAAACCCACTGAAAAAATATTCACTCTGAAGAGCTGACGGGCAATCACTGGGAGAAGACTGGAAGTCCCAAGGGCTCTGCTCATGTGAATTAGTGGTTTGTGGTTCATGCTGCTGTTTTCTGATCGTCATCTTAATGCTTAGTTTTCAGGAGAAAGAATTTAGGACTTAGATGGTTGTTCTTAACCAGGGTCAAGATGGGAGGCTGTGATCAGAAGAACTGGAGGAGAATGCTGTTTGGAGGTCCTGAACAATGGCTGTGACCAGCTATGAGTGCAACCCTAAAGAAGCCAAGTACTATAAAAAAGAAATCCAAACTCTCTATCCACAGCTTTTAAAAGTTCGTTAATTAGGCCAGATACCATGGTGCATGCCTATAATCGCAGCAGTTTAGGAGGCCAAGGCAGGAGTTTGCTAGTTCAAAGCCAGCCTCAGCAATTTAGTGAGACCCTAATCAACTTAGTGATACCCTGTCTCTAAATTTAAAAAAATAAAATAAAATAAAAAGAGATGGGGATGTAGCTCAGTGGTTAAGTGGGCCCCTGGATTTCATCCTTAGTACAAAAATTTTAAATAAGGTTCATTAATTAGCAGTGTATATATAGTTTCTATGAGATGGTCATTCCTATGCTTCAATAAATTGAGCTTCTAAAATATTTAATAATATGCAAATTCACTTCAGGCATATAATTTATGAGTAACAAGTAAAATTATAAAATAAACTTATCTGAAACAGATAAGAATTTAAATTGTGTATAATTATAACCAAATTTAACTAATTTTGTATCAGACATTTCTCTACAAATGGCTAGCCTTGTTAGCTTACAGATGCAAGTGGGACTGCATGAATGATAACGCCCGTATGTCACTGGCTCTTGCTTCCAACTTGTCATGAAATCCAGCTCCTGGAAAGTCTCCTGGGTTTCACTGGAACCCCATGGATCTCCTGAGATTAAGTGGACTTCTTATCCTAACATGGCAACAGTTGATATCCATGAAGACCACAGAGCCACTGTGATTTTCCCTTCTACATACAGTGATGAATTACTTAACCACAGGGATACTTTCTGAGAAATGCCCCATAGGCAATTTTGTTGATGTTCAAACATTATAGAGGATACTGAACACAAACCTAGATGAAGTTCTACTCCATACCTGAGCTAGAGGGTAGAGCCTGTGATTCTTATGCTTCAAACCTGTACAACATGATTCTGTGCTGAACACTGTAGGCAACTGTACACAACAAGCATTTGTATATCTACACATAGAAAAGACATAGTAGCCAGGCATGGTGGCGTACCCCTGTAATCCCAGTGACTCAGGAGCCTGAGGCAGGAGAATCACAAGTTTAAAGCCAGCCTCAACAATGGCGAGGCACTGAGCAACTCAGTGAGACCTTATCTTTAAATAAAATACAAAATGGGGCTGGGGATGTGGCTCAGTGGTTGAGTACCCCTAAGTTTAATCCCCAGTACCGAAAGAAAGAAAGAAAGAAAGAAAGAAAGAAAGAAAGAAAGAAAGAAAGAAAGAAAGAAAGAAAGAAAGGAAGGACATAGTAAAAATATGGTATGAAAGATTTTTTTAAACTAGTATAGGACATTTATCATAAATGGAGCTTGCTCTGGTAAGTAGGTGAGTGGCGAGGGAATGTGAAGTCCTGGGATGGTGCTGTCCATGACTTCACACTTTACTTTATAAACTTTATTCTTTAAAACTTTTTGACTCTTATAATAATAACACTTAGCTTAACACACAAACACATTGTATAGCTGTACAAAACTATTTTCCTTCTTTGTATCTTTATTCTATAAGCTCTTTTTAATTTTATTTTATTTTACTTTTTAAACGTTTTTACTAAGAACCAGTTAAACTTTGTTATTAAAAACCAAGATACAAACACACACTAGCAGGAATCTACACAGGGTCAGGATCTTCTATATCACTTTCTTCTGTATCTGGCCCCACTGGAAGGTCTTCAGGGCAAGACCACACAGGGGCTGCCACCTCCTATGGTGATGATCTCTTCTGGAATACCCGGAAAGGACCTGCCTGAGCCTCTTCTAGGGATGGTGTCACTTTTTTCAGAAATATGTCCTGGAAGTTTGCTTGGGATAGTTTCTTTTTGTCATCATAAATTTGCTTGTAAGAAGATAATACACAATGAACATTTCTATTAATGAGAACCTTTTGGTGTTTGAGTTCATGTTTTCAAACTTTTTAAGCAGCTTATTGAAGTCTGCAAAAGCTTCTACTAAACTCTTCTCTGTGACTATCTTGGGAGTTCTTTTTTTATTCTCCTACAGTTTCCTTTTCTCTTGTCTCTTCTTCAGCTATCTGTTCACCAAGCAACAGGAAATTTTCAGCTCCATTATAATCTCCTGAGACCACTATCATATGTGCAGTCTGTCATTGATCAAAATATGGCCACCTGAATCAAATGGCTCTTTCAAAGTTCACCTCTTACCTTCTTTTCCAATAGAAGCCTGACCCAACAAGACAGAATAATGTATTTGATAGTCACCACACAGTTGGCTCCTCCAATCACCACAACCTTCTCAGGTGCCACATGCTCAATTCCCTCTTGTCATTGGGCAAGCTCTCTGGTAATTCTTTAGATTCTCTTACAAAGAGAACTCTGGCTGTTCTTCCCTGTCAATCAGTCCATCAGATTTATGCAATGGCTAACTCAAGATCCTTGTATGACTATGTCAGAGAGGCTTTGATGGAATGCACTGTTTGTAACCTCCTTCTCAGGGAATCTGATGCCACAGTCTTAGATAAGAAGGCAGCAGATTATGTGACCCGCTCTCCAAGCCATGGCAGTTGTTGGTTTGGTGATAAACACCTGACCCGAAGCAGGGGCTTCCTAAGGCTGGTTAACAACCTCTGATATAGTACAACCTGTGACTCTGCACAATGTAAGCCAGTTATTTTTCTGTCCTGGAAGTAGGTGGTGGCAGAATAGAAAGAAAGAAACATTCAGTGGAGTTATACTGGTAGGAAACCCGCAAACTTCTGCTGTCTTGGTCTTACCATTTCAGAGACCTGGGTGTGCAAAAGATACTTGGCATCATCATAATCTAATTTCTTTAAGCTTAAGATATGTAGAGAGTTTGCACTCCTTGATTCAGAGAAATTCTAATGTCTAAAATGTTTAATTTCAATTTCTATTCCTACCTGATTCATCCAGAGAAGAGTGATGTACTATCTGAGCATAATGGAGGCTATCTCATTACAAGCCTTCAGAGAGGAATGTGCACACTGTAAGTAACTCGGGATTATAGTATCTGGCATAGGGACCCTGATGTCAAAAGGGACAAAGTCAGAAGGAAAGCAAACAAAGTGTCCACATACTGACCATCTTTGCTTTTTTGACATTTTCCAAGAAAGAGCCCCCACCCCCACCAAAGCACAGGAAGCATGAGCAAAAATAGACAAGTATAGATGCATCAACTAAAAAGCTTCTGCACAGCCAAGGATACAATCAACAGTGAAGAGACAACCTATAGAATGAAAGAAAACATTTGCAAACTATACATCTGACAAGGAGTTGATATCGCAGATTTGTAAGGAATTCTAAAATTCAATCGCTATATTAGCTTTCTGTCTCTGTCATGATATTACTAAGAAAATCAATTTGCAAGGAGAAAAAAATTATTTTGGATGATAGTTTTGGAGGTTTCAGCCCATGGTCTCTTGACCCTGTTGCTTTAGGCCTGTGATGAGATAGAACATCATGGTGGGGAACTTGTGTTAGAAATAAGTTGCTTCATGGCAGTCAAAAAGTAAAAAGAGAGAGAAAGAGAGGCCAAGTTCCCAGTGTTCTCTTTAAGGGCATCCCTTCTCCAGGTCCCATCTCCTAAAGATTGAACCACCTCTGAAGAGCACCACAGGCTGGCATTCAAGCCTTTAGCAGACAGCCTTTGGGGACATTTAAAATCCAAACCATAACAATATTATAAAGTGCACAATAGATCTAAACAATTATTTCTTAAAAGAAGATATACAAATGGCCAAGAGGTATGTGAAAAAAAAATGTTCAACATCACTAATATCAGGGAAATGCAAATCAAAACCACATGAAATATCACCTCACCTGTTATTTTGCTTAAATCTTTGGTATCCTCTGAAAAGTTCATGTATTAAACAACATAGCAGTGTTCAGAGGTGAAATTCTTAGATTATGGTGCTATAACCCTATCAGTGGATTATTCCACTTGATGGATTCATAATTTGAATGGACCCCTGCGTGGTAAGTGTAGGTAGGTGGCATGTGGCTGAAGAGAGTAGGTCATAGGGGTGTGCCATTGGGGATATATTTTGTCCATGGCTTCTTTTACTCTCTCTTTCCTTCCTGGCTGCCATAAGCTGATAGCTTTCCTCCACCACACCCTTCCACCATGATGTGCTGCCTCACCTCAGGCCCAGAGCAATGGAGTCCTCTGACATGGACTGAGACCTCTCAAACCATGAGCTCAAAATCAACTTGCCCTCCTTTAAGTTGTTCTTGTCACATACTTTGGTCATAGCAATGAAAAGCTGACTAAAAAAACAACCCATTAAGAATGGCTACAATCAAAAAGTCTAAAGATAACAAGTGCTGGCAAGGATATGGAGAAAGGAGCACCTTTGCATACTCTTTTTCGGAATGTTAATTAGTACAGCCGTTTTGGAAAACAGTAAGGAAAAAAAAATTAAAGACAGAGCTACCATATGATCCAGCAATTCCACCTCTTGGTATATATTCAAATGAAATGAAACCAGGATGTTGAAGAGGCACTCCAGTGTTCCTTGCAGCACTATTCACAATAGCCAGGGAACAGATATAACCTAAGTGTTCATCAGCGAATGGACTCTTCTTTCTATAGAGAAAACATTATACATATACACTATGAAATACTATTCGGCCATAAACAAATGAAATCCTGCCATTTGGGATAACATGGATGGAAGAGGAAATCATTACATCAAATGAAATAAGCCAAGCACAGAAAGACAAGTACCTCATGGTATCACTTACATGTAGAAACTAAAAACCTTAATCTCATGGAAGTTGAGAATAGAATGTTGGTTACCAGAAGCCAAGAAGAATGGAGCTGGAGGGTGGATAGGAGAGGTTAATCTGTGGCTACCAAGTTACAGTTAAATAGGGTCAAGAAGTTCTGGTGTGCTATTACACAGTCAGGTGACTATAGGTAACAATAATGTCGGAGATAAATGTTTAACCTCACTTAAGCATGACATAATGCATACACATATAGACATAGTACATGGTACTCCATTATTACATATATATAAATTTTGTGGTTCTATATGAATTTTTAAAACAATTTTTTTTAAAAACCTAGGGTTAAACATTCTAAGGGCAAAAAGTCTAAGTGACAATGCAACAGACCTATCTTGTGGCTGCCATTGATGTTGCTCAGCACATTTTGGTAGCTGCAAGATTTCCTGTGCTTTTTCTGCATGATCACTTGTGGTTTTTCCAAAGGTGAGCATTGCCCCAAACTCCACCACGTGTGACTAGTTTTAACCAAGGAGAATCCACCTGTGACATTTTAAGAAGCAAAGTAAAATCTATGAAGTCTAAGCCTCTTCTGGAAATCATGGTCATAAAGGTGTTAAGTTCACCTGCAGCAGCCATAGCAGTTGGCTGTTTCATGAGCATCAAGTGACAGGGGGCAATAACACTGCACTTTCTACTAGAACCGTCCCATGTAGTAATTGAGCATTTCTCCTGGCCACTCATTTCTGCTGTGCGTCATTCACACTTGGTTCTCTCACTGTCACCCAGAATCCTGGGCTTCCCAATACCCTGTAATAAAGCCTTTTCCGCTAACCTCACTTAAACTGGCTCTGTGGACTGCAGTTGGATCCTGCTTGATATAAAGGGTGAGGAAAGCCTCTTACACACCAGCAAAGGGAGCCGCTCCAGCAGGGCTGAGCTGAACAAGAGATAAGCAAAAAAGAAAATGTGTTTTCAGTAGGCAACCGCTTTAGTCAGCTTTTATGTCACTGTGATCAAAAGACCTAACAAAAATGTCAGAAGGAATGTAGAGGAGGAAAAGTTTATTTGGGGCTCACCATTGCAGAGGTCTCAGACCATAGTGGGCTGACTCTATAGCCCTAGGCCCAAGGTGAGGCAGAAAATCAGGCAGAAGGGCCTGGCAGAGGAAAGCAGCTCAGGACAGGCAATAAGGAAGCAGAGAGAGAGCCTCTCATTTCACCAGGGATAAAATATAAATCCCAAAGGTATGCCCCTACCTCCCCCAGTGACCTACCTCCCGCAGCCACACCTTACCTGCCTACAGTTAGCACCTAGCTAATTCTTTTTAAAAAAATTGTTTTAATTAGTTACACATGGCAGTACAATGATCCTGACATATCATACATTTGAATCAGATGAGAAATAATTTCTCATTTTTCTGAGTGTACAGGTTGCAGAACCACATTGGTCATGCAGTCACCTATATACCCACAGCAATGATAATGTCTATTTTATTCTGCTGTCCTTCCATTCCCCCCTTCCCCTCCCCTCCCCTCCCATCACTTCTCTCTACCTAATCTAATGTAACACACTTTTTTCCCCCTTTTTCCTCACATCATCATACATGTATTCTGTATAATGATGGGGGTCTCCTTCCATCTTCTGTGCAATTCCCCTTCTCCCTCCCTTTCCCTCCCACCTCTCTTCCCTATTTAGTGGTAATCTTCTTCTCATGCTCTTCCCCCCTACCTCATTTTGAGTCACCCCCCCCCCCTTATATCAGAGAAGACATTTGGCATTTGTTTTTTAGGGATTGGCTAACTTCACTTAGCATAATCTCCTCTAATGACATCCATTTCCCTGCAAATGCCATGATCTTGTTATTTTTTAGTGCTGAGTAATATTCCATTGTGTATGTATGCCACATTTTTTTAATCCATTATCCATTGAAGGGCATCTAGGTCGGTTCCACAGTCTAGCTATTGTGAATTGCGCTGCTATAAACTTTGATGTGGCTGTGTCCCTATATTATGCTGTTTTTAGGTGTTTTGGGTATAGTCCAAGAAGAGGAATAGCTGGGTCAAATGGTGGTTCCATTTCCAGATTTCCAAGGAATCTCCATACAGCTTTCCAAATTGGTGCACCAATTTGCAGTCCCACCAGCAATATATGAGTGTATCTCCCCCCCCCCCCCCCCCCCGCATCCTCACCAGCACTTGTTGTTGTTTGACTTCATAATGCCTGCCATTCTGACTGGAGTGAGATAGTATCTTAGAGTAGTTTTAATTTGCATTTCTCTGATTGCTAGAGACCAAATTCTTATCAGTAGATCAATCCACTGATTAGGTTATGACTCTCCTAATTTAATCATTTCACCCCTGAAAGTTTTTACTTTTTCTCACACATGAGCTTTTGAGGGACACAACCTATCCATATCCTAACACCAACAAACACCCAAGCAGATGGTTTATGTTTGGAAATAGAGAACATTTTCAATGAAGTGAAATGGAAGTTGCTCTATGATGGACCCTTGCAAAATCTCATCCTTCTTTCCTTTCTTCCCCAAGTGCTTATTTTGCTGTTTTCATGACCAACGGCCATTTACATGCCTGGCCACCCATAGATTCTAAGCACCTTAAGAATGAAAGCTGTGCTTATCTCCTGGTCCTCATGTCAGTCTAACACAGGGTTTTGAACTTAATAGATGTGATAATAGTCTTTATTGATGGGGTGTGGTTGTTGATTGCAAGAAGTTCCCAGCCCCTCCTGAGAAGTGATGAGAGTTTCCTTTTATAAACAGTGGAGGAAGGAGGAAAAACCTTCTCTTGATTCTTTTTTACTTTAGGATTTGGCCTCAAAGTGTCTGTGTGTAGGGTGAGGCCGAGTGGATCCCGCCAGTCAGGAGTTTTCCTGACAGCTAGCTCTCGCCTTGGTGGTTCTCCAATTTGTATTTATATCTATACACGCCTCTTCCATCAAAATATGCCATATGCAACTAAAAGATATTGAATCAAATATTAATGCCTGAGATGCCCATGCATTTTTGTAATGCCTTCAAACTCCTTTACAAAGGATTTTAATGCACTCTTGTAATTTCAGTTCAGCACAAAGCAATCATCAAATATCAATTTCTCTCCGAGACCGCAAAGACTTGTTAACTGTAGTTCTGCTACTCACGCCCCACTGAGGGAGCAAGCTTCCATGCCAGCCTCTCAGACATCATCTCATCTCTGTAGACCCTGGCATGAGGAAACCGTGCAGCATTTTCCAGGCTCCTGGATTGTTTTTAATAGAATATTCTTTCTTAAGTGCTCACCCCCTTTCCTCTGTTACACTCCAACCCATTCTGCAGGGCACAACTTCAGTGCCACCTCCATGAAGCTTTTATCATCCCAACCAGAAATACTTCCAATACTTCATTTCCACTTCACTCATCCAAAACTGCATTGTCCAGTAATTACTGGCTTATGTCTTGTATAGCCTTCCAGATAAGCAGCTTAGGGTGATTTTTCATCATTGCATCCCAGAACAATGCAAGTCATGAAATATTTGTTGTCTGGATAAATGGGGGAAATTGTCACTTCTACTACCAGAGTAGGGGTTCAGACAGTTCACGGAGAATATAGCTGAAATAGATTTTTTGTGATATAGCATAGGAATGAAGTGCCTTTGAAAACATATTTATGGAGGGGAAAAAATCTAATTAACAAGATAACTTGAATATGGAGCGGGCATTGATAAAAGCACAATGAGCATGTTACAGCTTCAAGTTCTGGGGCTCTAAAAGAAAAGTAGAGTTTTTTCTGCCTTTTTCAATAACAAAATTATCAGATTCCTTGTCCTTTACAAGTACTTCTTAGGTTCAGGCAAAGGGGAAAAAAGAAAGCTGCTCGGTGGAACTGTTTCCCTTCTCCTCCCATGCTAGTCCATTCTTCATTAACTTTTAATTATTTTTTTCTTGCAAAATCATCATTATCTCTCAGAAGAATGAGTCATCAAATTTAACAAGTAGTTCTATAGCACTGTCAAATGTGGACTCTACATTAGTTATATTTTCATTGTTGTTACCAAAATACCAGACCAGAACAACTTACCAGTAGGGAAAGTTTATTTAGAGATCATGGTTTCAGGGTTTCAGTCCATGGTTGATCAACTCCATTGCTCTGAGCCTGAGGTGAGGCAGAGCTTCATGGCAGAAGAGCACAGAAGAGGAAAGCTATTCCGCTCTTGGAAGCCAGAAAAAAGAGAGAAATGAGAAGAGTCAGGGACAAAATATATAATCCCCAAGGGCACGGTCCTAGTAACTGACCTTTTCCATCCATGCCTCACCTGTCTACAGTTAACTACCCAGTAGAGTGGTCCTTTCATATTATTAATCAGACAAATGGATTAATCCACTGATCAGATTATAGCTCTCATAAAATAATCATTTTGCCTCCTGAATTAACAGTAGCTTTGGAAGGACACCTCATATCCAAACCATAACAGACTCTGAGCATCCAGAAATATTTATCAAGCCTAAACATTTAGTAAATATGTAGGTACTCATTAAATGATGCTTTGATAGGCAATGCCCATTTTCTTTTTTATTAATTTTTTAATTTGCTTTAATTAGTTATAAATGACAGTAGAATGCATTTATGCACTTTTATATATCATACAGAGATGGGATATAATTTCTCATTTTTCTGAGTGTACATGTTGTAGAATCATATTGTTCATGAAGCCACATATACACATACAGTAATAATGTCTGTTTCATTCTACTGTCTTTCCTATCCTCACATCTCCTCCCCTTCTCTCCCCTCCCATCACTTCCCTCTACCTAATCTAAGATAAGGCTATTCTTCTCTAGTGTCCCCCATCTTATTGTGAATTAGCATCTGATATTAGATAAAACATTCGGCTTTGGTTTTGTGGGATTGGCCTATTTCACTTAGCATGATATTCTCCAGATCCATCCATTTACTGACAATGCCCATTTTTTATATGGAAAACTGGCATGGCATTCCTATGGGTCATTAGCAAAGATTTTTATGGCAATATAAGGCTGGGGTTTTTAGTTCCAGATCTACAAAAATTTAGTCATCTCTCCTAGGTTCTATCCCTACAAGTCTAATAGATTCTCCCCAGGAGCAAAAGGGTTGCTTTGCCTTCAATCAACTTGTCCCAAAGTGCTTCAGGGATGTTAACAGATGAAGTGTGGAAAAGCCACCTGTGATCAAATAGGTTTGAAAATAAATTGAAGAAATTAAGCAGATTAAGTTACTCAGGGACTCATCAGAGCCTTTAATGTGATAGTGTTCACTGAGAATCTCAGATGGATTTATCAAGGGACCAAGAGACTTGTGTTCTGAACCTACATTTTGGGAAATGCTTCTTTTTTTTTTAATTTTTTATTGTGGGTTGTTCAAAACATTACAAATTTCTTGACATATCATATTCCACACTTTGATTCAAGTGGGTTATGAACTCCCACCTTCACCCCATACACAGATTGCAGAATCACATCAGTTGGAAATGCTTCTTTATAATCTAATTACTCTGATCTTTCTTATGAAATTACCAAAAACACTAGTGAAAGCAAGGAAGAATAATGCCCATTTCATGTAATGCTTTTCTACATATAATGTAAAATGTAATGAATCTCTCATTACAAATAATTGCAAAATATTCTTTGATATCTTAAAAAGAATCAAATTCTGAAACATATACATATTTCCTGGCCACCCTCGACTTTTGTTCATTATGCTTAGCCTAACCTTCTCT
Organism: Marmota flaviventris; assembly: GCF_047511675.1. Classification (NCBI taxonomy): domain Eukaryota; kingdom Metazoa; phylum Chordata; class Mammalia; order Rodentia; family Sciuridae; genus Marmota; species Marmota flaviventris. Next base: position 100,436,201 of record NC_092499.1, on the reverse strand, counting down.
CCCTAGATCTTTTCTTAGCATAACAATAATCATTAGAATAATAATAATTAGTATAACTTTCAGGTAGGGAGTTTGGTATGTTCTGGAAACTATGCTCAATGTAGTTCCTTGTTTAATCTTCAAACCCTATGTGATGGGAACTATTAATAATGAAACTTCAACTTCAATCGCTTGCCCAAGAAAATAGCAAGGCCAAACTTTCAGGCCATGCCTCCAGGACTCCACGGTCCATGTCATAGCCACATCCTCACTGCAGTGACTCTAGATGTTTGTGCTCTTCCACAGACTCCCACACTTCAGCTGCCTTTGTGTTCATGGAAAGCCCATCATCCTCGACCCTTTAGGAGGCTGGATTCCAGTTCCTTATTAGTCAACTTGTTTATAGCCAATAAAAGGGTTAGGTGCTAATTGACTAAATGTTCACTTCCCTTTGGGTTGCTATCTTTTGCTATTCTCATGAAAAATGTCCTTCTAGGACATGGAATTAAAGAGAGGCTTCTTTCAAGATCATTCAAAGAAAGGCAATATGGGGTTTAGTCAGTAGAGTTTTAACTTTGTGTCTCCTGCATTCTTATAGAGAGAAGGAGGAAAGAGTGCAGAGAGAAGCACTGTGTTCCTGAGGTCAGATTCTCTGAGGCACTTTCCCTGAGTGTGTCTCCCTCCCTCTGTCCCTAGAGGTAAGACACAGCATCTAGTACAGGCTTTAAGTTCAGTAGTTGCCCAAGGGCTGTGGCTTCAGCATTTTGCTGCCTGCTTTTGCTAGATCCTGTTTGGTTTTTTGTTTGTTTGTTTTCCTGAACACTTTATAGAATGTTTAAATGCAGACCAGTGTTTCTCAGCAGACACCTGGGTGTTTTCTCCTACTGCTTTGTTTGCAGGTTATTTTTAATCAGCAAGATCAAGTCACGTGATGACCATGTCATCATTCTATTTTGCATGTAAAGAAAATTAATGATTGTTGAGGGAAAAAAAAAAAGAAAGGAAGGAAGAAATGAGGTGTATGGAGAGACCCATAGAAATCCTGGTGATGACTTACTTCTCAGGCTGCTCAAACAGGAGTCTGGGGGGGCGGGTGGATACCCACAGTGAGGATAGATTTGTCTGTCCCCTCACATTTGTCTCTTTTTCAGACTCCTAGGTAACTTTTTGCAATTCTGAGTGCAATTGAAAGATTATAGTCAGAACTGAGAAGCAAAATCTTTGAATGTTCTGTAAAAACAGAATTAATTGAACTTAGTGTTGAATAAGTACTCTGGATCCATGTGTTAACTGCACAGATTTAAAGAGTAAGTTAGTTTATGAGTCTTTGGAATTAAACCACCTCCTTGACATTTCTCATTCCTCTCTTTGGATTCCAGTGTCTGGGTTTCACTGTATCTTCCTCTGTTCTATCAAACTTCTTTGTGCACCATAAGTCTCTTTACTAGTTTCTTCTTCTAAGATAATACAATATTATTACGATATTTGGTGCTAAAAGTGAAAATCGTTCTCTTCCAGATATATTAACATTTTAAGAAGGGTTTCTTGAGAAAGTTAAACATGAGTCAAAAAAAATCATTGGAAAATAACAGAAGATGTAGACATAAAGACAGCCATCTCTTCTGCTTTTTTGTGGAATCTTTTATAGTTCCTGAACAGTTTCTTCCAAAAGAGGAGACATTGCCCATGAGTAAGTAACAGGGTCTCTCATGGAATACAGTGAATTGTCACTGCAGGTACCCTGGGAACTTTCAGATACTATGTAAGCCCGAGAGTAATGATGTTGAACTTCAAATCATGAGCCCTCACATTTCTCTATGCCCAATGCTCTCAGGTCCAAATAAGGCGGGGGTGAGACAAACACCCCTGGAGAATAAGGAAATGTCCCTAATATGCAAGTATTGCAAGTGTTATTCTTTTTTTTTTAAGAGAGAGGAGGAGAGAGAGAGAGAGAGAGAATTTTATTTATTTTTAGTTTTCCACGGACACAACATCTTTGTTTGTATGTGGTGCTGAGGATCGAACCCAGGCCGCATGCTTGCCAGGCGAGCGAGCTACCGCTTGAGCCACATCCCCAGCCCCGTGTTACTCTTTCTGATCAGCAGCATAGTAGAGTGAAGACAGCACATACTTGAGAACTTGGAACTCAATTCTACCACATACTAGTTTTGTGAACTTGAGTAAAATTATTTAACCTTTCAGAGTCTCATATTCCTCACTTGTGAAATTACTTTAATATATACCTTACATAAACAGTTTTAAGAATAAAATTCCATCATATTGCTTGACAAAGGAAGTAGTCTACAAACTTTACTGCCTTCCTGAACCTTAGCTTTCTGACTGGAAAATAACTAGGTAATAAGAATATTTTGTTTCAAAGGGACTTTGGAAAAAATGCTGTGAAAATTCCTAAAGCAATGATTAAAAATAAAGATAACAATGCCATTAACTGCCATCACATTATTACCTAGTGTAATTATTATTTTCAGAAAAGTGTCTTCGAAGACACCAACAACCTGATGGCCTGATTCAAATTTTCCTGTGATACACACAGACACATCTGTCTTTATGCCTAGAAGTAGGAATGGGCAGAAGGTAGGGGAGCAGATTTAAAGTCTCAGAAAACTTTCCTTCCTATATTCTGTTCTATCCCTAGCCTGGTTTCCAATCAGATAAATTGGAAAACCAGAATAAGGGCTTTTTAAGTTTGATATCTAAATACAAAACCCTAGAGTGCTGGCTTAGATTCTAGTGCTCATCAAAGTTGTCAATACTCTATCTAGACTTGGAGGTTGGGGCCGATCTCACCTGCTCACATTTTCTAAGGATACTCTGATCTTCTGGGGCTTGCAAAACCCAAGGCCCTGGGTCATGTGACTTGTCTTAGGCCCCAAGTCACAGTGTTTAATTTGATTCATCTGCTACACACAAATGAGTTAATTTACTCTCTGTCTCATTCCACACATATATGTAGTAATAGATAAAATTTCATTTACACTGTTAATGTTTAAAATAATGCAGTCTTCCCTTTGTGTTTCATTTAAACTTAGCACAATAAAGGCATTTATATAGCACAATAGTGCTATTTTAATAGATTTAGGCTCAACTGTCAAAAAAGAATAAAATACTAACTCAAATATTCCTTCACCCCAAAAATGTACCATGGATTCTATCATCATTAGACAATTATTGTCCATGCTAATGTCATCTTGGGTCTTTCTATACCTTCTTCCTGAGACAGAACTACATGCAGGACTCCTCCTCTGGAGCCAAGATGAAAATGTAACATTATTTTATCCAAGATTTTAAATGCCCAGAGATATTGATCCAGCCTGCTAGCCTGCTCAGAAGGATGCTCCACTTGCTGCTTTGTGCTTAGAGACAATCTAATAAAAGCTTGCTGAATAATAAACAATGGGAGCCCACCAATTCTAAAAATTTAGATTGACAGGAATAATCCCCTCCCTGGAAAAGAGAGACCAACAGGCACTTCCCATAAACCCATTACTGCACACTCACCCATAAACCAATAGAAGATGTTGGATTATTGGAAGTCTTAGCTTTAAGAGAAATTGCTTTCCTAAATTTGACCTCCAACACTAAATATAAAATATGGACCATCTGTAATGAAGGTATTGCAGCCCAAACAGCCATCATCTCTCTGAGGCAGAGGTTAGAAGGTTGATGCACATTGGTTCCAAAGGGATGGGGACGGGGATGACCTTTTACCTTGAAAATGGTCACTCGTAGCTTAATGTGAGTGAGAGGGTCAGTATTAGCTAGAAGAGAGTGTCTGCAGCTTCTGCCTGGTTAGACACACATGGGGTCGGGTGGGAGAAGCCACAAAAGCAATACAAGAAAATAGCACCTATTCTATAAGCTTGAGTATGTAACATGGAGGTAAGGGGAACTGAACATACTTCAGATGGCAGATAGGTTTCACAGCTTTCAAAATGAGTGAGTAGCCATAGATAAAATGCAAAGGATTTTTAACGGAAAACATTTTATATTTACTTGTGGCACATTTTTTACCATTTGATTCATATGTCAGTGTTGCCATTTGTCCCCTACCTGCAGACTTGGCAAACAAAGCACAATTTCTTCAAGGCTATTTCTTTTACAGAAAAACACTTCACTGAAATATTTTCTAAAATTCAATGAAATTCCCAGTGGCCACGGTCTGAGTTTTGTTTAATTCTAAACATAAATAAGTAAGTAAATAAATAAAATATCTAACAGCAATGAATGAGTAGCCACAAAATATTCAATTTGTTTAAAAACCAAGAAAGCATACTGCAAACCAAACATTTTACTTGAGAACAGAGGGCCTCATTCAAGGGAGGGGGACATTAAACCAGAAACTGAACAACATGGGCAGCAATGGGGTACACCAGACTAATAGGAAGATCTGAGGTATGCACATTGATGCTGGAGCAAATCAGGATGGTTTTAACAAGCACAGAAACATACACACCCATCAGTCTCTTGAGGCTGTAGTTCCAAAATGCAAGTGAGAGGAAAGGGAAGCTGACATTAGGTTTTACCATGACTGGTATTTGGAGAAGGTGAGATTGACCTGATGAATCATGAATAAAAAATTAAATGTGCTACTTCCCTCATTTATCTCAAAAAGAAGTCTTTCTCACTCAGCTCTTTCAGGCCATTTCTCCTAAGCCAATGTTTTTAGCAAAAACCATTCTCAATGCTTGGTATATAAGGAAATCAAACTTTGAAAAAAAAAAGAAGAAACAATTAATAACTGTTCCAGTTAGTAATACCTTCATCAGCTTGGTATAAGAAAGAAAAATGACAGAGTAATATTGCCACTAGCAATTCCTAAGTCATGTGATTTTTTTTTTGAAACAGATCAATGTTGGTTGCCAAGCAACACACACACACACACACACACACACACACACACAACCCCCCCCCCAAAAAAAAAGGAAAGAAAGAAAAGGAAAAAAGGAGGTAAACATTGTTATGTTTTGATAAATCTCTTTTTTAAAAAATTTCAGGGATGTGATACTGATATTATCATTATAATTATTTTCAAGCTCTATATTAAAGGAGAATTATTTTCATTAATTAAGAATAATTTTTGTGAACAGTAGCAAATACACTTGGTAAATGAATTGTGAACTTTAGGAACAAGAGCTGAAAATTCTTGGAATGCCTTATTAATGATAGGTGCATGTTTATTAATGAGTTTATTGCCTTTGTGTCATACTTATGTCACCATCAAATATTAATGTTTTCTATATTATAATAATATCTATTGATATAACTGAAGTTTGCTTCCCAGTAGGTGTCACCATGAATAATACTTCTGAAATACTAAAATCGATAACAAGAATATTAGGGGGGCATTATAGTATGTCAATGAAATGAATTCCACTTTAAATGCCAAATGTAACAAAAACCAAGTAAATATACCAAGTTATAATTTTAAATACATAAATATAGAGATTATAGATATGGATCTTATCAGAATATATTGTCTGGAATAAAAAATAAAGCCACCGAATAAATGGATAGGTGCTCTGTGAATTCTTTGATTTAAAGTCAAGAACATTTGTTGGAATTAATAAGCATCTGTTTCTTTCATTGTGACAGAAGATCATGTACACAAGAGAAATCTAAGTGGTTCAAATAAATCCTAAATTCATTTACCCTGGATAAGATGGCCGCTGTTCCTCCCTCCTCTCACTCCTCCCACAATTGCAAGCTCTTGTTCAGCAGCCATTTTTTCTCTCACTCCACACTGCGTAGTGTCTGTGTGAACAAGAGCCTTTCCCAGAGAACACCAAGGCAGAAATGTTCGCCCTACTCCTGGGGCTCTGAGCAGAGGCAACTGTTAGGGAAGCTGGGAGCCTAGCTGTACTATCTGAGAATCAATATTGGACTTCAGCCTAGCGCTTTATGGTGCTACCAATAAAGACAGAGGGAAGGCAGGCTTCCTTAACCCAGAGAGAAAGCCATGATTCTGGTTTAGATTCACAAAGTTGCATCTAGATTCTGGTTAAGTGTCATAATACCTCTGCTGTTCTCCTTTACTTTCTCTCATAGGTAATGACTTGAGAAAACAAAAGTGGAAAGCGTGGTCCCCTGATTACCTCCTGCTTTTTACAGCCTTAGGCTACCCACAGAGATCCTCACTTGTATGTGTCCTGCTGAAACTTTCTGGAATTTCTCACAATTGGACTAATGATAATTCCTCTGGGCCTGGACAGCTCACATGGTAACATCAAAGTTTATCAAAGAATAATGACTTTACAAGTACTCCTCCTGAATCATACTCAACAATTCGAGACTCTTTCCTACTACCCTGAAGCTACTTCTTATAGATTGTCATGGAGTAAAGGGCTTCTGTTGATATGCATCTAGCAGGATACTAAATGTGAAGCCTCCCTGAGTGGGACCCTTCTGCAGGAACTTGGTTTTTTTTTCTGTTTTTTATTTTATTTTGAGGACCACCTAGCTTCAGAGATCACTGATCTACATGACATGAGGGCTATCACTTAATCTGAATGTCATAAAAACCCACAAAGAGAACTCACTGGGAAGGTCTAGAACAGTATCTAGTGGCAACCCTGTGCATCTAACTGTGGGAAAAGAGCAGAGATCAAACTTCACATGATGTGAACACAGAGTGTCTTGTGCTAAGGGCTCCTTGCAAAATGCTATTTGCAGGATCCATTTGGGTTGGCTGGCTGCAGTGTGCCTGAGTGCCCCAGTACTCACTAATAGGCCACAGATTTGCCAGTTCTATCTACGGGAAACACATAAGCTGCTACCGGCATGTCTCTTCCCTCTGTTCTCCATGACTCCAGCCTAGGTTGTCTTCCTCAGCCTCTCTAATGCAGGTGCACACCTCAACCTTCCCTGTTAACCTCCGTATTGAGAGAGACACTGTACTCTCCTCAAAGATCATTTCCAAGAGCCAATCTCAGGCCCAACACTTTCAGAGCAAGCTACAACCTTCGGAAGATTTGGTCAGAATCCTCAGGGAGCTCTCCGGGGATGATACAACTCAGAGGTCCATAATATCCCTGGTCACCATGGCTGGCCTGACCTCATAATCCATGCTACCTTCATAACTCCCTAACCATTAGCAATCTAAAAAGATTTAGACATTATGCTAGTATTTTCTGTAAGAAATACTAAATTTTGAATGTAGCTTTTAACAAATGTCATCAGAGAGATGAAAACAGATAGATTCATCTCACAGAAGTGGTTCTTAAATTTCAATGAGCATTGGTACTTGTTAGGATTATGAACTCACCTCAACTCCATTCCCTGCTAGAAAGTTCTGACTGCAAATGACAAGACTCAGGGACTTGTGTTATTTGAAAGATGGTCCTCTGTCTCTATTTTCAAGAAGATTGCTGTGGTGTTTTTTTTTTCCTTGTTTTTCATTTTAACACTTGCCCATGATTAGTGAATCTGTGTCCCTGGTTCCAGAACATACTGGGGAAAAAAAGAAAAGAAAAAAAGAAAAACCATAAAGCAAAACAAAAAAATAAAATAATTTAACCCTATTCTTGTTCTTAACATATTATTCATTTCAATTCCTCAAGGCCAGAGAGAGTAAGTGGTTTGCTCAAGCTCAGAGTTAAGGATCGGTGAATCATAACTAGAACATGCATACCTATTTCTAGTTCTCTCCTCTATACATGCCACCTTCCTTCTCTAAGATATTCTGAATAAGGCAAGAAGTGGCAGGAATAATAAAACTTGTATATTTATAAATATATAAAACATTTTTTAATTACAAAATTCTATATGAGATGCTAGACAGATGTTACTCTTACTCAAAGAAAACAGGGATTTGTTTTTCTGTTTGCTTGCTTGCTTTTGTTTTTGTTTTTGAAACATAGTCCATAGGGAATGAAGGTGTCTATTTTGTGGCTTTAAACTAGGAAGTCTTGATTTCTAATCCAGGTTTGGTATCTTTTTTTTATAATTATCATTCAAAAAATTCAAAATACAGACATGCTCTCACTTACAACAAGCTCATTATATGACAATCAAAAGTTTTCAAGAGAGGTAAATTGAAGTGATTCTATTACTAAAAGATCTCTAACAACTCCTTGAAGAAGTACCCAGAAATATCTAAAATAAGATTTATCTTATAAAGATGTTCTTTTGAGCAACTATTCCCAAGATTATATTTTACATGATGGCAAAGTAGATAGCAAACATATCAAATATATTTTCTAAACAATTGTAGCAAAAATAATGACACAGAGACTGTCCTTATGTCATATCAAACAGATAGATGAAAGCAACAAAAAAAATCTATCCACATATCCCCACAGTTGGTGTAAACTATATCAACTGGTAACACTTGATAAGAATTTTCTTGGGGCTGGGGATGTGGCTCAAGCGGTAGCGCGCTCGCCTGGCATGTGTGTGGCCCGGGTTCAATCCTCAGCACCACGTACAAACAAACATGTTGTGTCCACCGAAAACTAAAATAAATAAATATTAAAAATTCTCTCTCTCTCTCAAAAAAAAAAAAAAAAGAATTTTCTAATGCACTTATTTTATTCAGACTGAATCAGCTTACCAAATTTGGTAAGACCCAGCAATTTAAGGCCAACCAGAAGCCAAACATTTTAAGTTTGGTGCAAGGATGGAGGAAGAAGAAAATGGGAGTGAAATTATTTTTACATAGAAACTAAAATGGTACCAGATTCAGAAGGACATAACCACTGCTTACGAGTTAGGTAATAAGAACTCTGTGCAATGGCTAATGACAAAGAAAGATGAATACATGGCAAAATAGAGAACTTGCCAGTCAATGTTGCTCTTCATACAAGATGCAGAAGAGCCCATCCTAATTATGATCTCCCGTAGATCTCAATGTCTTCTTTGGCTGGTTGTTTAACAATATCCTCCATAGCCTTCTTTCTTCCATCATTTTTCCCATCCATTCCCCTGTCCTCATTCACCTATTTATTTTCCAGCCTCCATAAGCAATCTTAAAGCTTGGAAGAAATATCGACATTTTACAGAAAGATTATAAATCCCTTATTTTGAGCAATGCCCTCAGTTGAAAGCAAAATAGATTTTGTTATCAAAAAGACAATCAAAATTTTAAAGTGGTTTCAATAATGTTAATAATCGTGACGATTATACTCACAGGGATTTTTATGTTGTTGTTTCTTGATGCTCATAAAGAAAGTTTTAGGAAAATTAAGATGTATTTAGTCAAAACATTTGACATTTACTTCGTTAGGTGGTGCACTAAATTCTCTCTAAATAAATTCCATCCTGATCTGACTTTCCCCATGAAAATCTGTACAGTGAACTCCTAGTTTATTATGCCTACTTGAAAAGGGTAATTTAATAAGGCATCAGTACAAATACTTAATTGTGCAATGGCTATCGACAATGCCTTTAAACAGTTGCATATTTGCCAGATTTAGCTAATGGAAGTAGAATTGCCACTTAATGTCTCAGCTTGCACTGGTGGGAAATAAATTGCATCTGACATTCCTTTGGCTTTTAAAGGACATACTTAGATAATATTTACAGTCAAATTGATCTATTGTTGCATTTATGTTTTCTTGGGTTAAAAAAGAGGATCAACTGGGTTCTAAGGGATAATATTTCTTTATATCTGCTCAGTTTGGAAGGCTTTCACATACATATGCCTCATTTAGTGGGTGTCTAACCAAAGTCTAAATATCTGAATGGAGAATGGACATTTCACTCAAGGCAAACAGCTGTTCTGGCAACATCTCAAACACCCAGTACACAGATCAGTCGGCCAGGCTGGGGTGGCAGATGAGGTAGATTGTTCAGTTTTAGTGGAGGTCATATGGACAGAACTTGCTTCATTAACCCACTTGACATATTAAGTATGAAAGTATCTTCTTTAACTAGGAAAGGGAAGGAGAAGAGATCCAATATTTCAACATCTAACACTTGCCAAGTACTAGTCTAGATGTAATTATATTACCTCGTTTACTATTAAAAACAAAGCATTAAGTTAGAATATTATTATCTTAGTATTTTTCCTTAGGCTTCTATTTCTATGAAATTCAAAGCCAGGCAAGTCCGATCATTAGTAACGGGGTTAAAAATCATTACTGTGTTTACCTTGAGAGATAGTAACTGGAAGCAAGCCCAAGGAGATGCTTCATGGACACTGAGGTGTTCCTTTTCCTGATCAGAGTGCTGGTCACATGGAGATATTTTTACATATGCATGTCATACTAGCCACCTTAGGCTGCCATAACAAAATATCAAACACTGGGTGACTTAAATAACAAAATTCATTTTCTCTCAGTTCTAGAGACTGGAAGCCCAAGGTCATGGGCAAGCAGGATTCTGATGAGAGCAACAAAGCAGAAATAGGCAAACAAGTTGGCATCCAACTACAGAACTTCTACAAAGCAAAGGAAATAATCAACAGTCTAGAGACTTGACTTGAATTAAGGAAGACAACATAGGCGATAAAAGATCAATTCAATAAAGAGATAGGTTTTCTCTAAAATAATCAAACAGAAATCTTACAATTGAAAAGTTCAATGAGTCAAATAAAAACTCAGTTGAAAGCCTCACCATCAGACTAGGTCAAGTGGAAGAAAGACTATCAGGGCTTGAAGACAAGGCTGATGAATTGTCACATTCAGGAATAATAAAGGGAAAAAAAAGAAATTACAAACATAATATACAAGACTTCTAGGACATGATTAAGAGACCAAACCTATGAATAACAGGCTTAGACTAAAGAGCTGAGATACAAGCTACATTAAGCATTTTTAAAAATGTATTCAATGAAATCATAGCAGAAAATTTCCCAAATCTTGGGGGAAATATGGACAGCCAGGAACAAGAGGTATTTAGAACCAGAAATAGACATGACCAGAAAAGTACCTCTCCACATCATATTATGGTTAAACTGCCAAAAATACAAAAGAAAACAGAGAATATTGAAAGCTGCAAAAGAGAAGCACCAAGATTCTTAGTCACTTTTAAAGGCAAACCCATCAGATTAACAGAAGATTTCCTAACAGAACCTCTAAACGCCAGCCTAGAATGGAATGATGTGTTTTAAGCCCTGAAAAAACCATAACTTCCTATATTACTACTATCGGTCTGAAAATAAATGTTCTGAATTCTCCAGTCTTTTAAACACAGTCTTGCTGATTGGATTTAAAAGAGGGGGAAGAAGGAGGGAAGGAGGGCAAATTGTTTACTGCCTGCAAGAAACTCACCTCACTGGCAAACACATTCACGGACTGAAAGCAAAAAGATGTAGATTCTTTTAGAAGACCCATCACTCTCCCCCCGCCAAAAAAAAACACAGTTCACCAGAGGACTTCTAGAGCTAATAAATTTGGCAGTGTAGCGAGATACCAGATCAACACTTGTAAATTGACTCGTGATTGCACTCATCTATACTCCAATAGCGAACCTACTGAAAAAGAAATTAGGAAACTATTCCATTCACAATAATCTAATAAAAAAAAAACAATACTTGGGGATGAATCTAATCAGGGAAGTAAAAGACCTCTACAATGAAAACTATAGAACACCAAAGAAAGAAATTAAAGACCTTAAAAGCTATAAAGATTTCCCATGTTCTTGGATACACAGAATTGATATCAGTACAGCCATAGTACCAAAAAATATCATACAGATTCAGTGCAATCCCCTTCAAAATACCAATGATGTTCTTCATGAATGAGAAAAAAATCTGAAAAGAAAATATAAACAGTGGCGTTTTACTTAGCCATAAAGAAGAATGAAATTATAGCATTTGCAGGTAAATGAATGAGGTGGAGAACATCATGCTAAGTGAAATAAACCAGACCTAGAAAGTCAGGGGTCAAATGTTTTCTTTTATATTCAGAAGCCCTAAAATAAGGGAAAGGGGTGTCATTTGATGAAAACAGACAGCAATTAGTGGAATAAAGAAAGAGAATTGACGAGGAGGAAGAAGAAATGAGAAAGGTGAGAACAGTAAAATGAAACTGACCAAATTATCCTCTGAATATATGAACATACCATAGTGAAATTCACTTCTATATTTATCTGTTGTGCACTGATTTTTAAAAAAATAGAAATAAATTCAAAAAATACTGATAGAAAGGGGAACAGGAAAATGAAGGAGAGAAAAGTGGTAAGGACTGAATTGGAGTAAGTTATACTCTATGCTTGTATAATTATGTCAAAACAAACCCCAATATAATGTATAAAACTACAATGCATTAATAATTTTTTTTCTAAAAATTAAAAATATGTTTTAAACGATGGAGAATGATATTCCAATCAAATAGGACTCCCAACTAAGCAGAAGTAGTTATACTCATATCCAGCAAAATGAACTTCAAGCCAAAAATAGTCAAAAGAGAAAAATGAGGTCACTACATATTGATAAAAGGAATAATTTATCAAGAAGACATAAAAATTATAAATATATATGGGCCAAATATCAGAGCACCCAATTTTATCAAACCAACACTATAGGACATAAAAAAGAAATAAGCCCCACTACAATAATAGTGACTTTAATACCCTACTTTCACCAATAGATAGATCTTGCAGACAAAAAAATCAACAAAGAAACATCAGAGTTAAATTACACTATAAATCAAAGGGACTTACTAGACATCTACAGAATATCATCCAACAACTTCAGAATAGACATTGTTTTCATCAGCACACAGAATTTCTCCAAAATATATCAGATTTTAGGCCATGGAAAAAATTAACAAATACAAAATAATTTTTAAAACAGTTTTGTTTTTCTGCATCTTCTCAGACAAAACAGAATGGAAGTGGAAATCAACAGAAAAAGAAACCACTGCAAATATACAAACACAAGGAGATCGAACAACACACTTTTGAATGATCAATGGGCAATTGAAGAAATCAGGGGCAGAGGCTTTAAAAATTACTTAAATCAAATATAAATGAAAATACAACTTACCAAAAACTATGGAACACAACAAAAGCAGTTATAAGAGGAAAGTTTATAGCTATAAATACCAATATTAGAAAAACAGATCTCAAAAAAAAACCTAGTGATACATCTCAAGACTTTAGAAAAGAACAAACCAACACTAAAGTTAATAAGAGAAAATAAATAATAAAGAGTAAAAATAAATGGAATAGTGACCAAAAGAACAATACAAAGGATCAATGAAACAAAGAATTCATTTTTTAAAAAAGACAAACTTAACAAGTCCTTAATGAAACACCAAAAGAGAGAGAAAACCCAGATTCATAAAATTAGAGATGAAAAAAGAGATATTACAATAAATAACACTAAAATCCTAAGGATATTTGGGGAATACTTTTAAAAATAAAAATTCCCCTAAAATGGAAAATCTAAAAGAAATGTACAAATTTCTAAACACATGTAACTCTCTAAAATTGAACCAAATAATCAATATGAAGCAATAAAATTGAAGCAATAATATGTCTTCCAATAGAGAAAAGCCCAGTGCTGGACACATTCACTGCTAAATTTTATCAAACTTTTAAAGAGCTAATACCAATGCTTATCAAACTTTCCCATAAAATAAAAAGAGAAGGAACTCTTCTAAATTCATTCCACAGAACCAGTATTACCCTGCCACCAAAACCAGATAAGGACACAACAAAAGAAGAAAACTATAGACCAATATTATTGATGAACACAGATTCAAAACTTCTCAATAAAATGCTTATTAATTGAATTCAACATTACATTAAAAAGATCATACATCATGAACAAGTTGATATCATTCCAGAGATGTAGGATTACTTCAATACATGTACTTTGCCACAAAATAGAATCAAGGATTAAAAAAAATCACATTATCATCTTAATAGATGCAGAAAAAACTTTGACAAAACTCAACATCCTTTATGAAAAAATATCTGAATAAATTAAGTATATAAGGAATGTACTCCAACATAAAATGCCTTTTTATGACAAACCCATACCAACATCACACCAAATGGGGGAAAACCAAAAGCATTTTCTCTAAAATGAGGACAGAGACAAGAATGTTCACTGTCACTACTCTTATTCAATGTAATACTAGAAAATTTTAGCCAGAGAAATCACAAAAGAGAAAGAAAAGAAATATGAATAGGAAATGACTAACAAATTATCCTTGTTTGCAGATGATATAATTTATATCTAGAAAACCCTAAAGAATTCACCAGAAATTTCCTAGAGCTCATAAACAATTTCAGAAAAGCAACAAGACACAAAATCAACATATAAAAATTGGTAGCTTTCCTATACACCAACATGAACTCACTGAGAAAGGAAACAGAAACAATCCCATTAACAATAACCTCAAAAAATGCCTAAGAATAAACCTAGCCAGTGAGGTGAAAAATCTCTACAATGGAAATTATAAAACACTTAAGAAAGAAATTGAAGATGATACTAAAAGATGGAAAGACATCACATGTTCTTAGATTGAGAGAATTAATGTTATTAAAAGGGCCATACTATCAAAAGTGACCTACAGATTCCTAATAAAATACCAATGGCACTCTTCACAGAACTAGAAAAAATAGTCCTAAAATTCATATAGAGGCACAAAAGACCTCAAATAGCAAAGTAACCCTAAGCAAACAGAACAATTCTGGAACCCTCACAATACCTGATATTATAATATAACTCCATTGTGACAAAAACAGCATGGTATTAGTGTAAAAAAATAGACACAAAAAACAATGGAATACAATAGAGCACCCAGTAATGAACCCACACATCTGCAGCCATCTGATTCTCTAAAAAGAAGCCAAAATCATAATTTTGGAGAACAGCCACTTCAACACATGATGCTGGGGAAATTGAAAATCTGCAGGTAGAACATTGAAACTAATCCCTGTCACTCAGCCTGTATAAAAATCAGCTCAAAAATGGCAAGAATTGTCAAATGGAATTACAACAAATTTAAAATCTTCTGCTTAGCAAAAGAATCAATCAACAGAGTGAAGAGACACCCTATAGAGTGGGAGAAAATCTTTGCCAGCTATTCATCTGGCAAAGGGTTAATGTCCAGTATAAATAAAGAACACAAAAATTTAATAACAAAAGAACAAGTAATTCAATCAATAAACAGGGAAATGAGATGAACAGATATTTCTCAAAAACAATAACAAATAACCAACAATTATGTAAAGAAAAATGCTCAACATCTTCAGCCAATAGGGAAATACAAATCAAAATGGCATTGAGATTCCATCTCATCCCAATCAGTATGCCTATTATCAAGAAAATAAAAAAATAACAAATGCTGGTAAGAATGCAGGAGAAAATAAACACTTATACACTGTTCATAGAAATGTAAATTAGTAGAGACTCTTCATAAATCAATATGGAAGTTCTTCACAAAACTAAAAATAGAACTACTATATGATCCAGTTATGCTGCTCTTTGGTATAAACCCAAAAGAATCAAAATCATCATGTTTTAAAGATACCTGAATACCCATGTTTATTGCAGCACTATTCACAAACAGCCAAGTTATGGAATTAACCCAGGTGCCTATCAATGGATAAATGGATAAAGAAAATATGGTATACATTCACAATGGAGTATTAATCAGCATAAAAAGAAGAGTCATGTAATTTTCAGGAAAATGGATGGAACTGGAGATCATCATGTTAAGTAAAATTATCCAGACTCAAGACAACATGAAAATAGAAGGGGGACCATTTGGGAATGGGAAAGGAATCAGGGGCATGGTTAAGACAGGGTAACAGGAAAAGATCAAAGTACATTATATGCATGTATGAAAATGTCACAAATAAATTCATTGTTTGGTATAATTAATATTCTCTTATAATCAACTTTTAAAAATATAAATGAGCAAAGGACCTAAATAGACATTTCTCAAAAGAAAATATGCAAATGACTGGTAGATATATGTAAAGATATTCAACATCCTGGATCAGCAAAAAAACAAAAACCACAACTACAGCATAATTACATGTATTGAAATGACTATTGTAAAAAGTCTAATGATATGTGTTGGTGAGTATGTAGATAAAAAGAAACTTCTATTTACTCTTGATGGGAATCAACTAGTATAATCATTATGAAAACAAGTGTAGAGGTTCCTCAAAAAATTAAAACTAGAACTACCACATCATCCAGCAATCACACATCTGGATGTATATCCAGTGGAAATGGAAGCAGTCTGTCAGAAGGTGTCTGCACACCTATGTTCATTGCAGCGTTACTCCCAATTGTCAAGGTATATATTCAATCTAAGCATCCATCAGTGGATGTAGAGATAAAGAAAATATGGTGCATCACACCATGTAACGCTACTCAGCCTTTAAAAAGAAGGAAGTCTTGTCATTTGGAAAAACATAGGTAAACCTGCAGGATGCTAGGCTAAGTAAAGTCAACCAGAAGCAGAACAATACTACTGCATGATGGATCTCAAGGCATGTACAGAATGAAAAATTCCAAACCACAGAAAGGGGCTAAAGTGGTGATCACCTGAGGATGGAGAGTAAGGAAATTAGGAGGTGTTGGTTAAAGACAAAAATTTTAGTTAGGTGGTATAGGCTCAAGAGAGCTGTTGAACATTCAGGTGATAGTTAAAAACAATATATTGTACATTGGAAAATTGCCTTTAAAAGACAGTGAACTGGATTTGACCTAACTTTCCTATGTACGTATATGAAGACACCACAGTGAATCTCACCATCTATACACCCACAAGAAATTAATCAAAAAAATTGGGTAAATGGCAGAAAGATCAATAGAGAGAAGAGAGTAGGAGGTGGGGAGAAGAAAGGGAAGGAAAGGTACTGGGGTCTGAATTCAAACAAGATGTATTAAATGCTTGCGTAATGTGTCAAAATGGATTCTACCATCATCTGTAACTAAAAAGAACCCATAAAAAATGTTTAAGACTTCTTACCACAAGTGAGTTAATGCATATGTTAAATACCTTGATTTAGACATCTACAATGTGTGTGTGTGTGTGTTTGTATCACCCAACATTGTAGACCACCAACATACAATTTTGACCTTGCAATTTAAAAAAAAAAAAAATCTAAATTACAAATGGAGAAATAAAGCACCAAGAGAGAATAGAGGCTAAAACAGACCCAGGCAACAAAGTGAAACCCAAGCAAGGGTAGACCAGGTGGTTGAATTCACTATTGTGCACATTTAATTGATAAAAGAAGGGAAAAGTTAGATAGTTTAACATATCTCAAAGAAAAAAGGCCTTTTCAACATTTCTTACTCTCATATTATAATATGCTTCTAGATAGACAGGATAAATTTTATCCTTAGTATGCTAAAGGGCATTTTTAAAATTCAATAATACTCCAGAAGAATCAAAAGTGCCAAGTGTTTACATAATTGAGTTGAACAACTGTTATTAAATCAGTGGCAAAGGTTATCTTTTTCGATAGAAGGTAGTTTGGATAAACAGTAAAACTATTTCAAATTCCCATGGAGTCTCCACCAATAGTTAAACTTCCATTCCCATATCTAAGAAATGCCTGAGGGGATGATAACAATTTTCTCTTTCTCTTCCTGTTTTTTTAAACTAATAATAAAAAAAATCACAACAAGGAGTAATGAAAATCTACAGAATGAGGTCCCATGTATACACTCTAAGAAGGTGGGTTTATGAAGATCTTCTTATTCCAATCGGGGATTGTTAAAACTGGTGGATTCTATTGTAAACCATATTGGAAAAAAAAACAGTTTTAGAGTAATAAAATTTCATCCTAATTCAGAAGATCAGAACATGAAATGAACAGGTCAGAAAAACCTGATAGAGGTTATGGAAGGGTAAAATGAACAGAGAGAGAAAAATTCAATTTTTAGGCCAAGTTAAGGTCAAATTCAACAGAGAATAGTCATTCTGGGACACCAATAGGGAAGGTAAACACAAACAGGATAATTTAAGTCAATCATTTTCAACCTGAATTTCTTTTAACCAACTAACTGAACTAACTCTCCTGATCACAAACTCAGAGCAACTGATTTAGGAGGTCCTTAGGATTATTTTCTCCACTCTTCCCATTTTGCCTAGAACCCAGTCCTCTGAGCTGATGGTCTCTATACTATACTCTAGATCCCCTTCCTCAAAGGAAATCAACAGCTTCTAACAGTTCTTGAGAACCTACTATGTGCCTACTACTTCTTCATGGATGTGGAGTTAAAAAAACTCTCATGCTGGAGGGATATGAAATGGTGCCACCTCTTTGGGAATACAGTTGGCAGTTTCTTATGAAACCAGACATAGGCTTCCTACATGATCCAGAATGCATTCTTTGGTATTAACTCTCGATATTTGAAAATTCTTGTCCATACACAACCCTACATAGTGATGTTTACAGCAGTTTTATTCATGATTGACAAAACTTGGAAGAAATTAGGATGTTCATTCAGTAGGCTAATGGGTACATAAGCTATACATCCATACATTGGAATAGTATTCAGCACTAAAACAAATGAGTTATCAAGCCATGACAAAGTTCGGGGAAGCTTAAATATGTATTATCAAGTGAAAACAAAGCTAATATGAAAAGGCTACACACTGTCTGACCCCCAACTATATATTCTTCTGGAAAAGGCAAAACTATGGAGACAATAAAAAGAGCAGTACTTATATGGGGTTAGGGTTGAGGAAGGCACAGAAGACCTTCAGTGAATGTATTCTGTATCATACTATAGATGCAGGTCATTGCACATTTGTTTAAACCCATAGACTGTATGATAAGCTAACCCCACTGCAGACCTGACTTTGGGTGGTTGGGATGTGTCAGTGTAGCTCATCAGTTGTAGCAAATGCATTTCCAATGGAGGATGGTGATAAGGTAGAATGCTGTGTACCTGGGGTGGCAGAGGGTAGAGGGGAAATCTCTCTCCCTTCCTCTAAATTTTGCCATGAACCTAAAACTACCCTAAAAAATTATGTCTTGGAAAAAAAATGTCTACTCATTGTTTTTTAAAAATTAAGCCATACTGGAAAACATTTCAACCTTATAAATCATCTGAAGTGTCACCATCAAGAAAGACACCTATCATTAACCTAGAGTGAAATTTATTACAGCCCTTAGTAGGTAAATACAAAGTAAGAGGGACAGACACACTTGTACTTGACATTATTTGAATAAAAAAAAACTACCTGAAATAAGACCAAGGAAATTGCAGCATTTAGAGTAATGGTTCTTTATCACCTTCTGAAAATCCTAGAGTTTCCAAGGTTTGAAGTTGCCATCGTTTGTTTTTAACACATTTCAACTTTACATAGTAATTGATATGAAAGATGAAGGAATAATCACACCTATACTTTCCTCCACCCTCCATCTGCCCAATCCTTTGATTTCTGTTAGTTATAATTTTACATCATCCATGGTTTATAATAGGAACATCCTGTTCAAGAGTCAAAATCCTCACTGCTGCGTAATCTTGGTTCTAAATTTAAGTGGACTCAGAACTCATTTTTGTTTTTATTATTATTAATAATTTTTATTTTTGATTGACAATAATTGTATGTAGTTATGGGAGGTAATGTGACATTTCAATGTATGTATGCAGTATGCAATGATGAAAACAGGGTAATAGGCACATCTATCACCTCAGACACCTATCATTTCTTTTGCTGGAAAAATAAAAAATCCTCTCTGTTTGGGTATTTTGAAATATTCAATGAATTGTTTTCATATAGTTAATGTTCTATAGAACATTAGGAGTTATTCCTCCTACCCAGGTACATCTCTGTGCCCATTACCCATCCTCTTTCCACCCCTCTGCCTCCACCCCTTTCCCAGACTCTGATAACCACTATTCCATTCTCTACTTTTATGAGATCAACTTTTTAGCTTTTATACATAATTGAGAACAGGTAATATCTGTCTTTCTGTGGCCTCACTTATTTTTCTTCACATAATGTCCTTTAGATTCACTGAGACTACCTCAACTGACAGAATCTCACTCTTTTTCATGGTTGAATGATATTTCATTGTATATATATTCCACATTTTCTTAATCTGTTCATCTTGATGTGCACCTGGGTTGATTCCATTTTTTGTCTTTTGGGATAGCCTGGCTTCTTTGGTGAAATGTCTATTCATATATTTTTGCCCATTTTTGTTTGAATGTTTCTCCTATTATTGAATTCTAGGATTTCTTTATAAATTCTGAATATGAGTCCCTTATCAGATATATAAAGAATCCGGTGAGGCAATACTGTTGCTCCTTTGGGAGAACATTGGAGTGCAGTTGTTTCTTCAACACACTGGTTTCAATTCCTTTGAATATATACAGAGATGTGTGATTGCTAGATCGTGTGGTAGTTCTATTTCTAGCTTTTTGAGTACCCTGCGTAGTACAAACCTCACTTCTAAGTTTGGCCATCCTTTGTCCTTTGTAAGATCTTGGATATACACACTTGATTGAATTGTATCAAGAAGGGTTATTTTTTCTAATTTTGTGGCTGTTGGTTTTCTTTCATTCTTTCCTTGCTCATACAGATACAGCCCCTTCCCAGGCCACAACGTGTACAGCTCCTCCCAGATACAGACTCATCTGTCATCTTTTCTCTCTATCCACACAACCTAACATATTTAAAATTTTTATTGAGATCTATTTTACATATAAAATTCAGCCACTTTAGGTGCTTAATTCAATGATTTATAGTCATCTTATTGAGTGGGACAACCATTGTCATGAACCCATTGCTATTCCCCACCCACCATCCCCACATAAAGATTCCCTGTTCTCAATTACAATTAATTCTTGTTCCAACTCCAGCCCTGAACAATCACTTCTACACTTTCTGACTCTGTAAGTTTGCCTTTTTTGGACATTTTATGTAAATAGAAACATAGAATGCATGGTGTCTTCTGGTTTGTTTCTTTCATTTAATATAAAATTTTTATTTTCAACCATGATATGACACTTACTAGTAGTTTGCTTCCTTTTATTGTTAAATAGTATTCCATTGTATGAATATCCCACATTTTATTCATTTACTAATTGGTGGACATTTAGATTGCTTCCCGTTTGAATTTCTGATCAGCATGCCACTATGAACATTTTCATTTTTCTTGGGGACATGCCTATGAGTGGAAATACTGGGTCATATGATACTTTTTATATTTAACATTTTAAGAAAATCACAATGAATGTACCATTTGATGTTCCCCCCAACTACATAGGAGGGTTCCTACTCTATATATTCTTACCTACATATATTATTCTCTTCTTGTTTATTATAGTTCTTCTAGTAGGTGTGAATCATTTCCCTAGTGATTAATAATATTGAGCATCTTTGCCTGGCTTCTTTGGTGAAATGTCTATTCATATATTTTTGTCCATTTTTGTTTGAATTTTTCTCCTATTATTGAATTCTAGGATTTCTTTATAAATTCTGAATATGAGTCCCTTATCAGATATATGAAGAACCCGGTGAGGCAATACTGTTGCTCCTTTGGGAGAAGATCTATCTGTCCAGGCCCACATCCTTGCTGTCCTTAATTATCATGTTATATTTCTGCTTTTAGAGTCATGCTATTCAGTCGGGTAGCCACTAACCACATGTGGGTATTTGAATTTATATTAACTAAAGCTAAATGTAATGAGTAAGTCAGTTTTAAGTTACATTAGTGACATGTGAACTCAAAAGTCACATATGGATAGCAGCTACCCTGTGAGACACTGCAGAGAACATTTATCTCAGAAAGTTCTACTGGATGGTGCTGATTTAAAGAATTTATTATTGGTATTTTCACTGATTTGTATAAACAAAAGCTATTAGAGTAGCTTTATAAACTATAAGCTATAAATGAGTAGCTATAAACGAGTAGCACTGGATTCTGGAGGCCTTTTGGATCAAGGCACTTCTTACATATCACATGTCCTCGGTTGTTGATATTTTTATTTATAATTTTTCATTCACCTCAAGCATTTCTTCAAGGGATTATATCAAAAAGAGTACAAATTTCACATACTTCAAAATCTTGAGTGCCTGGATGTTGAGTGTAAGGGTGACTGAGCACAGAATTCTTGGATCATTGTCTCACCTCACTCAAAAAATTTCCTTATTCAATAACCTGTTCTTAATTCCTAGGTTCTTACACAAACATTTTATTCCCTTTAAATTAAGAAAATTAACCAAGAGATGCCCCAATTTTGCCTTGTACTTGAGAAGCACAACCCCCAAACATTCATGTATTTTTTGGTGTTATAAGTTTTTCCATTATTTTTTATTGTATCTTCTCCATCTGTTCCATTCCAGCCTTCTAGAATCCTTATTATGTGTATATATAAATCCTGGGACTCATCCTTCATGTCTTTATTCTGTTTGTATTAATTATATTCTTTCATCAAAATCTTGGAAAATTTCTTGAACTTATTTCCACCTTCACTGATGCAATGTTTTGTTTTGTTTTTAATTGTAACCAATCTGCAATTCTCACATCCCTTTGTATTTTTCACTTGGTACTTTGTTTTCTATTATCTCACAACAATCCTTGATCTGGTATTATTTCGTCTTTGAAAGGCCATTGTTAAATGTCACTGATATGCCGAATAGAGATTTTCTAAAGGTTTTATTTTTTTCTGAAGCTCTATTTATTGAGGGGATAATTTTTCTGTTTCTAATCATTTATTTGTTTAGAATATGAGTTTTCGAGTTAGAACTGGGCTCCAATTTCTATTCTGCTACTTACTTGAGTAAGCTTTTTAAACTCAGTGGGCCCCTCTTTTATTGTATGTGATATGCATAAAATTCCCAGAGTTTAGAGATATTGCCAGGATTCGACCAGGCATTTTATGTCAAGTGCTTAGCATCCAGTTGGTACTCAGTGAGTGTTAGCTATTGTATTACCAGACCTTTTCATTTTTGTAATAGCTTTTTTGATTTGATCATTTTGAAGCCATTGGGAGATACATTTGTCTAAACTTAGGAGTTGACTTGGAGTCTGGCAGAGATGATGTTGGCTTTTATTTGATGTTTCAGGTCCAGATGAGGGAACGGGGGAAACCTTAGAAATTTTGTGATTTTACTGTTATATTAGCAGTCCAGTGCCAGTGAAGAGAGGAAATACATATATATTCTCCACTTGCCCTGGCTTCTCTGCCCTCAGTAGAGCCTTCAAGATATTCCACTGCTTCTCCCTACCCCAGCAATGCCAAACAGAACTCCATGAATGTGGCATGGTCCTCAGCGTCCCTACTCTAGACCCCAGAACATCATGCCTTTCTCCAAGATGCTTTTAGAATCAAGATCCCTGACAACTGCCCGAGCTCACCTTCACCTGCTGTCTCTGCCTCTCAGAGATGCATGTTCCAGGGACAGTCTTCTAGAGGGTCCCTGCCAATTATTTCCCAGGCCATCTGCAGATTGATCGTTCTTCCCTTCGATTCAGAAATAGCAACCTGACTTGAAGAAACTCATAAAGTTTCTATTTATTTCTTACTTCCAATTCTGGTATTAGCTGCCTCTTCCACCTACCTGCCCTACCATATTTAGATTCCTTAGGCCATAACCTAAGGAATTTGGGATTGGAGGAATTAAATAATAGACTTAACGTCTCCATCTCAAACAGCTTTTTAACCATAGTTTTACAAGAATGGTATATGGAAAAAGAGATTAAAAATGGTACTGGTATTGATTTCATTTATGGGAACTACAGTCAAAAATGTTAATTATGGCTATGTTATTATGTAGTGTTGCCTTTGCTTCAAGAAAAAAAAAAGCATCTAAATTCTGCTTGAGGGAAACTGTTTCCCTCAAACTATCTACTCACAGAATCATGGTTGGTTAAAAGCCAGAACAGTATAGGTCAACTCCATTTTTTTCCCTTTTTTCAGGATATATTCTGGTGTCTAAAGGCAAACCATTGAGATGAGCTGGTCAGCTCCAGGGATCAGAAACAGCTTTCTTCACAGCTGAACTGTGCTGCCCAGCAGTGTGTTCCAGGAAACATTTGGTTTGAACTGATCTTTCTGTCATAAGGCAAGAAGTTTCCAGCTGAACTGTTTGCTGATCTGGTGAGTTACTCATATAAACAACAGACACACCACAGAGGGACACTACTGTAGCTATTTCCCTCCAACCACAATCCACCTGTGAATACTGAGCATGCAAAGTCTGGACTACACAAATCTTTTATTAGAGAATTAAAGAGACAGGCATGAGAAGGGAAGACAAGAGGGAGACTTTACAAAGTGATTGAGCCTGAAAAAGAAAAAGGCTCAGCAGAGAGAAGGGCAAAGATGGAATGCTAAGCCTGGAATGAAACACAGGGCAACAGCCGCAGGGATCAGACATACCCTTGGAGAATCATTTTCATTCTTGATCCATGCTTTGAGTGCTTTCTCTGCAGTGCAAGCCCACTTCTCTCCACGGAAGCCCAGAGAGTTCTGGAGTTCATTTTACAACCTAGTAAAAGTGGGCTGGTTGCTGCCAAGGTGTCCCTTTTAAAAGACTGAGTTCTGACCATTCCATTGCTGAGACAGGCAAATCCACCCCACCCCTAAACTATGTCTGTCTTCTCTAGTATTTCAGGTCACACAGAGGTCAGAAGCTAAAATCAGTAGAGTTCAAGACCACCGAGGCAAGAACAAGGCTACTGGTTCTCACATGCCCCACTTGGGATTCCCTTGCTCCATATACGCCTGATTCAGCCTTGTCTGAAATTGCATTTTCTCTTGGGGATCACAAGTAGAGAGACAGAGAAACAGAGACGGAGAGAAAACCTGATGATAAGTGTTTGCCAGAGCCCAGATTTGGTCATTCAGGCATCCATGCAGATCTATGCAGAAGGAAGCATGAGTTTAAAGTCAGCTCCACAGGCCAAAGCCTTTTTTGAGATATGTGTGACATCCAGGAAGTTACTCAAGCCACAAATAACCACAAATCCCACTGGTATTAAGGGTGTTATAAGAGTCTGATGATTCATGTCTCATCATCCTGTTTCAAAATCCCAATTGAAAAAATATGTTCAGAGCCTAATATTTCAGTAAAGTATAGCATGGCTAAAAACCTTTGATTTCAACATGACTAGTTGTTGTAACTAGTTGGTTAACTGGGCAAATGTATTTTGGTTATAATAGTAAGAAGCACATCACTGTACTTAAAAGAAAATATTTTTCAAGAACAGTGTGGAGAGTCCATCATAAGTGGATTTAACTTAAGTTATACTAGATGAGTTGGAGTAAAAGAGAAATGATTATTTAAATGGTGCCTTTCTGCTAAAACACATACCCTACTTGGGAAATGAGATAGTGAACCCCGATCACCCCCACCCCCAGCAAAACATCTACTACTTTGTGGATGATCTCAGAGCCATTCAGGGATGATTTTGATCACTCACAACTGTCATTCTTTGTACACTTAAACTCATTGTAATAGGGTTTAAGAGATTAGAGGCGTCTCAAATTTTCATGAGCTGTTAAACACTAGGAGATCTTCTCAAAGGTAGGTTCTGTTTGAGTTAGTAAGTCAGAGGCAGGGTCTCATATTCTGCATTTTCAACCAATCCCCAAGTGATATTGATGCTACTAGACCACAGACCACACTTTGAGTACAAGAGCTTATTACATGGAATTAGATCCACATTCAACATACAGCAAATACTGAGCACCTACTATGTGCCATGTGCTATATTCACTGATGATAGAAGCATGAAATATACTGCTTCTCATTGTTCCTTATCATCAAAGAGTCCCAGTTTAGTTCAATATAGTAACAACTAAGAACTTCATGAAATAGAAATCTTTCCCCCAAAAGTGTGCCTTAAAATAACATTCAACCCTAATATAATAGGGCTTTATCATTTACAAAGCATTTTTTTTTTTTTGCAAATCTTATCCCACTGAAAACCTCTAACACAGGATCTCACCTTTCCCTCAGGTATAAGATGTTATTGATTATTTTTTGTATTGATATCACTACATACATACTTCCAAGGATGAAAGACATTCCTCACCACCCCATGTCATAGATCACTGAATACTAAAAGTGAATTAAATAAAACCTATTCCGAAGTGGTTTTGTCACTGTGCATGCACAAGCATGTGATCTAGTAAACAAAGCAATTTCTGATTTTCATAACCTATGTAAAGTAGTGGAAAGCCCAGGATGACGTATCTCCTTAGCATGAGGTCTTCTGCTGACTAGCCATGTAACCACATGCAAGTTAGTTAACCTCGAAGGACCTCAATTTCCTCATTCTTAAGGAAGGAGCCGGAACTGGTGACCTCTGAGGTCCTTTTCAGCTCTACAATCCTATGTTCCATAAACCGCCCACCTTGAATTTGCTATAATCTGTGTTTCAGATCCCAAAGACAGATCTTTTCAACAGCATCAGCACAACCACACACCCCCGAGCTTTGGCTACACTGGTTCACACAGCAAAGCTTTGAAATTCTTGAATACTGTAAAGCTCAAGCCTGCCAGTGCCGCGTGGAGCTGCTGCTTCACAATTCAAGTAGTCAGCTATTGACTCGTGGCAATCTATATCTGCATTAAAATGGGAGTTTTGGATTAATGTGGAGCTGAAAGCCCGACTGAGGCTCTTTGCTGCCAGCCTGTCTCTGTAATTGCAGCATGGATTTCACCAACCACAAAGGGCAAAATGAATGTGATCATCCCCAGTAGTCGATAGCCCATCGATTTTTTCTTTTGACTCTATGATTCGCACAAATATTGAAGCTCATTTTTTAAGCAAGGAGACTTATTAATCTACATTCTTCAAAACTAGTGGCCCCTTCAATGAGGTGAATTCTGAAGGTTATTTGATATGCAAGACATGAGTAGATCAGTCACAATTTTTAAAAATTCCTTTTCGTGTACGTGTGCACATGCACACTCAAGTCCTCACTTCCATTTATAATTGGCATTCCACATAGATGGTGGAACTTGGTGTTCATGGTCACACTATTATGTGTCTGATTGTTTAGGAATGATTAGGAAGGAAATGTTGGCAAAGCTCATTCTGGTCTGTGGTTGCTGGTTTCTTGGGTAGGCTTCATTTTTCACTCACTCCTAAGGTTGGAAACAGAATGTGTACAACAGCACCTGTGGTTCCAAGGATGGAACACTGATTTGGGGCCATTTCTTCCCTGAATGGAGGCTATTAATCTGCAATAACAAATACATGGTAAGGCAGAGAAACAAAAGCAGCTCCTGCAGCGTTCAGTTGTGGTTACTCCAAACCATACCGGTTCTTTAATTTCTCATGATGCACTTTCCATTTTATGTTGTTTCTGGTTGTTATATCCTCTGATCACTTCTCCAGGCTATCGCCTCCTTAATTTTGTTGGAAATTCAGACTCTGAATAGCTGGAAACCACATTTGTCAGATTTGGATTTTGTGTTGTTTGTTGTAAAATGCAGCAGTCCTCTCTCTCCCAATAGCTCTAGCTTTTGAGGAAAAAAAAATGATAAAATTGGTCAAATCCTATTGGCTTTTTTCCTCAGGAAAATTTCCTACATCTGGCCCCTACTCTTGGCCTCAACTTTAGATCTGTTTTGCCTACATAAAACAGCATTTCATTTCATTTTCTTATTGAGGAATAAAGATGATGAGACTCTTGACCATGCAGACTTGGCTATACCAAAATGATCAGAACTTGCTTGAAGAACTTGAAGTTCATTCAGGATCCAATATATCTCTGACACTCAAGATATCTTGCCATCAGGAGTTTATTAATCACAGCCTGTGTCTAACATAGAGAGTTCATTCTTTTCTCTGAGCTTTCACTCTGACTTCTATTTAACTCTTTCTCTGAGTCTCAAGTTCAACCAAATACAATTTCAAATAATCCCAGTCACAAGATCTAATTGTTCAATCATCCCCGCTAGCTACATCTTTTGTGCCATACCATCCCATTGGTCTATAGATGAGCTATTCTTAGATCAAACACCCATTTGGATTCAATAATAACAGTTTCTGTCAATATAATGACTTATGTAGAAGACATACATTTTAAATTTAAAGGAGCTCTTTAAAGAGAAAATATACTTTTTAGTTTTTTCGGCGGACACAACATCTTTGTTTTTATGTGGTGCTGAGGATCGAACCCGGGCCGCACGCATGCCAGGCGAGCGCGCTAACATTTGAGCCACGTCCCCAGCCCAAAATCATAGAATTTGCAGGGAAATGGATGGCATTAGAGCAGATTATGCTAAGTAAAGCTAGCCAATCCCTAAAAAACAAATGCCAAATGTCTTCTTTGATATAAGGAGAGTAACTAAGAACAGAGTAGGGACGAAGAGCATGAGAAGAAGATTAACATTAAACTGGGATGAGAGGTGGGAGGGAAAGGGAGAGAGAAGGGAAATTGCATGGAAATGGAAGGAGACCCTCAGGGTTATACAAAATTACATACAAGAGGAAGTGAGGGGAAAGGGGAAAATAATACAAGGGGGAGAAATGAATGACAGTAGAGGGGGTAGAGAGAGAAGAGGGGAGGGGAGGGGAGGGGAGGGGAGGGGAGGGGGGATAGTAGAGGATAGGAAAGGCAGCAGAATACAACAGACACTAGTATGGCAATATGTAAATCAATGGATGTGTAACTGATGTGATTCTGCAATCTGTATACGGGGTAAAAATGGGAGTTCATAACCCACTTGAATCAAAGTGTGAAATATGATATATCAAGAACTATGTAATGTTTTGAACAACCAACAATAAAAAATTAAAAAAATAAAATAAAATAGCTGCAAAATTTTTAAAAAAATAAAGAGAAAATATAGACAAGGCAGCATATTGAGGTTTGACCTATCAATCATGTTTATGATGTCAGCTCATTTCAAACCCATATCATCACTTATCTAGACCTTTGCAATAATACCCTTAATAGGAACACAATGCCTAAACTCTACCTTATTTAATCCATTTCTGATAATGATAATGATCTTCAGAAAGTCTCTAATATCTCTGATCCCTAATTTCCTCATCTGTCTCAACTATTAAATGGGTATAATAGTTGGGAAGACTTGAAGAGAGAATATACATAAGGTACTTGGTTATTTTTATCACTATTTTATGAAAAAAAAATCTTATCCTGGTTGTAAGGATTATATTTCTTTCTAAGCATCTTTCTCCCACAAGGACATGGACTCAATGAGGCCAAGAACCAAGTCTTATTGACTTCTTTAATGCCTTATCTGTGGCTCAGAACCTAACACAATCAGCTACGCAACATACATTGAATGAATGAAGGCATTGTTCACATTTCAGAGAACTCTCTATTAAGCCCACATTTCAGAGAACTCTCTATTAAGCCTAAGACAAAAAATAAACTCATACTTACTTCATTAATAAACTTTTCCTAATCTTCATTAAAATTCATATGAAGTATCACATATAGTAAGATAGTCTAGAACTGGGAAAATTGACTATGCCTCTCTCTCTATGCTAGAAAAATGGAATGGGACCCTGTGAAGAGAGCACTTAGCTACAGAAAGTGTCACATGCCCTCCAATAGCACAGAATGTCAAATTCAGAGGGCACACTAACAATGTCTTCCAACCTTTTATTAATGAAGACCTTGAGACTCGAACAGATGAAATGACTCACATGACTTTACAGGGTTATGAAGCTTGAAAACCAAATGGTGTGTGTGGATTCTCAATAATAGGGATTCCCCTGTTTCCACGATGATAATTCAGAATGACCACCTACTCTGAGCTTTAAACTGACCAGAACAATCCCTGGACAAGTGTAATTTCACTCCTACTCTATCACAGTAGTAGAAGTACTGCATTTTTTCTTCCTTCTTCTATCATCCATTTAAAGATGAAAATCATTGAGTTGTTAATAACTGAATTGCCTTTTGGGGTCCTGGTTTTTGCATCTAGAAAATCAGAGTGGTAAGTGTGGTTGCTGGTTTTCAAAGCTCTACGTTTCCCAAAGCTCTTGAGTTTCAGAAGATGCCACAAGGTCCATCGTGGGGTGATAGGAAATGGCTCAATCAGGATCCCAGCTTTCTCACCCATTTTCTTACTTTTCATATTTGAACATTTAAAACTTTTTATTTTCAATCAAACACAATATATCCATTCATTTTGAAATGTTTTTAATTATTTAACTCTTGCCTATGGCTCAAATTTAATTTCTCAAAAGAAATAGTGCAAAAGGAATGGTCCCAATGCTTCCAACCACTAGATTATATATTGATAATCTGACTGAGCCCAAGAAGGATTTGAACAGTGAAACACATTGTAAAAATTCATCAAGGTGTGCAAAACTGCCCCCTAATCCCTAAAAAATCTGGATATAGATAATAATACTTTAAAGCATATGAATGTTGCAATATTATCTACCTGATGCACAAAATCTTATCGACATATAAAACTCCAATGAATTGAAATTTTAGTATTTTACCCAAATGACTGTTTTAACCAGTTTTTTTTATTTTGGCCAATGCATTTTCAACAAATACACTTTTTTTCCAAAATGGAGTCTTTTGTTTCTTGCCCTATAGAAAAACTAACATGGAACTAATAAAAGTTGAGCCAGGGCTCAAGACTTCCTTCTGCCTCACAATTCTCCTTCTGCCTCACAAGAAGTCATCAAGATAGCTTTATTCATTCATTCTTTTGGGGAATTGAATGGGACAGCTTTGTAGGTGCAGAGGAGAAAAAAGGCAAAGTTATTTATTCTACAAGCAGTCAGTACATAAATAATTAAAATGTCTGATGACAAGTGCTAGTAGAGATATATTCCACCAAGGATCAAGGGTTAAGGAAACAGCATGACATAAGGAAGATGGTAAAGAAGTAGAGGAAACAACCATCTAAGTAACTTGCAGGTTGCACAGGAATTCACAGAAGGATGGGCAATTCCACCAGTGATGTAAGGCAGGGCAGTTATGTCTGCAAAACAAAGGAAGAAGTAGGGGCTAGAAGGATTTCCAGGCAGACAGACAACCTGTTCGGAGGCATGAAAGGGCATGATATTTCCAAGGAACCCTGAATAATTCAGAATGACAGGAGTATGGTTCCCATTGAGAGAAGAGAGATGAGAAGGATCCAGTAATAAGGTGAAAATGTGGTCAGCAGTCAGGTAAATGCAAAAGCTTCCTGACAGGCCCATGAGAGAGAGTCTTTGTGAAGAGAAGGGGAGGAGGTAGTCTAGAGAATTATATTCCACAGAAGATGCAGGGCATGTTAGAGAAATCCTTTAAAGATAAAGATGATTCCATATATCAAAATAAAAGATGTCACTGTAAAGTGTGCAAGAATAAAAACCCAAACGCAGTAGGTCACTCTGGAATCAGAGTTATGAATGACAGAAAGAAGAGTTGGGAATGAAGGAAAGGGCAAGGAAATGTCAAGTCAGTGAATAGAGATCGTGAACTCCTTCGAGAAGAAGACAGGGCCCAGAGTGGGTAACAAAATAACTCAAACTCTAAAATAAACTGACTATGCTTAGGGTGCTTTGCCAGCTGCTATCTTAGACCTAATCAAGTGCTCCCTGACCTGCCCCAGAAGCATTGTGACATGAAAAGAACAAGGCAGCCAAAAGCTGGCTGAAGGAAGAAATTAAATGAGAAGCAGAGGGTGGAGTCTTCTTTTAGTGCCCCAGGAAAGAAAACATAATCACAGACACTGAAGTAAAACTGCACCCTATGTTTCCCACTCGATCCCTTACTTAGCCAATAAAAGGACAAAAAAAAAATTTAATTGCAAGAGATGAGTCTGCCAAATGAAAGGAAATTCATGGTATGATTGGAAAAGTGTCCTGGGTATATTGACAGAGGAAGTGGTTACCTATAGGTAGGAATTCAAGAGTTGCAAAAAGTTCCTTTCCCTGAGCACTCTGTAAAACAGCCTTTCTTCTCCTGCAAAACACACACACACAAACACGCACATAAACACACAACTTTGCTTCTGCCGATGCCGATGACTGAAATTCCCATAATCATTACTCCATTCCTTTTTCCTGAACTTAACAGAATCTTCTTCACCAGATAAAATGTGAACATCCTGAAAGAGAAAGGGGCACATGATGAATTTTATCTATCATTGTATAAATTATAAATTATAATTATAAATTACTTAAGCAAGATGGATAGAAAGGACATGGCACGAGCATATTCTTTACTGGACAGAATTGATTCCCCTATACAAACTGGATGAACTCTTCTGTTTTGATGAGAAAATGTTTCTCCAGGGTGGGTAGTGAAAGAAGATGCAATACAACACACTCATGATTCTGCCTTGGATGCCCTTTGGTTCTGTGTGTATGGTTAACAATGTCAAGTGTCCTGAACTAAGTAAAAGTTCCAAGTAGTGAGCCCACATACATAAGACATTGAATTAGGCAAAGGAGGTAAGATCTGAGAAGGTCTGTGGTTTTGGGTTCCTTGTGAGAACAAGAACTGAAGGCTTGAAGGAAGACGACCTGACCAAGCAATTAGGATCACAGAAAACATGATCGCTTCCATGCAAGATAACATTTCACTGCTCAAAGATAGAACAGCCTCAGCTTTAAAATTTGTGGCCTTAGCTCAAGAACAAGTTTACCTAGAAAACAACTTGAAATCAAATAGTAGTTTCCCATATTATTTAATCTCTCAAAAATGTACATGGTGGGAGAAATATGCTCACTCTATGACTACATAGCTGGGCAACTGGGGATTGGGGATGGATTGATGAATAGTTGAACAGACAGATGGGAGGGTGAGGAGAAAAACCATGAAGGAAACACTGGCAAACATTCCCTTATCTCTCTAATTGAAATGCAATTATTTTCAAGTGTTCTTTCACCCCCTATCATGACAATTGTGGAATCAGTAGGATAAATTGGGAACTTTTAAATGAAAGCCCATTGAAGAGATTTTTGTTATTTATAAATCTCTACAATGGTATGTTTTTATTTGTACTTTCTCCTTAAGTTTGAAGACTGGATTAACTATACATATTTTGGTGCCATAAGTACACATTTGCTCTCCTCTGTGTATGATAGAGGTGCTTTCCCCACCTTGTTGACAGTCAATGCCGAAATCTTGACAAAAATGAGGCTGTGGGGAAAGAGTGTAAATTAGAGAAAGCTCTGCACTGGAGGGCAGGTGATCTTGTTCACAGTTTCCAGTCCTTGATCTGCCTCTACATTAACCATCTTCAAGGTTTCTCTAAGTTCTGTTCTATGACTATGCTCAGTGGCCCATTTTTGATGATAATATTAATAGCCATTATTTATTAAATACTTATTATATGGTAAGCAAATAGGTTAAATACCTAATGTACATTATCTCATTAAAGTCTCATAGTGACCTCATAATGTTGGATTGGGGTTTTGATGCTCAGGAAATATTGCCCAAGATCACAGATAAAGTAAGGGGAAAAGGTATATTTCAGACCAGAGCTCTTGTATTTAACTGTGACATGATATTGTCTGCCTGCACAGCTGACCAATTAATTGGGATTAGGTTGATATAAGAAGACACTATAGAAAAAAGATCTGCTGTTCTGCCTAGCTCATGGACTCAAATTCGAACTGCCCTCATGCTAAGGAGAACAGATAAACTGAAATCTCCTACAGAGCTTTATATAAGAATAAGTTATCAAAATAACATAAGTGCTGCTCTTGAAAAAAAAGAAAAATGGGTGAACAGGTAGAGTTCACTATCTCCCCTTCAATGGTTTTCTCTGACATGTAAAATAGCACTCCACAGAAACTAAGTAAACAAACAGATAAATGAATTAATGAATAACTGAAAGAACCTAGGGGCTTTGATAGGGAATAAGGAAAGAAATATCACAAGGAGTAAAATAATATTACTACAAATCAGATGGCTGTTTTGACAGCACAGCAATTGACTTTCACTAATGTCCTCAACACTATCTAGCAAGTGTGGCTCACAGTCATCTGGTACCAACCCACCTTTCTATTTTCTCTGCCCCAAAAATGTGAGATAAGCTTTCCTTGCACTCCAGCCCAATAAACTCACTATCCATATACTTTATTTTATCTGCAATTTCTGTTTTGTTCATATATTTCCCTTAAATCCCTTATTTTTCTCACCCACAGTCAAAAACCATACCAAAGTCTAGCTAGAATCTTATTCCTTCTCAGTAATACCAAGATCAGGGCTATGAGGCTTCCAAGAGCCTGCCAGTGATGAAAGAAGTCAATAGAGCCTTCAGCAGGAATTACTCCCTGATCGTTGTGGGCAGTTTCCATTCGTTTTGATGCTGGGGCAAATGAGAGTCACCCAGGAGGACTCAGTCTGTCTCACCATCTCATCTGGATTTGAAAGGTTTTCACATGTCCCTAATGAAATGTTGATGTCTTGGTCTCAGGATAAGCATGATTCCAGAGCAGGTGAGCACACCATTAATTATAAGAACAGATATTCCTGGCTGCCAAGATGAGCTCATGAAGCCCTCTACATCTTGTAAGTCTTGCTTCAATGCTACCTTACATCCACTCCCTGCTTTATTAGCCTCTGCTTAGCTTGGCCCCCCTGACTGCAATGCCCTGACCTTCCCTCCCTAATTACTAGTCACCTTACTTTTCTCTAGTTAATCCCCTCTTATTCTTTAAGACACTCCCCTCAGGAATCACCCCTTCCAGGAAGCCATCCATGACTCCAAATGCTCCTAAAATGTATGTACATCTTCATCACTGCATTCACCATGTGTATTTTCATTTATTTTAGATGTCTGCCTTTATGAATAACTGTCAGCTTCTATGAAAAATATTATGTCTCACTCACTGTTATGTCTTTTGCATTGAGGAGAACACCTGGTGCATAGTATTTAATATTTTTACTGGATAATTGAATGGAGGAAGGAGAAAACAAAGTGGAGAGAGCTCTGTCAGATCAGAAGATGTGGCCTCTTTCTTCTAGGTCATATCTCTCAATGAGAGTAATTCTCTGAAGGCAACCCCTTGTATAGACAAGAATTATGGCACAAAGCCTCTTTAACAATCAGGAGAATTTAACTGCCAAGAAAGCTGCCTGGAGACATGCACCCAGGTGCTGTCCAGGGTCCTGGACTGAGGGGGCTGTTTTAATTCCTAACCTAGAAGAGTTCTCTGCTCAGACCATTTCTGATCTGCCACTTCAGCAGATTAAATTCTTGATCTCTGATAACCATCCCTACTCCTGCACCAGCAGCCTCTGCTCATGTGAGTTCTTCTCCAGATAACTTTCTGTCCTGACTTCACTGGATTTATTTCACTGTCTCCTTTTCTCTTCCTAACCTAACCTTTAATACCTGAAGAATCCCCGGATACTCCTTAACCTGGTATGTTTCCAATTAGGTCCCTGGTTTCCTGTGTTGAGAAGAAGGTCCTAGACCCAGACTTGACAAGAGAATGCATGGGAGGGAAGAACTATCATTCCTCAAGATAGCAGCCTCTCTCCAAAAGGAAACCCAATAGTTGTGCACTGTGGTGCCTACCTGTAATCCCAGTTGGCTCTGGAGGCCAAAGAAGGAAGATTCCTAGTTCAAAGCCATGCTCAGCAACTTATTAAGACCCTATCTCAAAATTTAAAAAGCAGGCTAGGGATGTGGTTCAGTGACACATGGGTTCAATCCCTAGCACCAAAAAATAAGTAAATAAATAAAAAGAAAACCTCATGATATGGGGGAAGAAGTACACTCATACATTTTTGGTGGGATTGCAAGTTAGTACAACCATTTTGGAAAGCAGTATGGAGATTTCATCAAAAAACTAGGAATGGGACCACCATATGACTCAGAACTCTCCCACCCCTTGGTATTTACCCAAAAGAACTAAAATCAACATATGACAGTGATACAGGCACATCAATGTTTATAGCAGCACAGTTCACAATGGCCAAGTTATCAAACCAACCTAGGTGCCTATCAACAGATGAATATATAAAGAAAATATGGTATATATATATATATATATATACACATACACACACACACACACAATGAAGTGTTACTAGGCTATAAAGAAGAAGGAAATTATGGCATTTGCTGGTAAATGGATGGAACTGGAAAACATCATGCCAAGTGAAATAAGCCAAAATGTCAAGGATCAAATGCCCTGTTTTATATGCAGAAACTAGAGCAAAATAAGGGGGGAAAGTTGGAAATCTCATGAAAATAGAAGGGAGATCAATGGAGTAGAGGAAGGAGATTGAGAGGGAGGGATGAGGGACATGAAAAGAGAGGAACTGTGGAATTAAATCAACCAAATTATGCTATCCATGTCTTCCACCTTTATGTATATTTATAAAGCACCAATTAAAAAATAAATAAATAAAAAGAAGGAAGACCACTAGAGTAGGATGGAAAGAAGAAGTACTGGGGACTGAAATGGAGCATAGCATATTCCATGTATTTATGGTTATGTCTAAATGAATTCCACCATTATGTATAACTACAATGCACTGATAAAACATTTAAAAATGAAATCTCTTGTATTGCTCTGTAATTTACTTTTTCCACATTACAATATATAGTGTGTCTCTAGGTTAGGTCATGTGGTTCTATGAATGGGATTTAATAAATAATGCCATACATTTTAAAAAAAGGAAACTTCACATTGCCTAAAGCATAGTGTGACACAGGTGGCTCTTATGATGTTCCATTTGCTATATTCCATCCTCTTTGCAGTCACATCAGGAGCAAAGAATGAAAAGAATCTCAGCACTCCTGGACCATGAAGTAAAGGTAAAAGCAAACAGCTGTTGTGATTAAGGTAGGACCTTTTGTCTCTCACTAGTTGCAAGTGAGTCCTGGGTGTATCTCTTGTATAGGATAAGAATTAAATTGCATCTGAAATTACAACTAATTAATAATCATTCACGAAGAAAAAGAAAAAATAAAAGTTCTATTTAATATTTTTGTTTTGTATCTATTACATGTACTACCTAGCACTTAAGCTAAATTACTCTTAGCAGGTGAAGGATTTTGAAAATTTTATTTCATCTTCATTGAATGCCCTATGACCATCATAAGCCCCATTCATATGTTCCTCACTATAATGAGGAATTATTGCTGATGTTTTTCTATATATAGTTTCTGGATAGCAGACCATGCCCAATCCTACCAAAGTTTTCCAAGTGCCTTTGTCAAGAATTCCCAGGTCTGAGTTCCCCACCCCATCATTCCTTCATGCCAAGAGACTTGGTAATGGAGCAATAAGCACAAACCTCTCCACTGAAGCTGAAGCTTCACAAGCACCAGACCAATGAATCCCCCAAAACTGAAACCTCTGAAAGCAGATTGCAAGGCTTTCTGTATTTCTTAGCCTCCTTGCACTTGCCCAGCCCTTAAATCTGGCCATAACAAAGACCCCACAGACAACTCTTCCCAGTCAATCATCCTTATTCCATAGGAACATTCTCTGAGCTAGGACACTAGGCTTTCTCAGAAAAGTTCTACTGTCACCCTAAAAACTCTTGCTTGTGAATACCCCTCCTTTTTTCTCTCATGAGTATATTAATGAATAACTAAATATACATACACATGTACATACACAATACACACATTATATGTGAATATGGAGTATGTATGTGTGTATAAGGCATCTAGGAGAAACTACTGGTTTGTAGGTCAGAGAAGGTGAGAGAACCCTACATCCTCAGTTTAAGGTCTTAATGGCTAGGTAATTGTGTATACAGGGGCCAGCAAAATTTTCAGGTTTCTTCCCTCTCAGCTTAGCTTTGGAAGTGTAACAACCACTGAGTTCAAAGGACACACTGGCCTCTGAGGAATTAAGGGTGCCGTTAGGAAGCTGATGACCTCGGCAGCTGTCAGAGCTGAAAATTGGCTGCCTTGGCCAGCCCCTTCACATCTGTGAAAGAAACCAGTCACGCTTGAATCACTCCTCTTTTGTCTTCGTGGATTTTAATCTTTCCTCCAAGCCTAGGGGTGTTTATCAGGATATCAGAGAAAGGGAAGGAAAATATGATGTGTATTCCCTTGCTCACACCCCTCACAACCATATTCTATTATCAGATGAGCCAGCCAAGGTTTAAAGCTGGAGTTGGGCATTTTCCATATCTAGAGTATGACACCCTCAAAACATTGACTTACCCATTGAAAGTTCTTGCTGCTTAGAGCCAAGAATATTTCTAATCAAACTTCAGATCAGGGAACACTTTGTTTTGCTGTGCTATTTGAAGCGTCTTCTCTTTTCTCATCACCCTTTCTGTACCAACCTAAGTCCCTGCCAAACCCAGTGATTCCCCCCACCTGGATGGCCTTGGCCTCTGCTGAGCATTTACTCTCTATGTCCACTTTCCTTCCAGTTCCTAATTCCTCTTTCTTTCATCTCTTAAACAACTTCAGAAAACCCATCTCTACCCTAAGTCTTGCCAAGTAGATTGGAAAAGAGACAGGGCTCCCACAACCCTGTAGAGGAGGAAGTCAGGACTCAACGGCAGGTCCTCTGAGGAGCTGGCTGCACGATTTACCCTCTGTGCCTCCTCCTCAGGGCCCTCCAGCGCCACCACTCACAAAACAAGAAACTTGAACCCCAAGGCCTTTCCGACCCCAAGTCCTCTGCCCTGTGGCCCCATTCTACATATCCTTTTCCTGTTCACTATTCTACAAATTTTTAAAA
This sequence comes from Marmota flaviventris, assembly GCF_047511675.1. Classification (NCBI taxonomy): domain Eukaryota; kingdom Metazoa; phylum Chordata; class Mammalia; order Rodentia; family Sciuridae; genus Marmota; species Marmota flaviventris. The sequence goes on along the minus strand of NC_092499.1, from coordinate 100,397,702 downwards.
ATATCTACTTAATGCTCACATCTAGCATTCATACCTTTGCCGCATGTTAGCCTTTGATTTCTGTGGACTTTTAACATACTATTGTTCATATATTTTAATAATTAAATAAGAATATAACTAAAGCAGTTTCTTGCACTGACATTATTATGATGTTCAAGTGAATTCTGAAAGTTTTAGCCAAATAGATGGGTTTATAATGCAAAGCATGTAGATATATAGAAATACCCAGGTACTTATCATGGGGATAAGCAAAACACCCAGCCCATGAGTCATTTGGAAGTTTTGCCATCAGGGAGATAGTCTCTGATTGAGCTTTGAACATCTGCTCACGCCAGTATTAGCTGCTGCTGAAATAATTTTGAATGGCAAATATTCTTGATGATGATGAATTATCCCTTTACCCCTAGAGAGAGAGAGCTTACTTTTGAAACTCCATCCCTATCTTGCTGAAATACAGAATTAATGTTTCCATCATCTTTGTCTTCCAGACCAAGAAACTGAAATTTTCGAAGATTTATTCTGTGATTTTAGCCGATCCAAAAAGTTGGCACTTTTTCCAAAAATGTAAAGTTTATCTTTACTGGTGAAAATTAAAAAAGATAATAATTACCTGAATTAAGGCAAGAAAGCAAACTGAACACCAAGTACAAAATGTTTAAAGGAGCTATTTTTTGCAGGGGGGAGTATCTAAAGTTGTATTTCTAATTTTTTTTTTTTACATTATCCTTTCTTATAGACAGAGAGTCTAAGCAAATATTATTTAACAAAGCTATGGACTAAATTACCTGCCATATTTGCTTTTAGAATTCACAATGCATAACTCATTTTCTTAAAAATACTGTTGTTATTTTTCCACTACCCTGCCTTCTGTCCCTGTAGGATAGGGAAAACCTAGGCAAACATCCTGAAATTGCCAGGGGGTGGGCAGCAGAATGTGCTTCTGACCACTGAAATACGCTCATTGTTTACACACCAGCCACACCACTGAGAGAGTGACCTCTTTCCAACACCGACAAGCGAACATGAACAGCTCTGCCGACTTTGATTGGCGGTTCATTGGGTCTCTGACCTTGAATGACATTGCTGGCAGATTTTGATTGGCAGACTGCAGCACTGCAGACCACCTCTAGTACACATGCCCACTCTCCAGAAATTAGCCCTTATCTTTTCAAAAACACTCTGTATGCACCAAAACATGGCTGTGAGCATCAAACACAGCCTGGGGAGAAAAAAAAAAAAAAAAGCATGATCTTTAATTTATAGCCCTCATATCCTTCTGTAATTGACACATCCAGTGATGCAGCTGGTCAGCCTTTGACTGCATCTCCACCAGGCCAAACATCAAAATTCAATGGGGGAAATTCAGGGAGCCATACAGATACATTGTCTACAAAGCACCATCATTAAGATACTTGAGGCTTCTAGATAGTCCTTAGCACACAAACAAAACATTTGGATGACTGATCAAAGGCTTCACTTTTCTCTGGTTGCTAAGGCATACTGAAAGGAAGCCTCCTTCCCTGCTCAGGAACCTAGTCCTGCATTTGTCTGGGTTAGACACGGGTGAGGGTACTCTTTACATGATTAATTAAATATGAATTAAAATATGCTTTCACCTACCACTCTACAGAGCATCCATATTCGCCCTTAAGAAATGAGCATATTTTCAAATAAAATGTCATACATGTTTAAGAAATGGTTGCCTTACTTTTAAAATAAAATCAAAATGCTCCAAAGCTGGCAGTAAAACATAAGACTTTCATATTCCTCAGATGGAAGCCCAGCTTACTATACACCTGTGCTTGACTTTTTTTCTTCTAGAAACTCGACTCAAATAAGGATAAAAGAATGAAAAAACAATAAATCTTCAAGTATAAGAAAATGAGAAGATAACAATAGCAAATGGGAGATAGAGAGCAACACATTTTTCGAAGTCAGAAAGTAGTTGGAGGAGCCAGGCACAGTAGAACATGCCTGTTATCCCAGAGGCTAGGGAGACTGAGGCAGGAAGATCACAAATTCAAAGCCAGTCTCAGCAACTTAGCAACTTAGTGAGGCCCTAAGCAACTTAGAAAAATCCTGTCTCAAAATAAAAAGATCTGGAGATGTGGCTCAGTGGTTGAATGCTCCTGAGTTCAATCCTTGGTACCAAAAAAAATAAATAAAAAACCACAAAAGTAGTTGGAGGAAATAACAGTGATAAAAAAGTTGACAACTAAATATCTGCAAAGAAGAATAAATAAGGAAATAAGCCAGTTGCCCCAACAGCATCCTGAGAAGACCCAGGGATTAGAGACTCTCAGCATCATGAGAGAAAAGGAAGATAACATTGGATGAATGCAGCATAAGAGACATTCAATTTCTCTAGTTCCCTCCCAAGCAGTCAAGCAACCAGCCCTCTCTTACCCCACCAAGAGATTTAGTCTGTGGAAATGAACCAAAGCAAATCCAAACTTGTGACACAGAGGTGGGGCAACAGCATTGCAGTAACAGCAGAGGAAAATAAGGAAAGCTTACACCCTGAACAGTAAGCCCCCAGCCTCCCATGCCACTCAACTGAGGTACTGCTGACAGCCAAGCACAGACCTCTCTGTCACAGGTCAGATTCCCTGGGAGACAAATGCTGACGCGAAGATTTGTGTGCAAGAAGTGTACTGAAAATGCTTTCAAGAGCAACACCTGTGGAGAAGGGGATGCAAGCAGGACTAGACAGAGGAGGAGGTGATGCCCGCACAATGAAGGAGGCAGCCAATCCCATGGGGAGCTCTGGAACTGGATGGCCCTTCAGGCTTAAAGCAAGGGACAAGATTTTTATATTCCCATATTGACCAGTTGGATTTGGGCTGCTCTCTTCTGTTAGAGACAATTGGAGAAGGGGGAATTAGCTGGGAGCTGCCAGTTGCAAACACTCTTGGCGTTAGGGGGAATGATTGATTGAGTGCCCAAGGAGAGAGGAGGACATCTGAAGGTGCAATTCAGGGAGAATAAGATGCCACCTCTATCCTTGTCGAACTCACACCTGTCAACAGTCAGAATGAAAAATGTACTCTAACAGGGAAGATGGGCTGGTGACTAAATAACTTTAACAAAATAAGTCAAATGCTCGCCAAAGTTATGGGACCAAGTGTTAGTTCTATAATTGGAGAAATGGTAGTACAGAGGTCCTGGGGTGTTTTTCTAGGTTGAGCACATAGGAACTGGATGTGGAAGAATGCATTGGAGTGTTTCCAGTGGGACAGGTACAGAAGACTCCACCAGATGGAAGGAAAAATACACCAATAAATACAAGTATGTACACAAAATTAAGTCGAATGTGGATAAGTAGTAAAGCAGAAGAGGGTGAGGGGATAAGTCTTTCTTAAAAAGCCTTTGGAATGGATTTCTCTATGCATTTGAGAACTACCCAAGGTTTTGAAGCAGGTAAAGAAAGCACTGGGATGGATGTAGCTCAGAGGTAGAATGCTTGCCTAGCATGTGTGAAGCCCTGGGTTTAATCCCTGGTAATGCAAAAAAATATATAAAACTTTTAAACAGGGAAAGAAATTGACAATTATCACATGTCCTGTCTGTGTTTTTATGGTCAGTGATTATAAGGAAAATATGGAACTAAGAATAGCTCCAGAAATGTGAATGGGAAGAAGTTTTATACAAGTTCAGGGAAGCAACACAAATGGTTTCTTTTTTTTTTTTTTTTTTTTTTTTCTTTACCAGTTATTTATTTATTTATTTATTTTTTAATTTTTTATTGTTGGCTGTTCAAAACATTACATAGTTCTTGATATATCATATTTCACAATTTGATTCAAGTGGGTTATGAGCTCCCATTTTTACCCCATATACAGATTGCAGAATCACATCAGTTACACATCCATTGATTTACATATTGCCATACTAGTGTCTGTTGTATTCTGCTGTCTTTCCTATCCTCTACTATCCCCCCTCCCCTCCCCTCCCCTCCCCTCTTCTCTCTCTGCCCCCTCTACTGACATTCGTTTGTCCCCCTTGTATTATTTTTCCCCTTCCCCTCACTTCCTCTTGTATGTACTTTTGTATAACTCTGAGGGTCTCCTTCCATTTCCATGCATTTTCCCTTCTCTCTCCCTTTCCCTCCCACCTCTCATCCCTGTTTAATGTTAATCTTCTTCTCATGCTCTTCGTCCCTACTCTGTTCTTAGTTACTCTCCTTATATCAAAGAAGACATTTGACATTTGTTTTTTAGGGATTGGCTAGCTTCACTTAGCATAATCTGCTCTAATGCCATCCATTTCCCTGTAAATTCTATGATTTTGTCATTTTTTAATGCAGAGTAATACTCCATTGTGTATAAATGCCACATTTTTTTTATCCATTCATCCATTGAAGGGCATCTAGGTTGGTTCCACAGTCTAGCTATTGTGAATTGTGCTGCTATGAACATCGATGTAGCAGTGTCCCTGTAGCATGCTCTTTTTAGGTCTTTAGGGAATAGACCGAGAAGGGGAATAGCTGGGTCAAATGGTGGCTCCATTCCCAGCTTTCCAAGAAATCTCCATAAGGTTGCACTCTGAGGGCTCAGGCCTGGGTTTGAATTCTCATTCTGCCACTCACCAGCTAGGAAATGTATGGACCCTTAAACCTCTCTTAAACTTCAATTTCTCATCTGAAAAACTTGGGATAATAATATCTGCTTTAAAGTAATTGGAAGGTAAATAAATGAGATAATATGTAAAGTGGCTAGTACAGCGCCTCACAGAGGAAGTGCTTATTAAATGAAATCTGAATGGTAGCAACATAGCCAAGGACAGCAGGCTGCCATTACCCTGTGGGCAGGAGGAATGGGAAGGAAGGAAAGTCATGAGCACCATGAAATGAACTTCCAAATAAGAATTTGTTTTGTCTATGAAAAAGACAGAAAACAAACAGATTCAATGTTGCCATCATGGTTTGACATGGAACAATATCAATACCATTGCTAGAATGATGGCGAGTGAAGAAGAAATTTGATACAATTCTGAGACATTTGTTTTAATTTAATTTAATTTATTTATGTTGGTGCAGGGATTAAACCCAGGGGCACTTAACCACTGAGCCACATCCTCAGCACTTTTTATTTTTTTATTTAGAGAGAGGGTCTTACTAAAATGCTTAGGGCCTTGCTAAGTTGCTGAGACTGGCATCAAATTTGTAATCCTCCTGCCTCAGTCTCCCAAGAGACATTTGTTTATAATAATCTAGACATTTGGTCAGTTACTCCAGGAACGTTATCTAGTAATCACTAATGGAATCATTAGGCTGAGTAAAGTAGATTGCCCTCCATAATGTGGGTGGGCCTCATCCAATCAGTAGAAGGCCTCAATAGAACAAAAGGCTGGCCTTACTACAGATAAGAGGAAACTCTTCTAGCCTAACTGCTTTGAGCTTGGGCATTTCAACATCTAACCTTGAATTCCAGCTGAAACTCTGGCTCTTTCTGAGTCCTGAGCCCTCCAGCCTTTAGATTGGAGCTCTAATATTGGCTACCCATGTCGCAAGAGAAGAGAGAATTTCTAGAAGAAGGAGTTGAGATGTACGCTAAGTGTCCATACAGGTAAATGAAAATGAGGTCAGTAAGAAAACTTAAGGTTGGGTGGCCTTGATATAAAAAGCTTTAATTGATCAAGAAAACCAAATTGCTGAATAGAGGTGTTATAAAGTCTTTCTTTTTAATCCAGAAAATTGCATCAACTATTCTTAGACAATATCTCAGATGAAGGTTGAGAGCCAAAAACCTTAAAAATACAATTATAGACAAATACATATAATAATAGCAAAGTGTCAATCCACTACACAAAGTATTTCTCAGAAGCAGGGATTTAGTCCTGTCAGGGATGGTCTTAGTTGATCTTTTAGCTGCCTGTGACTGCTCTAACAAATTACAAGTTCAATGCAGTACAATTTATTCTTTCACAGGTCTGAAGGCCAGAATCACTGAGCCAAAACCAATGTGCTCCTAGGGAAAAAGTGTTTTCCCGCTTTTTTCCAGCTACTAGAACTTCACCCCTTGGCTTAGGGCCCCTTCTGCTCTCTTCAAGGCCGTTGCCTGACATCTCCTCCTCCTGACCCTTCTTCCTCTACTTCCTTTATGTGGTTTTCTTCTTTTGTGTTTCTGGATCAAATTTCCCTCTTCTAAGTATACATGTGATTACATTTAGAGCCTTCATGAATAATCTTCCCTTCTCAAGATCTTTCAGTTAGTCATAAATACCCAGGTCTGTTTTTTTGGTAAAAGGGAACATTTACAGGTTCCAGGGATTAGGATATGTATGTCCCTTGGGGCACCATTAGGCTGCCTACTGCAGTTAGTAATCCAAAGACTTTGTCAAAATAGTCACCCTAACAACCCAGCTGACTCATCATCAACCCAAATTCTATACTCAAACACCCAAACTCAAGGTCATGAAAGAGAAATACCCTAAAATCTAAGCCTAAGCATAACAACAATCAAAAAAAAGAGAACAGGAGATAAGATCTCTTTAAGAAAGATAACCCATAGTTGCAGAAGGCCTGTCACTTAGCAGGAGCTGTGAGCCAATCAGATGCCCTGTCAGAAGGCAAAGCCAGAGAAAGCCCTGCCTAATTGGATTGGCTGCCTTAATGGGCCAGAAGTCAACAAGTCAGAATGAAAAATATACTCAATTCAGCCACCTGGAATTGGTTGTAAAAAGGATGCAATAAAATAGGTCAATTTTCTGGGACTAGTAAGAGGGTCCATACCCAAATGGACTAAACCCATTTGTGACACAACTGTTTGTCACTTTGTGACTGTAGCCTTAAACCTCTCAATGTGAGTAAATCTATCTTGTTTTTAAGGGGTTAACCCAGTGAAATAATTTATTCATTTTCAATCTCCTTCCTAACCACACCCAATCCCTAAATTGGTTATGAGTTTGACCAATTACAAAGTTCTTTTTCTGCTCCCTGACACACAACTCATCATCTTGAATATGTTAATAGTGTTTTGATGCAGATTTTCACTAACATAGCATCTGACTTTTCTCTTTTTCTCAGAGTACCACCAAACATCATGCAGCCACCACACTGCATAAATTATGTTTTTGTCTGCCTACAACAAGGCAATTGTTTTTGTAGTGAACTAAATATTTGTGATTTAAAAGGATCCCACATGCACATGTAGTCTCTTACTTTTGACTATTCATAGCATTTAAATGGTGATGGAAGAGATGGAAATGGACACTTCTGAGAATGGCTTCATCTTTACAGGTCTTTCTGTTGGTTTGACCTGACAACCTTAGTTTACGCTTTCACACAAGGCACTTTGCAGGAGTGTCTACCTTTAAGACTCTCATAGTAAAATGGAACAGAGGCAGAAAGAGATGCCTCATGCTGCCCAGTTTCTAGATTTTAATCATCTCTAGGAGTGGTGAAAATCTCCATGTGCACTATAATAAGCTAAATACTGCACCCCTCAAATTCATGTCCACACAGAACTTAAGAATATGACCTTATTCAGAGTTGAAGTCTTCAGAGTTGTAACTACTTAAGAAACTCATGATTAAATCATCCTATATTTAGATTGCTTCCTAAATCCATTTATTTATTAAGAACATTATCTATCCTTCTAATATAAAGTAAAAAGCATATTCTTTCATCTATGCCTTATGATAAACATATTTCTATCATATTTTTCTCATTTTCATTCATTTTTTGCAAGTTGACAGTTCCTGTTTCACTGGTGTTGACCTCATTCCTACAAGCCTTTGCTTGTGTCTTTCATTTTCTTTCCTAGCTGACATGTCAGTGGAATTCCCACATGAGTATCTGCTGAAAATACTAATATTCCTCTTGCTTTTCTTTGGCCAGTTAGGTCTTTAGGTCTATTAAAGCTAAAGACTGTGTTTACGGAAAATTAGCATTTGGACTGAATTGACCAAATAACTGATATGGTATTTCCCTACCCTCATGATGGATTGTGTGCTTGAGTGAAGAGACCAAGCTGAACAAATGTTTGGACACCAATTGAATTCAATGCCTCTAGTTCACATTAAACACAGCCTTGACCAACTAGCTGGATTTAAATACAAATGGTAATAAAATTCTGTTGACCAGTGATACATCAGCTAACTAAGGGTGATAGCCAATTTGGTCTTCTATCAGTCAGACCATAGCCACACCTAGCAGACAAGAAAATGCCAACATTGAGAAACAAATAGGGACTGAGAAAAGAGATGCTTTTCTGTACCTTAAAACAAGAGATGAGGACTGGGGTTGTGGCTTAGTGGCAGAGCACTCACCTAGCACATGTGAGGCCCTGGGTTCGATCCTCAGCACCACATAAAAATAAACAAGTAAAATAAAGGTATTGTGTCCAACTACAATTAAAAAATAAATATTTTTTTAAAAGAGATGAGATATGGTCTTCAGCATTATTAGACCTGAAATCTTCCTTATCAAGGAGGGATAAGAGGAACTGTATTCTGCAAAACTGCACAAAGGACTGACCCAATTGTAGGAATATCACCAACATCATTTGGGACACATAACTCAAGAGAACAAGCAAAGGCTTGTAGGAATAAGGTCAAGTTATCTAAACAAGAAAGTGTGGGTGTAGCTCAGACAGGAAATCAACAATGTGCATGGCTGAGGAAGGAAGAGTCAAAACAAGGTGATTCCAACAGAATGTAAAATTCTCTGGAATCCAAGTAAATAAAATCAGGGAAGGGCATGGGAACATTTGCATATATGGCACACATAGTATATGTCAGTCACTGTGATTTGAACTTTATTATTAATTCACAGGCCCATGATATAGTTGAGACTCAGAGAGATTACACACCTTGCCTATATAAACATAGCTGACAAAATAAATTCAAACACACTTCTGTCCGTGTTTGGAGCCCATACTTTTTCTACTACATCAGTGTTTCTCAACCTGTAGACTGGGACTATCCACTTAGAAGTCACCTGAAATGATTATTAAAAGCACAGACCCTGGACTCTTAAAACAGGTTTTCCTTAAGTGATTCTGTATTTCCAAAATTTCTTGAATCATTCCCTCTCTGAGGGAGGCCTATCCTCTGGGAAAAGTATAGAGGATCCTGCCTCCCAGGATGGCCTCAGTCCAAGGAGGAGCCTTGTGTATTCATAGAATCAGATCTTAGGAACACAGACATCAAAACTAAAGGGACCAGAACTTTGTGGGAATGAGCTAGTACATTCACCACATTGTCCCATTGGAGCAATGAGATTGGTGTCTCCATGTTAAGCCCCATGTGGGCATTAAGAACATTTGCCTCAGGTTGAATAAACATCCTAGGTTCTGGTTGGGCTGAGCAACAAGTGGGGTGAAAGGCTTCTACTACAAAAAGGCAGGTGCAAGAATCCAGACAGATTTCTCACCAGAGCTCGGTGAGTCCAGCAGCCTCCCCCATCAGCAGGCTCCAATTGTACTCTAGAGCTTCTACATCCAATCCAAGAAGGACCCAACTCACCAGCCAAATGCCAAGTGGTCAAAATTGAGGTAGCAACCAGGCAACCAACTATGACATGAGACCTAAAATCCCTAACATTGAGGGTCAGTTCTTTCTTCCTTGGTGTGAACTTCTCTTTGTTTCTTAACTGCCACTCCTTACAGTCTCGGTTTCCTTTTCTACAATCATAAAAGCTGTCATTTACAGAGAACTCCAATATGCCAGACCCTGTTCTTGGACTTTCACATGTGTTTGTGTGATCCTACAACCACTTGATGAAATAGGTACAATTTCTATCCCCACTTTACAGATGAGAAAGTTAAATTATCAAGAGATCAGACAATTTTCCCAGGGTCCCATGGCTGGATAGTGCAAAAATTCAGATTCTAACCCAGAAAGTGTTTCCCCACAGGTCACACTCTTAGATATGACACTGACTGTCCTCTCTGACAATATCAGTGTTATCATCTTTCACATTCCTAACTTGTTAGGGAGCTTTAGGTACCGTCTTGGAATTCCTACTGGAATCCAAACACTACCCTGTGCACATGTGCCTGACCAGCTGTGATAAGGGAGGTAGGGAGCTATCAGTAAATTTGATCCAGTTACATCAGATTCCTCTGTGACAGTATGGATGGAGCCGATCCCAAACCACAAACCAAATGGGAAGAGGGGCCAAACCCAGCAGGCGCACACACTCTGACTTGATTTTCCATGAATCGAGAAAGCACTGTGACTTCTCTTAGATGTCTAATTTGGAATCCAAAAGAGAGAGGGGGGTGAGGAAAAACAGAGAGATGAAATCGATAGGAAGGTGGATCTTTCAAGAGTACCCAAAAAAAGAAAGAAAGAAAGAAAAAGCAGCAGCAGGACATGCTGGAGAGTCATCTTCGGTGGCTGAAGTGTCTACAACTGACCAACAAGGTAAATCAAATCTGCTGCCAATACATTCTTTTGCTGTCCAGATAAAACGGCAGACTAAGCTGGTGAACTTTCACCCTTCACCCGCGCTCTTCAAGCCAAAGTACAGATTAAAAAAAATCAATAACCCCAATCGATGAGAAAATATTTTTAGTCTCTAACTGAACGATATGTTTTGACAAGGCCAAAGAGGAGCACAAAAGAATGGCAAAAGATAAAAGACAGAAAATTAGGAATTTGCTTTATTGGGTGAGGTGGAATCACCAATCACTTTCTCTTCCCCTCACTGACATTCGTCTAAATTACCTCACAGCAAGGAAATAAAGTCTAAGGAGATGAATTTATAAAATGGCCTGATTCACCACCACGCAACTTAAAACCTATTATTGCTACCATTTTCTGTTGCCATTTTCAAGAAAGCAATCTAGAGAAATGCCCACGTTCTGAACAGAGTAGAAGGAAAGAGCATTTCCCCAAAGTGGAGAGAGCGAACAATGGAGCCACAGAGCCCCTGCCCCCACCCCGACCTGGAGATCGCATCCAATGCTGCACACGTCAGAAAGTGTTTAAAATCCACCCAATTTAGCTCCATTTTCTCTCGAAATATCCATTGTTTTTCATAACCCAGTACCCTTGAGGTCCTTTCATAACTGAGCAAATTAAACACATAATATCACCTTGTCTTCTGCCCCTTAAGCAGTAATTTATTTTCGGACGTAGCCTGAGCCTGCTGTATTTCCAAAAATTATTTCACATTTTTCCTCAATTGAATAAAAATGACAAAGAAACATGGGACCCTGAATTTAAAAAAAAATAGGAATTATCTCACAATTCTGTTTATTTTTGTACAAGAAAATCTTGAGCATAGAGAACAGTCTCAACAATTGATTAACATTTTGAATTGTTTATCTCAGTAACAATAATTGGTAAATAGATATATGGAATTCAAAAATCTATATAAATCCAATAGACTGATAGTTGAAATAGTGGTGACCAATTTTATTTATCACTGCATTTCCTTTTTCCCCCAAATATCAATGTCCCATCTGTTATTTGATAACATGTGGAGTGAACTTAATGACTATCATTTTACTACGATTCCTTATTTTTCCTTTCACCAGAAGTTTAAATATACATTTTTTTATATAAATACATAGTCGGGCTAATGGCTTCATCTATGTAATAGCAGCCAATTCAACCCACAGAAATCAGTCAATTCAATAGAAAAGACTGCCAAACCAATGGTTTGACATTATATATTTTGGCAGTCAAAGCATCAATTCAAAAGCTCTTTGATTGGCCAACTTTTACAATGTTACTAAGTAACTTTGTTATCAAGATCAACACAGAGTATACAATGGCAATTGTATTGGCGGGTGAAGAAATCTGGACAGTCCAATTCCCATGGACTCTTCCATAAGATCCCATAAACCTTGTACACATGGGTTCTATTCACCCAAGTGATAGAAAACTTCAGGGGATATAACTACCTTCACTTCACCAGCTCCTCAAATATACTTTGATCTACTCACACTTTTATAATTAGGAACAACGTACCTCTCTCTCTCTAATAAAAATCATACAGCATTTCTCTTTCCTGAGCATTTATTATACACTGAGCTCTCTGCATTTAGTGTTTTTACAAATCTGATTTCATTTAATCTCAGAACAAGCCTACAACATAAGGAATATTAATCTCAAATTACAGACTAGAAAAAAATATTTAGGAAGATGAAGTAAATGCTCAAGACTACACCAGCTAAGTGGTAGAGACAGGGTATAAACCAATTTCTGACTGATTCTTATGTCTACAAAACCATCTCATTCATCAATGATATCCCCATCCAACTGGAACAAAGCTGATCAGAATTACTATCTATAGTCATTAGAATGACCAGAAAGTTATACTGGATCAAGTTTTAGTTCACAAACCAGTCCGCCATATTCAAACAGGCATGGAAGTCACTTTTCATTTATCATTAATGATAATGAATGTATTAAGCATCTTCTAAGATATTTGTGTGGGTACAGTTTACTAATAAATTCCCAATAGTTCTCATGGTAAAAAAAAAAAAAAAAAAAAAACACCTGCTCTCATACAGTGGAACATCAATGCATTATAAGTACTTTACAAGCACCTTCTACGTATACTTCATAAGCAAGCGGATGAGAAGCCAAACCAAGGGTGCAATATATGTTACCAATGAAGACTCATTTCCTTAGAATTTTGCAAGATAGTCTTGCAATATTGAATTGCCATATTTCACACATTTCTCAAAAACGGATGTCAATAAAATGCCATGCTTCATGTTGCCCATTTGTTCAGTTCTTTCAGCAAAGTGCCCGGAGGACTTTGGACATATGCTTCATCTTTTAAAAATTCCCTGAATTACTTACCATGGTGGTTGATTGTTGAAGCACTAGTGATTGAAATGAATAGGTAATTATGATGTTGAAAGCTTTCAACATGCCCAGGGAAGTGTGATGACTGCTTGAATTAGCTAACGAACACATGTCAAGTCACTGCCAAAAGATCTATCAAAAAAAAATCCATTATTTACAGTTGGGAAGTTACCAACAGTGTGAAAAGAAAAAAAAAACCAGAATGACCCTCTATAACTTCAACTAGATAGTCTGTTTCTCCATCATTTACAAGGAAAACAAAATATGTGAACGTGAATCCCAAGATGTTTTCAGAATGGGAAGACATCACAGACTCAGTGATTCACTGACTGTTACGATGCCCAAAATATTTTATTTCCAGTGGAGGCCCAACTTTTCTTAGCAAAATCAATCAACCTAGCCAACTAAATAGAATTCTGTCTTGTTTGGGGCTCACCTGCCAGTTGAATCCCAGGTTCTTGAGAGGGATACTAAGGTAGGAAGTTGACACACCAAGTCTGGCCTGTGTTGAATTTTCCTCAAGCCCTCCAATCTAACTTGTGGAACTGGAATCAAATCCAGATTTCCTCCCATGGCTTGAGGGCCATGGTAGCTGTGTGGTCGCTGCCTGGAATTTACTACCTATGAATCTTTTCATGGCCATTCATTATCCAGGTCTCTGCTCAAACATATCTCTGCAGAGAAGTCCCTCCACTCCACTACCTCTCTCACTCTTTATTCTTTTATTTTATTTTCAAAGCACCTATCACTATCAGAAGTTATCCCTGTAGACTACAAGTTCCAGGTCCACCATCTTATCTCCACTGTCTGGATCACAGCCTGACAAAGGTAAGGAATTCAGTATTTTTTGAATGAATGGATCTCCAGTGCAGTGGTGGAAAACTGGCCCTGATTCAGACTTTGTATTAAACCAACTAGGTATCAGGGAAGTCCCAACTTCACCTATCACACAGCAATAACATGATTCTTTAAAAGATCAAATACCAAATTCTTCATTACAGGTCACTTAAACACACAGACATACAGACACAGTCTTAGCAGGACAGACTCTCTGCTCCTGGGCTACCTGCCTATTCTTTGCCTTTTCACATATTCCCTCTGTCTGGAATGCTTTGTACCTCCACCTGATAATCTACTCAGTTTTCAAACATGTCTAAGTAAAACCCTCCTTATTGGATGCACATGGGAGTGGGGATCTAACCTCTGCCTCTACAGTGCTCCTGCCAGTCTTCTTTCATATTCCATTCTGTACAACACTGAGACTTTTACCAAATTCTGTCACATGCCCATGACCTATATATCTACTTCCCTTCACCAGAAATTGACTTCTCTGCCATATTCTTCTGTGGATCTCCTACTTATCCTTCAAAACTACCTCCAGTGGTTTACCACCTCTCTGAAGACTTCTATAAATCACTTCCAAATCAGACAGAACTAATCATTCCTTACTCTGGACAACATCTCCATCTTGAACACAATTCATTTTTGTATTTTTCATGCCCTTTAAGAAATATTTATTTTCAGCTATAGGACCCTCTCTTTCCCACTAGGCCAATACTTCTCAACCCAGATGATTTTGCCTCTCAGGGAACATCTGTCATGTCTGGAGATATTTTTGGTTGTTACAACCAGGGAAAGTAGAGAGAGTACTAGGGGCACCTCAGTGAGTGAGTACTGGTGATACTGCTAACCAGAGTACAGTGCCCAAGACAGCACACACCAGAAAAGTATCCTGCCAAAAATGTCATTAGTACAAGGCTGAGAAACCCTGCTATACACAAATATCCTTGGGAACAGTTTCTTTGTTTTTGGCTCACCTGCTCATTACCCATCACAGGCCTTGAAAACACTGTACTTTTTCTGGGCCATGGGGTGTGAACCAACTCCCAGCTTCAAAGACAGTTGCATCCATAGCCCACCTTTCATCCTCAAAAAGGTATGTCCTGGGGGTCACTGAGCCACAGTAAAGACCCAAAGAGGCAACTTTCCAACAACCATCCATCAGAAGCTTCTCCTGGTTGAAAAGTTCATCTCATCTAAAGGTCCATATGGATGTCAACAGTTAGTTATTGAGCTATTATGACTGTGCTTACCATATACTCATGTTCCCATGGACTACACAGGATATATAATCTTTGTTAGTCCTTGTCTCAGGGGCTTTTGCAAAATTTCAAAATGCACTAAGATACTGGCTCTTCTCTTCTATGGAAAAATTCTGAAGTCAACAAAGAGGTTCTATACTGAGAATTTGTTTACTCTTAAAACAGTTGCAGAGGTGGAAATTTCCCTCTGGCACCTATGCTGGAAAGGAGAAAGCTGAGGCTCACATCCTATGAAGTTAGCAAGAACTCAGTTGTCTTCAAGGTATATGTAAGGAAGTGAAATCGCAATAATGGATACCCCAAATGAGGCAGCAAGTCAAAGCCATCTGACCTCGGAGCTTGCTGGGTCTGGGGCACCAAGAGTGAACTGAATGTAAAGGACTCTGGTCCTATTTTCCACATGCTACACAAGCCTCCTAGGTTACTGGGGAGAGAAGAGGCCCAGGCAATGATTAAGGCTGAAGTTCTCAGCGGCCAATCAAAATGGAGCTTCTGAGCTAGATTTCATCTGAGTTGAAGTAAATGAAGAAGTGGACACTTTCTTTCATACGAAAGCATGGACTGAGATTCCTGCCTGTGCAAAGGCCTTACCTGATCAGTGTGGCCTGAGCTGGAAAGGCTTTCAGCCTTCCTTTTTATCTTTGCAAAGGATAACCTGGATGAGGGGAATGTTGCTTTTTCCTAATTCTATAAGTTTCTTCAGATTGCTTTTTCCTTAGAGAAAAGGGAGACATACAGAGTGTTTGCAAACAAGGTGTCAAGAGCCTAGGATTCAGAAAATCTGAATCCTAGGGCTATGCAGCCTTGAACAACTCACTAAATATCTCTGAGCTCCAAATCAATAGGATGCAAATAAAATCACCTCACATGGTTGTGCAGAAAATGAAAGTCACGTGTATGAAAATGCCACCATGCAAGGTAGAAAGAGCCAAAATCAGTTGCAATTTTGATTTTAGTTCTTGCTATAAAACCACTTGAGTATGAGCCATCAAGATACCTGTTTATCAATGTACACACTCAATATCATACAGGCAATAGAAGTCCCTTCTTACAACCTCTGTAGTTCTTACAGTAACGAAGGCAACTTGATCTAAAATACCTGAGGCAAACCAGCTCCAAACCTCACATCCCATATTCCCACTCTCATTATTTCCGTATATGTCCTGTAACATGTGTGATAGGCCAGCAGCTGAGACATACAAATCTTAAAGTTTGGATTAACTTGGCAGATCCATTTCTTGATCTTACAGCAGTCCATGTAGGTGCAGGTTAGAGAAGAATAGGTAGATGGATGCTGGGCTGTATGCAGTCATTTGGGGATCTGGGCAGCCAATGGCTCTGCCATCTTCCACATACAGTTTCCAAGCTCACCCTGGGTCTCAACATCTAGTGGGAAGACAGTGGGAGACACATGGTACAGCAGGCACATCTCAACCCAAAACTAACACGTGTATCACTTCTATTCACATTTTCATAGGTAAAAACAAGTCATATGGCCCCAACAAGATGTAGAGTCAGGGGTTTGGGATATATAGTCCTTGATTTCTCAGAAGTTTCTCAAAAACAATTTTACATTGTGACAGGGGAACAAGAGAGTTTGACCTTTGGGTAGATTGCTAACTATCTCTGCCACATAATGTATGAGTTACCAACTTTACACTTTAGTTTTTTGTTGTTGTTTTATTTGTTTGTTTTGTTTTATATTTATTTTTTGTTTTAAATTAACACATAATAATTGAGCATATTTGGGGGGTTTAATGTAATATTCAATACATGAATAAAATGTGTACTAATAAATTCAGGGTAATTGGTATTGCCAACTCTTTTTCATTTCTTTCTATTATAATTATTAACACTTGAATTGCACAAATTGATGTGACTCACTGTGATAGTTCCATACATGTGTGCATCATGCATTGATTGTATCCAGCCACCCTTCTATTCTTTCCTCCTTTTCCCCCAAGCATCCTCTCCAGTTTCTAAGAGTCCCTCTTAATTCATTTCTGTACCCTCTTTCCTTTGCCCTTCCCTGTCTCTAGTGACCACTACTCCATTCTGTACTTCTACAAGATGAACTTGCTGATTTCCTTATATGAATGAGACCATGTGGCATTTGTCTTTCACTGTCTGCCTTGTTTTACTCAACATAAGTTTCTCCGCTGGCAACTTTTTCACTCCAAATATGGATTTCATTTTTTTAATGGCTGAGTAATATTCAATTGTGTAAATATACCACATCTTCTTTATCTATCTATCTGACAAAGGGCATATAGATGGATTCCATATTTTGGCTATCATGAACAGTGCTACAGTAAATATGGAGATGCAAGAATCTTTTTGGTATAAAGATTTCAATTCCTTTGGGTTTATACCCAGTAGTGAAATTGCTGGGTTATATGATAGTTCTATTTTTAAGGAATCTTCATACATTTTTCCAAAATGACTTTACTAATTTACATTCCCACCAGCAGTGTTTAAGAAAGAGGTCCTTTTCCTCCACATCCTTGCCAGCATTTGCTATTTCTTATCTTTTTGATAAGGGCCATTCCAATTTGGGTGAAAAGTTATCTCATTGTAGTTTTGAGTTGCATTTCTCTGGTAAAACTGAACATTTTTCATGTATTTGTTGGCCACATATATGTTCTCTTTTGAGAAGTGACTAGTTCACTTTTTAATTTTTTTTTTTTTTTACGTTCATCTTTTTGGTGTTCCTTATTTGTTCTGGATGACAAAGCCAGATGTACCATTTGCATGAAGCCAAATGTGCATCTCACTTACTTGAGGACATATCTCTGCCTGTAAAGAAATGAGGAAAACAATTTCTTCACCATTTACCCCCCCAAAAAAAAAGAAATACAAAAAGAAAAAGAACTATAAACTGCACCTTAGATATTTCTTCTTATTTTCTACTCAAAGTGTGCTTCCTGTCACAATAGTCAATGTTATCTTTTAAGAGATATAACAGGAGCATTTTTGAGTGCATTAATTCTATTTTACCATATCACATATGCCAAATCAGCTAAGGGACAATCTTAAGATCACCAACCAGAAGCAGGGAGAGTAATCTGCACAGGAAGAATGAATGAGCCATCCTCCAGAGCTCAGCTCCCAGAATATTTGGTCAGAAAAGTCATTTGTGAAGCCCTGATTGACCATGTTTTGGCACAGTTTTTTGGTACTCAAACCAATGGAGAATTGATAAATGCGGCACATTCATATCATAGAACATCTAATATCAATTTAAAGATAATGTACTTACACTTTAGAGAACTAGAAAGAAAAAGAGCAAATAAACCCAAAGTCAGAAGAAGAAAGGGAATCATAAAGATTAGATAAGAAATAAAGAAATGGAGAATAAAAATCAATATAAAAATCAGATTTCTGGGTTGATTTTTTTAAAGAACAACAAAATTGTCAAAGCATTAACCAAAACAACTAAGAGAAAAGAGATGACTCAAATAACAAAAATCATAAATGGAAAAGACTATATAACTGATTATGAGATAAAAATCATCATGAGAGACTACTAAGAATAAGTACATGACATTGGATAACCTGTAAGAAATGGATGAATTTATAGAAACATACAACCTACCAAGGCTGAATCATGAAAACTAAGAAATCTGAACAGACATTATAACTACTAAAAACATTGAATCAGTGATAAACATAAAATAACTTCTCAAAAAAGAAATGTTCAGGACCAGATGACTTCCCAGGTGAAGGTACACTCTACTGAATATTTAAGTGAGAAGTAACACCAATCCTTCATAAACTGTTCCAAATATACATATATATGTGTACATATATATCACACATACACACACATATATATACACACAAATACATTCAAATGCATATTTATACCCATCATATGGAATCTCAAGGACTATGAATAGCCAAAGCTCCCTTGAGGAAGAAAATTAAAACTGAAGGCCTCTCACTTCCTCACTTCAAATTATATTACACAGCTATAGTAATCAAAGTAGTGCGGTACTTACAAAGACAAATATATAAACCAATGAAACACAATACAGTCCAGAAATAAACCCTCATATATGCGATCAAATAATTATTTTAGTCAGCTTTTTCACTACTGTGACCAAAAGACCTGACAAGAACAATTTTAGAGGAGGAAAAGTTTACTCTGGGCTCATAGTTTCAGAGGTCTCAATTCAGAGACAGCTAGCTCTATTCCTCTGGGCTCTAAATGAGGCAGAATATTATGGTGGAAGAGTATAACAGAGGGAAGCAGTTCAAGACATCACTTCAGGAAACAGGGAGAGACTAAGCTCAGCTCACAAAATATATACCCCAAAGGTACACTCCCAATGACACACCTCCTCCAGCCACACCCTACCTACCTTCGGTTGCTACTCTATTAATTCCTATCAAAGGATTAATTCACTGATTGCATTTAATTTCTCCTAACCCAATCATTTCACCTATAAACTTCTTGCATTGTTTCACACACAAGTTTTTGGTAGACACCTCACATCTAAACCATAACAATAATCTTTGACAAAAGTGCCAAGTTTCCATACAATAAGGGAAAATAATCTCTCCAACAAACTGTGCTGGGAAAACTCAATACTCATATGCACCAAAAAAAAAAAAAAAAAATGAAGTTGAAACTTCACCTAACACCATATAAAAAAATCAAAATCAATAGACTTAAGCATAATATCTAAAACTCCTAGAGGGGAAAAACAGGAAAATAGTTTCTCAATCCCAGATGTGGTAATGATTTCCTGGCTATCATACAAAAACACAAGTAACAAGAACAGGCAAAGGAATGCATGAACCCTAAAACCTCTCATGAAGAAAGGAAATAACCAACAGAACAAAAAGGCAACTTATGAACTGGAAGAAACTATTATCAAGCCATATTATTTAAAAAGGGGTTAATGTCTAGTATATATGAAGACCTTCTACAACTTAACAGTAACAAAAGCCAAAATGGCAAAGGGCCTGGACTAACATTTCTTGAAAGAAGAAAATCAAATGACTAAAAAGCATGGAAAAAGATGTTCAACAACACTATTCATTAGGTAAATGCAAATCAAAACCTGAAAGAGCTCTGCTTCCTTGTTGCCCCATCCTGAGCTGCTTTTCTCCATCACACCTTAATGTTCTGCCTCACCTCTGGCCCAGAGCTATGGAGTTGGCCATCTATGGACTGAGACCTCTGAAACCATGAGTCAAATAAATTTTCTTCCTCTGTTTTCCTTGTTAGGTCTTTTGGTTACAATAGCAAAAAGTCTAACTAAAACAGAAATAAGTAACCAAGAAGTACCTGTGAGCCCCAAATAAACGTTTCTTCCTCTAAAAAGAAACACAGAGATATCATCTCATACCCATCAGGATGACTATTAGAACTCATAAAATCATACCTATGCCTTTTCTATAAACTGGACCCCAAACACCCACTAAATTCTTTAATTTGTACCGTTCCTTCACATAAATTTTCCCTCCTGACCCCTAAAAGAAAAAAAAAAGAAGAGAATAAGAAGTGTTGCTGAGGATGTGGAGAAACTGGAACCCTTGCATACTGCTGCTAGGAATGTAAAATTGTATAACTACTATGAAAAACAGTACAGAGTTTTTTAAAAAAATTAAAAATAGAATTATCATGTGATTTTTCATGTGATCTCACTTCTGGAAAAATATCCAAAAAAAAAAAATTCAAAACAGGATCTTGAAAAGACATTTGCACAGCTATGTCTATTACATTATTCACAAAACTGAAGGTATGGACATAATCCAAGTGTCCACTAACAGGTAAATGAATAAAGAAAATGTGGTATAGACACGCAATGGAATATTATTCAGTCTCATGAATGAAGGAAATTCTGACACATGCTACAATATGAATGAACCTGGAAGACATAATGCTAAGCAAAATAAGACAATCACCAAAAAACAAATTAGTCCAACTCTTAAAAAACAGAAAGTAAGATAGTACTTGCCAAAGGCTGGAGGGGAGAAGAAAAGAGGAGTTTATGTTCAACGGGAGTAGAATTTCAATTTTGAAAGATAAAAAAGTTCTAGTGATATTTTTTTGCTTAATGAGCTACATATGTTTAACACTACTATATTGTATACATACAGTTGATTCAGATAGTATAAAAAATGATATGTGAGTACATATTGTTGATTATTTTGTTACAAAAAGAAAGGTGAAAATAGAATGTATAATATGATCTCACTTTTGTAAATAAATATATGTATGCATGTGCAATATGTATTTGTATATATCTACTGCCTATATTACATTTATATGTCTTACACAAATCTTTATACATTAAATATAATAGAATATAATCACAACATGGCAGAATACATATATATCTGATTCATCATTTTATCCCTAGTAATCAGCACATAGATGACTAGAAATATCTGACAAATGAATCAGAAATATGCCATGAAAAAGAATGGAAAGTTAGACACCAAAATATTAACAACAGTCATCTCTATGATTCAAAGCTTTTTTGTCTTACTTGTCATTATTTCCAGAATTTCTTCAAGTTGAATGATATTATTAGTGCTTGAAAAAAATTTTTTGAGGTGAAGGATGGAAAGGAAATGTTTAGAATTCAAATGTGCATAGTGAAATGGTGAATTTTTAGTGTAAATGTATCTTACCTTAAATTCACTAGTAAAGTAAATAAAATTTCCCTTTCTACTTTGGAGAGAAGGTGTGTCTGAGAAACACAGCATACAATGGTAAAAGAGAGGTTGTGTCCAGATGTACAGTTAGAGGAGAACTATTGTGGCTGGAGACAGGCCTGTGCACTTTCCACAAGTAAACAGGAAGGAAAATTTGCTTCAAAAGATAGAAGATGTTTCAGTCAACTTCTGCATCCTTGTGAACAAAATATCTGACAAGAACAACTTATAGGAAGAAAAGTTTATTTTAGTTCATGGTTTCAGGGTTCAGTCCATGGTCAATTGACTCCATAGCTCTGGATCCAAGATAAGGCAGAACATCATGGCAGATGTGGAGGAGGAAAGCATCTCAGGACATGGCAACCAGGACACAGAGCAAGAGCTTGGCTGCCAGGAACAAAACATAATCTCCAAAATCATGCTCCCAGACACATCTTAACTGCCTACAGGTACCACCCATTTAATCCATATCAGTGAATTAATCCTCTGATTAGGTTGCATCTCTCAAAATGTAATCATTTTACCTCCTAACATCCTTGTATTATTTAAAATATGAGCTTTCAGGGGACACATCTTATATAAACCATAATACAAGATCCAAAATAGCATGAACACTGGATATATGAGGTGGATTTTCATGACAAGAAGTTGAAGAGGAATTTGACCTTTGAAAGAAATGAGATTGGTAAGAGAATAGAGTCTGATTGTTGGGGCTCTGCCTGTGGAAGCTTAAGAGTTTGTACTTTATCCTATGAGTGATAGGGAATCATCCTTATTTTGTTAGCAGAGGTACAGCATGACCAAAGTGCTGTTTTACAAAGATCAGCTAGTTGTAACATGGGCAAAGATTGGAGAGGCTGGTTAGAAAGCTCAGGCAATATCCCAAGTTTGAGTGATAGAGACTTGGACCAAGGCAGTGAGGGAAGGAGCAGAAATAGATGACTAAGACAGATGAAGAAACTATGAAGAAACAATTGGACTTAGAGACTGATTTTGGTAGCCTAGGTAGTTGTAGTACCAGGAAAAGCACTGGAAACCCTCACTTTTTCTGCCCTCTGGGTAAGATCAGCTTAAAATAAAGATCCAGAACATCTTTCTGAGGGAAAGCAATTTCAAAAGGAAGTCTGTATAGACAAAAAGGTCAGACAAAAACTTTGAGATTTGGTGGGTATTTGTGTTTTCTCACGGGGGCTAGTAGGCCTGTGGGAATCTTAAGTAAAAAGAATGAGATGAGCGGGCACAGTGGCACAGCCCATAATCCCAGCAGCTCGGAAGGCTGAGACAGGAGAGTCTGGAGTTCAAAGCCAGCCTCAGCAACAGTGAGGCACTAAGCAACTCAGTGAGACCCTGTGTCTAAATAAAATAAAAAATAGGGCTGGTGATGTGGCTCCGTGGTCGAGTGCCCCTGAGTTCAATCCCTGATACAAAAAAAAAAAAGAAGAAGTTTTTTTTTCATCAGTGTATTATAGTTTTCAATGTACAAGTCTTTCATCTCCTTGGTTAAGTTTATTCCTAAGTATTTTATTCTTTTTAATGCTGTTGTAAATAGAACTGTTCTCTTAAGTTCTTTGTGGAGATTGGCTTTTAGTGGATAGAAACATAATTAATTTTTGTGGGTTGATTTTGTTTCCTGGAAATCTGCTGAATTCATTTAGTAGTGCTAACCATTGTTTTCTGTTACATTTATAGTTTTCCATGTATAGGATGCTTTCATCTGCAATAATGTTATATTAAACTGCAGTTGTTGTTGATATTATTATTAAGAGTTAAGTTAATACGGGGTAAAAATGGGAGTTCATAACCCACTTGAATCAAAGTGTGAAATATGATATATCAAGAACTATGTAATGTTTTGAACAACCAACAATAAAAAATTTTTTAAAAAATTTAAAAAAAAGAGTTAAGTTAAACTCGTATGTGCTTTTTATTTGACAGAATCTTTAAGAGCATTATCTCATAAAATTCTCACCAAAAAATAAAAAATATATTTCCTGGATAAGGAAGTTGAGATTTTGAAAGATTATAATAATCTTTCACAAGGTGGCAGAGCTATCAAGTGGGAAGTCAGGACCTGAGACCCAGTCTCTGTAGAACCAAAGCCCAAACTCCGAAGCACTGGGCCATTCTGTGGGTGTTTGCAAGAAGGAAGATCATGCAAAGCCAAAAGGTGAGGACTTTCCAGGTAATTATGTGATAATTCAAGAGCCTCCTTGCCAGGGGCATCTGCAGCACTCAGGTTACCCAGATATAGACCTACAAGCAGTTAGCTACAACTAAAAAGAAAAATCGATCGAAAATCCTATGTTTGGTAGAATAACCCTAGAAACATTCCTAGCATCAAAGACAACCCAGATTAAAAGAAGGCACTGTTTAAATGGCTTCCCAGACACACCGATAGCTCCCTCAAAGCTAGTCAGGACATGCTTCAAGGTGACTCCATTTATCACCCTTCTCAAGAGATCCTGGTGTAGACCTCCTAATATCATCATATCCTGGGGACTGTTGGTTTCTAGGTCACCGCCTTTAATATTGGTTGTGACTGGGAGTTATTCAGAGTTTGTGACATCTTGGATCAGCTGGGATTGGAAGAAAGGAGGGAGACAGGTAAGGGTTCAAAATGGCATTTCCCCAGCAGCTTCTCACATGTATGTGCTCTTCACCTGTAAGCTCCCACCTTCCTGCTCATCCTGACCTAAATAGAATAATTGTCCCAATCTACAGAATACTTCGGGGAATCAGAACACAGAACTTTCATTAGAGATGCAAGCTGACATTTGATTCCAGTGAAGAAACTAGTACATTTCAGCTTCTAAACTTGAACAAGTAGGTCTCCATCTATATAAAAAGTAAGTAGAGACAGATAACCATAATGAGATGAAACAAGCCAACAACATCTTGACATCTTTATATAAATCTTTATGTGGGTTGTTCAGTATCTAGAATGCTAAAACAAATACCTATAATTATTTAAATTTTTAAATACAAATTATTTTTCTGAATTCAGTTAAATAACTCCATGTGGACAAAATCCAAATCTGATTCATCTTTCCTTCCCTCACCTACCAAGCTCATTATCTGATACATCTAGATACTCAATTCATTTTTGATAAATAAGAAATCTGTTAACATTTATGAATGCAGCCTATTGCCTTTTTTGAAAAAAATCCAGAAATCAAAGTGTAGTAATCAAAGCATGGCATGGGTCTGAATCATACACAATTTAATCCACTACAGTCCAAGGGCCCTGTTCTGAACAGAAGGACTGAGAGCCACAGTAAACAACACTAGGCCAATTTTGCATATGACTGGTTGCAATGTGATTCTATAGTACCAACAACTCTATTATATTTTTGAAATAATCTTAATCACTCCTGAGAATGCTATTTCTATTAGACTTAGCCTTCATGCAAATAGATCATTTTAAAGAAACATAATGCTTTAGAGCCAAAGTATTCTTATATATTAGCTGGACCAGAACTCTTAATTCACCGAGAAACATAAGCCTAGGAAGGATCTTGCCTGTGCTCACAAGTCTAATTGGTGGCAGGACCAGGATGTCAGGCTCAGCCTGTGTCCTCACTTTTATGCACTCTAAATTCTGCTCCTTCTTCAGCTCTCACCTTAAAGCCTTTGCTGACTTCCACCCCCATATAAATTAGATCCTCCTCCTACTCACCCTCATAAGTATTGTATTCTTTGTACAATTGTTTCTAGTATTCCATGCTGAATGCCTGCTCTCCCCCAGGACCATATAATATATCAATAGCTTGCCAGGAACAGAATAGTCTATAAACATTTGTGGAATAAATTTGGGAATGAGTAAGGGAATGAATGAATCCTTCTATACTTCCCAATATAATACATAGACTTCATTTATTTTTCTGGCACATCTTTTGATTTTTTTATCTATCCCTCCAAATAATCTTTTTTGTTCATCAAAACAATTGATGAAAAACCTTAAAGATCATATATATATATATATATATATATATATATATATATATATATATATATATATATATAAGAAATAAAGAAAAGCTCCTAGACATATTAGAAACAGAAGTTTCATAAGTCATTTTTGGGGACCTCTAATTCTTCAAGGGCTAGGACCATATATTCTTGGTCTTTTTGTGTATTGCCTAGCACATAAGGAGAATAGCAAGTAATAGGAACTCAAAGGCATTCATTGAATAAAAGAATAACACATGTCCATGTGGGCAGATATTGGGAAATGGTCCTAAGGATAAATTCAAATGCTACTCAGAAATTTGGTTTTAGGTTTTCTCTGGAATGAGCCATTTGCACGTTCTGGACAGAGCCCATTCTGAGAACTAAGCAGGTTGATGGCTTATTCTCTCAATTCAAAGTGAGAACTTGATCCCGGATACAGAAGTTAGGAGTCTTGTCTCCTTAAAAGCAGCGAGATTCGTCGGGGGGTCACAGAGAAGAAGAGGAATACACTGCTCCCTGCCAGCCTCAGCAGCAGGGGCTCCGGTGCCAGGAGCTTCCCGTCTGCGTTTAAACCCGGCCACGCAGCAGCGAGCGGCCTGAGCAGCAGCTCCAGAGAAGCCGCCCACCGCTCCAGTGGAGCCAGCACACAGCCGCAAGGGCAGCAGCGGCCGCCCCACACCGCCAGGCTGACCTGACCTAAACGCCCTTCAAACAGAAAGTGCTTTTCTGAATTTCAGAGCGACTGATTGTAGCCACCCCCGCGGCAGCCTTAGGCTAAGTCCACGAAAGCAAGGGTTAACATACAGTGCTGTGCAGTGAAAGCACCGCCTGCATTATGTTAAACCCCCTTCATATAAAAGGAAAAATCCAACTGTTGTGCAGAAAATCCCTACCCTTTCCGATCGATGCTTCCTACCACTAGGGCATCTAGTAATTTCTGATTCAGTCTCCTGTAGCCTTTACTTCAATGACAGGGCACAGCAGGCCAGGGGCAGGCGGCGGCCAGGCTCCGCATGGCAAACCATCAGCCCTGCCAAGAGGTGTGAGTGCTGGGAGGTGATGTGCAGAGCAGAGCGGGAGGTCACTGTGGGTCGCACTGGGACTGTTTTAAGCCATGCCCAGGTCCTCAATCATAGACTCAGAGTTCAAAGGGCTGTTAGGCTGTTGGTCACCGATCTCATCTCTAGGTGATAGTCACCTCTGGCCTTTCAGCAGACAGCAAGCCCGCTGTCCATCCATCTTGGAGCAGCTTGACACTAGATTCTCTACCCATTTTACAGCCAGTGAACATTCCTTATTGATTTATTGATCCGTGTCCGCCTGTGAGGGAGCTTGGAAGAGACTCTGTGCACTCACAGCCTCCCACATGGATTTTTCCCCCTCTTCTCTTTTCTCCTTTTTATCCAGGCGTGTTAGTGGTCCAGGATGCAGCAGGAATTAGAGCATGCAGGAGCCCAATTTACTGGTCGTGAATGTGCCTGCTCCTGTTGGTTAGTCTATTTTTCCTTTCTCTTTTCATTCTGTCCCAAACTCTGAATACTAACCCCTCTCTCTTGTTTTGTCCAGTGAGCCCTTTCTTCCCCTTACCTTAAGGTCTTTAGTAAATAAAACATAGACCAAACAGAGAGAGGAGTTAGAACCTACATACTCCTTTTCCCCAATTGTCCTTTTACTGTCATATTCCATTGTGGAAAGAGAGCACTTTATTTCCAAAAACAAGAGTCCCTCCTCACTTTCCAATTTTTTAAATTAAGCAATGTCTGATTGCCTCAAATCATTTATAATTCAGTTCTGGGTTGTTCTGATTGCACTGCTCTCTCTTCTGAAAAATAATATTTTTTCAGAATACTTATCCTTACTGGAACTTCATGAATGAGCATTCAGGAGCCATGAAATCTGTGTGGTCCTTTAAGCTTTCTAATCTGCAGTGCAAGATTAAGAAAAGTGCCGATGAAGCAAATCCCTTCTTTGAAAGGAGAGACAGAGACATGAAATCCTCATAAACAACCACACATCAATGGTGTATTAGGTGCAACAATAAAAACCAGAAGTTAATGTCTCTTGTAAGCAGACCACACAGTTATGCTTAGCATTAATTACTTCGAGCCCATCTCAGATGGATCTACAAGTCACCCTTCTGCATCCCACATTTCTTCACTACCTTTGGAATTTCAGAGAAAGGAATCATTTATCTCCTTATAGGAACTAGATGGAATAAGGTCTGTGGTATCCTATGAGAAAAATATTTCATTGATCTGGGCATTAGATACTCAGGTCACGTTTTATTCACAAATATATTTTCTCAAAAA
Organism: Marmota flaviventris; assembly: GCF_047511675.1. Classification (NCBI taxonomy): domain Eukaryota; kingdom Metazoa; phylum Chordata; class Mammalia; order Rodentia; family Sciuridae; genus Marmota; species Marmota flaviventris. The sequence goes on along the minus strand of NC_092499.1, from coordinate 100,369,897 downwards.
ATGATAGCAATTTTTTTTGGTTGAAATGAATAAATCCTCCTAAAAGTGGAGTTTTCCAAATAGACGAACTGGGGGACAGGCTGCCATAAAGAACTGTCATCCAGCCTCAGAGTCCTAGAAATTCCTTTATGCATATGGAGTGATTTCAGCCCCTGGTGGCTGCATAGCCTCATTTTAATCTCCCTTCCAAAAAAGTCTTCCACCAATTGTCCAAGAGACCCAACTTGACTGATACAAGGAGTTTTCTATGTTTCCATTTGCTGACTTAATCATATAAGTGTCTTACAGATTTTGTGACTTTTTTAATTACCTGCATTGAATAATTTTTAAATTTTTAAAGGGCCTCAAGATTCCAGTAGTAAATAACTGAAATAGGGAAAGACAACTAAAAATAAATTCTTTAAAATGTAAATTAAAACATTACCATTTTCTACCTATTAATTAGCAAAACAAAATGACAGTTCATCAAATTAATAAAATAAACATGTAGATAGTATCAATTGGTAAAGCCATTTTGAAAAATAATCAAATAGCATATAACTTTAGTTCTTAAAATGTAGACTGTTTACATACATCTATTGATTTAACCTAAATAAATACTTTTAAATAATGAAAAACAATTATGCTAAAAGAAGTACATAGCAGTGGTACATGAAATTAGAACAAAAGAGGAAATAATTTTCAAAAATATAGAAGGATTAAGTTGTGGCATATGCACTCAATGTAATGAGCCTGGATGTATAAACAGTGAAAACTGTAAAGAAGGAGTAATTTCCCAACTACAATATTAAGTAGTGGATATTACCAAATATTATCAACAATATAATTAATACTACATAGAACGAAATAGTCACAGAGAAAATACATTAGAAAAAAAGTTCTCCAGATGCCAGTAATAATGTCAAGTTGGAATCATGAAATTATCATAATATTTTTCACTTACCCAAATGTTCTCTCAGCTTCCATTCATAGCATTTCTAATAAATATAAATCAAAAACTTGGAAAATGTAGAACATTAACTTGTCCTTAAAATCATTTGGAATGGCTTTCAAATATGTAATTAAAGTTAGTATTTTTATTTTCCTTACTGAGAAGTCACCTATGGAGCACAGGGAGGGACTAGAGGTATTTGCTTTGATAAAATGGTTTTGAAAACCGTTGGAATTTTTTCCCATAGCAATAGAAGGTTTTTCAGCATGGGACAGTGAGCAAATCAACAATGAGACAGGAATGAGTAGATTCATTGAGATGGTATGGTATATGAGAAAGGGATTTTTATAAACACTGTGGATTCTAAACCCAGTACAGAACTGCCATTAACTGATTGGGGGAAAAAATCACTCAATTTCATACTTTGATAATTTTTCCATTTAAACAGAAAAAAAAACACATTTGGGTTCCACATACACATGAAATTATTCAGTTGTGTCTTTCTTGAACCTGACTTGATTTGCTTAGCATAATATTTTCCAGTTCCAGGCAAATAGTGTTGTAATGATGGAGTTTCCTTCTTTCTTACATCTGTAAAGTATTCCATTGCATATATATAACACATTTTCTTTATCCATGCATCTGTTGTTGGATACTCAGGTCCTGTGTCTTGACTGTTGTAACACAGCAATGAAAATTGGAGTGAATATATATCCTCAACATACCAATTTCAGCTCCTTCAGATATATACACCAAAATGGGAATGCTAGACCATATGTAATTCTATTTTTAGGCTTTTTTATGAATCGCCATTCTTTTTGCAAGATGACAGTATCAATTTACATTCACACCATGTTTTAGTCAGCTTTTTCACTGCTGTGACTGAAAAATCTGACCAGAACAATTGTAGAGGAGCAAAAGTCTATTTGAAGGCTTACAATTTCAGAGGTCTCAGACCATAGAAGGCTGGCTCCATTCCTCAGGGCTCAAGGTGAGGCAGAACATCATGGTGGAAGAGTTTGGCACATGCAAGAAGCTCACATGATAATCAGAAAGCAGAGACAGACTCCACTAGCCAGATACAAAATATATACCTGAAGGGCACACCCTCAGAGACCCACTTCCTCCAGCCACACCCTACCTACCTTCAGTTATCACTTAGTTAATCCATATCAGGCTATTAATTTACTGGTAGGGTTAAGACTCTCATAACCCAATCATTTCTCCTCCAAATCTTCTTGCATTGTCTTATATATGAGCTTTTGGGGGACATTTCACATCCAGACCATAACACACCAACAGTATACAAGAGTTCTCCACATGTTCACCAACACTTACCATTCATCTTTTTGCAACAGACATTCTAACAGATATAAAGTTGTACCTCATAAGTGGCTTTGATTTTCATTTCCCTGATAATTAGAGATGATGACCATTTTTTCATATGTATCTTGGTCATTCATATCTCGTCTTTTGAGAAATGTGTGTTCAAATCTGTTGCCTGCTTTGAATCAAATTGCTTATCTTCTTGCTATGAATTGAGTTCCTTATATGTTTTGGAATCAGTTACTTAAATGACATGTGGTCTGTAAATATTTCTCACATCCCTTGGTTTGTTTCTTTACTCTATCAATTGCTTCATTTGCTGTGAAGAAGCTTTTTAGTTTGATGCAACCTTTTTCATCTAATTTTGCTTTTATTTCCTGTGTTTTTGTAGTCCTATCCAAGAAATTATTGCCCAGAAAAATGTCATGAAACTTTTCCTTTATTTATTTATTTTTTTTGGCTAGTAGCTTTACAGTTCCCAGTCTTAAGTCTCTTATCCATTTTGAATTGATTTTTATATATGGTGTGAGAAAACAGTTCAGTTTCATTCTTCTACATGTAGATATTCAGTATTTCCAATATCATTTGTTGAAGAGATTATTCTTTCCTTATTGTGTGATTTTGCACTTTTGTCAAAAACCAATTGATCATAAATACTTTGGATTATTTCTAGGCTTTCTATCCTGTTTTATGCTGTTTTGGTTATGATAGTTTTATTTTGAAATCAAGAGTGTGATGCCTCCAGCTTTATCTTTTTGCTCAAGATTGCTTTGGTTATCCACGGTCTTTTCTGATATCATAAAATTTAGGATATTTTTGCTACTTCTGTGAAAAATGGATTTGAAATTTTGGTAGAAATTGCTTGAATCTGTAAATCAATTTACATAATATAGGCAGTTTAGTAACATTAAGTCTTTGATTCCATGAACATGAAATATCTTCTATTAGTCTTCTTAAATTTCTTTCATCAATTTTTTTATAATTTACAGAATATATACATTTCCCTTCTCTGATTAAACTCATTCCTAAGTATTTTGTGTGCTATTGTGAGATTGTTTTCTTAATTTTTTGTTTGGATAGTTTATTGTTAGTATAAAGACTTGCTACTGATTTTGTGACTTCGACAGGTTTTTTGTGGGATTATTAGCAGTTTCTATATATAAAATCATGTAATCAGCAAACAGTGATTTCATTTCTTTGTTTCCAGTATCAGTGCTTTTTATTTGTATTCTTATCTAATTGCCCTCACTGATAGATCTGATAGAACCATACAGAGTAGAAAGGTGTTTACTATAGATTTAGGAAGAAAAGAGGGATGGGGAAATGGGAAATATTAATAAAATGGTAAAAAGTTTTAGTTAGACTAGTAGAGTAAGTTTTAGTAATCTATTACATTTCCTAGTTACCATAGCAGATAATAATGTATTTTATATTTCTTTTCTTTTCTTTTTTTATATCAAGGATTCAACCCAGGCTCATTTAACTGAGCCACATCCCCAGCCCTTTTTATTTTTTATTTTGAGACAGGGTTTCACTAAGTTGTTCAGGGCCTCACTAATTGCTAAGGCTGGCTTTGAATTTTTCAATCCTTCTGCCCCAGCCTCCAGAGCCATTAGAATAACAGGCACATACAATACCCAGCAATGTATTTTATATTTCAAAATTGTTAAAATAATAAATATTTAATGTTTTTTAACATTAGGAATATGGATGTGTTAGTTATTTTGATTAAATATTTCTATAATGTAGTCATAGATCAAAACATCACATTGTATCCCACAAACACAACTCTTATTCCAATTTTTAAAAATACCTTGTTGAGGATATACCATGATCGTGAAGATGGATTTCCCAGGATGAGACTTATCTATTGCACTCCAGATGTTCTGTTCCCTGAAATTTCCCTAAATGCAGGAAATCGGACTCCATAATTTGTGGGAACTGTGTTTGTACTTTCCTCTGGAAGTTTGTGTATTAATAAAGATAAGGCTTAAACAGAGAAAAAAATCAATAAATAATGTAAAGTAAAAATTTACTTTTAAAATGAAGAATACAAAATCAATATACAAAAATCAATAGCTTTCCTATATATCAATAATTAGTTAATTGAAAAGGAAATCAGGAAAACAGCCCCATTCACAATATCCCCATCCCAAAATAAAATATCTAGAAATAAATCTAACCAAGGAGGTAAAAGACTCCTACAAGGAAAATTATAGAACACTGAAGTAGGAAAATGAAAAAGACACTAGAAGATGGAAAGAACTTCTATGTTCAAGGATGGGCAGAATCAATATTGAAATGACTATTTTACTAAAAAAAAAAAAAAAAAAAAAAAGCAATTCCCTGGTTTCAAATTAATCTATAGAGCTATAGTAACAAAAGTTGCATGGTGTTGGTATAAAAACAGACATATAAACCAAACAAACCCACAGTTATCTGGTCATTGAAAAAGGTGTTTTTAACACCTTTTTTAACAAAAAGTACAAGGAAAACTGGTTATCTACTTGTAGAGGAATGAGCGTAGATCCATATCTTTCACCATGCACAAAATTTAACTGGATCAAAGACCTAGGATTAGATGAGAAATTTTGCAACTACTAGAAGAAAATGTAGGGTAAACACTAACATAGATGCAAGAAACAGCTTCCTCAATAAGACTCCTAAAGCTCAGAAAATAATACCAAGAATTAATAAATAGGATGACATCAAATTAAAGTTTCTGTACCGCAAAGGAAATAATTAAGAATGTGAGAGAGATCCTATAGAATAGGAGAAAATCTTTGCAAACTACTTTTCTGACATAGGATTAATATCCAGAATATATATATACATAAACTCAAAAAACTACACCAGAAAAATTAAATAGGTGGCAAATGAACTAAACAGAAATTTCTCAAAAAAAAAGAAAAAGAAATGCAGGGCTGGAGATATAGCTCACTTGGTAGAGTGCTTGCCTTGCATGCACAAGGTCCTGGGTTCAATCTGAAGCACCACAAAAAAAAAAAAAAAGAAGAAGAAATGCAAAAGACCAACAAATATATGAAAAAAAAAGTTCAACATCATTAGCAATTAGGGAAATGCAAATCAAAAACTATACTGAGACACAAAATGGCGTGAATATACTACGTATACAACCAGAGATATGAAAAATTGTGCTCTATATATCTAATAAGAATTGTAATGCATTCCACTGTTATATATAAATAAACAAATAAATAAATAAGAAAAAAAACTGCACTGAGATTTCATCTCACTCCTGTTAGAATGGCAGTCATCAGAATGTAAAAAATAATGAAAGCTGGACAGAATGTGGAGGGAAAGGAACACTTTTACACTGTTGGTAGGATTGTAAATTAGTACCATCACTCTGGAAATCGATATAGAGGTTCCTCAAAAGACTAGGAATGGAACCATGATATGACCCAGCTATACCACTCCTTGATATTTATCCTAATGAATTAAAGTCGTCATACCTACTATGCGGTGATACATGCATATCCATGTTTATAGCAGCACATTTCACAATAGCCAAACTTTGGAACCTGCCTAGGTGTCTGTCAGTGGATGAATGGATAAAGAAAATGTATGTATACACATTGGAGTTTTATTCAGCCATAAAGAAAACTATAATTATGTCATTTTCAAGAAAAATGGATGGAACTTGAGAACATTATGTTACGTAGAAACCAAACTCAGAAAGTCAAGGGTCCTGTTTTCTCTCATATGTGAAAGCTAGAGAGAAAGAAGGAGGGGAAAAGGTGGCAGCCTGTGGATCTCATGAAAACAGAAAGGAGACCAATAGAGTAGAGGAAGGGATCAGGGAGATGAAGCAGGGGGAATACTGGGGACAATGTGACCAAATGATTGTGTGCATATATGAATATGTAACAATGAATGCAACTATTATGTGTAAATAAAGTGTATCAATAAAAATATGGGGAAAAAAATCATGAAACAAAAAGTAGCATTGGAACATGGGCAAATGGCAAAATACCTGGTGTTACTCAGTTCTGGCTCTCACTCCTCCTTCTAAAATAACAATTATTTTATTTTTCTTTACTCTTCTTCTGGTTAGAGTGAAGTAGCTCCTCAGTTTTGTCATCCAATATTGTGTCAGCATAGATGTCACTCATCCTTATGACAGGATCATTGTGCAGGCTGATGATAAGCCTCACTATTTCTGAGGGGAGCACTGACCAATGGCACAGGTCCCCTAGGGGGAGTGGCAGGAGGACAAGCTGAGCCAGTCCATTGACCTGCATATATCTGAGACCTGGGCTACAAGAACAAACAAGAATGAACGGTAAGCCCTGATGTTACAGCAAGAGAACAAAGGTTGAAGCTAGGCATACTTTTAACAAGGTTAAATCAACAGTGAACAGAATTTGCTACCCGGGAATCACTTTTCACTGAGTCACAATTATCAGATCCAAGCTTCACAAGAATACGTTGTCCACAAAAAAAAAAAAAAAAAAAAAATGGCCAGAAGTCTGAGACCATGCCCTTGGCCAAAATAAATACCAATGATTTTACCTGAGCTGTCCTATGAGTCCAGATGGTCAAGTCACTTGTAAGAACTACAGAGGAAAGTCTTGAATTGATTCATTATTTAACCAACATGGATCAAGCTTCCACAACGTGAGAAAGTCTTGAAAAGAAGAGTAGACATAATCCTGGTCTGTGAGGAGTTTTCAGTCCACTAAATAATAACCAAGTATTATACATTGCCTGTCTTTCTCTGGATCTAGTGCTCCCAATTAAGCCCCACATCTAATCTCAAAGAAACCCTGTGATGTCTTACTAGGTGAAAATATAGCAGTCTCTAATTGGAAATAGACTGTCAGACTGAGGAAAATATTTGATTATGACTTAAGGAGTTGCCTCTATCCACGTTTGAATAGCCAAATATCCCAAGAGAGAGGATAAAATAGGCAGAGAATGAGGAAGCCCCACAAAGATGAGAGAGTATATAAAAATTGGAGTAGATCTATATCAAAGCATGCTATTCTCTTGTACAAAGGAGAAAAGAAATACATTTTTATGTTTCCCACAACAATGTGCCCTAAGGGTCCCAGGTAGAGGGACTAAGGAGAAGCAAATTCTCTTGGGACTTGGATGAGAAGCAAGGTGCCTTCACTTCTTAGGAGTACTTCAACTTAGGAGTACTTAGGAGTGCCCAACTCCTCTGGCTTTAAGCTTTCCATCCCACCCTTGTGGTTCAGAAAACCCAGAGTTGGTAGAAGAAAGTTCTGGGGAGGAGTCCTAAAGTTGGCCCATCTAGCTGCAAACTTGGTGCTTATTTTCTCATCAAGTACTCCAGAGTTCACACACAAGGAAGCCACTTTCTCAGGAGGCAAAGAGCACTCAACCACTTCCTTTCTACTCAAACCCACCCCTTGCCCCACTGCCTCAATCTTGCTGCCCCTGCATGAAAGCTATGGAAAAAAGTCCTACAACGTCAGAGCCAGCATAGACCTTAGAGATCATATTGTACAGTCTTTACTTAAAAAAAAATTAGAGCCCATAGAGATATCATATCTTGTCTAAGGTCAGTCAGCCAACCTCCAAATTCCTTAAGATCTAAGCCTTGGTGATCTACTCACATGCATCCATTCATGCATTTATGCAAGTAACTCTAGAGTGAGCAAGGATCAAATTGTATATTTTCATTTTAAGAAGCACCTTAGATATAATATATGTTTTGTACTGTGGAGGAAATGAGGTTGAGCTGAGTATTTCTCTCCTATCTCTGTATCATGAATACAAACATGGGGACAAAACAAATACAAATGTAGAAACTAAAGTTATCTTAAAATTATTTCACCAATGTTGCCACTGGTATTCCTCATTGATTAGAAGCTACCTTGGCTTTCTCACAGCTTAATTTTGCTTGTTAAAGAAAGTAAATCAGACTCCAAACCATGCAATGCACCTGAGGTATGATATTTGCAGCTTTCAACAAACACTGGTTAGACAAGCTGACCATGATACAAAATCATTCCTTCTTACCACCTTTCTGTCAGACTACTCGTGTGTCCCACAACCACCCTTCTGGCCCCCTCTGTCTTGCCACTTGCTGATGCTATTTACCAGGGAGTGAAGGTGTCTGTGAGCTTTGAAAATTGGATCACAGGGACAGTTCCACGCTGGCCCCAGTCATGCTGACGGCAAGACTGATCAATCAATACCCTGTGTGACACTTTCAGAATTCATTGGAAATGATGCCCTTTTCAAATGACACCCACATTTTATCAAGGGCAGCTCCAGCGAGGGGAAAAACACCAATGTGTTTTTCTAAGATATATCTGATTCCAGTAAACTTTGTTGGTTAGGACCAAGAAGTCCGTATCTCTAGCTTCCCCGCACCCATCTCAAAACCTTTGAACAAGGAGGAGATGCAATGTTTAGGCAGTTTTGCAAGCTGAAATTTTTCTGAGCCCCTAAATCTCACATATAGAATAAAAAATGACCATTCCCGAAGAGAGTTTTTTGTTTTGTTTTGTTTATGCTAGGTTTGTTGTGGACTTATAGCACACCAGATTCACAGAGAAAACAAATGGAAACTTTCATTCAGAATGAAAGGTTAAAAAATTCATGGCTACTGTCTAAAACAGGAGTTGACCCTTCTTTGTCCCATATGATGTAGAGGAACATAAAGGCAATAGTTAGCCTGCCTTGTGGTTAAAGTATCTGAAGGGGGAAAGGACACAGGGTCAGCAACATAGGCCAGCCCAGAAGGTTAACTGTGCTGCTGCAGAACAAAACAAGGTGGCAAGCTCTGGTTTCACTAAGTTCTAATAAGGTTACAGAGTGTTCTCAGCATATCCCAACACTAGGTGGTTCACTCAGGCTACAGGAAGAGAGACTTCAAAGGGCCTCAAGGAACCAAGAAATGAGAGGAGTGATTCTTCCAACTAGAAGCCTCAGAAAGAAACGATGAGGAAAGACAGCAGACAGAATTAGGATCAAATGTGTCACTGTGTGAACAAAACCCCCATTCCAACAGAGCACTAGTTCTCAACTTGAGCAGGCATCAGGATCACCTGGCAGGCTGGTTAAAAGATAGGTTGCTAGGCCATGGCTCCCAAGTTTTTGATTAGGCTGGTCTGGGGTAGGGCCCAGGACTCTGCATCTCTAACAAATTTCCTTGTGGTGCTGCTGTTGTGGCTCTGGCGACCACAGTTTGAGGACAACTGGTTTAGAGCACCTTTAAAATTACCAACAAATCAAATAAACTCAGCTGTATAAATGCAGCACAATTGTTTTTATTCTATCCTTCCCACCAGGGTAAATACATTAAAGCACATCTTTAATGGAACCAACTTTCCAAAACGTTGTTCGGTTTCTGTTTGTTGTTTGGTATGTTTATGTTTCTCTGACTGGTTGGTTTGATTTTTTTATCACTTTTGGTTTCAAGGGGTTTCTTTTGCTTGGTACTATGAAAGAACAAAGGTGGATGAGAGGCTTCTCTTCTGACAATGACAATTCTGAAAATAAAACAGGCATCTGACTAGTCCTTGACAGTTCGAGCCCCGCTTAAGGTTCAGGGAGCAATCACTGGGGCCTTGAGTATCCAGGTCAACTGAGTTAACCAGATGCTGGTCAATCATGGGGCTCTGGGCTGTCACAATGAGTGGGCAATCAATGGACCATCCTGTTCAGATGCTGAAACACTCAAAATCTAATGCTTGACCATTTGAGGTCCTGATTATCATGAACTCCAAGTAAGCTACCTTGGAATGGTTCAGTTCTCAAATATGAAGCAATTTCATTGGTCTCCTGGTAATTTCTCCCTCAGCCAGTTAGGTTAATTATCCAACACAACGCCTCCCCCCCAAAAAAAATCTTAAAAATAAAACAATTAGGATAAATGATTTTCATGTTTCTGACAGATATTCAAGTAGATTTTATGAGGAAAATTTTTTTTTTATTTAAGATACCAAATGGAAACAAATCTACGAACATAAGAATATAAAACTGAATAGAGTATCCTTCTCCAGTTCTTAGCTCCTCTTTACACAGAATTCCAGTATCCATGGATTTGCTTCTGAGCAGCTTTTCAGCAACCGGGAGAATTTCACTTTTCCGTTGCAGTGTGTGAGATTTATGAGGCCCTCCAACTGGGGATAATTAGAAAAGAAAAAGTGATGTAGAGAATAGGAAAAGCAGCAAAACAGACAGTAGAACACAGGCTGGAGTTTTTGCGGTGCTTTCTCTGTCAGGATGAGGCCAGCCTCAGAACTACACTCGGGTGCCTATGGAAGGCAGGAAGCAGGGTGTGCGGCTGAGCATGCTTCCGCATGAAGCTAGCTGAGCAAAGAGAGTTTCTAAATCTCTGAGTATTAGGAATAGAAGGTGAGAAGCACCCCACTCAGTGAGAGGGAATTGGTGAGGGTTTGCTTACTAGCTTTTGTTTCCCCTGTCTTTTCTCCATCTTTAACATCCAAGTCATCCTGCACTTCTGAATTCAAGTAGGACCTGAGAGATGAGAGGCAACAGCTCTAAGCCACCAAAGTAAACCCACAAATGAAGAGCTCAGGAGAAGCCTGGAGAAGTTACTGTCTTTAAAGAGATACCGCTTCTATGCATCCACAGCCAAGGGTCTTGTGTGGATCAGTGGTGCACACCTGTAAACCCAGGTACCTGGAGGCTGCGGCAAAGAGCAACTCAAGTTCAAGTCCAGCTTGGAAAATACGGCAAGACCCTCTCCAAAAAATATATTTTTCTTAATCTTGTAGTGGGTTTGGGCCACTGTTAGCAAAGCAGCAATTGAGAAGATTAGCTAAATAAACATGGCACAGAAAAGTGCAAGGATCAGCAGGTTCTGTGTTTGATCATGACGAACTTCCAAAAGTAATAACTGCTGCATCTCTCCTACGTTTCAAATTTCACCCAAGTTCTTTTGAACGACTCTAACCAGAATCCATTCAGGGAGGGGGTCTAAGAGATATAATCCCAGTTTAACAAAACTGGCTTTGCCTCATCCCAAAGCATAGTTGTAAGGAGGAAAATTGGCAAGAATATTTTGAAACTAAATAATTTGTCCTATTCCAAAGAAACTAGAATTCATTAAAGGTTTTAGCATCGAATTGCACATCTAATTTCTCTTTATGAAAAAATAACTGAAAGTGTATGCTGTATATCACAGAGAACAAGAGTTTCTTTTACCCATCTCTGAGTTTACTCAAATTATTTCTTCTCCCTGATTGTTCCTCCCCTTGCCCAACCAGTTGGAAAACTCTTCCTGCTCACAGATGCCACTTAACATCACCTCCTCTGATAAGCCTTCCCTAACTTTCCACCCAAAAGTCTTCATTCTCCCATCTTGGATTCCATAACAGCTTGAACACATTTTTATTGAAGCACTTTTCATTTTGTGCTGTGATTTTCTGGTTTTGTATTTTTTTTCAGTAAATTATAAAGCCCTGCAGAAGAGAGTTCATATTTTATGTCTCATTGTTTACCCAAAATCTTGTTCATAGTAAGTGCTCAACAAACATGGAGTGAAAAAAAATGAATGGATGATAAATGAATGAATGAAACCCAGTGAGGATGTTAATGCACTACTTCAGGTGAAAAATGCAGAAGGCTTAGATTAGAAAAATAGGGATGGGGAGGTAAAAAGCAGGGAGTATCTAAGTGACATTTCAAAACAAAATGACTACAATTTGTTTGATACAAATTGGATATAGAATTTGTGGGAGACAGACTCTGATAAATGCTATAAATGAAATAAACAAAGTATATGATTATAGAAGGAATCATGGTAAGTTTCATCAAAGAGATAGAATTGTTATAACATTAAGAAAATTATATGTCCATAAAGCAAAATAGAATCAAAGCACTTTCCAACAAATGGCTCAATTTGTCAAGTAGCCAGCCAACTAATAGAGGTGAAGAATATTATATATTAGAATTCTCTGCAGGAAACCTTAATTTCTGAGCTTCCACCTCTATTTTCATTTTGTTTCACTTGGCAATTATCACCAGGCAACTTTAATGGAATCAAAAGAACTATAAAAACACATAATAACTTCTAATGTAATTTTAGCATGAGGTATCTGGCATCATTGGCTCATTTCAGATTTTCAAAATGGCCCCACACTAAGCTAAGCAAGCCAGCAAGCTTCTTTTTTTCTTTTTTCCTTGATAGACGGGATTTCCTTTCACACCAACTTGGGTTTGAATTCCAGCTCCACTCCTTCTTCAATATATGATCTCAGACAAGTCTTTAAACCTTCGAAGCCTTCAATTCACATCTATAAAATTGCTATAAACAGTGACTTTATTTTGTATGGTAAATGCTTAGAAAAATATCTGAGCAGTGATGCAGTTCTTCTTTGCCTGTTTTTTTCTTTTCTTTTTTTTTAATTTTACAGTTTGAAGTTATATAATACATATATGACCCAAAATTCAAAACGTATCTAAAGGATGTTGATGAAAAATTCTTCTCTCCTTATCTTTTAGCCACATAGTTCTGTCTTCAAAGGAAACACTATATTATTAGTTTTTAAAATATGCAATGCAGATTATTATCACATGCCAGTTAGAATGTCTATAATCAAAAATATTTTTAAAAAAACAAATACTGTCAAAGATATAGAGAAAGAGAAACTCGTGCTCTGATTGATGTGAAAGTAAATTAGTGCAGTCACCATGGAGAGCAGCCTGGATGCTCCTCAAAAAATTGCCAATACAGTTGCTATATGATCCAGTAATCCCATTACTAGGCAAATATCCAAAGGAAATAAAATCAGCATATCAAAGAGATATCTGCACTCGCATGTTTGCCACAACACTCTTCACAATAGCCAAGAAATGGTAACAATCTAAATGACCATCAACTGATGAATATATAAAGCAAATGTAATGTACATGGTAGAATACTATTTGGTTATAAAAAGGACAAAATTATGTCATTTGCAGCAATGTGGAAAGACCTAGAGCTCACAGTTTTAAGTGTCATTAAGCCAGGCCACAAAAGACAAATACTACATGATTTCATTCATATATAGTATCTAAAAAAGCGAAGGCCGGCTGGCTGGGCAAAATAAGCGGAGGGGTGGACGAACAACTTGTGTACGTTGATACAGCAGGAGTAGGAGCCGTTTATTGCAGGACAGGAGCAGTATTTATACATTCCACACAGCTTATCTAATTAGCATAAACTAGATACATCAGTTAACCAATCAGGAATCTCCACACTTAATGGCTCGCTTTTGTTACTTCTCAAACCACTCCCTCTGGCATTTTGCCAGGCACCATCCAGACTTGTTTATGACCCTGGCAAAATGCCAGGTGTTATTTTGACTTGTTTACAGACTCTAACACATGGTAGAATACTATTTGGTTATGAAAAGGACAAAATTATGTCATTTGCAGCAATGTGGAAAGACCTAGAGCTCACAGTTTTAAGTGTCATTAAGCCAGGCCACAAAAGACAAATACTACATGATTTCATTCATATATAGTATCTAAAAAAGCTGAGCTCATAAAAGTAGAGAAAAATAGTTACTAGAGGCCATGGAGAGTAGGGAAGAGGGGTGGATGGGGAGAGATAAAAGGATACTAATTCTTAGTTGGATAAGAAGACTAAGTTCTGGTGCTCTATTTACACAGAAGTGTGATCATAGTTAATAATATCATATTGTATCATCTAAAATAGCTAGAAGAGAGGGTTTTGAATGTTGTCATCACAAAGGAATGATAAACATTTGAGATGACAAATTACTCAAGTGTCCTGAGTTAATCAATATACAATATATGAATGTACCAAAAAAACTTCACACTGCATCCCATAAATGTACAATTATTATCTGTCAGTTTTTTTTTAAATTAAGCATTTTCTATAAGCACAAATGTTGCATATTATACTAACTATTCTGAACCCTGTTTTTTCCTTCACTTAATATTGAAGAGCTTTCTGGATAAGTATTTATTGCACTATATAATTCTGTTTTTTAACAGCTTTTCATATTTTTTCATATGTATTCATCATAAACTAATAGGTCCCTATTACAGAACATTTCAGTTAACTCTAATCTCTTGATGTTGCAAGTAATATTGTAATGTATATCCTAGCACACACATTGTTTCAATCACTCACAGTTACATCTGTGAAATATACAAAAGTAGAAATATTGGATGAAATATCATACACATATTTCATTCTCTATACAAAAGTAGAAATATTGGATGAAATATCACACACACATTTTATTCTTTTTTTAATCATTTTCAGGAAATGTACACAAAATTTTAAAAATATATTTCAATTAATTATCACAGCCAGAAGTGTCTTACTGTTGTACAATATAAAAACTTTCTTCCACTCTAGTGGAAGAAATCATCTACCCACAAATGATTTCCTGAGCTACCCCCAAGAAGCCCAACAGGTAGATGATACAGTAGTGTATTAGTACATATCCCTAGCATAGTGCCTTTGCAAGGCAACCATTGTATGGCAGTCTGTGGAATCCGTGGAGCTGTGCAGACCCTGTCTATGTGACCATTCACAGTAGCCCTACTCTCTTACTGCACTGAAAGGTTTATATTCCTCAGCTAATGTTCCAGCTGAAGCAGGTCAGAAGCCATGTATATCACCCTTGCATCTCCCATGACATTCAGCTCAATGCCTAGTACCTCTGTTCAATAAATGCTTGTTGGTAGATGAAACAAAAGATGACTATCTAGACAGAGAGACAAATGACATTAAAAAAAACTGAGCAATTTTATTTCCTCCTATAGAGATTGGGACAGAAAGCCAGTGAAAATAGAACTGAGATAATTTTTAAGTTAAAGTATGATAAATATAAACAAAACAAGGGTCAAGTAACAAAGTCAGGGTTGATGAAAAGGGCAAATAAGAATATAAATATCCTATTAAAAATTGAACTTTAGTTGCAGATGTGTTGAATTCAAGCAAATTTAAAATGCAGACATTTGGGGTTACACCCATTATGGAGCAAACAACCGCTCAGGCAATTCAGTAATGACTATCATATTTCCTGGGTATTTAAATTCAACTTTTTCCTAAGCCCTGTTTTTGTTTTTGTTTTTTCATGATACTGGGCTTCCAAGGGAATTTTTTATGATGAAAGCTGGTTCAGAAAACATCTGAAGTTTTTGAATAAGACATCAATACTTATTGATATTCTCTTCTTCCCCAGATTTTTTGAAGTATGTAGGAACACATGTGTGTACATGCACACATACATGGATGCTCATGTTATAGGAGATAGTAGTAGATTTTAAAAAGTGATTCCCAAGTAAGTTTGAAAAGCACTATGATTAAATAAAGGTAAACAAGTTTCTTTATTTTTCTAAGGTACTTTTCAACTCCACAAGAGGCAGACATGATATGTAAGATTTATATAACAAGATCCAGAACATTTTGCAAGACAGTGTTCTACAGAACACACTTTGGGTAAAGGTGACTTAATCCATAGACTTTCAATTTTTAGTCTAATGTATGACCTTGAATGGAAGAAGGTATCTTTGAATTTTAGGATAAAAAATTCAGGAATATGCTAGTAAATGGTCAGTAAAAACCAAGGTTGGGACCTTTAAAAGCAGATGTGAATTTTCATACATGAGTAATGACAGTACTTTAAGGGCAATTTAGCAAATTACCCTACAGATATACATGGACTTGTGCTTAATCATATCTACATATGGTTATTAATTTCAGCTGTATTTGAAATAACTAATAATGACCCAAGTGTTTTAGCCAGCTTTGCATTGCTGTGACCAAAATACCTGACAAGAATAGCTTATAGGAGGGAAAGTTTAGGTGGGATTCAATTTCAGAGGTTTAGTTCATGGTCAGTCAAGTCCATTGCTCCCAGCCCAAGGTGAGGCAGAACATCATGACTGAAGGACCTAACAGAGGAAAGCTGCTCAGCTCATGGAAGGGTCAAGAAGCAGAGAAAGGCAGGAAGGAAAGGGACGTAGGGAAGATGAACACACCTTCAGAACACACCTCCCATGATCCACCTCCTCCAGCCACACCCCCCTGCCTAAAGTTACCACCCAGCCATTCAACCTCATATGAAATGATGAGGTTATAGTTCTCACACAGCAATCACTTTACCTCCAAACATCCCTGCATTAATTCAGGAGCTTTGGGGGACACTTCATACCCAAACCATAACACCAAGTGACTATAGAATACTTGTTAAACTAAGATACACATATATAATGGATCCTATACAGCTAGTCAGGTCACTTAAAATACAGCATTTCAGAAGACAAACATGTGGAGCAATTTCACAAGCAACCCTGCCATGCCTGCCATGCCTGGAGAAGCCATGCTTCTCCAAACTCAGACTCTATAACAAGAAAAGGGCAGGTGGTTATGTTTCTATCAATCCAGCAAAATGGAAGAATTAGACTGAGTTACAGAAAAAAGAAAGAAATCCTATGAGCACAAAGTCTACAAAGACTAGTTGTGCCTTGTTGACTTTTTTATCTCAAAGATCTAGTACAGATCTTGAAACATTATATGTGCTCCATAAATATTTGATGAATATAAAAGTAAACTGAGTGATTGAATGAATGAAAGAACTAAAATTATAGCCCTTCATACCAATGAACTTAATTTTCAATTTTTTTTTCCTTGGGATCATAGTAACATATTATTCAAACATTTGTTAAGGACCAGTTTTGTAGCAAACATTATACTTGATATACAGAGATAAATCCAGGAGGAAAGAAGAGGAGGGTTTGCTGGAGATATAGTCAGTGGTAGAGCACTTGCCTAGTATGTATGAGGCCCTGAGTTCAAGTCCCAGTAACACCAAAAAAAAAAAAATCAGAAAAAAAAAAAAACTCAAGTCTCTCACAAGCAAAGTTTAAGATAATAAAAAATAAGTGCTATGGGAATTCAGAAGAAAGAATTATCCATTCAATCATTATCAAATTACAAATACACAATGAACAAATTAAGGAAGGTTCACAAGAGGCACTATCTTCTTGAAATACTTTTGTTTCTTTCTATGTGGCTGACCATGGCCTCCTCCCCCATGGACAGGAAGTAGTTTTTGATTATTAGAATGTTGCTCATGGGCCTGGAAGGAGAAAAGGAAGTCTTGCTTTCAGCAGTTTGCTGTTGTGGAGTGATTGCTTTTACATTAGCAGATTACTTTCCCATCTCCTGGTATTTTTCCATTTTTCATCTCATCATTCCTTCCACAAAATCTAGCAGTTAAACTGTTCTATGCTTATTGATTCAGAGTAAACTTTATAAAAACGGATCTTCCTGGCTCCTAACTCCAAAAAAAAACTAAACTTTTAGAGAGCCAAAGAGAGAGAAGTTGGGGAGAAGTGGGATCTGAGGTGTGTGAGAGTTTTAAAGGTGATGAAATTCAATGTTCCTTACTAGAAAGCCAGGCCCTGGCAGAGGTCAGGGACTAAGACAGGAAGTGAAGCACAGTGAATCTAAGCAGACAGTGCATTAGGAAGCCTCAATGAGATCCCCATGTCCTTCGACAGCAAGGCAGAGTGGAATTACAGCCGCACATGGGAATAGCAGAGAGAGCCAGTAGGCTTGAGTAAACCATGAAGGAAAGGAAAATCTCATGGGTACTGATGTGGGGACCAATGTTGGAAGATGATTTGAAAAGGGGGGAGCATTTCAGAAGACAAACATGTTGAGCAATTGCACAAGCAACCCTGCCTTGCCTTGGTACCCAAGTCATGCTTCTCCAAACAGACTCCATCACAAGAAAAGGGCAGGTGGTTATGTTCTGCCAATCCAGCAAAATGGAAGAATTAGATTGAGTTACAGAAAAAAGAAAGAAAGAAATCTGTGTTTTCTGCCACCTTGGGTTGTGATTGTTATAAAAGTTGGCTACAGCTATCTCCACATGCCCTAGAATTCCTGCCATTACCATGCACATTCACGCAGAGAAACCTCTGGGTTTTGAACCATTCACAGAGGTCCCCTGTGAAGGGTCTCCAACATTGTCTGGACCCCCAAATGTGGACTTTCCAAAGTTGGCCAGTGGAAGTTTCCTTCCTCATAACGGCTAAGACACAATGAGTTGAAACCCAAAGCCACTCACTCTCCAAGAATGTGGCCATTAGAGCTATATCATCCGTCACCTTTGGGTGGTAATTAGAAAAGGGAAGTCAATAACAATAGTACATAACACTACTTTACCAAGATTTAAACAAGTTGTAATATTGTTGAACATCTATTGATGAGTCCAAATGTGCCACAGGCTATTGAGCACAGGAGGGCTTTGATGGGAGGCTTTTCATTATTAATTTGATGGGGTGAGGTTTATAGACATCACTGCATACATTTCATTTGTTACATGAGCCCCAGCCTCCCATAGCCATCAAATCTAATCAGTATTGTGTAGGTGACATCCAAGGAAAGGGGATGCCTCAAAAGTCTCTACCTGGGACTTGCAGCCCCATGAAAGGAAAAGTGCCAAGCCTTGTTGACTTTGTACACTTCTTCCCCAAGTGTAGAAAAGATTGTATGGAAGCAAACGAAAAAGAACCTGTGACCCTGGGAAGAAAAATCTCTGAATTAGGAATCAAGAAGCCTGGTTTTTATTTAAGTTCTGCTAATAACTACTTCAGTGCACTTGGGTACATACCTAACGTCATTTCACCTCTCTGGAGTTTCTTCATCTATACAATGATCATCTCTTAAGGCCACTTTCAGGCCCAATATTCTGCTCTTGCTCTAACCTGGGTTCTCTCTTCCTGTCTCATAATTTAAATAGCATCTATATGCTGTTACTTTCTATTTTTATCTTTATCCCCAACCTCTCTTCTGAATGCTAGACTTATAAATAGAACTATCTCCAGACATATTCACTTAATAGCATCTCAAACTTCACATAACCAAAACTGAACTCTTCATTTCTCCCAACACCTGCTTCTCCCTCCTCTACCCTTGTCTTCTCATCACAGCAAATGACAACTCCGTACCAGAATTTCATTTGAATCCTCTCCCTCTCATGTTCTAAATTTAATCCTTTAGCAAATTTGTTGATTCTACCTTTGAAACACATCCATATTCTGATGACTTCCTCCACCACAACCTTGTGCAAGTATTCATCTTCTGTCAGCTCTGGTGCCTCTTCTTCCAGACTTCCCCATCCCTGGGCTATTCTCCTTGCCCAACAGGAAGGGTCATTCCTTTGCTCCTCCCTGCATTGTCCTTATGGTTCACTCTTCAAGTCTCCATTGACAAGACCTCTTATCAGAAAAAACTTTTCTGACCATCCTATTTTACCATATTAGTTTTCTGTGCATGCTACATAATGAATTACCACAAATTTTGTGGCTTAAAAAAATGTATTTATTTTTTCCACAGTTTCTGTGGGTCAGCACAGTGCAGCTTGAATTCTCTGCAAGGATATCATCAAGGAGTCAGCTGGATTATGTTTTTAATCAGAAAGCTTGACTGGGAAAGTATCTACTTCTAAACTCATTCATGTTCTTGGAGGAAATCATTGCCCCTGAGATTCCTGTTTTCTTGCTAGTTGAAAGCTGAGGACTGTCCTCAGCTCTTACCAGCTGCCCTCAGTCCTTACCATGTGGTCCTTCCATAGACAACTCACAGCATGGTTATTTGCTTCATCAGGCCAGCAAGAGAATTTGTAATCTCCAGGAGGGCCTAGTTCTTCTTTAAGGGCTTTTACCTGATGAAGTCAAACCTATCCAAAATAACCACCCTTCTGATTAACTCAAAATCAGCTGATTTGGTACCTTTATTATATCTTCAAAATCCTTTCACCTTTGCCATATAACCTAAGCATAGGAGTGTCTTCTCATATTCACAGGTCCCACTCACATTCAACGTGGAGAGTAGGGCAAAGGGGGATTTTACAATGGATGTGAAAAGAGAATCTTGGGCACCACCTTAGAATTCTACCTACTGCATCATTTGCACCATAACCTTTATTTACTTCTTTTTCTATCTTTTTCCTCCTGTGACATAGATTTGTTCATTTGTCTATTGTTTAATTTCCCCTAAGTAGAATGAAAGATTCCTGAGAACAAGTACTTTACCTTGTTTACTGTTATTTTTTCAGCAACTAGAACAGTATCTGGCTGGCATATAATCCACACTCAATAACAATTTGTTGAATGAACAAATGAATTAATGTATTTAAACATAAATCTCTTTGACTCCCTCTCATCACAGTAAGCTTACTATATTATCTCCCATAGTTTGTCATTCTTCTAACAGACCCTGGTCACATGCAAATCAGTGTCAGTGAATATTTAGTGAGTAATTACTCTTTACTATCCACTTGAATGAACTATTGTTGATCTTCACAATAAGACTTTCTAAGTCACACACTCTCTTCTGAGTCTGGATGGTAGGAAATTGAATTTCAGGCATACTGTTGGGAATCCTACATTCCTATAATGGGGACTAAGTATCATACCCCAAGCCCTGTCTGTCTTGAAGGTAAGTGTGACCATAGGACCAGGTTCAAGTCAAAGGAAGAAATGATGGGCATGATTTCAACACCACAGAGAACAAATTGTTTGCCCTGAACTTTTTCTTTTGTTAGAGTTAGAACATAGCCATGGAGATGAGCCAGATTCAATACTCTAGATCATGGTCTTTAATCTGAGGTTGATAGATCTTCAAAGAATCCATGGGTAGAATTCAGAGTGCCCAAAACTTGAGGGGGAAGTTACAACTTTATTTTCAGTAACTTATAATTCAGTGTTTTCTCTAGTTGTGAATATAAGCAACAAAACACAGTAATATTCATAGTATCTGCAAACGTCACCATCAGAAACCAGATATTTCATATTATATTACAGATATCATTAAAAATAATTTATGCTCATTATTACTTTCAAATTAAAATTCTGGGCATGCCACTAGATCTCAGTAATAGTTAATTTAAAATCACATACATTAGAGTACCAAAAATTGTCTTTTAATATTTTGATCATTTTATTTTGTTATCACCTACTTCCATTATGCACATCATGCATATGTTTTAAACATTAAAAACTACTTTTTCTTTTTCTTTTTCCTTTTTGTGTGTGTTCAATTAATTTTTCTTTTTTTTAATTTTTTTTTAGATATACATGAAAGTAGAGTGTATTCTGACACATTATACATATATGGAGTATAACTTATTCTAATTAGGATCCTATCTTGTGGATGTACAAGATGTGGGGTTTCTCGGGTTATGTATTCATATGTGAACATAGGAAAGTTATGTCCATATGTTCAATTCCTTCTACTGTCTTTCCTATTCCCATCCCTCTTTCCTCCCTTCATTCCCCTTTGTCTAATCCAATGAGCTTCTATTCTACCCCACTCCCTCCACCTCCCCACCCTCACGTGCATCATTGTGTGTTAGCATCCACATATCAGAAAAAATATTCAGCATTTGGTTTTGGAGGACTGGCTTATTTCACTAAATATGATAGTCTCCAGTTTCATCCACTTACCAGCTAATGCCATAATTTCATTTTTCTTGGCTGAGTAAAATTCCATTGTGTATATATGCCACATTTCCTTTATCCATTCATCTGTTGAAGGGCACCTAGGTTTGTTCCATAGCTTTGCTATTGTGAATGGACCTGCTTGTAAACATTGATGTGGCTGCATCACTGTAATATGCTGACTTTAAGTCCTTTGGGAATACACTTAAGAGTGGAATAACTAGGTCAAATGGTGGTTCCATTCTAAGTTTTCTGAGGAATCACCATACTTCTTTCTATAGGGGTTGCATCAATTTACAGTCCCACCAGCAATGTATGAGTGTACCTGTTTCCCCACATTCCTTGTCAACATTTATTGTTACTTGTATTCTTAATAATTATCGTTTGACTGAAGTGAGATGGACTCTGAGTGTAGTTTTAATTTGCATTTCTATAATTGCTAGAGACATTGAACATCTTAAAGACGAGCTCAAACTATCCCTATTTGCTGATGACATGATTCTATATTTAGAAGACACACACATAAGAAAAATTACTAGAAAGCTCCTAGAACTCATAAACAAATTCAGCAAAGTAGCAGGATATTAAATTAACACCCATAAATCAACTGCATCCCTATATACCAATGATGAATCAGCTGAAAGAGAAATCAGGAAAACTATCCCATTCACAATAGCCTCAAAAAAAAAAAAGAACTTGGGGTCAATCTAACAAAGGAAGTGAAAAACCTTTATAGTGAAAACTACAGAACACTAAAGGAAGAAATTGAAGATCTTAAAAGATGGAAAGATCTCCCATGTTCTTGGATGGGCAGAATTAATATTGTAAAAAATGGACATACTACCAAAAGCATTAGACAGAATCAATGTAATTCCTATTAAAATTTCAATGATGTTCTTCATAGAAATAGAAAAAGCAGTTGTAAAATTCATTTGGAAAAATAAGAGGCCCAGAATAGCCAAAGCAATCCTTAGTGAGAAAAGTGAAGCTGGAGGCATCACAATACCAGAACTTAAATTAAACTATGGAGCTATAGTATCAAAACCAGCATGGTATTGGTACAAAAACAGACATGAAGACCAATGGCACAGAATAGAAAACACAGAGACAAACCCACATAAATACAGGTTATTTCATACTAGACAAAGGCTCCATAAACATACATTGGAGAACAGATAGCCTCTTTAAAAAAAAACAGTGCTTAGAAAACTGAAAATCCATAGTGGAAAACTGGAAATCCATAGGTAGCAGAATGAAATTAAACTCCTACCTCTCACTTTGCACAAAACTCAACTTGAAGTTGATCAAGGACCTAGGTATTAGTCCAGAGATCTTGGACCTACTAGAAGAAAATGTTGGCCCAACCCTCCATCATGTCAGCTTAGGAACCAACTTCCTCAACAAGACTCCTAAAACACAAGAAGTAAAATCAAGAATCAATAAATGGGATGGCATCAAACAAAAAATCTTTTTCACGGCAAAGGAAAACAATCAAGAATATGAAGAGAGAGCCTATAGAATGGGAAAAAAATCTTTGCCACCTACACCTCAGAAAACCACTTTTTCTGAAATGGAGTCCTCACACTTTACCAAATTCCAAACAGTCATGGAATAATATTTTTAAATCCTATTCTATCAGATGGTGAGGTACCAAATAGGAAGGATTCCTAAATGACCTCATGGTGTAGAAATGTTTACCAGATATGAAAAATTAACTTACTTGCAGACTGTTACAAGGGAGATAGAGAAAAAAATCCTCTAACCTGCTTGATCCTCTATTCTGGGGGGCCTCTGTGTTATAGCAGTGGAACTGATACCCTAGGTAAGACCACCTCTTTAAGTCCAGCCAGAGTCCTAGGGTGACTTATGCTGTTCAAATCATTTAGGAAAGAACACTAAAGTCTTCAGATTTCCCTGTTACAACTGATGAGCAGATTTCCCAAGCTTGTATGGTTCCTACAAGACAAACAACCATGGGAAGTGGGACTTTTTAATGCCTGCTTATCCTAAGGCAACACCTCTAAAGGTGTGGCACATCCAATCACCCCAGCTTCACCAATCAAAAGTCCCAGTGACACCACTGAAAGGGAGCAGAGTAATGTTCCTGACTACACAGAAATTACCAAACTCTACATTTTTTCTTTGTTTTAAAATAAATTATCTAAAGAACCTTCTTCCTCATTTAACTTGGCTCACTTCTACCT
The DNA here is from genome assembly GCF_047511675.1 of Marmota flaviventris. Classification (NCBI taxonomy): domain Eukaryota; kingdom Metazoa; phylum Chordata; class Mammalia; order Rodentia; family Sciuridae; genus Marmota; species Marmota flaviventris. The sequence continues at coordinate 100,345,993 of NC_092499.1, read as the reverse complement.
TCCAAATTTAGTCATTCACCTCCATCTCCCTTCCCCCTCTGAAATGGCCCCAAATAATTATTCTCAATATTCTTAAGCATTTACAAATAAAATCTGGGTTGGAAGCCCCTATTTTTGCCTTACACTCTCCCCTTCACAGAAGTTCCATAGAAAATACAAATCTGTTACCATCCTGTTATACAGAAAAGAAAGACTACTATAGTAGTGAGGCAGGAAAAAATATTATCTAAGTAAATTCTCTGTGGCTAGTGCATCAGTCCAAATACAAGGTCTTCTGAGCTGATTTTGAAAGGTGGTAAGAATTGACAGTGAATGGAAAGCAGAGATAGGACAGAGTGTTTAGAGATAAAATAAAAACCAAATAGTGACTGGTGAGATATAGAAGAACCATGGAAAAGTAGAAAAGAAATTTATTGAAAGATTGAAGTTAAAGTGAGCAAAAGAATGATAAATGAAAGAGAAACATAGGCAAAAGCACCATTTTGGAGCAAAAGACAACAGCTTTTAAATAAGTTAAATTTGAGGTTAGATTGAAAATCCAAGTGGAAATCCCCAAGAGGTGTGGGGATGAGAACCCCAAAATTAGTATCTAACTAGAAATACTGCTAGAGACCAAGAGAATGAAAGAGCCCACCAAGGCAGAGAACTGAGAAGGTGAAAAGCAGACCAGCTCCAATCCACTGGAAACACTCACACGTGGGAAACAGAAGAAACCATCAAGAGAGACAAGGAACAATTACAGAAGGAGGAATAAATTTAGGATAGAGTAATGTCACAGAGAGCATGGCAGGAAGTGGCTTCCAGCCAAATGCATAGTGAAATTAAGGATAAGAACAGAGCAAAGGCCTGTGGGTTTTTCAATAAAAAGATAGTGGGTTAGTAGATAGCTTACTAATAATAGGTATCCATATAAATAGGACACCCTGAGGTGCAGATATTACCAAGGGCAGAGGCTGTCAAGATTCTTTGCAGGGCTATAAGAGAGTCACAATCTTTCTTTAACACCTTTTCCACAATTTCTGGCAAATTTCTGAAAAATATATCTACTTGCTATTTATAATCATAAAATGTCCCTGGTCCAAAAAATATCTACATCCCAGAAGGCATCATTCAAAGGCAAATGGGCTTGGAATTACTCAATGTATTCCATTGGATCAATATCATAGAGAATACTTATTTTCATTTCGGCTTATCAGAAAACTACATGTATTACATATAGTACCTCTTAATACATGAAACATTTTCCCCCAAGATGTTCAAATGAAGATATTTCCCTCCGTTTTCATCCTATATTAAAGAAATAACGTAAGTTCTATTTAGTGCAGCAGCTAGTGCTTGCCTAAACCCTGTAAATGTTCACCCACAATGGAATCAATAGGCAGAATATAGAATTCATCTCACAGATGAATGACGCCTAATGGACCCTAGATTTTAATTCTGAGACATGAGCCCAAACTGAAAAGCTTTTTTAAAAAAAGGAAAGGAAAGAAAGAACAAGTTTTTTTTTTTTCCAAGTCAGAAACAGATGAGGTACACACATTTGGACAAAGGAAAAATTATGCAATTAACAATGTCCTCATAACCTCTCTGGTAAACATGAATAAAACATTAGCAAGAATTGTACAGATTAAATATTGAGGTCCTGGATGTTGGCACTCACTACAAACAATGAGAACCTTTTACAGTGATCAGTTATTTCCTTATTAAAAGATTTGTGAAGCTCAGAAAAAAAAAAAAGTGCTCTGGGAAAATTTAAAGAAGCATATTATCCCTACCATTAATCCCCCACCCCCCGAAAAAAAAAAGACAAATTTAGAGTATGCTTAACTTGCCTAACATCTGATAATCTAAAGCATTCTCATTGCTGCATGAAGTTTTCAATTTCCCTCCAGCATGCTATCTGGTAGCATCTGAATGCAGGTGTTCAGTTTCCATGTTCTGCTTTCATTAAAATTAATTGAGTTGTAGCTGCTTTGGGGTCAGATCAGCAGCAATAGATGGCACTGGGCAGGTTCCCAGCTGATACAAGGTTCAGGAAGCTGACATGAGGGGACCCTCATGGTGTCCCTATCACAGTTCCTGTGTGGTTATTCTCCACTTTTCTCTCAGCCCAATCCAGGATCTCCTCCCCACTCTCAGACACTGATCTATTTTGCTGATTGGAGTTACCGGGCACACACTGCCTCTCCAACACTTGCCCCCATCTATCTCTGCATCCATCCTTCCCTCCAGTCTCCAGATAAAATGAACTTCACTATTCTTCAGAGCCGACCCCCTCCCCCGCTGCTCAACTTCTACTTTTTCCTTTGTCAATTCCTCTGAGATGGTGGTCGGGGGGCTCATCAATCCTTGTCAAGCATCTTCACTGGCGCCTTACCCTCTGCTGTCAAATGACTTCTCCCACTTCAGTGAGGGCTAAGAAAGACCCACCTTAATTTCTAGGGATGTTCATTTATCAATGCATATTTCCATAGACCTCCTTTTCTTCTCTGTTAACCTTTTCTAGAAGTAACCTACAGTGGAAAGGAAAGTAAGTATATGGAAGTTAAAAAAAATTAAAATGGAAAAATATCATCCATGAATCGAGGAAAATATTGAATGGCTAAGAAAAACTTAACAAGAAAAACATTATAAAACTTCATTGACAGACTTTTAATAATTGGACATGTATTCAAGATAGGAAATCTGATAATCAAAAAATGTTGTGATCTAAGTTGGATTGTATTTTGTCTATGCATATTAAGAACCTTTAAAAAGCAAGTCAAATTTAAGGGTTTTTTTTTTTATTTTATTGGTGCCTTATGGTTTAACATAAAATGGGATTTATTAGGACATATTCCTATATGCACAACTCAAAATTTTGTCATTTTGTCTCAGTAATGCCATTTCTAGGAATCCCTTTGCTGGAAATAATCATAACCACAGACAAAATGTACACACATTTTGAATGTCCACGTGTATATTCATTTTAATTTTATTTATACTGATGAAAAAACTGGATATATCCTAATTTCTAACAAAAGATGAATGGGTGAGAAAATTTATGGCACACATAAATAATAAAATGTTTGCAGATATTAAAACTCAAGTTGACAAAGTGTAGAGGGAAAGAGCTATTTTATATTATTAAGGAAGGCAATGATATGGACTAGCACAAATTCAGCCGTGTAAAACACTATCCAAGATATTAAAGGAATGAATACCAATATTTTAACAGTAATGGCCTCTGTCTAATGGCTTCATGATAATGGATGTTTTCTATTCCTTTTATACTTTTCAGTACTTACCAACCTGTCTAAAATGAGCATATTCAGACTGGGATTAATATAACCTGTTTCATAGGAACTTCCCTTTACTTCAATTTCCCAGCTACAAAATGATACAGAAGGCACTTTCTCTCCCATTTTTTTAACAAAGAATCAGGAGCTGATGCAGATAGAATATTTTCTTTTTGTGACCCACAGCCCTGCAGTGGCTGCCTTGAGTTTCAGCCGACTGTATGGATTTTTAGTTTTGAATCTGCCGTATGTACAGTCTCATCTCTCAGAAACCAGATATTGATCCCTGTCTCACTGGGTCTACACAAACTGGATTGCCTGAATTCAGTGATTTTTTTTTTTAAGGAACAAATTCAGTAAATTAAATGGAATAGACTTTTTTTCTATAAATGCCAACTAGCAAGTTTGACTGCATCTTTTGCTTTTTACCTAGCTCTTCTGCTAATACAAAAATCCACAATGCAAATGGCTACAGGGAAGCCATTTTTAATGGCTCATCAAGTCAACTTTGTCATAGGTGTAACTGTGCCCCAATCAAGCACTATAATCCAGATGCATAAATACAAAAAGAAGAGCTAAAGAAGACAGCCTAGTGCTGATTCACAGATGAGCAACAAAATACCACAGGTCTGCCTCCATGGTGGGTAGATCATAGAGTCTGCAAATATGTTGAACACCTCATGATGTGTCCGGTGCAGAGAACAAGACAGACCCAGTACCTATCCTCAAAGGCTTTCATTCTACTAGGAAAGATGGACCTTAAACTAGTGAATGGGGCTAAGGAGAGAGACACTAGGAGAGTAAAAAGTGTAGCAGACACTCAGTCAGACCCATCTTAACTTAGACAACAATTCTTAAGGACTTTTCACTTAGCAAGGATGGTGGAAGGTGATGGTCATCATACAAAGTACATGTAAGAAGACTTGAATTGGGTGTCAACATACCTTATATACTAACAGAGATATGAAGAATGGTGGTATTTTAAAAAAAGAATTTATCACTTAAGCCAAGCCCCCCAGATTTGACTAGGTTCATTTGGGACTAGAAGGGAGTGAAGGGCAAATGGGATAAAGTGCAGACAGAGGGAGCAAAGTGCACTGAGGGGCAGGGATTAAAAACAGCGTAGCCTGATAGAGAAACTGAGAGAAGTCTTTGAAGGCCAGTGGTACAAAGACAAGGGGGAAGCCATGTGTTCAGTGTGGAGAGATAAGTTATGTAGAACACAGAGAAGCAGGTAAAGACTGAGCTTCCAAAATGCAATGAGAATTCGTCTCTGAATTTGAAGTTTGATTTCTTTGACTGCAGTGAAAAGAATTGTTTGAAAAAGGGACATAACCTAGGAGATTCTTGCTGTAGCCCAAGCAAAAGATGATGGTGGCATAGTGACAATGGATATGGAGAAAAGGGACATATTTGAAGAAGAGTTCAAATTACAGTCAGTCTTCAAGTCATACTTCTCCCTCCTTCTACTGAGTCAACAGCCCAATACATCCTTCCCAACCCCCTAAATCTCACTATCCTGAAAATAGGAGAGTAGGGAGAGAAGATGTCTTTCCCTTAAGCCATGAGGCATTTTTTTAGAGCTTGTCTATCACACTTCCAATTATCAGTTGGAAAGAGGCCAATCATGTACATACATTCAACATGTATATCTATATCCACATCCATATCAAATTAGCCAATTTAAAAGAGGCCAGTCTCAATGTTGTCACTAAGATCCCAAAATGATCCTAAAAAATCGCATAGTCCATCTCCTATCAGACCAGGGCTCTGTCCCCAAAGTTCTATCCACCTAACCATACAAAAAGAAAATGGTGGGCAGCGGCAGGCTGGGAATGGGGATCCTCACTCCTCCTCCCGCTCAGCCTTCACAAGACTCTGACTGCTTCAGGATTAAAATGGACGTTGATCACAGATTCTTAAAAGAAAACTAGTAATGTGTTCCCTCCTCTATTGTGTGTTTTCCCTAGAAACCTTCCGTGAAGGGCTTTCATTATCCAAGGTAGCTTTTTAGATGTTGCTCCTGCCCTAAGTGTATTTGCATTAAGGTACAGCTTATTTCTTAGGTCTCCAAGAATTGTGCCCTCTTGCTATTAGTACATTCACAACCCCTCACACTCACAACAGAACAAGAGAAGTCAAAGCAGATGAAAGGCACCAGATCCATTTGCTCCTAACCAGGCCCCTGAAGAGCCTCTTAGAGGATCCCAGGTTACAAATATGTTCATCTTTTCCATTCACGAATACCTTTTTGAAGGCAAAGATGGAGCTATAAAATGGAAAAAGAATAAAGTCTGTCTTTTCCACTCCCCCTTCTAGACTCCTTCCTTCAAAATGTTTTTTATCTGCCAGCCACAAGACTGGCTTTAGATGTATACCATTTGTCCCCAAAAGTGTTATACACATACACTTACTTCCAGGGACTGTGGGTTTCTGTAGCATTTTTCTTTCTACTGAAAGTTATGAACAAGGAAAAGAACTTGATACTATTGTTTTAAGGGACAGAGAGAATTCAGGGCTTTATGATCACTTCCCTACCACATAATTGCATGTATTTTAACAGAAAGTTTGTATTGACTTGGAAACCTGCAGGAACAACTGCTAGTTTCCATGACAACCATACCTACTGCATTTAGTTTTTCCCTTGAACATTGGTGACACAAGACATGACACTATGAGTATGGTGGGTTCATTTATGCACATGTCGCAGCAAAAAAAATTTTTGGGAAGACCACTACTTACCCAATACATTGAGAGTTTATAGTGTTGTGTAGCTGAGCCTTTATTTTTTTAGTAGAGCTTTATGGTCATACATAGTAGTTGAGCTCATCCTAACAAACTCATACATGCATGGAAATCAATGTCCTGTAACTGACCCCTTAAAACAGATGTAATACTGTGTTCCAAAAATGGGAGCCTGTAAAAACAGACATCTTCTATAAACTCAGATGCAATCTTGAATGTAGCTGAATTTGTGTCTTAGATCAAAATGCATTTTTCAGGGAATGCAGCATCCGGATATAAAACACACAAGGGTGTGTTTTATATCCTTTCCTTGATTTTCTCCCTTCTTTCTCCAACACCCTTTTTTCATTGTTAGAATGGAATAATGCTGAAAAACACATTGGACATAAGGGCAAGAATCCTTATCTGAATTCTCCTTCCAGTCATCCTAATCGAAATACAGACTATAATCTAGAAAATCCTTCATCAGAAACAACTTTATGAGAAATGTAAATGGATTCTAGGAAAATTCTCTCTGAAGGATGTGATTTTTGTCCTCTTCATAGAGAAGCATAGACACCCTTGAGTTAGGCAGATGTAGGCTCAATCCTGTCATTCTCACATAAATTACGGGAAACTATTAAGTTCCAGTTTCTCTATGAACCAGAAATAACTACTTCACAGAATTGTTGGGCTTAAGATACTGTACTAAAAAGTTCAACATTGTGCCTGACAAATGTATTATTCACAATCACATTCATAATAACTACAGTTGAATATATTATATTTTAGCTCAGTACAATGACAGAACTTCATGTTCTTTTAGGACAGTATGATAAATGCTGTTATAAATATCATACCATAATCCAGTTTTGAAGGACTTAAATATTTATGACACTCTGTTAGTAATCAAATGAAACATATTTGGAACTCAAAATATGATTTTAACTAAATTTCCTAGATAATTCCTTAAAATCATATTTTACTTAAATTACTCAAATAATGGAGTCTGTTATTCACATTCCATGCTAAAAGACTCTAGATGTGTCAGTGACATCCTAAATTCATGCTCTAAATTGGTGTTTTTAGAATTTAGTCTTTTTGGACAACTTCAGCAGAGCCACACTTATACTTCTAGTGGCCTAAATAAAGTTTGACTATCCAATGACAAGGGTTTCCTTCCACCATCCATGCAATTGCCATGATCTTATTATTTTTTTAGTGCTGAGTAATATTCCATTTTGTATAAATGCCACATTTTTTTTCCATTCATCCATTGAAGGACATGTAGGTTGGCTCCACAGTTTAGCTATTGTGAACTGTGCTGCTATAAACATTGATGTGGCTGTGTCCCTGTAGTATGCTGTTTTTAGGTCCTTTGGGTATAGTCCGAGAACATATTTTGCATACAGAGATATGATAAATTGTGGTATAAAGGTGTATTAAGAATTGTAATGCAAAAATAATAATAATAATAATAGCTCATGTAAAATAAATAAATAAATAATTTTTTTAAAAAAGAAAGAAAAAAAAGTTTGACTATCCAGCCTCTCAAGGTTCTTTAGACTTATTTTTATGAGTTTAAAAATAGTTTTAATGCTATAAAAGTAAAGTAGGAGCCTGACTCAACAATTTCTTTCCTGAAAGTATAAAACTGTTTGCCGGACTTATTGTAAGAAAATCCACTGTCTCTCTTAAACACTATGAACTGTCATTTGCTGAATTCAGTCCCTGAGGAGGTTTCCCTAGATTACATCTAAATGCAGAATAAACACCATTAACTTTGACTATTCCCTCTGGCTGGAGTTAAGAGTGAACAGCTGGCCAATCAAACCAGATTTATCACTAGATCTTAACCCCTGTTTAAAGTGGTACCCACATCGTTTGGATGTGGTTTGTCTAGGAAGATCTGGGCTTCAATTAATTTACCTTTACTATCAACATGATGCCTGCCAAGGTTCATTTTTTGGGCAGCATGCATGCCCTCCCTCAGCTTTGAATTCTTGGTCACCCTGGAGTTTCCAAAAGTTCCTTTGGCCTGTGCCTAGGTCATCCGAGGGCTCTGACCTTGCTGAGAGTCACCATTTCTTTCTCTTCGTGCAGGATAAATCAGACAGTTGAGTGAAAGGACTGTTTCCAAGGGTGTGGGCATCAGGGGAGGGTAAACCACCCAACAGATAGGCCATTAAGACACCAAAGTCTGAAAGAACAGAGAGAGAGTGGCATCTCCAGAATGCAATATACAACTGTTGCTTTGGAACGTCCCCCTGATAGGAGCCATTGCCTTCAATAGAGAAAACCAAGGACTGCCAACCCCAACCAAGAACGAGCAATAATATCCCAGGCTTTATCTCCCCCCTTTCCCTCTCTTCTCCTGCTAATGTCTTCATTGGCCACATTCAATCATAAACCACAGGACAAGAGACTCAGATGGATGCAGTCCATGGAGGTCAGCCTTTTGAAGTAAAGTTTAGAGTAAAGAATGGTGAAGAGTTGATCTGGAAGGGCAAATGGAAAATTTCAGCCCAAACATTTTAGGATCCTCTCTGGCTGTCCACCTTCACATGAGAACAATATTTACAAGCAAGACAGTTTTTCAGAAAATTAACAAATTTTGCAAATTCCCATAAGGCAAATGTCCCCCTGGTGAATGTCTCTGATTTAGTACTTGAAAAGAGGTACAGCTATCCATAGAGTTATCCTCGGTCCCAATTACTCAAGCAGGGGAGATGAAACTCAGACACGTGGAAGGGCAGAGGTGACAACACTGAGGAAGAATCAGTTAGGTACATTGCTTAAAGTGAGCAAAAGCAGTCAAAGGGGAAGCATTTCCAGCAATGAAAGGGGACAGAGACGCATGCAATCTGCAAGATCTCCAGGAAATATGGGTGAGTCTAGTGGCAGAGGCCTCCCAGGGATGGGATAGGCCACATGGGCAAGACACCCAAGAAAATAATCTGGGTAGATGAAGGGGATGGTGGAGGGTAGAGGGTTAATTCTTTTTATATAGCTAGCCAGCACTTTCAATGCAACATAGATCAAATAATGGATATAATTGTACTTTTTAAATATAATAGGGAAAATAGCATTTGTAGTCAAGTTTTTGAGTGCCTACTATGTATAATTTACTACATTACATACATTGTCTCTGATGATCCACACAAATTTCACCCAAAATTATTCTAACTTCACAGATGATGATGTAGGGTCAGAAAGATTAAATAATGTCCAAGAATTTGCAGCCAACAATGGCAATTTGTTGACTCTACATCCTGTATTCTTTCTACTATACTTTCAACAATCTAAATAGAAGTTATTGCTTTATGCCACCTTCCTGTACTCTCTGTATTGCAGGTTTCTTCCCTTTAAATGAATATAAAAAGGAGTATCTTTTATAATAAAAATTCTCATGATCATCAGTATCTAGTGCATTAGAACATGACCAGCTAATGTCCACAACAATAATAAGAACTATTATTGTTGTTGTTATCAATTTATTAATTGTGTTTTTGCTAGAATAATTACCCTCAAAGTTAATTTAGCCCCAACAAAGAGGGAGTAAAATAATTGTTCATCTCTCTCTATCCCATCCTCACCCACCCCAGACTGCTTTTTGGGGTATCATTGCTTAACCCAGAGCCCCAGAAAGGCTGAGTCTTAAGTTAAATATTTGCAACTCACCCTTGTCTTTTCTAATTAAAAAAAAAAAAGTATTTGTTCCTGAAAAGGCCATCACATAAGATGGCAGACTAAGGGAAGATTGGTTGAAAAGGAGAGTGAATGTAACCCAATGTAAGAGGTCATATATAACTTAACTTTTTTTCTTTCTGACCAGAGTCATGGGTAAGTCATCATCACACCATCTTCATGTAGATGTAGAAGACTCAAGTCATGTGAGCATTTGGTTAGGCTAACGTTCATACAAGAAAGCAAATCTACCATCTGGTCAGTTGAACTTTAAGGTATGAGTTATTCCTTAATCAGCAGTGTAAGTGCACACCAGACTCCTGACAAAGCACGTAACTGCAAATTTCTAATCACTAAACTTTCAGCATAAACCCAATTATGAGACATCAGGCTTCCTTCTCCTATTGCACTCACCTCCTCCCCTGGATGGTAAGCCATCCCACTATGAATCTAGCTATTCATGATTGTACCCTTGAATCAAACCACATTATCTAAACTTTTCCTTTCTTATCTTCTTAGCCTCTTGCAGAATTGCTTTCACTGAATTGTGCTACCGCCTTCACTCTAGGCTTAAATAAAGACACATTATTTTTTTAAAAAAAAAAGAAAAGGTTTTTTGTTGCTGTTATTTTGTTTTGTTTTGTTTTCAGAAAGTCAGCTTAGTGTCAAGGTTGGTGGACAAATGTAATATTTATGTAGAACACTACAATCTGCATGTTTATGCCCTTTAACTTATCTTTTTTATTTTCTATTGTATTCATATTTTGATTCTAATTTTTAATTTAATTTTTATTGTATATATTTTTTCAGACACATCCAATGTCTTAAAGGCAATAAGAAAGGAAATACTAATCAATACTTATGAAACACTTTAGTGTAAGGGCAAGTGTTATAAACTTATACCAACATAATAATTGTCATTTTGGCTCCATAGCCTTGTTTATATAAATCTAAAAGCAACTTTCAGAGATCTTCTATCTTAATATAGGAAAAAAACTTGCCACATCAAGGAAATAGGAACTAGACTCTTCCAATGTCTTAATTTTTACAGTTGTAAAGGTCTAAGCTAAGCATTACTGGCAGATCCATTCATTCAGGAACATTTACTGAGCACAAACTATTTTCATAGCTAAGAATAAGAAGGCAGTAGAATATTTCAGAACACAAAGTTTAGAGCCAGACTGGCTGACCCTTCAATTCTTGATCCACCACTACCAAGCTCTATGATCTTGAACAAGTCACTCAACCTCTCTGTGCTTCATTTTCCTCATTTGATTAATAGATTTAATAATAATACATGTTACATAGTGTTATTTTGAGAGTTAAATGAGTTAATATCTGTAGAAGAGTGTCAGGCAATTACAAGTGCTCCATTAGCTATGATTATCACAATAAAGAACAACAAAAAAGAGAGCTCTGGGCCCCCTAAAATCTCTGTGTCTAATAAGGGCTGATGCATAGTTTAGGGTATTATTATTATTATTATTATTATTATTATTGGTTGGGAGGGTTAGTGAAATAAGTGCTATCCAAAGTCTAGTGCAAACTGCCGAGGGTACAAATAACATTCCTATTTTTTACTATTTGGCAAACATCTTATGCAAAAATCATACAATGCCCTTCCATTTGCATTCCTATCATTTTCTACATAAAATGAGCACCCAAGAGAATTTTCTTCCTCAAATTCCCATCTAAGTGATAGTTAATATTTCACTGGCATTTAATCTAATTGCCCATATGTGATGGCAACTATTGTAATTTTTATGTCTGATATTTGTGTTATCTGAACACATTGTGGCCCACAAGCTATAACTGTTTGTTCAATTATTGCCTTTAATTTTCCTGGATTAGGAACCAGATTCAGAACCAGCCTACATATACTCTTTCACATGCAAGCAAACGCACACATAAGGACATTGACACACAAAAGGAGATGTCTGGGTGCTGAACTCACCCCTGAACTCACCCCTGTTCGGTCCAACTGCTTTCTTTTCCCCCATCATTTCAATGGATTGTGCAGTAATCAACTGGACTGATCATGTGGCAACTCGACCTGGTCATTAAGACAGCTGTGATAACCAGATCAGCTGGGAAACCTTCCACTTCCAATTTCATCTAGAGATGACAAGAACCTCCCATGTTGAAAAATTTGGCAACCCCAGGATAAACTTTATTGTTTTAAGCCAGCATTCCTTTTTTCAGACCATTCACATAATTTGGATCTAATTATCATGTCCCCTTTAAGCATCATTTTTTGAAAGGAGATCACAGGATGTGCAATCAAAACCTGAAATGTAGATGCTAAATCTACAGAGACTTTACTGTTAAATAATGCAGTTGGAAAGAGACACCACTGAGAAAACAGGCTTCTTGGCTCCTGCATAAAGCAATGAATTCTTATAGTGCTTAATTCCCCAATTCATAATTCCAATGTCTGTGCAGCAGCAATGTCTAGTTAGCTACATCTTCATGTCTTGTAGGGTGGTGGGTGCAGCTGGGCAGAAGCAGGCCGCTGGTTCGGGTTGATTGTGTGGCCTGGCCTGAGGAGCCCCCTGGGACCAGCAGTGTTCTGCAAATTAAAGTCGGCCTGGCCTGAAGGTCAGCAGCCATCCCCCAGCAGTCACTGGCCGTCCCAGCCCACTGCCCTTGAGAAATTGGTGCACTGCAAAACATATTTGCTCAGATACAGAGAGAAAGCGATTCTTCACCTAATTACATCCATTTGGCTCTGAACAGATAGATCAGGTGTCTTTGTGAGGGGAACAAAGCAAGAAAGAAAAGGATGTTTATGCTTATTTGTTTCTTAAATCTCTCCAAATTTTTAATAGAGAAGCTGTGCAATTAAAATAGGACAGAGAAAGTGTATTCTTTGTGAACTCTGCACTCCATATAAAACAAGAGAGATGAGAAGAGAGACAGTGGGACTATGCACCCCACTGTTGGATCCTCTTACACAAATGGCCTCAGTGAATTCCCATTTACCTGTACTTTCCAACCACAAAGGCCTTCTCTCTAACCCCCACCAAAATGGCAGTCACTCTCTGTCATTCAGGGGCCTCTCTGAGACTGCTGTTCAGTCATTCTTAGTGCTTTGTGTCCTGCCTTTATTCATTCTCAGAAAGAGCTGAGTTCTAGCCAAGTATTTCACAGGTAAGCTACTTTGTTAACCAGGGGTTAATACAGTGATCAGAGAAGCCCAGAGCCATGTTCTGGAAGTACCTATGGAGCCGCCTGAGAACCACAGACTCTTGGGATGACAGCCCATGAAGACAGGGCCAATTGACCTTAAGTCTACTTGGGCAAAAAGGCAAAGTAACAATGCTCTTTGGCCAAAGAGGTTTCAGACAGTTTTTTCACTATCTTCTCTATCAGCCATTGTCCAAATGAGCTCCCTCATTTTTTGTCGAGTTTTTCCCCATCCCCATCCACACTACTCTCACCACCACCCCCAATTTTGTTCTCTGAGACCACTCATTTGCTCTAAAACATATGACATTTCTCTTGAGTTTCCTTATATGTTAACAGGAACCGACACTAAAGAGAATTCTACATGGCATTTCAGGCCTTGATCATGGAAGAGTGTGGGGTCTCATTAGCTTTTCCACATCCCAGAATATCCTCCCTCATAAGCCACCACTCCTCTGCCACTCTGTGTTGGGCCCCGAGAATCATCCCCTGTAGAAGATGCTTCTTCACACAGCCATGTGGAAAGCTCACTTAGAAATGATCTTGAGCATGATATTTGATCCAGCAGCTCTGGGAAAACATGAGGCGGAAGAAAAAAAGGAGGAGGAAAGAGCAGAGAGTGCGAACCGGCTTTCACCTCACCTCCACCAAAGTCCTCTGAAAATGAGGGTGTTCATTACCATCTATTTACCACGTGGCCCCTTGCAGAAGGCAGTGGAAGTCTGTCTCCAAAAAGCTTTGAAATCCTCAGATTAAAGGGATTGTACAGTTTAAGAACAAAGAGATACAAACCCCTAATGTACAGTTTAAAACATTATTACCGTCCTAGTTTCTAGTCTTTAAGAAAGAACCACAGCTTTTCTAGTTATTTTATCTTAATTTGCAAAGCAATCCTGGCTGAATTGTTCATTTATTTCCAAGATCATGTCGTTAGTTACAAGGTTAAGATTCAAATGGGCAGGGGAGAAGAAGAAAAGGAAAGCCGGTGGTAAGAAAAATGGGCCTTGTGACCTTTAATGAGCATTTTGTTTGCAAAGCAAGCATTTCCTTCTAGCTAATGGTGGGAACGAACACATGCGGGACTGTCTCTTCACTTCCAGTTCCAAGGATCTAGGGTCTGTGTGACTCACCCCACTGGCTTGGGCTGAACAGCTTTGGAGCCTCATTCTTGAGGTACTATCTCTTTTGTTCCTGACCGTGAAGAATTCCCTATTCTTGATTGAAACCCCTAAAAACGGGTTTGTTACATTAGAGAATCATGAATTTGGCCTTAAGAAAAAGAAATAAATTCAAACAATTCATACTTATATTCAGTTCAGAAAACTCAATACAAAGAAAGAAAAGATGGCAATGTGGAGGTATCTGATATGCATTAACATTTAACATACTTAGTTTAAGAATATTAACCAATCTTCTGCACCATGTTCTATTAAAGGATCCATCCCCGGCTCAGTCCAAACTTGTATTCAAGTTTTAAAAAGAAAGAGAAGAACAAAACCGACTTCTTAGATTGTATCATTAACTGTGAGAAAGTGATGGTTTTTCAGCCCCTAGATAGCTAAGGGCACTCCTTAATAGAATCCAGAGCCTTTCACCCCTAAATCACTGATTTGAATCCAACCCAGGTCACTATTGACCGAATGTTATTACCTCTAGGTGCTGTCTGGTGGCCCATGTGGAATGAGTTGATGGTCTCTGTCCTCTTCCATGTGGACAGTTGCCCACGTCACCTTGCTGTCACTTCCAAACGAGAAGCCAAGGAGTTAATGGATGTGGAGCCTGAGCCCCCCTTGCACTGCAAGGTGGTGCCCTCTAGGTCAGAGTGGAGGGCACTGGCTTCGAGGTGTGAAGCGGGGCCCCGATCTCCCTCATCACTTTCCAGGACATCAATCCATCTCGTTGTTCCACAGTCACCTTTGTGAGAGATATAGAATTTAAAAAAAAAATGTGGATGGGGTTTTAGCCAGGATTTGTTTCCATTTTTACTGGCATGAAAGATTCCCAGGGATGGATTCAGTTTATATGAATTTTCAGTTCACCATCTAATTAGAAAAAAAAAAAAAAGAAATTGGCAATCTCAAAGCAAAGCCTTATGAATATTCAGCTTGCAAATCAAATGTTATCAGATTATGTTTTCTGCTAGCTTTGGTGCCATACATTCTGCTGCAAAATAAATGATCTGAAATTAGCCAGAGCCACAGGCACAATACTGAAACTGCTATTCAAGGGGACAAAGACACACATATTTGAGAATGGATATCTATACTCTGTAAATGTGTATATTCTTACCTGGATAAAATTTTTCAAATCAGTATTTCAAATTACCTGCCCCCCCCCCTTTTTTTATAAGAAAACTGACATTGACATAGGCCAAGTGTCTTGTTAAATTTTACCTAGTGAAAAATATAACATGACTAAGGCTAAGTCAGAAGCACCTGGACTCATAGTGCAGTGCTCTTTGACTGAGGCGTTTCATTTCCTTTCGTTTAGCAGGTCTTCATTGAGCACCTCCTGTGAGTCAAGCACTCTGCCGGGTCCTGTGGGTGGTGGTGGAGGTGGGTGCAGAAGAAGGGAGTGAAACCCACCCAGCTTAGCATCAGCACAGGGCCTGGCATAGTGAGATGCCAATGAATCACAATAAATAAATGAATGAGTGAGCAAAAGCCTTCAGAAGAGAGTGATTTTCTGTTAGGTTTTGTCAAAAACATCCTGAAGCAAAAAATGGACACACAAGTAGTTTGTTTGGGAGGTGATGCCAGGAAGCAGTGTAGAAGAAGATGGGAAGTGATGGCGGAAGAGAGAGAATGGGCTACAGAGCCCGTTAGTGAGCAGGCTGCTGCTGAGTGCACCTGAGGTTCAGTCTTATCGGAAGTTTCTGGAAGAGATGAGAAAATGCCTCAGGGTTTGAACACCCTAAGGTGAGGACCTGGACTATTTACCAACCAACTCCCATCCACCATTGGCTGAGGGCTAAACAAGCAGTGTGTCAACTCCTCAGCACTTCTGTCCTGTGGGTGTGGCAGCCATGCACACTCCTGCTGCCACTGATGACCTCAGACAGAGGGTTGCAGATGCTTGCAGTAAGAAGCCATCAACCTTTCCAGTGGGGTGTCGACACCTTCTGCTCTTGGAGTTTATGATCTTTTTAGGAATATATCTAACATTTAGAAGACAGCAAATAATAAAGGGCAAAGATGAAGGATTCAGAGAAGAACTGCAGTCTGGAGAGCAATTGCCGTGAGTGCTCCACGGGGGCAAGTTCGGGACTGCACTGCCCAGGAGGCCACCTCTCTCTGTTCACTCCACTTCCCATCCACAGCCAGCAACTCCCTGCTCTCCCTCCCGCTTCTGCTCACTGTGCTCTGCTGCCTCTCCATAATGGCTCCTTCACATGATTTCTTCCTATAAAAACCCCTCCCTGCCCCCTTCCAGCCCCCCTTCCAGCTCCCACCAACGCGGGCCCCTCCGTCTTTCTTGTCTTGTTCTCCGAGTCCCCAGAACTGTGGTTTCTCCCTCATGTCCTCTCCTCCAAATGTCTTCCTATATTTCCACCTCCTCCCAGCACCCATGGTAATAAATTGGAATTTGTTTCTGAATAACAGCAGACGATAGTTGCTCCAGAGATTCAGTGAATAAATGAATCCCCATATTACTAAGTCGAGCTGCTAGAAGTGCACATAAGAGAACAGACCAGACCTGGACTGAGAATTTTACAGCAACTTTTCAGTCCAATTCCCAAAGAAAATTAGAGAAGCCTCCTAGCCCTCAGGAATCAGATGAGTTCCAATGATGTTTGCTGGTAAAACTAGAGAAAAAAGCCCCTTGGAATTCTCATGCCCAACAACTGTGCAATTCCCAGAATCTTCCCCTGGCTCCAATTTCTCTCAAAGAAGCTATCTCAGTAATGTACACAGTGCAGCAAGATTGCTAAGTGCACAGTTGCACAGACATTAAAATAAGGTGCGAAGAGGGGAATCTGCCTCGGATGTCAGTGGAAATGAGAAATCGTCTTTTGTTTCCCTCGTGAGCAAACTGAGGATTTTGAAGGGGAAAGGTTATGCAGAAATAGTTATAAGAATTTTTTACATTTTTTTTTCCTTTTGAGAACTTCCTAGTAGTTAAGAAGTACCTATTCTGTACAAGGAGTTATTCCAATTTATATATTAGCTCATTTAATCCTAATAAACCATAATAATAATAATATTAATAACAATAATAATAATTGGCAATATTTATTAAGCTAGTATTCTGTACTATGCTAATTATTTTAATATAATGTCTTTCTGAATCTTCATAACACCTTAGGAGACAGATATAATTATTATTGTCATTTTACTCATGCATAAACCAAGGCTTTAAAATGTTCTGTGATCTGCTCAAAATTGCACAGCTCACTTGTAACTGCTAGATCTGAAGATCCACATACCAGTTGTCTGACTGACTCTATAAGCCATTCTGTTTCTTTTTTTTCTTCCCTCCCTTCCCGCCACTCCCCCCTATCCAATCTGGTGAACCTCCAGTCCCCCCTCCCTTGCTGTGCCTATTGTGAGTCAGCATCCACATATCAGAGAGAATATTCAGACTTTAGTTTGGGGGCTATTGGTTTATTTCACTTAAAATGATAGTCTCCACTTCCATCCACTAACTAGCAAATGCCATAATTTCATTCTTCTTTATGGCTGAGTAGTATTCCATTGTGTATATGTACCACATCTTCTTTAACCATTCTATTATTTTTTTCTACGACCCACTATGTCATGGGAGCCAGTCCAGAAATCATCTTTGTTTAAGGGAGTCAGTTGCCGCAGTCCGGCTGCAGCAAAATAACCGGGGGGTGACGAACAACTTGTGTAGATTGATACAGCAGGAGTGGAAGCCGTTTATTGTAGGACAACAGAGGTGTTTATACATTCCACACAGCTTATCTAATTAACATAAACTAGATACAGCAGTCAACCAACAAGGAATCTCCACACTTAATGGCTCGCTGGCATTACTTCATAAACCACTCCCTCTGGCAAATATGCCTGGCGCCATCCAGACTTGTTTACAGACTCTAACATTCAGTCATGAAGTAAGCGGCCATATAGTTACTTTCATGATGTCAACTTCAAAAGTTTGAAACATATACCTTCCAAAGACCTTGCTTCTTTATTAATCCATGGATCTGGCACCCATGTTTGTCCAAGACTTGGAGACTATACACAATAAAAGTTTCCTTCTGGTCTTTCCAGTCACTTGTGCAATCCCACTAAGGCCAGGAATAGTAAGAAAAGATATTTTCCTCCACTTCTGCAAACCACAGCCTTCTGCTGGAAGGAAGATGAGGTCTGAAGAATCTGGAGTAGCTATGTGCCTAGCTCCCAGTACTGGGCCCACTTCCACAGGGACTGAGAGGTGAGAACAGCACAAGAAAGCCCAAGATACATCTTCATCTCACTTATTCATCTGAGGGACAGGTGGCTGAGGGTGCTTTTTGTTGAGCCCTGTGAAAACCTGACTCTACTTGGTAGAGTCCACTGAACTCTTAAGAGGATAGCAAACAACTTTTAAAATAAACCAAAAAGACATGTTGGATCAAAAATTCAAAAGCTTTCTGGAATCTTACTAGTCTCAGGGCCTCAACCATGGTGATCATTATCAGCCCACAGCCCAAATCATCTGAACAATTCTCTGGTTCATAGTTAGAAGCACACAAATTCCGTATTACAATTTGGCTGGATCCCAAGAGCCTCAAAAAAGATTCAAGCTGGCATTTCCCAGGGACATCGCATAGTTAAGAGTGAAGATCTCCAGGGCAGCGCAGGGATCCCACCTAGCTCACCATGTACTGCAACCCAGCTTCTTTGGTAGCAAAGTAGCTTTCAAGCTCCCACTGGGAGAACTCCCTTAGAGCCAGGATGCATTAAGCATATGCAGAGACAGTTTTAGGGGTGGCCTCAGGGAAATAGGATGGGACTTGGACTCTGTAGTAAGGAGCCCCAGGGGTTTTCTGCTCCAAGAAGATTCCACCCCAAAATAAGGGTTCACCAACAAGATCACCTTCTGCTCTAGCAACTTCAGATGCAAAAAAAGCAGGTGGTGGGAGTGGGGAGTGACCCCTCTCAGCATGTGGTGAGGAGGCATCTGAGGGGCCAACAGAAAGATTTCCAATTGGCAAGATGAAGAGCAAGAATTGGGGGTGATTTCAGTTCTCATCTGCAGAAATGGGTAATGACTAATACCTCATTCCCAGCGATCTTGTGAGGATTAAGAAAGTGGATCAGAAAAATGACCCTCATAGCATATGCCACTTGGTATACAGCAGATACCTGGTTCTTAGGAGCATATTGGCATTGTCAAGGAAAATGATATGATAATCACAACCATAACACTTTATATTTAGGTAGTTTTTCTCCTTTCATAAAACAGTTCTGAATATTGGAATTTGGATCTTCATAGCTGTCTTAAGGTGGGTATTAATATTTTTCCCATTTTGCAAATAAGGAAACAGAGGCTTTAGATAGTTCTGTGACTTGGCGCATATGCAGAAAGTGTGGAATAAAGCCGTGAGACTTCTGACTGTTACCTACAGGAAGTGGTTCACAGAATTCTTGGTTAACTCTAACAATTGGAAAGAGCAAAGCATCAAAGTGAGGTTGGGATGGGCAGTCAACATTCTCCCAAGCTCCACAAATTTGTGTTTCAGAGAAAGCAAATGTAAGAATAATGATAAAGCGAAACAAGGACATCTGCTAGAATCTGGCTTCTTTTTATTCTTCTACTCCAATTCCCTACATAGGGATAAAGACGACTGATTCTGACACTCCCCTCGTTAGCCTGCTGTTTGCTCCCAGGGACAACCAAGCTCATTTTCTGAGCACCCATATTCCTTCTTTCAATTTCCCAGCAAACCAACACTTCAGAAAAGGAGCCATTTGCTAAGCTGAACCCTCTGCACTTTAAGGTCAGCAAAGTCTACAACATTTCTCCGATAGCATGCACCCTTCTTTCCTTTTTCCTGGATTCTCCGAGTCCTGTCACAGCAGACATGGTTGGGGACCGTAGGTCAGGGATGAGCATGGCCTGTAGTCATCATTCCAGCCCAGACGACACAGTTCAGTCACCGCCTCTAGTTGTGCACATATTTTAAAGCTGAGGCTATTTGATCCGTCTGACCTTTTCTTTCCCATCAGCGGCCGAGCGTTGCCATGCCTAGCCATGGAAACAGGAGGGAAACAGGAACTTCTTTTGTCTATTTGCTTTATCAAACCACAGTCACAAAAAGTCCGTTCAGAACAAAGATGTTCCCTGTACCCTTCACCTGACATGTGGTCTTGGCAAGAAAAAGTGTATTTAATGATGAGATAGGAAGAAACAGAAGTGGAAGATGTAGCCCCAGACAAAGGCCATGTCACTTTCCTTTTTTAGGATTCTTCCTACATGCTGTCCCGAAACAATGAACAATGTTTACGAAGGGGGAAAAATTATTTCTTTGGCTAAACATTAAAACAAAGGCAGCCCAGAGCTGGTTAATTCTTCAAATGAGACACACATAAATGGTGCGTGGATGTGCAATAAGGTGTAAAAGAGGAAGTGAGATGCATTAGAACCAAGAGTGCATAATGTATTATCAACAGCTCTGTGGCTTTGATGGGCGAAGGCTTTTATACAGACGCTGTATTGATAGGTATTTCAACCAGCAGTAAAAAACCATTCTTGACATTCATCTATAGGGAAAAATATCCATGTACTCTTGGCTGTAGGACCAATTAGTCTGTGAAAGCAGCAGGGTGGGGGGACAGAATATAAATGCAGGATGCATCCGCACTTGATTACTCTAATGAAATGTCCATTGATTCCTATAGATTAATGTGAGAAGGACAGCAGCTGCAGAGTGGCTAACACCTCCGGGTCAGCAGCTGTGTGTGAAGAGTGTGTGTGCGCGTGCGTGTGTGTGCACATCCCCACGAGGCTTGTGCCATGCAGAAGAGAGAAATTAGAAGAGTATGTGTCCGGGTGAGGTGTGGATAAGACTGGTTATGCTGGACAGGATCAAGGAAAGGAAGGAAGGGTCTGGCTCCTTTGGAGCAAAGCAAGACCGAGCTGCATGTGTCAGTGGACAATGAGGAAACAGGCCCGGCCATGTGCAAGGACCAGAGCTGAGAGCTCCACTCCCCTCCCCTCTTCCCACCCTATTTGACTTTGCTGCGAGGGGGACAGAGAGCTCACAGGTCACCTAGTTTTGTTCCATTAATTTCAAACAGCCTTTAATCACCCAGAGCAAATGTAGAGTTCAAATCTGGCTCTCCGCCAACTCACTAGTGCCCACCCTCCACCCAGAGCTGACATTCTGCCATGGGTCCAAGCCAATGCTGTGCCTGAGTACATGTGCCAAACTAATCATACACTCTCCAAGCTTAAAGGACCAACTTTCTCTGTGCAATTACTGGAACACTATTCTATCCCTCCTGGAATTGGCAGCAACTTAAATTCTAGATCTCTAAATCCTGAATGTTTAAAGGATGCTGTCTTTCTCATTACCAAGTAAGCAACTCTCCTGCCCTGCAAGGATCTCCTTTAGTAAACACTGCAGACTTGCGACAGAAGGCCTGAATTCTGGTTAGGGTTTTCTCTAAAATCTCGCCTGGTGTTACAAATGCACAAAAATCATTTACATAATTTATAATTAGCTGTATATTTCTGTTTCCATCTGATTCACAACAGTTTCTGCTTACAGAAAAGGAAGTAGTAGAAAAAGCTGGGAACCAAGAGAATGCTGCGCCTGCAGGCAACCAGCAGCTGTAGATGTGCTCTGAGAAAACCCAAATCTGCTACATCAGTCACAGAAAGGAGAACTCGGAGGTTCCTGGGGACACTCACAGGAGGTCTGCAGAACAGCAAAAATAGGAACACTAGTGAGAAGCCGCGAACCAGAACTGGAAATCTTTTCACATCCAGAAAGGCACTTCTGCACCCAATGAAGATGAGCCCCATCTAAGCTCAATATGGTAGAGTCAGCAACCTTGGTGTTCAAAGCCGTTTTCTTTTATTTTCGCAGAGAACCCTAATGGCTAGTCAGAACATGCTGATCACTCCTAACTCTACTTCTCTGCATCACTATTTGTTGCATCATGAGCAAGAAAGGGGTTCTTCCCACTAGAGTTGAGAAAATGGATGATAAGGCAAGAATTCAATAACAATGATACTGCTAGTAAGGTATTTAACATGGAGATTTCTCTGGACATTTTACCACAAAATATATATGTTCAGCATCTGTGTATTTGCTCAGCTTGTTATCATTAACTTGGTTTTAGCTATGATTAGCCGCAGATCTCTAAACTCAAATTTTGTGGAGATCAATAAATCGGTAGATACTCAAACTATACATGTGCATTGAGTCTGATTGATGGATGTGTAGATAGATGCCCAGCTATGTAAATGAGTCATAGTCTTCCAATGGCTCTCCAGCTAAGACAAGATTTTCCAGTTCTCCAAGTCTCCTTCACCTGTCAGCACCATACAAGTCCATGTTTTCAAGAGAACAGGCCCAACACTCCTTTTTTTTTTTATTGAGAAGCTGGAGAACTCTAACCGGTGGTTCAATAAATTGTATTACATCCCCCTCACACTGAATGCCCTACACGCTTTGGCTTTCCATGTGTAATTGCAAGCTGTTATTAGCCCTGAGCTGTGTCCGTTACTGGCCACACTCTTGCTGAGCGGTCAATTTTTTCCCCTGCCATTTCCTTTGCTCACACCATGCTGACCACGTTGGCCAGAGGCGGCCCGAGGTTTATAGTGCAGCATTGATTTTTCTTTTCTCTCAATACTGACAGAATCATAGATCCAAGGCAAATAAAGAAATGCATTCTGGGGTGATGAAATGTCTTTCATTCAGGCTGGATTGAATCAAAGCCCATCACAGAAATGCAGGGCTCTGAAATGCTAGGGAAGCTCATGCCTCAAATTGTGGAAAAATAAATTTTATGTTTTCTCCACTTTTCTTTGGATTTGTAAATCACTAAGGACATGGACAGTGCTTCCAGTATCTAAACTTGGGCAGTGGGGACATTGCACACAAAGAGCAGCTCTTACCCACTTCATCAATGAGAGTTTTGGTTGTCTTACTGTTTTGAAAGATAGTCATTTATTAGCTTATGTAACACCCATATTATTCCATTGAACTGTCCTGTTGTAAAAATATTGACTGAGGCTTAGCCTTTGCTAAGAAAGGCACAAGAACAATTCACACAAATTTGAGAAATTCAAGCTCATTGCCTATTACGGAGAGGCAGCAATGACTGACTGCAATAAATTGAGGAAATCTTCATGCAAACAAATAACTCCAGTTGACACTTAATGAAGTGTAAATATGACCTTCACTAATTAATTTGGTGATATCCATACTTTGTTTATAAAGATTAATCCAAGTTTGATCTTGAGCACACATGAGAGTACATGTTCACAAAGGCAGTAGGATATTCAATGGAAAGACTACCAGATTGAGAAGTCAGAAGACCTGGATTTTCATCCTTGCTCTTCCATTAACAACAAACCAACAGCCTGAACACATTATGTGGCCTCTCTTGGTCTTTGTTTCCTTATCTGCAAAATGGATACGGTAATATTGACCATGGGTGCTTTCGATGGTTCAATGGGATAAAGTACATGATCAGCTGCTACAGATCCTGGCACATGTCATTCATTTGCATCACAAGTGTCTTGGTGCTAACCATGCATAGGCACCAAGCTGGTTCCTGCCTTCCTAGAGATCATGGTCAGGTGGGTATTGCACATGTGGCAGGTATGAAATAATACGATTTTCGTTAGTTGTAGTACTTTATTTTAGAAACAAAGGAGTTGGGCTCATGAAACTAGGCTCTTTCCAATTCTAAGACCCTTTAATCCATGATCAATAAGACTGTGTGTTTGTATCATATCTGATTATATGTATAATTAGTATGTACAAAATATTTGTTCTTAAGCAGATCTGTCTGCTGATAGCTCATTTTCTGTATTCAAATTTGGGGCCATTCCTGACTGTAAAAGATCCGTGAAAAATCATCATTTAGTTTATAGTTTGCTTTCCACCTCACTGAGCCGTTCTGTAGTCAGCATCGGTTTTCTGCTCAGTGCATAAATGTGATGAAATCAGTCTCTATGATGGAATTAAAATGTAAAACATTCATTACCATTTACATCTAAAGCACAAAATAAAACCAGTCAACATCTCTGAAAACATTTTGGAACCATTCAAAACTCATGTATGTATTTCTTTTTACACTTTGCCTAATTCCAGGAAGTAACTTGAAATAGTGGGTTGTTTTTTGTTGTTGTTGTTGTTTTTCCATTTTGTTTGTTTCTGAACTGGGAATTGAACTGAGGGCCTCACATATCCTAAGGCAAGGGCTTTACCAAGTGCTACATCTCTGTCTTTTTTTTGGGGGGGGGGGGCACTCAACTACTGAGTCACATCCCCAATTCTGTGTTTTGTGTTTTATTTAGAGGCAGGCTCTCACTGAGTTGCTTAGCACCTCGCTTTTGCTTAGACTGGCTTTGAACTCACGATCCTCCTGTCTCATCCTCCAGGGCTGCTGGGATTACAGGTGTGCACCACCGCAACTGGCTCCCAGTCTTTTTTAAAAATATATATTTTATTTTGAGATAGCATCTCACTAGCCAAGGCTGGCCTTGAATTTATAATCCTTCTGCCTCAACTTCCATAGTATCTGAGATTACAGACCTGCACTACTGCTTAAGTATCATTTTAAATGCAAGTTGAAGCACGTGTGATGCCTTGAGTTTGATCTCCACCACTGCAATCAATCAATCAATCAATGGTAAACACAAGTTGAAGCCCCAAGAATGCACACATAAAAAAAAATTATTTATGTTGTTCTTCACCCAACACATCAAATCCAAGTCCCAGGATGCTATTGGGTATAGCTCAGTAGAGAGTTTGCTTAGTCTACACAAGTGCCTGGGATAAATCCCTATTACAAGTATGGCCAATAAGATTGACTAATAAAAGGTACTTGGAGATTGCAAATAGTACTAGGACATCTTTGGTTTCTACTCATAAAGACTAGAAACCTCTCTATAACTTTTAAATTTTGAAGAAGATGCCTATTTTTCTTTCATCCCTGGCGTCTGGCACATAATGTAAGCTTAATGAAATCTGGGTCAGCCAACCAATTTGTACCCCAGTCAGTCAGGGCCTGTTTTAGGATTTGCAAACCGAAAAGGGATCTGTTTTCCTTTATGAATGGCCAGAGCTCAGAGCTAGGTAGTCATGACAAATCTTGGGTTTAAAGTGCTCAAGTGTGTCTGTAATTTGAAATTTAAAAAACCTTATCTGGAAACCAAGAGAATTTCTTATAGTTTTATGTGCTTTGGAGAACATGAATGCAGGAACTCATGGGAGAGATGAAACTCTATAAATCCGAAAGGTTCAGTATTTTTTCTCTGTACCAGCTAGGAATAGAGAAGGAAGCAAAGCTTTTCATCTTTGCTTCTGATTGATTCACTGTCTCAAATCATCCTCTAGAATGCACACACACACACACACACACTTAAAAAAAATCCACATTGTTCTTCATCCAACACATCAAATCCAGTCCCAGGACACTGGGGTATAGCTCAGAGGTCCAGAGTTTCTTAGTATGTATGAGGTCCTGGGCTCAATCCCTAGCAACTTAAAAAAAAATCCAGGTCCCTCCAAATCTGAAAATTTTATAAGCATAGCCAATAAGCTTGTCTCTGAAATGAGCTCTTTATTTTGTTTATTGACACTTTAGTTGATTTTGCGTAGCCCTTCCCATTTTTCTGCATGGGGGCAATGACAAGTCACCCTTTTGAACATCTGTTTGACTCTCTACATATGACATAATTCCAATGACTGAGCCAAAATTATAAGCTTAAATGGCAATATTTATAAAATGCTAATGTGGATAAAATGCACTCCTGCTGTTTTTCAGAAAAGGATCTAGTCAATTTATGAAAGCCATTACTCACACGAGGCACATATGTCAATTTAGCATGGTTCTTATTCCCAGACTCTACTATTCTTTAGTAATTTATGTAAAGTAAATAGTATAATCACTTGGGCCAGGAAATACTCAACTGGGTTCTAGCTTTGTCCCCAAGGAATGTGTATTCAAAATGCATTTCATAAGCACCCACGACCTGTCAGGATCTAAGTCTCTGCCATCCTGGACAGCCTTGGAAAAACAAATGCAAATGAATGGTCAAGATTCAGTCAGTGGGGCTATGATAGAGAACATGGTCATAAATGTGCAGGTCTGAGGAGATGGTTGGCTTCTGGAAGGAGAGGCACCTGCCTGAAAATACTTCCCAAGTATTTATGAGCTGAGTTTTGAAAGAAGTTCTAAGAGGCAAAGGAAGTTGAAGCCAGAGAAGTAGCAGATACAAAAGAGGGGTCCATTCCAGGAACCAAGGAAATGAGTTCCTGGATTTCAAGATGAGCTTTCTCTTGTATGCAAGCTCTAGAGTACCCCGAGGGAGGAGGAAGAGCAGAAGTGTAACAGTGCAGAGAGAGGAAATGCCCCCTGGGGAGAGGGAAGTGAAAGCAAAGGCCACACACCATCACCATGTGATTTATCCCCAGCTCAACACAGCCAGAATCTACACTTCCACCTGGGAAGTCACTCATCCATGGGTCAGAATCTCAGGGTTCCAGACCACTACAAAGTTTTTCCCCACACACATTCAGCCAGCTCTTGAAATTCGGACAATGGCCAATAGGATATCTGGAAGGACAAGGCCCATCTGTGACTTCTTAGGATGAACTCCACGCAAGATTGGCATAGCAGGGCTCAGTCTCCATTTGCCTCAGTGATGGATGTGGGAATGGGGTTGGGGTATGAGGCAGAGGGAGATCCTGGCAGCTTTGAGGAGGAGAGGAAGGCAGAGCTAGAGTCAGCCGGAGGCCAGGAAGACAAAGAAAATTCACCCCGAAAACCCACCCAGTCTCAAACGAGTCTCTCACGAGGCGATCTGACAGTGCCCGTTTATCATTCACCTTAATTCAAATCAATTCTGATTTGCGGGAACATCAGCTGTTTGAAGAGATAGGTGACTTCGCCAATACATTCCTGCTTATCTTTCTCACTGGCTAAATTAGTAAATTTAACAATAACGACAAAAAGAAAAAAAAAACTTCAGGGCTTTGAAAAGGGAAAATGTTTGGGTAAAATCATGGCTCATAAAGGGTTGATTAAAATGTTTATTTTGTGTGATGGGTGGCCACACAGATATGGCATCTTCTGATTTTACAGGAAACTTCAATAATTTAAAGAATAAATCGTGCCAGACATTAGGTGCCAAAAAACAATGTGATTAATTAAAAATGAATGATGGATTATTATTAATTTTATTATTACAACTTAAATATTTTGGAACAAAATGGATATAAAATTTTTAATCATATAGTATTGTTCTTGCAGAGAATCCTTTTAGAAACCAGAGATGAAACTGCCCAATTGTTACCCCAAATCTGAGACCGCAAACAGATCCAGCCTTGGATAGATTTCCTATGAATTCCATCAGGCTTGACTCTCTGACTAGGAGCAAATGGAGACATTTAAGAAAAGATGATCTCTTCCCTGGAATCAAGATTTCCACATGCCAGTGAAACTAAGCCTCAAGGGATGGACTAGTGTGGACATAATTCATTCACTGCTGTATCCCCCACACCTGGAACAGCGCCTGGCACATCAGAGCTACTCAATTAGTATCTGTTGAATGATAAGTGATGAATGAGTGAATGAATGATCAGAAGCCTTTTTTTTCTGATAAACTCATACCAAGCCCTTTTGGCTTCATGTCACCAGTGTAACACACTAGACATCTCACTCCAGACCCACAGGGTGTTTCCTCTGCCTACAACTCTCTTCCTGATGCCTTCCTGACTAGCTCTTTGTCATAAAGTTTCTGCCACATGTCACCTCCTCATAGTGACTCTCCCTGACCACAATATTAGAGAGAAAAAAAAAAAGACCATTCCACCAAGATTCGCCAGCTAACTCCTTCTCCTGTGTTATCTTCTTCGGAGTAACTAATACTCTTGTAAAACGCATTAGCGGCCGCTGTGACAATTACCACAATTTTTTATGTTTTATTAGTGTAGTATTAGTTTTAGAGTCATACACAATTATAGTCATCCACAATATTGGGGTTCATTTTGAAATAATCATACAAGCATGGAATAAAATTGCTATAATCTTAGTGACTCAAAACAACACATTTTTAAAAATATCTTAATTGGAACAATATTTGTACATCTTTAACTGGATGCTTTATGGTAATTCAATACATGTATACAATATGTAATATTCAGATCAAGGTGATAAGAATTTTCATCTCTTCAAACATTAATCATATTTTTCTTTTCTTTTTTATTAGTGTGCTGTAATTATACATAATACCGGAATTTGTTGTTACCTATTTGTACATGCATACAATAAACAATATAATTTGGTCAATTTCATTCCATCTTATAGTTCTGTAGTTCAGAAGTAGTTCATTTTTCTACAGTCCTGTCTCCTTCCAACCACATTCAGGAAATATTTTTACTTTTAAGAACCTCTGTGTTTATATTCGACCCACCTGGATAATCTGGAATAATCACCTCATCTCAAGGTTCTTAACTTAATCACGTTTGCAAAGTCTCTTTTCCCATGCAAGGTACATTCACAGGCCCAGGAATTAGGATGCGGACATGTCTGGGGTACATTATTCTGCCCACTTACTACATATGATACTCATTTATTTTTTCTTATCTATTGTCTGAATCCCACAGGCTGTAAATTCCATAGCAGCCAGGAATTCTGTCTCATTTGCTACTAACTGAATCTGCAGCATCTCAAACAGCATCTGGCATGTTAGTCACTTAGGAAATATTTGTGAAATGAACAAATAAAACAATACTGCTCTGTGTATGAAAAGCTTGTTTGGGTTGATCTTTTGCCACCCCACTGTCTTTTCCCAGCTGTAAACCTTTTATGCTCCACTTAAATCATCCTCTATATACTTGCAACAATGAAATAATTACTCAGAATTCTTCAAGAGCTTAGATAGGACAAGAGCATTTTGTGAATATTTGAAAGTATCACACACATTTATTTACTCTATAGGAAAAACGGTTGTAGGTTTTATCAGAATCAAGCTTCACCAGTATCCCCCCTTCCTTTAGCAATGTTTTACCACATAGAACAAGACTGGTTGAAGCAAGATGTCAATTGCAAGATATGGAAAGATTTACATCCAGGACCTGTTCTTTCCAGTGAAGGGGCTTATATAATTTGGTCCAAAGGAAGACAGATTAATAAATTACAGTCCTTCCAGCTCCTTAAGGGCAGTGGAGTATCACATGAAGGACATGTGTCAAAGTCCTCAGTTTCCCACCAATTTCAAACCATGTACTTCTGGGCAATCTGAATTATCAGCCTGAGCATCATCACACCAGAAACGGGAAGAACAGTGCCCTTCAAGAGCTAAATGAGATTTATGACAGGCATGAGTGAGGCACACAAAAAGCCCTGGGTAAGGATAAGTTCCTTCTCCTTCTCCTTGCTGTTCATACACTGGAAGGTGGGAGATGGAAAGAGGGGAGCTAAGAACTAGTAGAAAATGAACAAAGACAGTTGGGCAGAACTGAGGAATGAGCCTGCTGGCAACAGAGGCTACTCTTCCAAAGATGATGATGATGATGATGATGATGATGATGATGATGATGATTAATAATAATACAGTTCCTGGGTAAAATATCCAAGGAAAACTTGGGGTTTTCTCTCAAGATAGTGGGAGAAGATAACTCCAGCCTGGAATTCCATTCTGCCATCAGCTAACCTTCCCTAATTCCACTGATTTGCTAACATTCCTTCTTCAGGGAGAATCCAGGAAAACCATCCATCAAGACAAATGAATCCCTGAAATGATTCAACGTTTGCTGGAAGATTCATTGCATGACCCTACACATGAATGTTGTTCCAGTTTGTTCAACTATAAAGTAGAGATCCAAGGCGTCTTCCCTCCCAGCACGTTGAAAAAAGACTGAATTCATTTTTCAGGAAAAGGAAAATATAATGAATTAGTGTGTTTCTTTATTGTTCATGGGGTGTCCCCCATCCAGAATGTCCTATTCTTCCTCCCATCCCAATCTTATCATCAGCTCCAGTTCTTATATTAAACCTTTTTTGATCACTCACAGCTTTGATGATATTTTCATACCCAATTCTTTAGAATTTATAATCTCTACCTCTGATTCCCAAACCTAATTGATCATCAAAATCCCCTGTTTAAGGATAAACTGCTGGCTTATATTACAGTGAAAAACACCCCAGTGTCGTGACATATAATCCAGTGAAGATTTGTTATTGACACAAAGCCCACTGCAAGTCTGGACAGTTTACTGTGCCATTTCATCTTATGAAGTGATCAGAGACCCAGGCAAAGGACAACTCTACCATTCTGTACCTGAATTGTCCAAAATGTATGACCCCCTTGACTAGCACAACAACAGGAAAAAAATTTGGATTATTTGACACTGGCAATTAAATGCATCAACCCAGAGGTGGTATATATCTCTTCTACTCTTAACCCACTAGTCAGTACTAGTCACATGATACACCTGGTAAGAAGAGGTGAAGGAAATGTAATCTTCCCAGTTGATAAGAAGAAGAGCATGATATGGATAAGTCTTCTCAATACCAAAAGACTTTTTCAGAACTGTAGAGTACCAAGAATACGTCACAAACGCACTCTCTTGGAGTGGCTCCCAAAGATCTCACATGAAGAGCTGACTGGACAGAGCTTCCAATCATTCCTGCAAGGTAGGCGGGCCTGCGACCCACCGGCAGAAGAGGAGCAGCGGCCTGCTGAGAGGCAGAGCTGCCCCCTCCCCCTGCGCCGGCAAGGTAGACAGAACTGTGACCACCCACAGAGCAGGCCCAGCGGCCTGCTGAGGGGCAGAGCCGCCCCCACCCCCACCCCACCCCCGCGCCTGCCAGGTAGGCGGAACTGTGACCACCAACAGAAAAGGCCCAGTGGCCCGCAGAGGGACAGAGCTTCCAATCACTCCTGCAAGGTAGGCGGGCCTGCGACCCACCAGCAGAAGAGGAGCAGCGGCCTGCTGAGAGGCAGAGCCGCCCCCTACCCCTGGGCCGGCAAGGTAGAGGGAACTGTGACCACCCACAGAGCAGGCCCAGTGGCCTGCTGAGGGGCAGAGCCACCCCCCACCCCCCGCGCCTGCCAGGTAGGCGGTCACTCCTGCAAGGTAGGCGGGCCTGCGACCCACCAGCAGAAGAGGAGCACCGGCCTGCTGAGAGGCAGAGCCGCCCCCCACCCCCCGCGCCTGCCAGGAAGGCGGAACTGTGACCACCAACAGAAAAGGCCCAGTGGCCCGCGGAGGGGCAGAGCTTCCAATCACTCCTGCAAGGTAGGCGGGCCTGCGACCTACCGGCAGAAGAGGAGCAGCGGCCTGCTGAGAGGCAGAGCCGCCCCCTCCCCCCGCGCCTGCAAGGTAGACGGAACTGTGACCACCAACAGAACACGCCAGACCTGCAACCGACAGACAGAACAGGCCCAGTGGCCTGAGGAAGGGTAGAGCCGCCCCCCCCCCGCGCCTGCAAGGTAGGCGGACCTGCGACCCACTGGCAGAACAGCCCCAGAGGCCTGCAGAGGGGCAGTGCCGCTGCCTGCGCCTGCAAAGTAGGCAGAACTGCGACCACCGACAGAACAAGCCTAGCGGCCTGCAGAGGGACAGAGCCGCCGCCCGCGCCTGCAAGGTAGGCAGACCTGCTACCGACCGGCAGAGCAGGCCCAGCGGCCTGCCGGCGTGGTAGGCACATTGCCCCAATTGGAGGAGGGGCAGAGCCGCCGCCCGCGCCTGCGAGGGAGACTTTGTAACTATACAAGACCAATATAAATATATAGGGGGAAAATTCAATAGCACAACAGTTTCACCAAGTAGAAAGGAACACGAACAGTATGAAGAGACAAGGAAAGAAAGGACCACAAGCAATGCAGGTCAACTCAACGTTAGAAGAGGTAATAGCTGCAGCAGATGGAATGTCAGATAAAGAATTCAGGATATACATGCTTCAGATGATCTGGAGTCTCAAGGAAGACATTAGACAGCAAAATCAGACAATGAAAGATCACTTCAACAATGAATTACATAAACAAATCCAAGAAGCAAAAGATCAACTATACAGGGAGATAGAGGTTATAAAAAACAAACAAACAGAAATCCTAGAAATGCAGGAAGCAATAAACCAACTTAAAAACTCAATTGAGAATACTACCAGCAGAGTAGAACACTTAGAAGATAGAACATCAGACAATGAAGATAAAGTATTTCAACTTGAAAAGAACATAGACAGCTCAGCAAGACTGTTAAGAAACCATGAGCAGAACATCCAAGAAATATGGGATAACATCAAGAGACCAAATTTAAGAGTCATTGGGATACAGGAAGGGACAGAGTTTCAAACCAAAGGAATGAGCAATCTATTCAATGAAATAATACGAGAAAACTTCCCAGACTTGAAGAATGAGACAGAATCCCAAATCCTAGAAGCCTACAGGACGCCGAATGTGCAAAATCATAAGAGACCCACACCTAGACACATTATAATGAAGATGCCCAACATACAGAATAAAGAGAGAATTTTAAAAGCTACAAGAGAAAGGAAGCAGATCACATTTAGGGGTAAGCCAATCAGGATAACAGCTGATCTTTCAACACAGACTCTGAAAGCTAGAAGATCCTGGAATAACATATTTCAAACACTGAAAGAAAATGGGTTCCAACCAAGAATTGTGTTTCCAGTGAAATTAAGCTTCAGGATGGAAGATGAAATTAAAACCTTCCACGATAAACAAAAGTTAAAAGAATTTGCAGCTAGAAAACCATCTCTTCAAAACATCCTTGGCAAAACATTACAGGAAGAGGAAATGGAAAATAACAATGAAAACCAACAGTGGGAGGTAGGACAGTAAAGGGGGGAAAAATAATCAAAGAGGAAAACAAACCATGTTTAGTAACATAAATAAACAAATATGGCTGGAAGAACAACCCATATCTCAATAATAACCCTAAATGTTAATGGCTTAAACTCACCAATCAAGAGACACAGGCTAGTAGAATGGATCACAAAATAAGACCCAACAATATGCTGCCTACAGGAGACGCATTTGATAGGAAAAGACATACATAGGCTGAAGGTGAAAGGTTGGGAAAAATCATATCACTCATATGGACTTCAGAAACAAGCAGGAGTGTCCATACTCATATCAAATAAAATAGATTTCAAGCCAAAGTTAATCAAAAGGGATAAAGAGGGACACTACATACTGCTTAAGGGAACCATACACCAACAAGACATAACAATCATAAATATATATGCCCCAAACAATGGTGCAGCTATGTTCATCAAACAAACTCTTCTCAAGTTCAAGAGTCTAATAGACCACCATACAATAATCATGGGAGACTTCAACACACCTCTCTCGCCACTGGACAGATCTTCCAAACAAAAGTTGAATAAGGAAACTATAGAACTCAATAACACAATTAATAACCTAGACTTAATTGACATATATAGAATATACCACCCAACATCAAGCAGTTACACTTTTTTCTCAGCAGCACATGGATCCTTCTCAAAAATAGATCATATATTATGTCACAGGGAAACTCTTAGACAATATAAAGGAGTAGAGATAATACCATGCATCCTATCTGATCATAATGGAATGGAACTGAAAATCAACAATAAAAGAAGGAAGGAAAAAGAATACATCACTTGGAGAATGAACAATAGGTTACTGAATGATCAATGGGTTATAGAAGACATCAAGGAGGAAATTAAAAAATTCTTAGAGATTAATGAAAACACAGACACAACATATCGGAATCTATGGGACACATTGAAAGCAGTTCTAAGAGGAAAATTCATTGCTTGGAGTTCATTCCTTAAAAAAAGAAAAAACCAACAAATAAATGATCTCATACTTCATCTCAAAATCCTAGAAAAAGAAGAGCAAAACAACAGCAAAAGAAGTAGAAGGCAAGAAATAATTAAAATCAGAGCTGAAATTAATGAAATCGAAACAAAAGAAACAATTGAAAAAATTGACAAAACTAAAAGTTGGTTCTTTGAAAAAATAAACAAAATCGACAGACCCTTAGCCATGCTAGCGAAGAGAAGAAGAGAGAGAACTCAAATTACTAGCATACGGGATGAAAAAGGCAATATCACAACAGACACTTCAGATATACAGAAGATAATCAAAAATTATTTTGAATCCTTATACTCCAATAAATTAGAAGATAGTGAAGGCATCGATAAATTTCTTAAGTCATATGATCTGCCCAGATTGAGTCAGGAGGATATAGACAACCTAAACAGACCAATATCAATTGAGGAAATAGAAGAAACCATCAAAACACTACCAACTAAGAAAAGCCCAGGACCGGATGGGTATACAGCAGAGTTTTACAAAACCTTTAAAGAGGAACTAATACCAATACTTTTCAAGCTACTTCAGGAAATAGAAAAAGAGGGAGAACTTCCAAATTCATTCTACGAGGCCAACATCACCCTGATACCTAAACCAGACAAAGACACTTCAAAGAAAGAAAACTACAGACCAATATCTCTAATGAACCTAGATGCAAAAATCCTCAATAAAATTCTGGTGAATCGGATACAAAAACATATCAAAAAAATTGTGCACCATGATCAAGTAGGATTCATCCCTGGGATGCAAGGCTGGTTCAATATATGGAAATCAATAAATGTTATTCACCACATCAATAGACTTAAAAATAAGAACCATATGATCATCTCGATAGATGCGGAAAAAGCATTCGACAAAGTACAGCATCCCTTTATGTTCAAAACTCTAGAAAAACTAGGGATAACAGGAACATACCTCAATATTGTAAAAGCAATCTATGCTAAGCCTCAGGCTAGCATCATTCTGAACGGAGAAAAATTGAAGGCATTCCCTCTAAAATCTGGAACAAGACAGGGATGCCCTCTCTCACCACTTCTGTTCAACATAGTTCTCGAAACACTGGCCAGAGCAATTAGACAGACGAAAGAAATTAAAGGCATCAAAATAGGAAAAGAAGAACTTAAATTATCACTATTTGTAGATGACATGATTCTATACCTAGCAGACCCAAAAGGGTCTACAAAGAAATTATAAGAGCTAATAAATGAATTCAGCAAAGTGGCAGGATATAAAATCAACACGCATAAATCAAAGGCATTCCTGTATATCAGCGACAAATCCTCTGAAATGGAAAGGAGGACAACCACTCCATTCAAAATACCCTCAAAAAAAAATAAAAATACTTGGGAATCAACCTAACAAAAGAGGTGAAAGACTTATACAATGAAAACTACAGAACCCTAAAGAGAGAAATAGAAGAAGATCTTAGAAGATGGAAAAATATACCCTGTTCATGGATAGGCAGAACTAACATCATCAAAATGGCGATATTACCAAAAGTTCTCTATAGGTTTAATGCAATGCCAATCAAAATCCCAATGGCATTTCTTGTAGAAATAGAGAAAGCAATCATGAAATTCATATGGAAAAATAAACGACCCAGAATAGCAAAAACAATGCTAAGCAGGAAGTGTGAATCAGGCGGTATAGCGATACCAGACTTCAAACTATACTACAGAGCAATAGTAACAAAAACAGCATGATACTGGTACCAAAACAGGCGGGTGGACCAATGGTACAGAACAGAGGACACAGAAACCAATCCACAAAACTACAACTACCTTATATTTGATAAAGGGGCTAAAAGCATGCAATGGAGGAAGGATAGCATCTTCAACAAATGGTGCTGGGAAAACTGGAAATCCATATGCAACAAAGTGAAACTGAATCCCTTTCTCTCGCCATGCACAAAAGTGAATTCAAAATGGATCAAGGAGCTTGATATCAAATCAGAGACACGCCGTCTGATAGAAGAAAAAGTTGGCTACGATCTACATTCGGTGGGGTCGGGCTCCAAATTCCTCAATAGGACACCCGTAGCACAAAAATTAATAACTAGAATCAACAAATGGGACTTACTCAAACTAAAAAGTTTTTTCTCAGCAAAAGAAACAATAAGAGAGGTAAATAGGGAGCCTACACCCTGGGAACAAATCTTTAATCCTCACACTTCAGATAGAGCCCTAATATCCAGAGTATACAAAGAACTCAAAAAATTAGACAATAAGAGAACAAACAACCCAATCAACAAATGGGCCAAGGACCTGAACAGACACTTCTCAGAGGAGGACATACAGTCAATCAACAAGTACATGAAAAAATGCTCAACATCTCTAGCAGTCAGAGAAATGCAAATCAAAACCACCCTAAGATACCATCTCACTCCAGTAAGATTGGCAGCCATTATGAAGTCAAACAACAACAAGTGCTGGCAAGGATGTGGGGAAAAGGGTACACTTGTACATTGCTGGTGGGACTGCAAATTGGTGCAGCCAATTTGGAAAGCAGTATGGAGATTTCTTGGAAAGCTGGGAATGGAGCCACCATTTGACCCAGCTATTCCCCTTCTTGGTCTATTCCCCAAAGACCTAAAAAGAGCATGCTACAGGGACACTGCTACATCGATGTTCATAGCAGCACAATTCACAATAGCAAGACTGTGGAACCAACCTAGATGCCCTTCAATAGATGAATGGATAAAAAAAATGTGGCATTTATACACAATGGAGTATTACTCTGCATTAAAAAATGACAAAATCATAGAATTTACAGGGAAATGGATGGCATTAGAGCAGATTATGCTAAGTGAAGCTAGCCAATCCCTAAAAAACAAATGCCAAATGTCTTCTTTGATATAAGGAGAGCAACTAAGAACAGAGCAGGGAGGAAGAGCATGAGAAGAAGATTAACATTAAACAGGGATGAGAGGTGGGAGGGAAAGGGAGAGAGAAGGGAAATTGCATGGAAATGGAAGGAGACCCTCAGAGTTATACAAAAGTACATACAAGAGGAAGTGAGGGGAAAGGGAAAAATAATACAAGGGGGAGAAATGAATGACAGTAGAGGGGGTAGAGAGAGAAGAGGGGAGGGGAGGAGAGGGGAGGGGGGATAGTAGAGGATAGGAAAGGCAGCAGAACACAACAGACACTAGTATGGCAATATGTAAATCAATGGATGTGTAACTGATGTGATTCTGCAATCTGTATATGGGGTAAAAATGGGAGCTCATAACCCACTTGAATCAAAGTGTGAAATATGATATATCAAGAACTATGTAATGTTTTGAACAGCCAACAATAAAAAATTTAAAAAAAATAAATAAAAAAAAATAAAATGTTGTATTGTTCATAAAATTCTTTGAAGAACATTCAGTACAAAATTAAATTACATCAAATAACTTGTAATGTTCTTTACAGAAGCTTAAAACATGTAGCCTACAAAGACCAACAGCAATTAGTACAGAAGCAATGAAAACAGGCTTCTAATCAAGTGATCTAAGAAGGCAGCAAGCAAACTAAGGGAGATGAAATCCATGTTATGACACATATTGAAACTCTAGAAGGCTATTTTTATTATTATCTTTCCACAATGTGCAGAACACAGCCAGTCTTTGAGAACTGTGGTGTCGGTTACTTTTGTTTTTACTACTATTATTATTGTTTTGAGGGCTCAGGAGCACCCATAGGCATTTGCTTTTTAGAAATGTCCACCGTGATGGCAACTCTATTTCCAGTTGTGCTGTATCTCTGAAAGTAATGCATGAGTAGGGTTGGATTATGTCATTTTAATGTATTAAACCCAGTGAAAACCCAGTTCATATATGAATCACTATTTTTTTGTAAACATGGAGTTAAAATAAAACTTTTGTTTGTGGTTCAAAAAAAAAAAAGAGCTGACTGGAGGATTTATTTATACCATTCACTCTTCATTCCCTGGTATTTTTTTTCTTTTATGTTCATATATACAAGGTCTCAGAGGATGAATATTATGCCTTCATTTTAATTCAGGAAGTGTTAATTAGTAATACACATGGAACCTGAACCTGACATTGAAACTTGAACCCAACATTGAACCTGAACCTAAACACAGAACATGAACATTGGTCTGGCATTCAGAACATGGGTACTGTCCCCATTTCTGCCACCAGAGAAGTCACTGGTGCAAAACATTTTATTTTTTACATACCATACAATTTACTTTTAAAGTTTATCCTGCAACAGCTTTCAAAAATTCACAAAGTTGTGCAACCATCACCACTACCAAATTTCAGAACATTTTCATCATTCCAAAAACAAACTCCATACTCATTAGTAGTGATTTTCCAGTTCCCACTTCCTTTCCTCTGGCAATCGCCAACTTATCTCCTTTCTGTCTCTATGGATTTGCCTATTCTGAACAATTCATATAAATATTATCATATATTGAGAGGGGGCCTTTTGTGTCTGTCTTCTTTCCTTTGTAATGTTTTCAAAGTTCTTCGATATACAAGCTTGTGTCAATACTTATTTATTGCTAAATATTATTTCATTATAGGCATACACACCATATTGTTTGTCCATTCATCCACAAATCATAATTTGGATTATTTATATTTTGAAGCTATTATAATAATGCTGCTATAAATATGAATGTATCAGCTTTCGTGAACATGTGTTTTCAATTCTCTTGGCTATTTACTTAGAATTGAATTGCTCATCCAGATAGAGAAGTTTTTTATAGATAAGTTTATTTATCTGTAAAATGTAGTCCCCTTCACTATGAACCCCTGAAGGATACTATGAGAATCAAATATAAAAGGGATTCTGTAAATATTAAAAGCAAATAAGCTTCAGGTATTATCATCATACTTGGAAAGCACTTAGTACAACATTTTACACATAGTGGGTTCTCAATCTATTGTGTGCTGAATGATTTCTGTAATTATAAAACAGGGAGAAAATAAACAAATTCTTAAATGGTGCTATATCCTGAGCATTGTTCCAAACAAGCAGAAGCACAGTTATTCAGTAAATATCATGAGTCTGCATTTGATTTGTTTTCCTGAAGCAGAACAATGAATATATTCTTGGAATAAAATAAAATTGACCTTGCTTCTTTAAGGGGTTTCCATACTCCAATCTATTTCTTAAGACAGGCTCTGGAGTGAGTAGTGTGTGCATGTAACAATGGTGTCCACCAGGGATGTGCAATATTTGGGGAGGCTGCTCAGTTCCTTTATAGAAGAGCTCTGTCGAATCCCCAGTATTTTTTAGGAGTTAGATGTGGCATCATGTCCCTCCCCAACAGCCTGAAGGAGGAAGCAGGATTTTTTTACTAAACTGCAAATTGGCATCCATTCATAGGAGACATGTCACTACCATTTCAGCAGTGTGTTCATTCAGGTGTTCTGTCTAAATTGAGACTTTTAGGCACTAATAATAATTAACTACTTTCTTAGCAATGAAAAAAGTCTTAAATGCCTATTTACTTAATGGTCCCCTAGGGTGTCTTTGTTTTGAATGGGATAAAAAAAAATCTTAGCTGCAAAATAAGCAGGTGATTCTAATCAATAAAGCCAGAGGACTATATTGATTACAAGAACTCCATTCTTTTGTCATTAACCCTGTGAATTCTCTACCAAAGCAGAGTAAGAGTATTTCTACCCCTTTAGAACATAGACTCATTGAAAAACTGGTATCTCATTTCACTTCCATGCCTCCCATTTAGCCTACAGGGCCTATTTCAGGAAATCCTTTCCACAAGCTGCCTGTGGGAGAAGATGACTTTCATGACCCTCTCTCAGTAGTGTATGTGCTTGGAGGTCTTTGAAATTTTCCCCCCATTGGTGGTGATGGATTTGATGATGAGGCATTAACCTAGCCTGGGAATTTCTTTCGTAGGGGCACTTCCTCTTCTCTTCAGTGATTGCCAACATTTCTGCATTTCAAAAAGAATGTAGGGATAAGACACAGCAGTTGATTTTACTAAGAGAAATAGTAGTTAAAACAATATGACCCATGGGATCTACCTGGAACCAGTTGGATCCCTGAATCTTCCTGAGTTTCAAAGTTTCAATTCACTGGGATGTTTTGTAAGTGTGCATAGTTTATAATCATTGCTTTTCTTTGATATTCCATAGCACCTCATAATAAGAGAGGACACATTGCATGCATACATACCCCAGTAAAAATCAGTGGCTGTGGGTTCAAGTCCTGACTCTCCCACTAAACAAGCTAAATTATTACATCTTTCATGGCCTATATCCTTGCTTATAAAGGATTTAGACTAGATTTGTGCTTCTTGAGTTTTAGTGGGAATATGAATGACCTGGGGATCTGGCAGATTATCATTCAGTAGGTCTAAAGTAGGTCTTGAAATTTTACCCACGAAAAGTTGAAGCTTCTGGATCATGGGCACACTTTGAGAGGCAGAGACCAGATGATATCTGAGGTTACCACACCTGGGCACCACGTCTCTGTGCTCTGTGTGCCTTGAATGGCATCAATCCATTTATAACTTGTGCTCTGGATATTTTTGTAACTCCCTAATTAAACTGCAAGCTCTGATGGAAAAATGATTGTTTCTTTCTGTGTCTTCTCTGTATCTCAGAGACTACATATTGTTTAGCGTTTAACCGATGCCCAATAATTATTTGCTAATGAATGAATGTGAAGATATAGTATCTTGCTCTTTCTGAGAACACTATGTGGAATCAGAGAGATGGAAGCATGGTTGGAGGCATCCAATATAACATTCTCATGTAATCCAGAAGCTTAAGACCCAAATTACTCGGGATCACATGACTAGTTTCTGACATCTCAGAACGCATATTCAACCTCCTTCCCCCAAAGTCTGCACTCAACACAATATCTTCCATGCATGCTTTATCATTACTTCATCATAATTGATTAGGGATCCAATCTAGAGAACATGAAAAAAGCTAATTCCAGGTAACTATATAATATAAAACCTACCTTGCATCTGTCCAAAAGAAAGTAACAGGGAGGACTAGAGAGGAAGTTGGGATTAAGAAATGAGATTGGTAGGAAACTGTATGCTCTTGGTTCCCTCATATTTTGAGAAATAACTTGAGAGGGGATGCTGAAGAGTAATAGGTTGGCAAAGTTGAAGTGCAGTAAATGAGTTTCCAGACATGAGTACATTGCCAGACTGGTGCCATTTACCATCAGCAGATGGACAACGTTTCCATTTTCAATTCCTTCTTTACTTTCTTTTGTCTCAAGTAGATAAACATGATACTCATCATTGTTACTACATTTCAACAAAGAAAATTTGTCAATCCCCATGCTACTGTGCAAGCAAATTATGTCCGTATTCATATATTACACATTCAACAGAATTTACAGAAGTGTAGCATGTATGAACAAGAGTTCAAGTCAAGGCTGGAGCCTAAGTAAAGGCAGATCACAGATAGCTTGGTCTGCCCAGAGAGAGGGCACCCAGGCATGGGGGTATCATGTTCAGATCTGAGGTCTAAGTAGTAAACTCCAACAGAATGGATGGAGGGGGAACAAAGCAGGTGGCCAGGAGCTCAAGTAGGAGGCTGATGCAGAAACCGTTATGAGAAAACTGGGAACCTAAGCTCAGATAATGCTTATGTGAATACAAAGACAGGAATTTCACAAAGGATTTGAGGATATCTCTGAGGAAAACACCAGCATGCTATGGAGGTGAGGAGTTGAAAAAAATTCAGGCCAGAAATAAAATAAAAATAATAATGGAAAGCAAGATCAAGGAGGGGGATGTGATACTGATATGCAAACCATAGGATTTATAGGTGGATCTTGAATTTGGTGCTGAGCATCCTGGAAGGCTTCATATATATCAGCATCAGCATAAGTAATTCTTATTATTCAAATAGACCAAAACCATAAAATACCCAAAAACAGTTATTTAAAAGAAGAAAGGACATCTTCACATGAGATTTCAAAAAGGAGGCACCACAAGTACTTTACAACATTGTTAGCCATCCTTAGTGTACACACACAAATGACTTTAACCAGGGCATTTCTGATAAGGACCTCAATTGAAAAAACATATAATAAGCAGAGAGAAATTTGGCAGGGCAATGGTACATCAACTGTTGAGAAAGAAAAGGTAAAATCCAGTCTTACGTCTGAGATCTTAACTAAGTGGCTTCCATGTCTTAATTACAGCTTCTGCTCAAATTCCTGACAATTAATCTGAATGATTTTGTTGTTGTTATGACGTTTCCTTAATCATTCGACAAGAGACCATTAACACAGCCTTATTAATTGTGACCAGTTTTCTTCTCATGATTGGTTGATTTCTAGGAGTTGGTAGGCATTTACCATTCTCAGCTTTACCTCCTCAATTAAAGCAACCAGAGAAATGGATAGAGTTGGAGAAGATAATGCTAAGTTATCTTATTGGCTCTTTTTCAAGGGATCTGTTGCCTATTGCGTATTTAGCAGAGTAGGTGCAATGCCTAGGCACCTTTACATCAAGGTGACCTTATTTTTGTTTTCTTGGACATCTTTTAAAAAGTTTTCTGTTGAATTGCCAATGTATTAATTTATCATAGATCCTTGTCATCATTCTCTACTTAACCGAAGATGAGGAGAAGTAATAGAAGAAATGAGGAGGAAGAGAAAGAGAAAAAAGATGAAAGGAAGGAAAATGAAGAGGAAGGAAGAAATGAAGAAAGGGAGGAAGAAGAAAAGGGATTCAAAGGACTAGAAGATAAATGTTCCCAAATCAAAGTTCTCAAGGAAAATCAGGCTATCTTTGAGGCAAGAGTAAGGAAGGGCCATTTTCACCAAGGAAAGATGTTTTGCCAAACTTCCCAAAAGGAGAGAATGGAAAGCCTAAATGGACATTTTCCAAGATGGAATCGCCTTGTAAAACTGGGAATGGAACCACCATTTGGCCCAGCTATTCCACACTTCAGTCTATACCCAAAGGACTTAAAAACAGCATACTACAGGGACACAGCCACATCAGTGTTTATAGCAGCACAATTCACAATAGCTAAACTGTGGAACCAACCTAGATGCCCTTCAATAGATGAATGGATAAAGAAAATGTGGTATATATACACAATGAAATATTACTCAGCATTAAAAGAGAATAAAATCATGGCATTTGCAGGTAAATGGATAGAGTTGGAGAATATAATGCTAAGTTAAGTAAGCCAATCCCAAAAAACCAAATGCCGAATGTTTTCTCTGATATAAGGATGCTGATTCATAATGGGGATGGTGGGGGGAACATGGGAGGAATAGACTAACTCTAGATAGGGCAAAGGGTAGGGAGGGGAAGGGAGGGGAGCATGGGGATAGGAAAGGCAGTGAAATGAGATGATCATCATTACTCTAAGTACATGTATGAAGACATGAATGGTGTGGCTCTACGTTGTGTATACCAGAGATATGAAAAATTGTGCAATATATGCGTAATAGGAATTGAAATTCATTCTGCAGTCATATATAACAAATTAGGTATAATCTTTTTAAAGTACAAAAGATATATTAGTCTCTTATATTCCACTTATTATATGGCCAATAAACATTAATTGACTAATGAAAACCTAATTTTAAAAAGTTAATAACATAAAAATATAAAAGATGGAATCAGCTGGAGATGAAACATTACCAATTTCTCTATAATTTGGCCAGTTTCAACTTACAGGTGTGGTTACCCATATGACTACCTTCTTTGTTATTTAACCTGACTCTTCTGTCTGTCACCACACAGCTAGATGTGAAATACTGCTTGGGCCTGATGCTTAAGCCTGATCTGTGAATGACAGCATCTTGCAAACACTATCAGAGGGCAGATCAGTTCACAATGCTGGTGTCTCAGACCTCCCAACCAACCTCATCTGCAAGCCCAATTAAGTTCATGTGTTGAACCTTCCAAGGGTTTTTAATTCTTTTATGCCACAGAGTGTGCCTTCTTTCCCTAATACTGACATGGTTCCCTATGAAGTATCAGTTCATTTAAGCAAGTAGTGAAAGGTGTTAAAGAAGGAGAAAAGATGAATTT